>NC_135889.1:105075172-105675172 GCF_964194155.1 Cetorhinus maximus | reverse complement strand
CAGCTCAGCGAGACCTGTGTAAATATTGCTGCCAGACTAGCCTTTTTTTGTGGCCCATTTAAATTGTAATTTCGTTTCTTCACCAGTTTTCATTGATTTCTATTTCTCTTCCAAGGATTCAGGTGACCCCGGCTCATGAACTCTTTTCTGGCTGAAGGGGCCCTGCTGCTACTTAAATGCTTCTGTTCCACGTGCATCAGCCCCTGGAGGTGTACGCGAGTGGTCCAGTGAAATTCAACATTTGATCTTCCCTCCCTATTTGAGGAGACGTGTCTGGTCTTCCCCTCATTGTTGCTGCTGTCCTCCCAGTGACACTTGCCACCTGCAGAAACACCAGGTGTAAGCTTATGCTTTACCGTTCTGTGACGTGGCAGGATCAATGTTACAAATTCCTGGTTCCAGCAGGGAGTCTCACTCACCAGGAACAATGGATGGAAAATTGCGGGAAGCATGATTTCCCAGTGAGTGTCCTGACTGGTCAGGTGCCAGCTGAGATGCATTTTTTGAGGGTGTAAACACATTAGTACACTGAAAAGCTGGACCATCTACGTGATCTGCGTGTTATTTTATGTTTAGTCTCTGATGTTGCAGCCCAACACTTTTTAATCTTGATCTTCCTGCTCTATACAATGTGTATGGTTTATAGCGTCAGCTTGGCTTAGTTGATGAGATTATTGCGTCTACATCAATACTGCAGTGAGAGAGAGAGAGAGAGAGATAGCTACATTGTAAGGAGTATCAGACCTCTTTCCGGTGGAGCTATCAAATCAATGTCTGTCTGCTCAGGTGGATGTAAAAGATAGCATGACACTATTTAAAGAATAGAAGGACATTGGTGCCCTAGCCAACTTTTCTTTCTCAACCAACATCACTAAAACAAAGTTTTTTTTTTGTTATGTGGAAATTGGCTGCTGGGTTTGCATATATAACAATGCTCGTAATTCAAAAGTCATCTATTGACCATAAAGCATTTTCGAATATCCTGAAAACATGATCGGGCCCTATGTAGGTGGCTATTCCTGACAGAAAAGCTTTCAGCCAATAAGCCCTCAACAAAGTCTTTCTGAGACGCACTACCAGTCGAGGTATAAGAACCATTCAGGTGACCTCTCCTCCAATTTCCCGTACCTCTTACAGCAGTACAGTTGGGATCAAAGCTGACACTCCAGTGCAGTACTAAGGGAGTGCTGCATTGTTGGAGGTGCCGTCCTTTGGTTGACATGTTCAACTGAGGCACCATCTGCCCGCTTGGTTGGGTGTAAAAGATTGCACAACTTCAAAGATGAGCAGGGGAGTTGTCCCTGGTATCCTGGCCTATATTTATCCCTCAATCAACGTCACAAAAACGGATAATCTCATCATTATCAATTGCTGTTTGTGGGAGTTTGTTGTGCGCATATTGTCTACCGCGTTTCCTACATTACAAAAGTGATTACACTTCAAAACTACTTCATTAACTGTAATGCACTTTGAGACATCTGGTGGTCACGAAAAATGCTATAGAAACAGAAGTCTTTTCTTTTCTTTTTAATCAGCCTCTCAGTTTATGGAAGATCATGGGGTGTAAACGCATGTGTCACCAAGCTGTGACACAGCACAGTGGTGCACCAAAAATTTGCATCACGACCCATCAAATATATTTTGATTTCATGACTTTTTTTTATGAACTAACGCTTAGCTGTAGTGTCCTGGTTTTCAATTTCCGATTTGATGCTCCACACTCTGGTTTAACTGACATTCACGATCGGCGTTCCCCTGGAGACAGAACTTGATCGAGCATGTCTAGGCCACCTGTGAAAAGCAAAGAAAGTTGGCCAGGATGTTGCTTTTTGGCATCAAGCAATTGACATCTGAGCTGGTTACACCTGATTGAAATGGATACTGTCTCTGGTATGTCATCGCAAGTTGGGCTGTGAAGATTTTAAAGAACAATTTCCTCTGTTTGATATTTGTTACAAAACTGTAAACACACGCTTTGTGCTCATACTTAAGCTTTTGCTACATGTAACAAACAGAGAAATTTTGGCACTACAATATTGTTAAAAATGTAGACAGAATATTTTTACATCCGTTCTTAATTGGGCTGAGATAGATCAGTTAACTGAAAGGTGAAAACAAGAGCTTAAGTAAACACCAGCCATTCTTAAAACCTTTCTGAATGAGTCTTATAGTGAGTGAAATTTAAAACTTATTTCACATATTGCTTTCTGAGAAAGAATGCTTTATTTTATCAGTCTAGATTATATGTAAACCCCACATCCCCAAATTCCACACCCCCATAATTCTCTGTGCAGAGAACTTTCTCTTGGCTTCTGTTCTAAATCTCCTACCATAAATCTTGCATCACTAGCTCTCGTTCTTCATCACTCGACTACTGGAAGCAGGGTACTGCTATCATCCATTCTTCCATCATTTTAAACTATCATGTTGTCATGTACTCTGCATTGTGCCAGTGAAAAATGACCCAATTTATTTCAGTCTTTCTTTATTGCCCAGATTGGTGTTGAACTACGGATTGTCTTAGAACTGGCTGTTCATAGTCTATATTCATTTCAGTTGGGCTCAATGGCTGTCAACATGAGGAAACATTCAGCTGATTGGTCTGACCTGGATTGAAACTCAGAGATGAGGAAAGTGATGTAATTTGCTGCAATTGCAAATCCCATGGGCAGTGTCATTTCTTTAACTTAGTCTGAATGGTATCATGTTGCACTGGAGAATATGATGTTTGGTTAACCTATGCTTGTATCATTGCTCTAATTATTTTCTTACAATAGATTTCAAAATCCTATTCATAATTCACTTTGAAAAATGAATTGTTTGAAATTAATATGACTTTCTTCATTAGCGTAATGATAATTTTCTGAAGGTTTGGCTTTCAGCAGTAAGACTATCCATATATACACATATATGTTTTTTTAATGTAATTATATATGAGACTTTATCAGGGAATGTCAAATGCTTGACTAGGTTTTGAAATCATCCAGATTTCGGAACTGAACAATGATCACTATTCGTTTATTTGAATAAAATTGTTCACTACAAAATGAATCATTTCACTTAACCAGTACAATGATTCAGGCTGATGTTTCTGTATAATGTTTATGTCCTTTACTCCATTTATATGAAAACTTCAGCAATGCACAGATTCTGCAGAATGTTATTTCATACTGTATTATTCTCACTATAATATTTTATGGCATTTATCACAATGTGAAGCTTACTTTATATGTACAGTTATTGAATTGGGGACAGTCAGCTGCAAATCTCCTGAACAAGATGATATGTTGTCAGCAACAATTCAGCAGGTTTTATGAAGCAGAAAACATGCTGGTACAAGTTCACAGGAAATAGCTGATCTCTTTGCCTGCTGTTACCATCTATTCCAATTGGAGTTTATTACATTTTCCTTGATTGCTGACTTTTAAAATTACAGTATTTATACAATATAAATTAGATTATGCCCAAACTCACTGCCATATTAGACAGTAGATAGCCTCAGACAAGATCATAGTGCAGCCTACCTTAATCTGTGTTCCCTTGCTGTTCTGGTGAAAGGAACAACTATGATTTCTATGATTTGAAAGAGCAAGAGATACTGAAAGAAAGACAAAAGATTTTGAGATAAGGGTTGGCAGGCTAGGCAAGGCTTGTTTCTGCATTAAGCTCTAGTTTAAACTTGATTGAACCCACCAAACATGATAAATATAGGCCTGAATTTTCACTCCTGGGTTGGGAGCACAGAGTCAGGAGAATTCCCAGCTACATGAACCTGACTCCTGAAAAATTGCCCTGGAAGTTCTGATTTTGGTTCCGGTTTTGTGGGGTGGGGTGGGGTAGGGTGGGGGGGAGAAGGGAGGGGGAAGTGTAATGGGAGTCGGGCCTGCCACTCCTGGAGCACAGGGGCTGCCAGATACAGAGGCAAGTTGGACAAAAGGCCGACCTTGGTGGTTCAGCACTTTGTTCTAGCTGCAAATAAAAGGCCAATAAAACAAAAAACAGCCCTCCAGCCCTCAACCCTTCACAAACCTTCACGCCCCACACACAGTCCCCAGGCCCCATCCATGCCAACCCATGCCACCTCATTCCCCCACCCACCCACCATGGCCCCTCATAACCTCCATGCCAACTTATGCCCCTCTACCCAACCCCATGGATCCCCATACTCTCCATGGCAACATGTGCTGCCCTGCCTATCCCCATGGCTCCCTCCCGTCCACCGTGCCAACCTATGCTTCTCTAACCACCCCTCATGGATCATCATACACCCTATGCCAACCCATGCTCCTCCACCAATCCCCATGCTCCTTTATAACCCCTATACCAACCTATGACTCTCTACCCACCCCAGATGGTCCTTTGTAGCCCCATATACCAGTTTAGTGCCAAGCCATGCCAATCCATACCCCACATGATAAACACCCTTTTTCCTTAACCCTCCATGAAACCTCATGTAATACCCATGATGGGCAGACCTCAGGACCCATGCTGAGAGGAAATAAAATAAAGTTCTAAGTACCTTTGATGATTAATTTAAAAAAACACTCTCATTGCTAAAAACCCATTCACTATATTTAAATTCCTTCCACCACTTAATCCCTCATAACAACATGCATTTGTATTCATAGTCCCACTTCAAAGACTTTATAAACACGTAGGACTGTCAAAAAAACTGTGAACTGACAGGCACTCTACTGTGATAATGATAGAACATGAAATCAGTCATGCATCACTAATGCTATAGCAGTAATCCTCAGGCATATGGCAGCAGAGAGTGAAATAGCAAGCACTGATTTTTTTAACACTGCAGATGTTTTTTTTTCAAATAAGTAAAGGGCAGGAGATTTAAATGCCTTGAGAGCTCCCTTGACAATTCTATTAACAGCTCCAATAAATGCAACCGTTCCAATGGGTTTTCCACTTTTTATGCACATTCATGTCCACTTTTAACAATCCCAAAGGAAACTTTACTTCCGCCAAAGGGCACCTCACCTCCCCCAAATGTGTCCCAGATCATATCCAAAAGGGTACGTTAACTCCCCAGAAGGGTACCTTACCTCTCCAAAGAACTCCACTAACTTTAGACCCTCTCCTGATGTGTCCAAAGTGCACAAGTCATATTTCAGACATCCCACTGATAAAAATTGGATCTGACTGAAGGTAGTTGTACTTTGGCAGATGCAGCTGCCTCTGTGAACCATGGATGTGCAACGTACAACCTGCCCACATTCCCTCGCCGCTGAGAAAATCGTGGGACTTCTGGAATCAGGCCTGTGGTGCTGTTTTGGATGAGCTGAAGACCCTCTCTGCCTGCAAGAAAATTCAGGCCATAGTGTTGGATGCCAATGTACAAATGCCATTTTGCAAACGAGCTGCAAGAATAGAACAAACACTGTCTAACACTTCCAAAACATTTTTAATGAGGCTGTCAGAACATAGGTGGAAAATTCAGTCTTACTTCATTGACTGCAGCCCATTGAATTCAGTCATGATCTGTGTTTTTGAGACAACATTTTGACTGTGTCCCAGTTCCTTCAAAAAATTAAATTCTGACCAGCTCAGCGCATAGATTTTTAAAACATCTTGCTTATTTTCTGGTGATAGACTGTCCACCAATATTCATTACAAGCCTACCGACTTCCACAGCTATCTCGACTACAGCTCCTCACATCCTGCTTCCTGTAAGGACTCCATCCCATTCGCTCAGTTCCTTTACCTCTGTCGCATCTGTTCTGATGATGCCACTTTCAAAAACAGTTCCTCTGACATGTCTTTCTTCTTCCTTAACCGAGGTTTTCCACCCACGGTGGTTGACAGGGCCCTCAACCGTGTCCAGCCCATCTCCCGCGCATCCACCCTCACACCTTCTTCTCCCTCCCAGAACCGTGATAGGGTCCCCCTTGACCTCACTTATCACCCCACCAGCCTCTGCATTCAAAGGATCATCCTCCGCCATTTCCGCCAACTCCAGCATGATGCCACCACCAAACACATCTTCCCTTCACCCCCCCTTGCGGCATTCCGCAGGGATCGTTCCCTCTGGGACACGCTGGTCCACTCCTCCATCACCCCCTACACCTCAACCTCCTCCCACAGCACCTTCCCATGCAACCACAGAAGGTGCAACACCTGCCCCTTTACTTCCCCTCACCTCACCGTCCAAGGGCCCAAACACTCCTTTCAAGTAAAGCAGCATTTCACTTGCACTTCCCTCAATTTAGTCTACTGCATTCGTTGCTCCCAATGCGGTTTCCTCTACATTGGAGAGACCAAACACAGACTGGGTGACCAATTTGCAGAACACCTTCGGTCTGTCCGCAAGCATTACCCAGACCTCCCTGTCGCTTGCCATTTCAACACTCCACCCTGCTCTCATACCCACATGTCCGTCCTTGGCCTGCTGCAATGTTCCAGTGAAGCTCAACGTAAACTAGAGGAATAGCACCTCATCTTCCAGCTAGGCACTTTACAGCCTCCTGGACTGAATATTAAGTTCAACAATTTTAGATCATGAACTCTCTCCTCCATCCCCACCCCCTTTCCGATCCCCCTTTTTTCCAATAATTTATATAGATTTTTCTTTTCCCATCTATTTCCATTATTTTTACATGTATTTCCATCCATTGTTTTATCTCTACCTTTTAGCCTATTTCGATCGCTTCCCCCCACCCCACCCTCACTAGGGCTATCTGTACCTTGCTCATCCTGCTATCTACCCTTAATGTCACCTATTAGCACATTCCTTAGATAATATCACCACTGTCAACACCTTTTTGTCCTTTTGTCTATGACACCTTTTGGCAATCTCCACCGATCACTGGCCCTCTATCCAGCTCTACCTGTCCCACCTCCACCCCCCACCACCACCCCCCTTAAACCAGCTTATATTTCACCTCTTTTCTACTTTTCCTTAGTTCTGTTGAAGAGTCATACGGACTTGAAATGTTAACTATATTCCTCTCCGCAGATGCTGTCAGACCTGCTGAGTTTTTTCAGGTATTTTTATTTTTGTTTTGGATTTCCAGCATCCGCAGTTTTTTGCTTTTTGTTTATTTTCTGTATAGTTTGCCTGACCAGAGGGAAGAATTAAAAATATAACACTTGTTATTAAAATTGACATTCATATCACATCTGGAAAGAAACCTATAATCATGGGTACATTTTTACTTCTGTATTTTTAGCAGTTACGTTATATCCTAGGGTATTGTTTCAGATCCCATCCTTGAAGGAATCATTGCCATTTTTGGTGTACAGTTCCACAGCAGGTGACTGTGATGTTCATTTCCTTTCGCTATTATGTTCAGCAGCTGAAGGAAATGGGTTTTCTATCACGTACTTCCTTCAGGAGGTACAAGAAAAGTTAAAGGAAGCTTTATTCAGGCAGTAATTGAGGGTGCCTTGAATAAGCTGGGCTAAAGGGAATCGGGCATTCAGCACTGAAATATACGGTCATGTGAGAGATTGTCAGATCTCTGCTCATGAGTACCAAAGCCTCAACTATTTATTTTAACTTGCTACTTCATGTACAAATTTGAAATATCTGTACCAGCACCAACGCTCCCCACCCTATCCTGTTGACTGAGAGTTATGGGCCCATAGGCATCACGATGCTAAATGTATATTCTCCATGCACAAGTTATTCAAACAACTACAGCCTCAAAGCCACAGCCCCTTCCTATATCTATAACTTCCTCCAGCCCTACAACCTTCCGGGAATTCTGAATTCCTCTAATTTTGGCTTCTTCTGCATCTCAGACTTTCTTCACCACACCATGCATCGCTGCTCCTTCAGCTAACAAGGCCCTAAGCCTGGAATTTCCTCTCTAAATGTCTCTGCCTCTTTGCCTCTCTCTGCTTTAAGATATGTAAACCTATCTCTTTGATTACTTGTTCCAATATCTCCTTCTTTGACTTGGTGTCAATTTTATTGCCTGACTACACTTTTGTGAAGCAGCCCGGGATGGTTTACTATGCCAAAGACACTATACCATTGCAAGTTGCTATGACCGATCTTGTCTTCACCGAATTTTATCTCATCAGATTATCAAAATGCAACTGTGACATTTCCTGCTTATGTTGCTTATTTCCTCCAATCGCATTTCTTATGAGAATCCAGGGAGCACTATTTGCATGACATTATAATGGAACCACTGCCATGGTAGTTGTGTATTGTTTAAAAAAATTTTTTACATCAGACATGTGACACTATAGTACTGGATTTTGTTTCATGAATTATGCCTCTCTTGCATGGCTAGCTATGGTTCAGCTGATGGTATTTTTATCCTTGAGCCTGAAGACCATGGGTTCAAGTCTCACTCCAGCAATTGAGGACAAAAGTCAAGCCTGAAACTCGGGTGCAGTACCGAGAGAGTGCTGCACTGTCAGAAGTGCTGTCTTTTAGATGAGATGCCAGCTCTCTCATGGCTGGATGTAAACAATCTCATGGCACTATTTTGAAGAAGAGCAGAGGAGATACCCCTGGTGTCCTGCCAATATTTAGCCTTGAATAAACATCACAAATATCAGCTGATTATCACATTACTGTTTGTGGAAGTTAGCTGTGTGCAAATTGGTTGCTGCATTTCTTACATCATAACAGTGCCTAAATTTCGAAAGTACCTCAATGGCTGTAAAGTACTTTGAGACATTGGATGCTCGAGAAAGACTTTATATAAATGCAAGCCTATATATATTAAAGTTATTTGTTGTCATTAGTTACGAGTTTGTTGTCCCATGCTTATGGACTTGTGTGCTGACTCATACTTGTTTTCGTTTTCTTTATGCACCTTTGTGTGTTTGGGTGGAATTTCCCATGCCCGCTGGTGTCGGGCGTGCTCAGCAGTGTGAGCAGACAATATGGCGAGAAGGCCAGACATTGGTGTCACGACGCCGTGAAACCAGTTTACAATCATTGGCTCAGCCCATCGATGGCGGGCTGCGTTTCCCGTCGTCGGATGTGGGGAAACTCATTGTAATACATCTGCATAACTTTATAAGGTCAGCTCGCTGGAATCACCCCCCCCCCCCAACCACACTGGATCATCTGCCCATGTCAGCATGATTGCACGTTGGTGCAGAACACTTCTTATTAAGTGTGACGTGCAGAAGTCGGGACTTAGAGCCAGGGCCTTGCTCACATCGTAGACATCCGAGGAGCAGAGAATGCTGGAGTCCAACAGCAACGGCATACTGGAGGAACATCCATGGCATACTGGGTGGATTCTCATGGACATGGCTCTGCCACGAAGCAGCTCACGGAAGTTGGAAAGTCACCGTTGAGGGTCTGCTAACAACAGATAATGGTTGAAGGGGTGGAGAGGAAAGTTCAGCTGTGTTTTGGAGAGGAAGATGTACCAGGGGGTGGGAGAGGAAGGTTTAGGATCAACTAGGAGGGGATGAGGTGTCAGGGTGGGGTGGGGCTGAGATTGGGAGGGGGGAATGAAGGTGTCAGGTATGTTGGGGGGGAAAGAATATGGGGGGAGGTGGAGGTAACGGGTAAGCAGATGGCAACAGAGGAGGTAGGTGTAAGGGGGGTGGAAGGTGTAAGGGAAGGAGTTTGGAGGGAGAAGGACTGTGGACAGGGGACGGAGTCCAGGGGGGAAGGAATGCGGAGAGGGGAGGGAGTATTGGGGGGGAGGAAGGAGTGTGGAGAGAGGGGGGAATCCGGGGAGAGGAAGAAGTAAGGGTGGAGGGAGTTGGGAAGAGGGAAGGAGTAAGGCTGGAGGAAGAAGTAAGGCTGGAGGAATGAGAAAGGAGGGGTTATGGATTAAGGGTGCCGGAAGAAGTAAGGGTGTCTGAAGGAATCAGGAAGGGGGAAGGACTAAGCGGGATGGAGACAGTGGGGGGGTGGCGGGGCAGGGTGGGTGTGGGGACTGGTGGGGGGGGCGGGGGGGTGGGGGGGGGGTGAATCCGGGAGGGGGAAGGGGTTCTAAGTGGGAAGGGGTCTGGATAGGGGAGGATGTCCAGGTGAACATGCAAGGGAGGGCTCTGATAAGTCCATGAATGCCTCCTGGGGAGTGAACTGAGGGTGGGCATGGTATGAGAGAACGGTGAGAATGACTGAGAGAAGATTGATGCGGTAGGGTAGGAGGGTGACAGTTTGACGGTAGCGGTAGAAGGGATGGCGAGGGTGGTTGGTGGGGACTCAGAGGCAGACATGGACCCTGGGGGGTGGGAAGGAGAAGGTCGAGGAGGTGAATGTGGATGGGGATGGGAATTTCGAGACGGAAAGCAACACGCACGTTCACTTGGACATCCCTGAAGGAACAAGGTTGGGGCTGGTAGGTCAGGGAGGGGAGGTGGAAGGTGATGCCTGGGTGGGTCAACAGTGATGGAGGAGAGGAAATGGGTGACTGGGGGAGGGGAAAGGATGGGGAAATGAATAAAAAAACTGAATCACCACCACGCTGTCTAAATTGAAAGTGAAATGGGAGTGGTGGTGGGTGAGATCAGGTGCTGCATGGGAGTGTGATCAGTGGGTGGGCGGAGATTCAGGTCAGCAAACCCCAGCAGGCAGCATTGAAAATGCTCAGGACATTGAGGTGACTGTAAAGCAGGAAGGATTCCTGTGTGTGGCAGAGTGCTTGCATGAGGTTCCGAAAGGCCCTGCCACACACACACACACACACACACACACACACTTCCCCCTCCAGAATCACTCATTGGCCAGCTGCTCCCTCTCTGGTGACAGACGATGAGGCTGAGGGGTTCACAGGCAAAGGGAGCTCGGAGGGAGAGGACAGACTCTGAGATTACTAAGTGGATAACCTAAGGGTGTCCAGCTGCCACTCCTCCTCCCTTCAGGTGCCCAGGGGCACCGCCCTGACTCCTTGAGCGGAAGGAGCACCTGGAGGGACGTTGAGGTGCCCCGTTTCCCTCTTGCCTTGCCACCGCAGAAACTCACCCATGGCTCCTGCGATGGAGTGCCGGTCTGCGCACATCTCCGCATTCTGCTGGACCAGGGTCTCCACGGCATCTGCCATCCTCTTCATGGAGACCTCTGTATGTACACATGTGGCCACCACTTCATCAGAGAGCAGGAGGATACACTTCTCTGGCCCATGATCCACTCTGTTGAGGGCTTCCAATAGCTCAGTGTGATGTTCCCACGCCTTCTGCTGACTCTCCAGGATGAGTTGGAAGGCCAAATCCAGGCATTCGTCATCTGACTCAGACCTCAGGGATACCTCTTTTCCAGAGGTCTTCCAAGTGCCAGGGAGCTTTGCTAACCTGCCTCCTCCTGCTGTAGACACATGCTCGTGCGGTGCCCACCAGATTGTGAACCTGAGCCTGCTCTAGATCTAGGTCTAATGAGGTGAAGGGTGTGGGTAAGCGTTGTGACGGGTCTTCCAGGCTGCTTATTTCCAGCTCCTCAATGCCCTCCAATGACCTCTTGGCTGGGGATGAGGACTTGGATGGAACTGAGGGGCTGGCTGTCTCAGGGTGTCGGTCACTTGGCAGAGCTCCCTGTGAACCAAAGTAGAGATAATTAGTGCATGGCAGCAAAGTCAAAAGCAAGAGAGAGAGCACTCACAGCTGCATTGAGAGAGGGATGATGTGTGGAGGATACTTACGAGGATGTTCACCTCCGACCTCACCTCCACCATGGGCAAGGTCCACGTCCTCACCAGTCAGCACAATAGAACACTCCTCAAAGTGAGTGAGGGCCTAACTCGGGCCACTCCACCCTGGGTCTGGGGCCTCTCCCTGCTGGAGTGAGCAAGCTTCTCCTGCATGAAAACAGATGGAGAGGGCATATGAGCAGGACACATGGCACTGTGTGGAATGTTTGTGTGGTGAGTGGAGCCATGGACAGGATGAGGACACGAGCTCCTGAGGATATGAAATGTGAGGGTGTGTGTGAGAGTTAGTGGTGTTGTCCCTTGAGGTGTGAGATCCCTGTGGATGTGTGATGGGTTTGTGAGTGTGTGAGTTGAGAGGTGATGAGAAGAGTGAGTTACCCTGGCAGATCGGATAAGACCATTCATCCTGTAGCGGCACTGGGTGGCTGTCCTCTTTTGCAGGGCACTGGCAATGACCACCTCCCATGCTGTATTGGTGATGTTGCTGCCCCTCCTATGGCCAGAGCGGGGGTAAAGGGTATCACAGCGGACCTCTGCAGCATCCAAAAGGTGCTCAAGGGGCGCGTCACTAAACCGGCGGGCCAGAGGGGAGCCGGGGGGGTGGGGGGGGTGGTGGTGCTGCAGTCTTTTTGCCTTCTGTGGCCACCTGTCTTCTGTGCAGGAGTCCAGGACTGGGAGCACTGGGAGGTGTGTGTGTGGCTGCACTTTAAATGAGGCGCCCGGCGTGATGAGGCGGTGAATGAGAGGCCGCCCCCACCATCGAAACGTCGTGTTTCCCGGGAATGCGGCGTGTGTGGGATGATGGGAGGTCAGAAGCCGCCATTGTGGCCGGCGGGTAAATTGTCGTTCTCCTCACCCGCTACCACACTTGGTGCAAATCTGGGACGATTCCGCCTTTAGTGTCTACCGGCAGGTCCCTCATTTCACCTTTCCATCCGTCATTCTTGGTCTTCCTCTCTCCTCTGCCACCCTCTACTGTTGCTTCACTTATTATTGAAACAACTGATCACTATTCAGCAGCCCCTGCTGCGTGGGAGCATGGGTCCCTGTTGAGATGAGGACAGCTGTGATTCCTCCAGGGTCAAATAGCCTACTGACGCTCACCACCTAGGGCCCTCATGCAATAAAAAAAATAAGGAAAGGGATTGGTGTCTGTAAAATTCCACCCCAGCTGGTAACAAACACATTTGAAGAGGTGGGAGTGGGGCGAATTGTCACAAAACAAAATAGGTGCAGTAATGCGTATAAGCTGCAGTGTTCCAGAATTGCATTTGGGTAACTTTGTAACTCTGTTGAGGATTCTGCGGCCTGTCCCTTTAAGAAAAAATTCTCCCTGATCACTGCTTACCTGAAAACACAGCTTTTTTTACCCCAAACATCATTTTGAGATACAACACTTTATTTTCCCCTCGTGGGGCCCACCTGCTGCTTTCTGATATGGATCTTGCTGCAAGGGGATTAAAAATTTAAAAGGCAGACTGAGTTCGGAACAAAGATCTCTCCCTGGTTGATGATGTCATTTCCTATTAGTATCCCACTTTTGGCAGGTGCCTGCAGGCTGCTTCCTAATCACACTGGCTGTGCATTTTGATTTATCTGCTCCTAATTCAGATTGCCCAAAGTTGGATGATCCTTACTCAAATCAGGTCAGGAAAAAAGATTCTCTCAAAGACATGGGAAATATTTTTTTTCCCTAATTAAAGTATCTCATCTTCCGGCCACCGACAAGCTGTGACATGAGGGTATGTTAGTGCTTTTTGTTGCTCGCCATCAATATGTCACTGCACAGCGGCAATGCGTGTTACGAAGCAGGCAGGATCCAGAGACAGCGCATCAGCTGTGATCAGGGAGAATTTTTTCTTAAGGGGACAGGCCACAGAATCCTCAACAGAGTCACAAAGTTACCCAAAAAAAGCATCATTTGAATCTATTTTCGTAGTTTCTATTTTCTTCAAGGTACGTTGCCACGAGGGGGGAAGCCAAGAATGCTCAGTTTGGGTTCCGCCAGGGCTACTCAGCTCCTGGCCTCATTACAGCCTTGGTGCAAACATGGACAGAAGTGCTGAGCTCAAGAGGTGAGGTGAGAGTGACTGCCCTTGACATCAGGGCAGCATTTAACCAACTGTGGCATCAAGGAGCCCTAGCAAAACTGAAGTCAATGGAAATCAGGGGGAAAACTCTCCACAGCTTGGAGTCATACACAAAGTTGTGATGGTTGGAATCGTCTCAGTCCCAGGACATCGCTGTCGGAGCTCCTCGAGGTAATGTCCTCGGCCCCCAACCATCTTCGGCTGCAATGACATTCCCTCCATCATAAAGTCAGAAGGGATCTGTTTGTGGATGATTGCACAATGTTCAGCACCATGTGTGACTTCTCAGATACTGAAGCAGCCTGTGTGCATATGCAGCAAGACCTGGACAACATTCAGGCTTGGGCTGATTACCTTGGCCAGGTAATGACCATCTCCAACAAGAGGGAAAGTACTCATCTCCCTGTGATAACTGAATGTATAGTCACTCCTTCCTGCCAATCACAGGTCATGTGATGTACTGTGGGGGCTCCGACCAGTGAGCTCTGAGCGTGGGCAATCCACAGGGCGGGGCTGTTCTGATGAGAGATGTGGTTGAGCGTGTGAACACTGAAAATGCCTCTGTAATAAAGTTTAACTGTTTCTTGATGAAACTAGTCTGCTCCATAGAGCCATCACATTTAGCAACAAGGCTAAAATCAACTTCGACTCTGCACCTCGCCCTGTTCCTGTGAGCAAATCAAATTTTAAAAAAATTACTCACCAGTCATGCCGCTGTTTGGAAGAATCGACCCTTATGATGCCAATATTAATGATTGGAGTCAGTATATTGAGCGCCTCGGATTTTACTTTGTCGCAAATGAAATAACTGCCAAAGAAAAGCAGAAAGCGATCGTTATAAGTGTATGCGGAAGTAAAATATATAACTAGATTCGTAACTTGACAGCCCCGAGCATGCACAAATCCAAGTCATATAGCAAATTAGTGGACCGAGTGAAAACACACTTCCAGCCAAAGCCATCCGGGATAATTCAGCCCTTTAAATTCAATTCAAGAGATCGGGCCCCACAAGAGTCCATTGTAATCTATGTAGTAAACCTCAAGCAGTTAACAGGATACTGCACCTTTGGAGATGTTTTAAATGACATGCTGTGGGACCGATTGGTATGTGGCATCAAGGACGATGCTATATAGTGCTGATTGTTTGCCAAGATCGATATCGATTTTAAACGCGCCCTAGAAATCTCCCTCGCTATGGAAAGTGCTACAAGAGACTCACAGGTTTTGCAACACATGGAAAATGGCGTTGTGCTTCATGTTGGGCAGGAACCTGCCGTCGATCGTGGCGCGAAAGCCAGACCTGCAGAATGAAAGCGCGATTCAATGGCCACTGTGAGAAACATTTAGAAGCCGAACAGAAAAGCTCCATCATCAGTTTCAAGACAAAGCTGCTATAGATGTGAGGGTGACCACAGAGTGCAAACCTGTAAATTCAAAAAGAGGCAGAATGCCATTACTGTCATAACTAGGGTCTCGTGTTTAGGCAATGCTGGACAAAGTTGAAGCAGTCTGCAAAACAACAAACAAGTATGATAGGAGTAATGGGTACAGCAAAGGCTGAAGCTGCTGCTCCTGACGTTTACTCCTTATGTAATGTGATTGCTGTGGAGACTGAACCTATTAAGGTGACAGTACAAGTGATTGAGAAGCCATGGACAATGGAAGTGGATACTGGTGCCTCAACTATTGTGGTAGGAAAGCACACTTTCAGGTACCTTAATGGAGGAAGACAACCAATAATCTTGGAGTGGACAACCACTAAACTAAGAACTTACACAGGAGAATCTATTCAAGTAAAGGGCATTGCCACTGTCCCAGTCTCATTCAAGTGGAGGACAGCCCAACTGCCTATAATAATAGTGAAAGGAGAGGGACCCAATCTTTTAGGTCGCGATTGACTACAGAAGGTCAAACTCAACTGGTCTGAGATATTTCACCTAAAATCAGATGGAGTCCCAGAACTTCTAAGGAAATACAACATGGTTTTTCAGGATCAATTAGGGAAGTTAAAAGGTACGCATGCCAAGATACATGTTGATCCTAAGGTGGCACCACTTTTCTTTAAGGCCAAGCCTATGCCTTATACATTGAAAGAAAAGGTGGGTGCAGAGCTTTGAAGGTTAGAGAAGCTGGGCATCATCCAACATATCCAATTCTCAGAGTGGGCTGCATCCATAGTTCCAGTGGTTAAGTCGGACCATACCATATGCACCTGCGGAGGCTATAAATTGACTGTAAATAAGGCAGCAAAACTAGATAAGTAGCCCATTCCAATGACAAACAACTTATATGCTAAGCTGACGGGAGGCAAGTCCTATGCGAAATTGGATATGAGCCACACCTACCAACAATTAGAACTGGAAAGCACATCGAGAGAATACATGGCTATTAACACATACAAGGGCCTTTGTCAGTACACTCGTGTACCATTTTGAGCCTCATCAGCAGGCACTATTTTCCAGAGAACAATGGAGAGTCTTTTACAAGCACTCCCAGCAGTGGTAGTGTATTTGGATGATGTTCTCATCACTGGGTCAACCAAGACTTAACACTTGGCCAGCCTGGAGGAGGCGTTAAGAAGGTTCATGGAAGCCGGTGTATGGTTAAAGAAGGAAAAATGCACATTTCAAACACCAGAAGTCACTTATCTAAGTCACAGAGCGGATGCCATGGGTTTGCATCCAGTAGAAACTTCAGGCAGTAGTATAAATTTCAGGCAATAAAAGGTGCTCCATCACCATCCAATGTAACAGAACTCAAGTCCTTCCTGAGTATGATCAACTATTATAGCTGCTTCTTACCAAATCTATCAATTGTGCTGGCAGCATTGCACTCACTGCTAAAAATGAATCACCGTTGTTCATGAGGTTCACAACAGGAAGAAGCTTTTGTGAAAGCAAAGAAATTGCTGCATTCGTCATGTTTATTGATGCACTACCAACCCATCAAAAGAGCTGGTATTAACATGTGATGCCTCTCCTTATGGTATCATATAAAATGGAAAATAGATCAGAAAGGCCCATTGGCTATGTCTCGAGAACCCTTTCCAAAGCCGAGAAGGGCTATTCTCAGTCAGAAAAAGAAGGATTACCAGTAGTGTTTGATGTAAAAAAGTTTCACCAGTACCTACATGAATAGCATTTTACCATTGTGTTGGACCATTAACCATTAACGGGATTATTCAGCAAGGACAAGGCCATTCTGCCAATAACGTGAGCAAGAATACAACACAGGGCTCTGACATTATCTACGTATGAGTATACTTTTGTGTACTGCCCTGGTCTACACATTGTAAATACAAATGAACTCAGTCATTTCCGATTACCAGATAGACACTTTGGAAGGAGTAGCTTGACAAAGAAGTATTCAATGAACGGCATGACACTGGGAAGTTCTGAGGAACAAAGAGACCTTGGCGTGTGTGTCCATAGATCTCTGAAGGCAGAGGGGCATGTTAGTGGGGTGGTGAAAAAGGCATATGGGACACTTGCCTTTACCAATCGAGGCATAGATTACAAAAGTAGGGAGGTCATTTTGGAGTTGTATAGAACCTTGGTGAGGCCACAGCTGGAGTACTGTGTGCAGCTCTGGTTGCCACATTATAGGAAGGATGTGATTGCACTGGAGGGGTTGCAGAGGAGATTCACCAGGATGTTGCCTGGGATGAAACATTTAAGTTATGAAGAGAGGTTGGATAGACTTGAGTTGTTTTCGCTGGAGCAGAGTAGACTGAGAGGCGACCTGATCAAGGTGTACAAGATTATGAGGGGCATGGAGAGGGTGGATAGGGAGCAGCTGTTCCCCTTAGTTGAAGGGTCAGTCAGGAGGGGACATAAGTTCAAGGTGAGGGGCAAGAGGTTTATGGGGGATGTGAGGAAAAACTTTTTTACCCAGAGGGTGGTGATGGACTGGAATGTACTGCCTGGGAGGGTGGTGGAGGCGGGTTGCCTCACATCCTTTAAAGAGCACCTGGATGAGCACGTATGTCATGTCACCTCATAACATTCAAGACAATGGGCCAAGTGCTGGTAAATGGGATTAGATAGGTAGGTCAGGTGTTTCTCATGTGTCGGTGCAGACTCGATGGGCTGAAGGGCCTCTTCTGCACTGTGTGATTCTGTGATTCTGTGATTCTATTGTAAATACTCCCGTTCCACAAGAATTTGTGCTATTATTGAATTTCTTAGGTTCTTAGCCTGTGTGTGCGAAACAAATTAGAAATTGGATGAACAGAGATCCAATATTGTCAAAAGTCAGAGACTTTGTCTTGCAAGGATGGCCAAACTCACCTGTGTCTGAAGAATTGAGACCATTCCATGTCAGAAACATGGAATTAAGCTGTCAAGACTGAATTGTGTTGAAGGTTCAAGAGTTGTCATCCCATCACAAGGTAGAGAGCCACTCTTGACAGAGCTCCACAGTCTGCATCTAAGCATATCAAAGATGAAAATGCTTGCGCGAAGCTAGGTATGGTGGCCAGGCATTGACAGTGACATTGAAAGCATGGTCAGGCATTGTCTCCGCTGGCAGCAACGACAGAAGTTGCCTGTTTTAGCTCCCCTTCATCCATGGGAGTGGCCTGGGTTCAACTACATATCCATCGTGTAGGACAATTCTTAGGTACCATGTTCTTGTTAATTGTAGATGCACATTCAAAATGGGCGGACGTATATGAAGTCAGATTGTCAACATCAAACGCAACTATCAAGAAGCTACATCACTGTTTCACCATACATGGCCTACCTGAAACTGTGTTTCTGATAACGGTACAGCCTTTAGCAACACCGAGTTTCAGAAATTTACGGATCTAAATGGAATCCGACATATTAAAACAGCCCCTTATCGAATGGTCTGGCAGAGAGGGCAGTACAAACTTTTAAGTCTGGTATGAAAAAATTATCAGAAGGCACACTGGAATCTCGAATTTCCTGTTTTCTTTTCAGTTATTGTACTGTGTCACATTCAACGACGGGTTCAACACCATTAGAGTTATTAATGAAACGCTGTGTGTACACATTTTACATCATTTGATGTTTCCGAAGCTAGAGGGGAAGGTAGTTCAGAACCAGAGTAATCAGAAACTTAACCATGACATACACAGTAAGGTTTGCACATTCAGCGGAGGTGACATGACATACGTGCAAAATTTTGGCAGTGGACCCTGCTGAACTCCGGGAGCCATTGTTTCAGAGACTGGTCCATTATCTTTCCAAGTACAAGTGGGAGATAGAATCATCCATAAACACTTAGATCACATCCATGCCAGAGAGAGACATTCCAACAATTATCTGATCAGCCTATGATTAACGTTGAACCGTTGACTTCTGAGGTGTGTGATCGACCTAGAACAGACATTCCAGATGTTCCAGAAGAGTAGCCAAATCCTGAGCTGCCCAGTTCCGATGATGTATCTCACAGTGCAGCTCCAGATCCTGTCGATCCTGTTCAGGAAGCTCCAGTGGTAGAGCTACACCGCTCCAGCCGTATACGAAGAACACCTCAGAGACTTGATTCATGATCACCTGAAATTTTATATATGTTTGTTGCATTGTTTAAATGTCTTTCTGTAAATAGTAATTGTTAAAAAACTAAAGGAGGAGGAAAGGTGGTAACTGGATACAAAGTTACTCCCTCCTGCCAATCACAGGCCATGTGATGTACTGTGTGGGCTCTGACCAGTGAGCTCTTAGCACGGACAATCCGTGAGGTGGAGCTTTTCCAATGAAAGATCTGGTCGAGCATGCAAGCATTAAAAATATCTCTGTGATAAAGTTTAACTGTTTCTTGATGAAACATGTCTGCTCCATAGAGTCATCACATTCCCCTTGACATTCAATGGCACTACCATTGCTGAATGCTCCACTATCAACATCCTGGAGGTTATCATTGACCAGAAACTGAACTGGACCAGCCATAAAAATACTGTGGCTATAAGAACAAGTCTGTGGCTGGGAATTCTGCTGCAAGTAATTCACCCCCTGCTTCCCCAAAGCCTGTCCACCATCTACAAGGCACAAGTCCGGAATGTGATGGAATACTCTCCACTTGCCTGGACGAGTGCAGCTCCAACAACACTCAGGAAGCTCGACATCATCCAGGACAAAGCAACCCGCTGGATTGGCACCACATCCACAAACATTCACTCCCTCCAGCACCGATGCACAGTAGCAGCAGTGTGTACCATCTACAAGATGCCCTGCAGGAATTCACCAAGGCTTCTTCGACAGCGCCTTCCAAACTCACGACCACTACCATCTAGAAGGACAAAGGATAGATGGGAACACCACCACCTGCAAGTTCCCCTCCAAGCCGCTCACCACCCTGGCTTGCAAATGTATCGTCATTCCTTCACTGTCACTGGGTCAAAATTTTGGAACTCCCTTTCTAACAGCACTGTGGATGTACCTACACCACATGGACTGCAGTGGTTCAAGAAGGCAGCTCACCACCACCTTCTCAAGGGCAACTAGGGATGGGCAATAAATGCTGGCCCAGCCAGCGAAGCCCACATCCTGTGAATGAATTATAAAGATACAAATGAGTACCATGCTGTATATCATAAGTTCAGAAATGAAGTGAAAAATGTAATAAGACAAGCAAAGAGAGAGTATGAGAAGAGAATGGTAGCTAACATAAAAGGAATCCAAAAATCTTCTATAGGTATATAAATAGTAAACAGTAGTAAAGGGAGAGGTGGGGCCGATTAAGGACCATAAATTGCTACATTTTGATAGGAAAAACAAATAAGCAATATAAAATAAAGAATACAATTCATAAAATGGGTGCGGGAGCTGATGGACCTTGGAGGGTTTATGTTAACAAATCGTTGATGGCAGCAGGGCAGATGAGAAAGTGATTTAAAAGTCATACAGGATCCTGGGCTTTATTAATAAAGTCATAAAGTGCAAAAGCAAAGAAGTTATGATGAATCTTTATAAAACCTACAGTTCAGCCTCAGTTGGAATATTGTCTCCAATCTCGGGTACCACACTTTAGGAATGATGTGATGCCATTGGAGAGGGTTTAGGGGAATGGTTCCAAGTGTGAGAGACTTCAGTTATGAGGCTAAATTGAAGATGCTGGTGGGGTTGTTCTCCTTCAAGAAGAGAAGGTTGAGAGGAGATTTGTTCGACGTGTTCAAAATCATGAGGGGTCTGAACAGAGTAGACAGGAAGAAACTGCTTTTATTAGTGGAAAGGTTGAGAACCAGAGGACATGGAATCAAGCTTTTTATGCAGCGAATGGTTAGCACTGGAATGCACTGCCTGAGAGCGTGGTGGAGGCAGATTCAAACATGGCTTTCAAAATGGAATTATCTGCTGAGAAAAAAATTGCAGAACTAAGGAGAAGAGGGTTGGTGTGAAGGGAAGTGGGATTAGTTGAGTGGCAGAGAGCTGGTATGGACATAAAGGGCTGAATAGCCTCCTGTGCTGTAACCATTCTATGATTCGAATCCAATTCTTAGGTGAACTTCAGCCATTGTTGAATTCCCCACCATCTAAACCCTGGAAACAAATCGTTGAAAACAGCAGGGCAGGTTGAGAAAGTGGTTAATAAGACATATGGGATCCTGGGCTTTATAAAGAGGCATAGAGTATAAAAGCAAGCAAGTTATGGTGAATCTTCAAAAAAAATGAGTTCGACATCAATTGACCAGAAAGTTAATTGGACCAGCCCATATAATTACTCTGGCTACAAGATAAGGTGAGAGGCTGAGCATTCTGTGGAGAGTAACTCATCTCCTGACTCCTCAAAATCTTTCCATTAGGCATGAGTCAGGATTGTGATGGAATACTCTCCACTTGCCTAGATGAGTAAAACTCCATCAACACTCAGGAAACCGGACACCATCCAGGACAAAGTAGCCCAACTGATTGACATCCCATCCACCAGCTTAAATTATTCACCCGCTCAGCCACAGGCACAGCTTAGTTGCAGTGTGCATCATCCACAAAATGCACTGCAGCAGCTCATCAAGGCTTCTTCAACAGCACATTCCAAACTCATGACCTCTACCAGCTAAAAGTACAAGGGCAGAAAATGCATAGGAACACCACTACCTGCAAGTTCTGCAACAAGTCACATACCATCCTGACTTGGAACTAAATCACTGTTCCTTCATCATTACTGGGTCAAAACCCTGGAACTCCCTGCTTCACAGCACTGTGGGTGTATCTACACCACATGGACTGCAGCGGTTCAAGAAGACAGTTCACCACCACCTTCACAAAAGCAATTAGGGATAGGCAATAAATTCTGGCCTAGCCAGTGGCACCTACATCCCAAGAACAAATAACAAAACTCCTAATTCATAGACCGCCTGCAATCAAAATTTGAATCA
This sequence comes from Cetorhinus maximus, assembly GCF_964194155.1. Taxonomy (NCBI): domain Eukaryota; kingdom Metazoa; phylum Chordata; class Chondrichthyes; order Lamniformes; family Cetorhinidae; genus Cetorhinus; species Cetorhinus maximus. The sequence goes on along the minus strand of NC_135889.1, from coordinate 105,653,159 downwards.
TGCTGAGTGATTGAGTTGTGAATTCATTCATTGTTTTTCATATACTACATTTTTTTTATAGTTAAGATTGCTGCAATGCTACTTTATCAATCCAAGTATCAATGTTTTTCTGCTTCTGACTCATTCCAACAGCGCTTGCGCAATTTTGAATTTATGCAGTTGACTTAAAAATGAAAAGCAGATTAATGAATCTGGAACACTCCAGCTTTAATTTGCCTTTTCCTTGACCCTATTTGTTGTGCTCATTGTCTGAAATTTATTCTCTGGAAATTAAGTTTTCCACATTACATCCTGCTTAGGCATTCTAGGAGCCCAGAATAGCTTGGCTCAATATATACAATGATTTGGCTGAACTCTATCTGATCTTGTTCCTAAAAACCTGTAGACAATTTCACCTTCGGAATGATCAGCAAATATAACTGTACTGCATAATTGCCACTTAGTCTGATTTACCTTCTGACTGTACTTCAGGTTTGAGCAGAATGCTTTGTGAACGCCAGTAACCACTTCTCAAGGTACCACACTGCCATTTTCATTTATCTTTACTTTAATGTGTGAATTCAATTAACCAACACGTGGTACAGGATTGGTGGTTGGGTTTATTCTGTATTTAGCTTCAGCCGGCCTAAAGCTGAACAACAAGGCCCTTTCAGCACTATATTACATCTAACTATCAGACTGTCTGGGAATATGGATGCATAGACTGGGTCTGTGGCAGATGGTGAGGGAAAAACATACTTGACCTCATCCTCACCAACCTGCCTGCCGCAGATGCATCTGCCCATTAAGTATCGTAGGAGTGACCACCGCACAGTCCTTGTGGAGACGAAGTCCAGCCTTCACGTTGAGGATACCCTCCATCGTGTTGTGTGTCACTACCACTGTGCTAAATTGGATAGATTTCGAACAGATCTGGCAACTCAAGACTGGGCAACCATGAGGCACTGTGGGCCATCAGCAGCAGCCAGATTGTATTCAACCACAATCTGTCATCTCATGGCCTGGCATCTCTCCCACTCTGCCTTTACCACCAAGCCAGGGATCAACCCTGGTTCAATGAAGAGTGCAGGAAAGTATGCCAGGAGCAGCACCATGCATACCTAAAAATGAGGTATCAACCTGGTGAAGCTATAACACAGGACTACTTGCGTGCCAAACAGCATAAGCAGCAAGTGATAGACAGAGCTAAGCGATTCCACAACCAATAATTCAGGCGTAAGCTCTGCAGTCCTGCCACAACTCACTGGAGGAGGAGGGTCCTCCAATATCCCCATCCTCAATGATAGGGGAGACCAGCACATCAGTGCAAAAGATAAGACTGCATTTGCAACAATCTTCAGCCAGAAGCGCCGAATGGATGATCCACCTTCGCCTGCGCCAGAGGTCCCCAGCATCAGGGATGCCAGTCTTCAGCCAATTCAATGCACTCCATGTGATATCAAGAATGGCTGAAGGCACTGGACACTGCAAAGGCTATGGGCCCTGACAATATTCCGGCAATAGTACTAAAAACATGTGCTCCAGAACTTACTGCACCCTTAGTTCCAGTACAGTACAGCTACAACACTGGTATCTACCTGGCAATGTGGAAAATTGTCCAAGTATATCCTGTACCCAAAAAGCAGGACAAATCCAACCTGGCCAATTACCGTCCCATCAGCCTAACCTTGAAACAAAGTGATGGAAGGAGTCATCAACAGAGTTATCAAGCGGCACTTGCTTAGCAATAAACTATGCTCCGATGCTCAATTTCCAGGCTTGGGTTGACAAGTGGCAAGTAACATTCATGCCACACAAGTGCCAGGCAATGACCATCTCCAACAAGAGAAAATCTAACTATTGCCCCATGACATTCAATGGCATTACCATCACTGAACCAACATCCTGAGGTTTACCACTGACCAGAAACCGAACTGCCATATAATACTGTGGCTACAAGAGATGGCCAAAGGCTAGGAATCCTGTGGCGAGTAACTCACCTCCTGACTCCCCAAAGCCTGCCCACCATCTACAAAGCCCAAGTCATGAATGTGATGGAATACTCTCCACTTGCCTGGATGAGTGCAGCTCCAACAACACTCAAGAAGCTTGACATAATCCAGGGCACTCTACATGATTGGCACCCCATCCAGAAACATTCTCTCCCTCCACCACCAATGCACAGTGGCAGCAGTGTGTACCATCTACAAGATGCACTGCAGGAACTCATCAATACGCCTTAGATAGTACCTTCCAAACCCACGACCGCTACCATCTAGAAGGACAAGAGCAGCAGATACATGGGAACGCTACCACCTGGAAGTTCCACTCCAAGGAACTCACCATCCTGACTGGAAATATATCATCATTTCTTCATTGTCGCTGAGTCAAAATCCTGGAACTTCCTCTTTAACAGCACTGTGGGTATACTTACATCACATGGACTGCAGCGGTTCAGGAAGGCAGCTCCCCACCACCTTCTCAATGGCAATTAGGGATGGGCATTAAAGGCTGGCATAGCCAGCGACTCCCACATCCCATGAATGAATAAGAGAAAATCATCCGCACTCTCAACTGCATTAACCAAAGATTGGAGGCACACCTCTTCCATTTCGATCAAGCAAATATTTCCCCCTTGATGGGGTCAATGGGTCCCTCATGAAGCTAATAGTCTTTCCCCCTTAACCACACCTCAGTGTAACACTGGATTTAATCCTTCATACCTTGGTCATTAGAGATCAAATATGCAGTTTTATGCTGGAAGAGTTTTATTGCACAAGCTTTCCCTCACCCATCGTGAAGAGCCCGAGGAGTTGAATTGACAAAATGGTTGCAGAAGCCCAGCTTCTACACAATTTTTCTGGGGTTTTCCCAGATTTCCTGCCAAGTAGGTGACCCAGTAACCCCCACAGAAATTCAACCCCTTGGCTTCATCAAGCTATTCAACATCAGAAACCAATCCTCATTGTCCGCTGTTCGTCATCCACACAAATGCGCAATGTAGGTCATTGCATTTAATCAGGAGCTGAAGCCATTGCTGACTTTCTCCCTGCCTGATTTTTGCACACTGAGCAATATTGTTGTGTCCCCTAGAGTACATGCCATTATAAAGAAGGAATGAAAGACTAAGGTCGGAATCTTCCATTCTGGAGTCTAAGTTGGTGGCTGGTGTGGAAGTGAGCTTCGTTTCCGCTGTGGGGCGGGATGGCTAACTACGCACAATCTTGCGCCATTCAGCTCATTACAAGCACATCCGTGAGTAGCCTGCCCATTCTCGCAGCGGGGTGGGCAGGCAATCGCCGTGCCCACCATTACCTCATGGGGTCGAAAGTCCGGGTGCCGTGTTTAAAGGACGCCTGGACATCCATTCGCTCACTGCAAGCCAGGAACTCTGGATTCTCCACATCACAGTCGGCAAGTCCCAGAGCAGACAACAACGTGTGGCCCACAGTTCAGCGAAGCCTCTCTGCAGGTTCTCCTCCGGGCCATCCAGGAAAGGCGGGAGGTCCTGTTTCCCAGAGGTGGCAGCAGGATGCCCTCCCGTCTGACCAGGGTAGCCTGGGCAGTGGTCACAACGGAGGTTAGCGCCCACAGGAGAACAGCCGAGCAGTGCAGGGAAAGGATGAACCATCTGCTGTGCTCCTTCAGGGTAAGTGGCATGGTCTACTCACTGCAAAGTGGCTCTCATAAGGGCATCAGGCAGTGTAAGTGTGCGGGTGCACAGGAATGTCGCACAGGAGTGTTTGGCTTGCAGGACTCAGCAGCAGGCGGGACGTGTGCACTGAATGTGTAGCAGCCACTTCATGCTCTCAATTTATCTCTCAGTTGCAGGCCGTCCTGCTTGTTAATCCCTTACTGGGGAGGACTCAGGAGCTGCCATAGGCATGCATAAACTGCTCATGCACCCATCGGGGTGACAATCAATCCTTCGGGCTGTCTGCAGGGCAAGAGCACGCACAATGGAAGGGAGTGGGCCCAGGCCGAAGGCGGCTTGCCCAACATCAGAATCCTCACCCCTTTCAGGGAGGAGGCCGCTGAGCTAGCCGGGGAGTAGCAGCTCCATGCCTGTGCTGATGGTGAGGTAGGACTGTCCCAGGAAGCCAGTCAGGATACCTCCAGTCTGCAGTTGTCAGATACACTGACTAAATGAGACATTGCTTTCATAAGGGAGTCCACTATATCATTATAGGCGTCCACTATATCATTCTTCTCTCCATTCCAGGTACCAGCAAGAAAAGAGTGAGGCCCAAGGGAGTCCAGCAACCAAAACAGTCCCTACCCCACCTCTGAGGATGATGCCTTTGAAGCCTCAAAGGATGCACCGCCACAGCATTTACCTGTACCCTCCACCAGCACAGAGACATTCACTTTGGTGGCTGCACTTTCTAGTGTAGGCTCGGAATCACAATCTAGTGAGCACATCACTGACCCGAGTCCACGAAGTGTAAGCCGAGGTCTTTGGTACTCAGGGGACTGCTGGACGTCAGGATCCTGCTCAGCTCCATGTTGATGATGAGCCTCTGGACTCAGCCCTAAGAGACCTGATGGAGATGCAGAGACAGGCAGGGGAACATCAGGCAGAGATGCCAGAGGCCATGCACAGACTGGACCGAAGGCTGGAGGAGTCACCCATGTTCTGTCTGCTGTCGTGGCTCCACCAGGCGAGGGCTTGGCTGCCTCCATGGAAAGGGTGGTGGTCGCCAGCTTGGAGACCCAGGTCCAGCGGAACACACATTAGCTGCCAGATGCACTCGGACTTGCACTCTGCCACCCTACCCATGGGTGCAGTGCAGCACTGGCTAGGCAAGAGGGTGACGGGACACCTCGACTTCCCTCCAGGTGTACCTTCTCCTCAAGGAGTTAGGGAGGTGCCATCGGGCAACCTCAAAGAGGAAGAGCACCAGCCTGGCGCCCAAGGGGTTTCATCCCAGGATACTCCCAGGGTGCTCTGCCACTCCACCTCCCTCTGCCAGTGACGTCATCACCTCCAGCAGGTCAGGCCGAGGAGAGTGCACCTGCACCTGAGCAGGAGACCCTTAGCACACTGGGGCTCTCTAGGCCTTGGGCCACCAGAGGACGTCCACCAAAGTCATCACAGTCAACAGAGCATAGCACTCAGCAAGTTGCCTCCACCTCAGCTGTGGATGTCAGGGCTGCACCTAAATGCAATAATAGGAGAAGAAAGATAAAGAAGTTCTGAAGGCACACAGGTGACACAGGTGTACAACCATTGTATATAGTTATTTCACATGTGTTCACCCGCACAGTTTGGAACTTTCCTGGATTCTATCTGGCTGCCATTTACTTCAATGGTTGTGGACATTTAAGGATGTGAACTGTGGGCTTCACTCTTTTAACCCTGAAACTGCTTCTATGGTGTTCCTTGCCACTCACATAGACTGTTTAACTCCCTTAAGTACCACTTGCATCCACCCACATCTCACATCAGGGCAACAGCAGCAGGAGAAGCAATGACCTCACTGAACGCACTGCACACTCATCATTTGCAGTGCTCAGAACAGGGTGACATGCATATCCTTCTAACAGGCCCAGAATAGGCTTACTTCCTTCCCACTGATTTTTGGGACTCCCACCAAATTAAGATACCCGCCCGCCAAACTTCCCACAGCTGGAATATTCCGCCCTAAGATTCGGAAATGGATTAAATTTGAGTCCTTAAAAAATAGCCCTGAAAATAGTCCAGTTCAGGTGTTCTGCAATTTTCAATCCAAAATACTTGGAACCTTACAGCCTTGTGAATTAAAAAGCATAATTATAATCTCTGCACCTCAAAGTAATTTATGGTGTGCAGTGCTTTTAAGATATCTTGATGTGATCAGGTCCTAAATAAATTAAGATGTTTGATTTGATTATTTCTATAGCAGCTCAATTGGCACTATAAGTTATTGAATTATTCAAAATGAAAACTGGAATGGTGCAACATTTGAAGTAATCCTGTAATTGGATAGGCAGAAACTATGGGGGAATGAAATTATACTGTCAGCGGTTTCAAAAAGCATCCCTTTTATAAATTGAATATGCATTTTACCAATCATCATAGACAACACAGCCTCTCTCATTCATGACTCAATGTTTTATTTTATATTCTTTTACTTGACTCAATGAGCTAACTTTGCATAGAACCTAATTATTATATCTTCAAAGTAAAATTGCTTTACTAATTTAAGGTGGCATACAAAGTAATCCTTCTCCCCAAGTGTTGATATGTCAAGGTAGATATAGGCTTTGAGCATTTTCTAAATGAGAATCGCGCACAGCGTGCCATCATAACGAGTTAGTCTTTCACCATCCTCTCATTCATGTTTTACATTTCTGGCTGGAAGCAAGCTGAGGTAATCCAAGCTCAGGGCTAATATTTCACTCAGTTCTCAGCCTGTTGGGTTGGAGGGACATCCTGCCAATTGCTGTCATGATAGATTTGTCCACCAGCTGAGGTGTTTCATCAAAATGACAGACTTGTCACAAAACTGTGAGTAATCCTCTTTTGATTTGTTTTAAGGTAATAGACCATAAGTGCTGAAGGTAATTTGAGCAGAAAAATCATCAATTGATTTCTGCTGCTCTCAAATAATGCAGCTTCATAGTTATTTGCAAAATATTATTGACTTAAGAATGTCATTCTTTTCTATCTAAGTTAAAAGTTTTTGATGCCGAATTCTGAGTGCCCATTATTGAGACTTCAAAATGGAGAGATTAACCTTCAGGCGTAGATTGTTTATAATTACAACTCGAACAATAGCTTATCTTCTCTTTCGAAGACCTGTGGCAGGATTTCCTGCAGCTTATATTTCAGGTTTCTTGCTGTTACAGAACAGCTACAAAACTGGCATCTACCTGACAATGTTTGCTTGATCGGCAGCCCATCCACCATCTTAAGCTATGGCTGCAGCATGTGCTGTCAAACACATGATGCACTGCAGCAGGCACCTTAGCTTTTTCAGCAGTATTTTCCAATCCATGACCTCTGCCTAGAATAACAAGGGCAGCAGGTGCACAGAAGAAACATACTTCCAAGTTCCCCTCCAAGCCGCATACCTTCCTGACTTGGGAATATATCATCATGTCATCTAGAGGTTACAAAAATAATAAAGGACAAAACTAAAGGCTCTGTATCTGAATGGACGTATCATTTGAAACAAAACAGATGAACTGATAACTCAAATAGAAATAAGTAAATACAATCTGATAACCATTACAGAGACATGACTGCAGAATGACATTGATTGGGACCTGAATATTGAAGAGTACATGACATTTAGGAAGGAAAAGAAACTAGGAAAAGGTGGAGGGGTGGCTCTGTTAATTAATGATGATACTAGCACAATAGAGAGGGATGATCTAAGTTCAGGAAACCAGGATTTAGAAGCTGTTTGCGTAGAGATAACAAATGATAAAGGCAAGGAATCACTTGTGGGAGTGGTGAACAGGCCCTCCAACAGTAGCTACATGGTAGGACAGAGTATAAAGGAAGAAATAATGGGCACCTGTCAGAAAGGATGGAATTTTTGGAATTTATCTATTCTGTGCTTTCTGAAATATCCCCTTAAATGTCTCCCACTGCATTTCTATTGACCTACGCCCTTACCTAATTTGCCAGTTCACTTTAGCTAGCTCTGCTTTCATGCCCTCATAATTGCCCTTATTTAAGTTTAAAATACTAGTCTTAAATCCACTCTTCTCTCCCTCAGACTGAATGTAAAATTCAATCACATTATGACCACTGCTACCTAGGGGTGCCATCACTATGAGGTAATTAATTAATCCTATCTCATTGCACAATACCAGGTCTAGTATAGCCTGCTCTCCAGTTGGCTTCAGAAGGTGCTATTCTAAGAAACTATCCAGAAAACATTCTATGAATCCTCATCTAGGCCACCTTTTCTCATAATCATGGTGGATTTTCATCCACATATAGATCGGAACAATTGCATGTGAATAAGTTGCCACATCAAATGTTATTGCAGAAAATAAAAGCTCATGGTGTAGAGGGTAACATATTGGCATGGATAGAAGATTGGCTAGCTAACAGGAAACAAAGAGTAAGCATAAATGGATCATTTTCTGGTTGGCAAGATGTAACGAGTGTTGTGTCACATAAATCAGTGCTGGGACCTCAACTTTTTACAATTTATGACTTAGATGAAGGGGCTGAAGGCATGATTGCTAAATTTGCTGATGACACAAAGATAGGTAGGATAGTAAGTTGTGAAGAGGACATATGGAGGCTACAAAAGGATATAGATAGGTTCAGTGAGTGAGCTGGAAAATGGAGTATAATGTGGGAAAGTGTGAAATTGCCTACTTTGGCAGGAAGAATAAAAAATGAGTTTATGATCTAACTGGTGAGAGATTGCAGAGCTCTGAGATGCAGAGGGGTTGGGTGCCCTAGTGCATGAGTCACAAAAGGCTAGTATGCAGATACAGCAAGTAATTAGGAAAGCTCATAGAATGTTATCATTTCTTGCCAGGCAAAGTGAACACAAAAGTAGGGAGGTTATGCTGCTGCTTCAGTCATACAGGGCATTGGTGAGACCACTCCTGGAGTACTGTGTACAGTATTGGTCTCTTTATTTAACGAAGGATGTGAATGCATTGGAAGCAGTTCAGAGAAGGCTCACTAGATTAATACCTGGAATGGGCAGGTTGTCTTATGAGGAAAGGTTGGACAGGCTAGGCTTGTATCCCCTTGAAGTTTAGAAGAGTAAGAGGTGACTTGATTCAAACATATAAGATCCTGAGGGGTCTTGACAGGGTGGACGTGGGAAGGGTGTTTCCTCTTGTGGGAGAATCTAGAACTAGGGGTTACAGTTTAAAAATAAAAGGTCACTCATTTAAGACAGAGATGAGGAGAATTTTTTTCTCTCAGAGGGTAGTGAGCCTTTGCATGGAACTCTCTTCCTCAAATGGTGTTGGAAGCAGAGTCTTTGAACATTTTTAAGGCAGAGATAGATAGATTCTTGATAAACAAGGGGGTGAAAGGTTATCAGGGGTAGGCAGAAATGTGGAGTTGAGATTACAGTCAGATCAGCCATGATCTTATTGAATGGTGGGGCAGGCTCGAGGGGCTGAGTAGCCTATGTTAATCACAGTAAACAGTTGCGGTGGAAGAATTAATCCAGGGTGGTCTTTTTGTTCAAGCTGGTTTATTTTCAAGGCAACTTCTCAGTGCTACTGACTTCCAAGTAGCTTCCATACAGTGTTCCAGCTGTTTATTTTTATTCTATTTAAATGGGGTAATCAATGCCCGTCACCTGTTTACTAACAACTGTCTTCAACAAGGTGATTGCCATGCAGTGTGACTATTTATACATTGATAGCCTACTTCTGCTCCTAATTCAAAGGTTCCTTTGTTTTCGCTGAGTCAAGATCCAGGAAATTGCTGCTTAATAGAATTGTGGGAGTACCTTCACCACATGGACTGTAGCAGTTCAAGATGGTGGCTCACCACCACCTTCCCAAGCACGACTAGGGATGGAACACAAATGCTGGCCTAACTAGCAATGCCTTAATTTGATGAATGAATAAAAGAAGTGAAAAGTAGTAAAAATGCATTTTTATTTTAAATCATTATATCATTCAGCCGTTAATCAATAAATAATGAGTAATTTTCATATATTTGTGTATTTGGATTCCAGCACTTGTAATGTAAGTGTTTTGGAGCTCTGACTAGGAGAACTGCATCTGACTCCCTATGAACTGATGTTTACAGGCACCCTGATAACCTAGTGGTTAAAGAGAGTTCCAAACCTAAGACCTTAAACCACTGCTGGGCAGAGCAATAAACTACGCAGACTAGAAGGTGCTGAGTGTTACATGGATAAGAAAGGGTTACTAACTTCAGCTAGAAATGCTCCCCCAGTACTAAAAGCTAGAGCACGAGAGATAAAGACTCCTTTTAGTAGAAAGAAAGACTTGAAGCCTCATTTAAGATGGGAATCTGTATCTTTACCCTGGAACAGGAGAGATAAGGAAGTTAGGAATGTGAAAAACAGCATTATGAGATGAATCATCTCACCCAGGCCAATCAATGGTATATATTTCACCATTGGTCATGTATATATTCATCAATTTTAATAACTACAAATCACTAACATTATAACAAATATAGTGATGTGTAGCATGGATAAATATAAAAAGTGGCGAATTATTTCAGCATACCGGATAGACTTTTAGAATTTGGGTAGAATTTTACAGCCCCTTGCGGGCAGTTTTACAGGCAGGGTTTATGGGTGGGTTTGCAGGCAGTAAAATTCCACAGGTGCCTTTCCCGCAACATACCCGCCTACCTCCGACTTGGCTGCGATTAACAGGTAGCGGGCGAGGCCTTGCCCTCGCACTAATTGGGGCACTTGAGAGGTTAATTAATTGCCATTTAAGGGCCTCTTCTCACACAGCCGCAATTTTATAGCCACGGGGAAGGAGGTTGGCGACAGGTATGAAGCCCAGCAGGCAAGCCTGCTTGGGCCTTGGGTGGGAAAGAGGGGTGCAGTGCCTCCTTCAGAGGCCCCCTTTTCTAATCGGATCCTCGCCCCCTCCAAGGTCAGTGCCCCCAAGCTTCCCCACCCCCTCTATCCTGGGCACTCCAGCCCCCAACCCCCTTGCCCACACATCCACACACATCCCCATTTCCCAACCACCCCCAGGGTCGCCTATCCTAGCCCTGCCAAGGACACGCCACTTCCCCCCATCCACCGCTAACTTGCATGTCATCTGGCTCCTGGCCTGTCTTCTTCAGGGCTGGTTGCACTGATATTAAGGGATGGAATCAGTGCATTAGTAAGGGAGGATCTCAGATCAGAAGAACAATGTTTGGAATCTATTTTGGTGGAACGAAGAAGCAGCAAAGGGCAGCAGACATTGGTTGGAGGCCACCAAACAGTAGTGGTAATTTGGAACATGGTATTAATCAAGAGATGGGAGAAGCATGTGGCATGGGCAACACAGTAATCATGGGTGACTTCAGTCTGCATATAGACTGGGTAAACCAATTGGGCACTAATACCGTGTAAGACGTGTCTCTAGAGTGTGTTAGGGATGGTTTTCTAGAGCAGTATGTTGAGGAGATGACTAGAGGACAGGCTATTTTAGATCTCATATTGTGTAATGAAAAAAAGCTAATTAATAATACTGTTGTAAAAGAACCTTTAGGGATGAGTGACCACAATATGATAGAATTTTACATTATGTTTGAAAGTGAGGTAGTTCACTCTGAAGCAAGGGTGTTAAAGTTAAATAAAGGAAATTATGAAGGCATGAGGGACAAATTGGCTGAGGTGGATTGAGAAAATACATTAAAAGGTATGATTATACATCGGCAATGGATAGTCCTCAAGGAAATATTACTTAGCTTTCAACACTTTTACATTCCTTCAAAGTGCAAAAACCCAAAAAAGTCAGTCAACTGTGGCTGACAAAGGAAGTTAAGGATTGTATCAGATTAAAAGAAAAGGCTTATAAAGTTGCCAGAAGTAATAGTAAACCTGAGGATTGAGAGGTTTTTTTAGAATACAGCAAAGGAAGACCAAAAAACTGGTAAAGAAAGGGAGAATAGAATATGAATAGCATAAAATATAAAAACATACTGTAAAAGCTCCTATAGGTATGTAAAAAGGAAGCAGATTTAGAGATCCAAGGGACTAGGGAGAATGAGGAGTTGAAGGAAATTAGTATAAGTAAGAATTTTGTATTGGAGAAATTAATGGGACCGAAAGTTGATAAGTCCCCGGGACCTGATATTCTGCATCCCAGAATGTTGAAAGAAGTTGCTATAGAGATATTGGGTGTATTGGTGATTATTTTCCAAAATTCTATAGATTCTGGAATGGTTCCTGAAGATTGGAAGGTAGCAAATATCAACCCCACTATTTAAGAAGAGAGGGAGAGAAAAACAAGGAACTACAGACCTGTTAGCCTTACATCAGTAGTAGGGAAAATGCTAGGAGCTATTATAAAAGATGTGATAAATGTATACTTGGATGACCATGATCTGATTGGGCATAGTCAGCATGAATTTGCGAATGGGAAATCATGTTTGATTAACTTGTTTGAGTTTTGCGAGGGTGTTACTGACAAAATTGATAAAGGAGAGTCGATGGATGGAGTATGCTTGGATTTTCAGAAGACTTTTGATTAAGTCCCCCACAGGAGGTTGATTAGCAAAATAAAAGCACATGGGATAGGGGGCTATATACTGGCATGGATTAACAGGCAGAAAACAGAGTAGGGATAAACGGGTCATTCTTGCATTGGCAGGCTGTGACTAGTGGGGTACCACAAGGAGCAGTACTTGGGCCCCAACTGTGCACAATATATAGAAATAATTTGGATGTGGGGACCAAATGTAATATTTCCAAGTTCGCGGATGATACAATGCTAAGCAGGAATGTGTTGTGAGCAAAATGTAAAGCAGCTATAGGAGGATTTGAACAGTCATAGTGGGCATGAACATGGCAGATGGAATATAACGTGGAAAAATGTGAGGTTATCCACTTTGCTAGAAGGAACAGATGTGCAGAGTGTTTCATAAATGGTGAGAGATTAGAAAGTGTAGATATACAAAGGGACCTGGGTGTCCTTGTCCATAAGTCACTGAAAGCTAACATGCAGGTGCAACAGGCAATTAGGAGGACTAATGGAATGTTAGCCTTTATCACAAGAGGATTTGAGTAGTTAAGTCTTGCTTCAATTGTATAGAAACTTGGTTCAATTGCACCTGGAGTACTGTGTGCAGTTTTGGTACCCTTACCTCAGAAAGGATATTATTGCCATAGAGGGAGTGCAATAAAGGCTCACCAGACTTGTCCCGGGGATGGCGGGACTGTCCTGTGCAAAGGGATTGGGGAAACTGGGCCTGTATTCTCCAGAGTTTCAAAGAATGAGAGGTGATCTCATTGAAACATACAAAATACTTAAAGGAATAGACAGGCTAGATGCAGGTAAGATGTTTCCCCTGGTTGAGGAGTCTAGAACCAGGGGATACAATTTCAAAATAAGAAGGAAGCCACTTAGGACTGAGATGAGGAGAAATTTATTTACTCAGGCGGTTGTGAATCTTTGGAATTCTCTACCCCCAAGGGCCATGGAAGCTCAGTAATTGAATATGTTTAAGGTAGAGATTGATAGATTTCTGATTAACAATAACATGAAGGGTTATGAAGATAGTGTGGGTAAAAGGCATTGAAGTGTTTGATCAGCCATGATCATATTGAATGGCAGAACAGGCTAGACAGGTTGAATAGCCTTCTCCTTTTCCTATGCATCTACATTCCTATGCCTGATGCTCCAGTAATAGTCAACCCCATGGAACAAAGAAATGGCGGAGGAACTGAATAGATACTTTGCGTCAGTCTTCACGGTGGAAGACACGAGTAACATCCCCAAAGTTCAAGAGAGTCGGGGGGCAGAAGTGAGTATGGTGGCCATTACCAAGGAGAAGGTGCTAGGAAAACTGAAAGGTCTGAAGGTGGATAAATCACCTGGACCAGATGGATTACAGCCCAGAGTTCTGAAGGAGATAGCTGAAGAAATAGTGGAGGCGTTAGTGGTGATCTTTCAGGAATCACTGGAGTCAGGGAAGGTCCCAGAGGACTGGAAAATCGCTAATGTAACCCCCCTGTTTAAGAAGGGAGTGAAGCAAAAGACGGGAAATTACAGGCCGATTAGCCTGACCTCAGCCGTTGGTAAGATTTTAGAGTCCATTATTAAGGATGAGATTTCAGAATACTTGGAAGTGCATGGTAAAATAGGGCAAAGTCAGCATGGTTTCATCAAGGGGAGGTCATGCCTGACAAATCTGTTAGAATTCTTTGAGGAGGTAACGAGTAGGTTAGACAAAGGAGAGCCAATGGATGTTATCTACTTGGACTTCCAGAAGCCTTTGACAAGGTGCCGCACAGGAGGCTGCTCAGTAAGATAAGAGCCCATGGTGTTAGAGGCAAGGTACTAGCATGGATAGAAGATTGGCTGTCTGGCAGGAGGCAGAGAGTGGGGATAAGGGGGTCCTTCTCAGGATGGCAACCGGTGACTAGTGGAGTTCCGCAGGGGTCAGTGTTAGGACCACAACTTTTCACTTTATACATTAATGATCTAGATGAAGGAACTGAGGGCATCCTGGCTAAGTTTGCAGATGATTCAAAGATAGGTGGAGGGACAGGTAGTATTGAGGAGGCAGGGAGGCTGCAGAAGGATTTGGACAGGTTAGGAGAATGGGCAAAGAAGTGGCAGATGGAATATAACGTGGGGAAGTGTGAGGTCATACACTTTGGTAGGAAGAATAGAGACATAGACTATTTTCTAAATGGGGAGAGAATTCAGAAATCTGGAGTGCAAAGGGACTTGGGAGTCCTAGTCCAGGATTCTCTTAAGTTTAACTTGCAGGTTGAGTCGGTAGTTAGGAAGGCAAATGCAATGTTGGCATTTATTTTGAGAGGACTAGAATATAAAAGCAGGGATGTGCTGCTGAGGCTTTATAAGGCTCTGATCAGACCACATTTAGAATATTGTGAGCAATTTTGGGCCCCGTACCTCAGGAAGGATGTGCTGGCCCTGGAGAGAGTCCAGAGGAGGTTCACGAGAACGATCCCAGGAATGAAAGGCTTAACATATGAGGAATATTTGAGGACTCTGGAGTTTATACTCGATGGAGTTTAGAAGGATGAGGGGGGATCTGATTGAAACTTACAGAATACTGAAAGGCCTGGATAGAGTGGACGTGGGGAAGATGTTTCCATTAGTAGGAGAGACTAGGACCCGAGGGCACAGCCTCAGAGTAAAGGGAAGACCTTTTAGAACAGAGATGAGGAGAAACTTCTTTAGCCAGAGAGTGGTTAATCTATGGAATTCATTGCCACAGAAGGCTGTGGAGGCCAGGTCATTGAGTGTATTTATGACCGAGATAGATAGGTTCTTGTTTGGTAAGGGGATCAAAGGTTACGGGGAGAAGGCGGGATGAGAAACTTATCAGCCATGATTGAATGGCAGAGCAGACTCGATGGGCCGAATGGCCTAATTTCTGCTCCTATAACTTATGGTCTTATGGTCCAGAAAATTGCGGTCTCTGCTGCTCTGGACTCCATCCCTTCCCTCCCAAGGCCCCCCTCCCCTCTACATATTTACAAGCCTTCACTTGCTGACAGCTGCGATGTGTTCCAGGCAGGAAGTGCACTAGTTACTAATTAAATGAAGTCAGGGTTTAAATTTCCCCAGGCCTGAAAATTTAGGTGATTCATTCTAACTCTACATCCCTGCCAGCCCGAAACCCACTCTGGGTTAAAATAAACTCCATGATGCTTTCTGAGAGAGAGAGAAGGTTTGCCACACCACAGCAACACAATCACGGTGCTGAAGATGATATGGGCTTTCTGCTGCTGGAACGATTGAATATATCATGTGATTAAACTTACTCGGAGTTGAAAGCCAAAGTACTAACTACTTCCACATGTGGTGACTGTGGCTGTCCCCAAAATGGAAAATCTGTTGTTTTCTTGGATTTGTGTTACTTCCAGCATCTGTGGTGAAGTCATTGGCCAAATGTATAGAAATCCGGTCAATGAAACTGACTTAAGTCCCAAGATGGAACTCCAGCTATTTCCTTCCACAGGAATCGTGACACTGGCTGCATGGGGTAAATGTTTATCTGGGACAGTTCGGGAAATCTACAGTTGACCTGTACAGGATGCCTCAACAGAGATGCCTTTTATGATTGCGTGACTTTCATCTTCCTAGGTCAGTAATGAAAGGCTTACATCTTGAGATTAGCTCTACCAGAGGGGGTGTCGTCTTCCTGCTCTGAGGCAAGGCAACAAGTGTCAGTTTGTTCTTATGTTCACATATGACCGGTCAGATCTAAAAATCTCAGCGTTGCAGCATTTACAAAGGAAAGTGGGGAGGGGGCGGGGGCGGGCAAATCAGTTTGAGCTCTGTGAGGCGACATCACCAATGTGCTCATAGAATATTTCCTTAAACAGCTGCCCAATGTTCGTTACATGTGATATTCTCTGAAGACCATTTCGAACAAAATTAGAGCAATCTTTAAAAAAAACATATGTATGCTTACAACTTCACGAGAAATTCAGAGCAGGGAGTTTTCATCAATCTGTAATATGAATTTTTAATATACATTTCATAATGCTGTCACACAAAATGACCAAAGGATTGTGAGGCCATGGTTCACACATCCAGCTGATTGAAAGCAAGTCCGTGTCAATGTTTAAGAATAGGTTAGATAGGTACTTAAAGGTATGGGGAATAGAGGGAGATGACAACAGAGTAAGAAACGTGGAATTCGGACCACTGCTCTGTGAATGATGCACATTGGCCGGGATTTTCTATTCAGGGCCTAAGTCCCGTAGCAGGGGCATAACAAAGCTACTCAACATGATCAGGTGATGCCTCGTAGCCCCACTGTAGTCCATCTAGCCTGCAGGTGGAGAGGCCACTGTGGGTCCCTGAGCATTCCACACAGAGAGCTTAGGCGCTGTCTGGGGTGGGGGGAAAAGGGGATGAAGGGGATTAGGCGTTGAAGGCACCAGCAAGCACCACTAATGACAAGCCTCTGTGAGCCTTATCCTTCTATCTGTATGGGCTCACCGCTCTGGAGCGTGCCGCCCACTGCCCTTGTGGACAACCTGCAGTGCATCAATCAGATGGCACTCAGTCCAGTGGGCTATTTGTAGAACTGAAAGCATAAGAAAGATGCATGAAACCCAATTGCTCTTGACCTCATCCTCTTTCTTTGCACAGGGGAAATTACGGCACAACAGGGGAGAGAGAGAGAAGACAGGGGGTGATTGGCCTGACCTTAAGAACCTTACTGAGTTCGAGGAGTGGCCAGCCCAACGGGCAGGGGAGGAACCAGGCCGAGCCTGCACAGATGGAGAGGTCGGCGGGCAGCCTCCATCTAGTAAGGGTCCATGTAAAATGTAGTCACATAGAAACCTAAGTGTAATGTGTTCCTCCATGTTGGAAGCAGCTCACTCACTCCCTCCTCTCTCACTTGCAGGTGTTAGCAGGAAGAGGAGAAGACAGGACGAGGAAGTCCCAATCCAGCCAGTCCTCCAGTCCACAGAGGACCGAGGATATTGGGGAGGAGGAAGAAAGTGCCCCTGTAGAGGCATCACAGCAGTCACCTGCACCCTCCACCAGTGCAGAGAGACAGACCTTAGTAGGTACTAGATGTAATTCAGGCAGGACCTCACATTCTGGTAGTCACCGCATGGACCCATGTCCATAGCAGGAGGAGGCAGGGTCAGTCAAGCTCACCAGCACTTGGAGGATTGCTGGGAAAGCGACGTCCGAGTCGGAGGACAAGCTTCTGGGGTGGGCTAGATGGGCCCTGCACAAAATGCAGGGGAAGCTACCTGAGGTGGGGGAAGATCAGGCAGAGGTGTCGGAGGCCCTCAACAGAGGGGCATGTGAGGCAGAGGAGTCCATCCGCCTGCTCTCTGATGAAATGATGCCGACATGTGTGCACATCGAGGTCTCCATGGGGAGGGTGGCGGATGCCATGGAGAACCTGGTCCAGCAGAAAGCCCAGTATCTGCTGGAGATGAGCTGCACTCCGTTGCTGTAGCCATGGGTGAGCTTTTGCTGGGGCTACGTGAGAGGGGAACGGGGAACCCGTCTCCTCAGGGAGTCAGTCAGGGGCCCTTGGGCACCGAAAGGGAGGAGGAGTGGCTGTTGGACACCACTGGGATCTCGACACAAGACTCTCTGAGGGTGTCTAGCCATTCAGAATCCCCCTTGCCTGTGACCCCTTCAGCTTCGTCCTCTGTGACCACAGAGGGAGCAGCTGCCCGACAGCAGGACCTCAAAAGTAAGCCGGGGCCCTCCAGGCTTCGGGTCTCCAGACAACGGCAGCCAAGATATCCAAGACAACAGGGAAAACTGGTCAGCAGGCTGCCTCCACCCCTGCTGCAGATGTCAGGGGAGCACCAAGTAGAAGCGATAGGGAATGCAAGATTAAGAAGTTTTGATTTCATATGTGGTTGCATGGGTGCACTATGATTGTTAATGTCATGACACTTTTGTAAATAGAGTAACACTCACAGCTTAATGAGGTCTGATGTGGTTTATTTGCGATTCGTAGTCCTTAAGCCTGTGCATACCTCCTCGCCTCCCCCCCCACCACCCCCACCATATTCTGAGGGATACTCTAGCCTGGGTTTGTGTCCCCCGGAATCAGGCATGTACAGGGAGGCAAAGGTATTTGCCAGGGTCCTTGTGAGCCATGTGCAAGAAGTCTCCTGCGTACACTGAACCTTTGCCCTTCACAAGCTCATCTGTTCTTGAGCAATAACATTGTCAGTACTACATGCTGGGGTTCCCCTTCACTTGTCCAGTTAAGATGACCTGCATCTCTGCCCGCTCCCAATGACGCAACTCCCACTCAGCATCTCGAGATCTCCACCGGAGGCTCTGGATAGTTACGGGTGGCCATGGTTTGTGTTACTTTCAATGTGCAGTCCAATATCTTTACCCCTCCCCCCATGATCCACATGCCCCCCATAATTATTGACACCCCCAGGTGTAGCATTTGACCTTCCCACAGTTATCCTTCAACCCAACCCCATCAGCCCCTGTCCCCTGCAGGTGAATGTCCACGTCCCCTACCTTCCCAAGAAGCCCACCCCTGGGATTGTAGATCTGCCGCCCCTCATTCTGCTGACCCCCAGACTCTTCTCTTTCTGAATCCCCTCCAACAACCTTCAGCGCCCCTTCACCCGTCATTGCTGAACCTTCATCCTCCCACCCTACTTGCTCCTACTGCCCACTTCAATACTCACCATCCCTTCCTACCAATAATTTATTCAGTATGCCCCCCCAGGACTCATCAATTGACACCATGGGCCATTCCCCTCTGAACCCCCTTCCCGTCTTCTCCCCATGCCTGTTCACATCTGCACACCCCATACCCATTCACACCTGCACACCCCCCTAAGCCCATTCACACTGGCACAAAACACCCATATCTATTCACACCTGCACACAACACCCATGTTTGTTAACACCTGCAACACCGCACCCACCTGCCCGCATTCCACCATGGCCCTTCCCACTCTCCCGCTCCATACCAGCTGACCCATTCCACAACCCCACAGAATCTCTCTTTTTCTCCTGCCAACCCCAAACCAACCCCCCACCTCTAGGCCTCCACTCCTGCCCTCCCTCTTCATTCTTCTCCCTGACTAATTCCCCACACCCTCCCCACCCTCAACCAGCGCAGGCAATTGCCACCCAATTGTACATCAATGCAGCCATCCTGCAGCTATCCACCTGCAGAGTGACGATCCACATCCTGGAAACTCCAGCATTGTGAAGATCCACATCCTGGAAACTCCAGCAGAGTGAAGATCCACATCCTGGAAACTCCTGCAGAGTGAAGATCCACATCCTGGAATCTCCTGCAGAGTGAAGATCCACATCCTGGAAACTCCTGCAGTGTGAAGATCCACATCCTGGAAACTCCTGCAGAGTGAAGATCCACATCCTGGAAACTCCTGCAGAGTGAAGATCCACATCCTGGAAACGCCTGCAGAGTGAAGATCCACATCCTGGAAACTCCTGCAGCACAAAGATCCGCGTGGTTGATGCTCCACCCACCCACTGCTGCACATAGTGGCCCAGGGTCTGCAGTCACTGCAGACCTCCATCTTTCGACCTTCACAAGCTGCCCCAGACCTTCTTACAGGTGGGCACTGACAAGCTTGGTGTGGATGTGTTCCAGGCTGCCGTGCTATCCCACTGGTGGCGTGGATAATTGCTTGGGGGAAGCAATTCCGGTTGGGCCTTCACCTGCTTCACAGCTTCACACCAGCCTCTGGTGGGAATGGTGATCCGCCACGATGGGCAACAGCACATGTTCCTGCTGTCATTTCACACCAGCAGGAAACTGATTTTTCAGCTCCTGCTGCTTTGCCCACCTCAACCCCCCACCCGCCATTAAACCTGCCGTGGGGGTGGGTACTGGAAAACCCTGGCCATCAACAGGGACTGTTTGGGTCTGTTTTTGTGCTGTAATTTCTATGCAACTCTTTCCCCAGCTAATCTCTCTTTGGCAGACTGACACCATGTGACCTTAATCCTACCAGGTGTCCTTCCGAGCCCCAGGTATCGCCAAACTTCTTTCACTTACCTCCAACTATCTGACTCTAATCATGCGACCCCGATTCTCCAAGCCCTGACCGAGCTGCCAGAGACAAGCAATGGGCATTTTGATTGTTTTCCAATCTCCCATTTTACAACTTTAGCTTTCATAGTTGTGACACCTCAGACCCCAAGTCATTCTTTAACAACTACTGACCACTTACAACGTCCTCCCTCCAGCACTCAAGGCTATTATCTCGACCAAGTCTTTATTTTTCTTTCAAATGGCTGCAGTGATTAACACTAAAATGGTACTGATATAAGCATTTGTTTTCTTTTCTGAGGATATATTGAGAGAAGGAGAATCAATTTAATGCTTATAAGTGCCAATGACAATTAAAATACCTTTTCCATATTACCATGTGATATTTTATATACTGTATACGCGTTATATGTCATCAGAACCTCTAAGCAACATCTGGAGAAGAATTCAATAGGCAGGGTTATTCACCATTATGAAATTCCATTAAAATGCCGAGCGCTTTTAACACTTGCGACACCTCAGCTAACGCATGAATAACATATTAAAAGGCTATTTCTAGAACACAGGCGCTCCATTTGTTACAGATCTTAAAATACTAAGTTTGGTCTGACCTGAGCTGCACCCAAAGTTGACAAGTGCATTCCTAACTGCAAACAACCATGACAATATAATGATTGACCTGTGAATTCCTATTCTTATGTTTACTGAAAAACAATTAAGCTTTGTCGTCTCAAAGTCACGCAGCTCTCTGGTTTCTCTCTTACGTTGCAAGGCATGAGGAAAACAGACACATGCGAACTGCTACATTGCCCGGAATCAGATATCGTGCCTTTCTTATTTCTACCGCAACAGTCATATTTCAAATTAACCAACCATACAAAACCTCCAACAAAACAGATTGGGGTGGATCTTAACTTTCAACAATATTGTACGATGGGTGATAGTAAGTCAGCAGTCTGTTTTACATAACTCCTGGTATTTATTTCCATTTTTTTGGGATTGGGGGAGGTTAAATGCTGCCAACACCATTAAGCCCCTCAAAATTTGGCTTAAGACCATCTGGGGTTACACATAATACTTTGCTAGAGATTCTGAGTTTGGGTTTTCATTAATGTTTCAAATTATTGATTTCATTCAGCATTCAAGTATATTTTTTTATCAATTTTGTCATCTTGGTTTCTCTTTCTGAATCTTTCCTTGTCCTTGTCTTCCTGCCTTTGGTGGCTTTTATTTCAGGGAAATTCATAAACATTTTTAAAACATAGAATCATAGAAAGGGAACATCACAGAATGAGGCTATTCAGCCCATCGTGTCTGTGCCAGCTCTCTGCAAGAGCAATTCACTTAGTTCCACTCCCCCTGTCTTTTCCCCGCAGCCCTGCATATTTTCCCTCTTTAGATAATGATCCAATTCAATTTGAAAGTCATGATTAATTCTGCATCCAACACGCAGGCAGTGCATTTTAGATCCAAACCGTTCGCTGTCCACATGTCACCATTGCTTCTTTTGCCAGTCACCTTAATTCAGTATCCTCTGGTTCTCGATCCTTACACCATTGGGAACAGTTTATCCTTATATACTCTGTCAAGACCCTTCATCATGAATACTTCTATCAAATCTCCTCTCAATCTCCTCTTCTCTAAGGAGAACAGACTTGTCCAATATGTCCACATAACTGAGGTTCCTGGGTTTTCTAACCCTCCAGGATTGGCCTGGATTCTCCAGGAATTGGAGATCAATCTCCAGGACACTGCTGTGTGCAACCCTGGAAAAAAAATTCCTAGGGACAATAAAAAAGATAGCTTTTTAAAAAAATTATTTGAACACTTCTCTTTAAAAATGTTGAAAACGGGGAACAAAGTTTGTTTGGCTGACAGTCATTCAATTGGGTAATGAGTCTTTTTGCTTTCCAATTGGCGTAGGATGGCAGTGCATCACAAGGATGGATGTGTTGGCCAACCAATGGCTGGAGCGTGGGGGCAAGTGATGTGATGGAACCTCCAGGAATACATTTAATCACAGTTGACAACCCCAGAAGTTCCCCAACCTGGAACCGATCTCGTGAATCTTTTCTGCACCCTCTCTCATGCCTTCACATCCTTCCTAAAGCATTTAATCCGGACCAGATTTTTATGTCCATGGTAGAGCAGAAGAACCGAGGCATGAGCACTGCTCTAGTTTTACCACCCAACGCTGACATTCTAAATGTTTTTGAGTTTTGACATAGGAATCTATCTTATCAACCTTGCTGCCAACTGGAAAGTGTGTATTTTCCCAGAATTTGTCTCTATGCAACCTATATGGCATTTGCTTTCTTTCCGTCCTAGCTGTGGCTGTAATGCGAACCAGTCACTTACAAATGTATCTTTGCGTAAGGTTCTTTGAAAATACTGACACGCTTACATTGATCCCCTCCCTCTGTTCTAACTTCAAAAAGACAGTCCCAGCTTCTCGAAGGAAGCAGAAAATATTTCTTTGTTAAAATACAGCACCATAAATAAAGTACGTGAAGCTCAACAATGCCAAAAGCCAGAGACGGACAGGCAGAAAACTAATGATCTTGCAAAACTCTTGTGGCCTCCGGAGATGCCATTGTGGGTATCCTGTGGTTTTGGGAAGCCCAGCTCGAAACCTTACAGCAGTTACTATCTTTACTCTGGCAATGGCGAGAGTGAAATAAAGCAGATTTATTTTCTCCTATGCTGAGCTAAACGGTACTTCCATTTCATATTGGCAGGACCACAAAATCTCCAAAACGGTAGAGTTCGATTTGGAGTTCAATGTCATCTAATGCATTTTAATTGTGTTGTGGCTGTTAGCTGTCCATTTCCATGAACTTTGGAGTAGTCAGCTTGACGTATTATGGACAGGAGGGGGTTTAATTTAAACAGCCCTGATTTCTCCTCTAACTACCCATCAATAAACAGAAAGGTGTTTTCGATATCTGATTTCCCTCTTTATAAGTGGTGGCACGTTTTCCCCAGCCTTCCAGTTTGGAGTGATCCAATCCCCTATTAATAGCCCCACAGCAAACACACACACACACAAAACGGGGGAAAGGGGTTTCAGAATGTCCACCCTTTTTGCATTCATACAGTAAAAGAGGAATAAGGGAAAGAAAGGGGTGCTGGGCAAGACCACAATAAAAATAAGAGTTAAGTCCAAAGTACAGAATCAAAAGTTCAGTGGCGTCTTCCTTCAGAGGTTAACAGGCTGAAACTGCTGCAGGGTGATCCAACTTTCCAGAAGCGAGGTCTTCCATGATGGAAGAAGACAGGTAGAGATGAATGAGTCTTATAGGCACTGATACAGAAGTTCCAATATCCCAATAGTACGCAGTGTGATGAGGGTCAGGCAATTTACCTGGACAGACCTCTTTCTGCTGCTACCTGGTAAAATGGTAATCTGCCTGGGCTCAGTTCCGCATGGCAATATTACAGGTTCTAGCAGCTTGGGGGAGGTCATGTGACATACCTCCCACTTTTTCTCCTGGGTGTTGGACAAAGGACGTATTTTCCCAGGTCTGGAATTTTGGGCTGTTTAATAGAGGAGTCAGGGCCCCTTTTGTCTTTGCAGACATGCTGTCTCCATTGGCTGGAGCTCTGCCTTAGAAATATAAAGGGGGTTGGTGCATTTCTTTGGATTTTGATTTTCTGCAGTCACAGGGGCATTAGCACCTCTTTAAAGACAAGGTCCCTGCTGGTTTCTGAATGTTAGAAATTCCTCTGGTAGGAGTCATGGCTAGTCAGGGTAAAGCCTTGGTCCATTTTAAAATAAATAAAATAATAATTTTATAGAGTAGCTTAGTTGACATAGATATATATTATCCTTCTTGTCTTCTGGCTGGGACAGAAGATTACTCTTCTCACATCGTAGTGAAATTAGAACCATATTGGGGTAAATTTTCATCTTCAGTAACATGGCAGAGCAGATCAGCCACTCACTCACCTGCTGCTCATTCCACAGAAATCAGTGAAATTGAGGCCAAATTACCACAAGAAATGTTGGTGAAAATTTACCCACTTCTTTACAAAAACATGGAAAATATTCTCATTATTATTAAAACAAAAATACCTCTTAGTGCTCTCACACAATCACGTCCTAGTTAAGTTCAAACTAAGACTCAGCTGAACTCATAAGGACATTAAAAGCTAAGCAGGGTCGATCAGCAAAGTTCACTTATGAATGCTCAACATGCTTGTATTTAGTTTCTGTCTGTGTTATTTTTATGCAGGTATTATTCATTTAATTTTTCTTCTTCTTCTTCAGTTCTCTGAACGAAGGTGGGTCCGATCCACAGGGCCATAATCTCCTAAATAGGTAGAGCAAGGAGGTGGGTTTCGAATCAGTTCCAGCCGGAATGGAGATCAAGTCCTGAGCTGTTGGCATCAATCTGATCCACGCCGGTCATCCAGCCAACTGAGCCAACCAGCCACAAAGGTTATCACAGAAAATAAAAGCTCATGGTTTAGTGGCTAACATATTAGCATGGATGGAAGATTGGCTGGCTGGCAGGAAAAAGAGAGTATGCTTAAATGGGTTTTTTTCTGTTTGGCAGGATGTGACTAGTATGGTCCCGCAGTGGTCTGTGCTGGGGCCTCAACTTTATACAATTTATATAAATGAGTTAGATGAGGAGAGTGAAGGCATGGTAGCTAAATTTGCAGATGACACAAAGATAGGTAGGAAAGAAAGTGGAGAAGAGGACATAAGGAGGTTGCAGACAAATATAGATAGGTTGAGTGAGTGGGCAAAAATCTGGCAGATGGAGGATAATAAAGGAAAATGTGAAGTTGTTCACTTTGGCAGGAAGAATAAAGAAAGAGTATTACTTAAATGGAGAATAGCTGCAGAATTTCGAGGTGCAGAGAGATCTAAGTGTTCTAGTGCATGAGCCACAAAAAGTTAGTACATAGGTACAGCAAGTAATTAAAAGGCTAATGGGATGCTATCCTTTATTACGAGAGCAATTGAACATATAAGTAAAGATGTTATGCTTCAGTTATACAGGGCATTTGATGAGGCCACTTCTTGAATATTGTGTGCAGTTTTGGTCTCCTTATTTAAGGAAGGATGTAAATGCATTGGACGTGGTTCAGATTACTAGATTGATACCTGGAATGAGCGGGTTGTCTTATGAGGAAAGACTGGGCTTGTTTCCAATCGAGTTTAGAGGAGTGCGGGCTGATTTGATTGAAGTGTATAAGATCTTCAACAGTATTAACAAGGTGGAAATGGAAAGGATGTTTCCTCTTGTGGGTGAGTCCAGAACTAAGGGTCACTGTTTTAAAATTAGGGGTTGCCCTCTTTGGACAGCAATGAAGAGAATTTTTTTTCTCTCAGATGGTTGTGCGAGTTTGGAACTCTCTGCTTCCAAAGACAGTGCAGGTGGGATCATTGAATATTTTTAAGGCAGAGGTAGATTGGTTTCCTAGCCTAGCAAGAATCTAAGGTTTTCAGAGGTAGATGGGAATGTGGAATTCGAAACACAAACAAATCAACGATGATCTTATTGAATATGGAGCAGGCTTGAGAGGCCGAATGGCCTACTTTTGCTCCTATTTTGCATGTTCATTAGGAGTCTAACTTGCTGTGGCAACATAGACTTTTACATGCATGTTGCGGCCTGGAGCTATGGATAATGTTGGTAGAGGCTCCAGTTTCTTTTCATCATATGGTCAACCAGGAATCTCTCCAGCTCCTACTGCCTGCCTTTGGTGTATGTTGGAAGGATTTGCAAGTTGATACTCAACGTTGTTTGGCTGCGTTATGAATGCACCTTCCTTGGTCATCATGTCCTGGTGTAGGACTTGAACCTGAAGCCTCTGGCTCAGAGGCAGGGACACTACCCACCACTCCTCAAGACTGATCCTCCATTAAATTTAATGCTTGCTAAAAAAAAAATTGCACATAGGAATAAAAGCACAAGGATTGGAGAAAGAATAGGCCATGCAGTCCCTTGAGCTAGCTGCACCACTCAATGGGATTATGGCTAATCTTGTACCTAACTCCACTTTCCTCCCTTATCTTCATATCCCTTTATTTCCCATATAGGCTTGTTTTACTCAATTTCTCCTCATAGGACAGACTCCTCATCCCAGGAGTTAATTAAATGAACCTTTGTTGCAACGCCTCTGAGGAGAATATATCGTTTGTTCATTAAGAAGACCGAATTGTACACAATACTCCAAACTTGATCTCACCAAAGCCCTACATAAACGCAGCAAGACTTCCATACTCTCATGTCCCAATACCCTCACAATAAAGGTTAACATACCATTTGTCTTCCTAATTGATCATGTTGAACCTTATATATCACCTTTGCTGAACCTATCCAACTATGTGAAAAGGTTATTCTAGCTTCAGCTTTCCTCCATGTTCAGGCCATGTTTCACTCAATAGTGTAGAGAAAAGATTGGTAACAACTTGTGTTTCCATTTATGTTGATATAAGAGATGAAATGTTTCGCCGAAGTAAAAAAAAATCTTAAAATGGTACGAGGCAAATGGGTTGAAATCACAATGTGCAATATTAGCGACAATCTTGCTAACATGTAACGGATTGATATACTTGCTAAAGTTGCACAACAATACCTTGTATTTATGCCTTTAGCGTAGCAAAATGTCCTGAGGGATTTTACAAGTGTTATCAAACAATAATTTGACACCTGGTGACTTAAGAACATATTAGGGCAGATGATCAAAAAGTTCATCAAAGAGGTAGGTTTTCTGGGAGTAGTTTAAAGGAGGTCAAAGAGGTAGCAAGATTTAGGGGTGGAATCCAGAGCCAAGGGTTTAGGCGGCCGAGCGCACAGCTGCAATGGTGGACTGATTAATATCGGGAATGTTCAAGATGCCAGAATTGGAGACGCACATCGATCACAGTGGAGATTACAGAGATAGGGAGGGGCAAAGCCATGTGGGATTAGAAAACAAGAATTTTAAAATTGAATCATCGCGAACTAGGAGTCAACGTATGTCAGTGAGCCCAGGGGAGATTCATGAGCAGGATTTGGTGCAAGTTATAATATGGGCAGCAGAGTTTTGAATGACTTCAATTTTCTTAGAGTAGAAATAGGGAAGCTGGCCAGGTGTGTGTGAGAATAGTCAAGTCTAGAGGTAGCAGGCATCGGTGAAGGTTTCAGCAGCTCGGTCACAGGGAAGGATTTTTGATTGTAACTTTGAAGCCAATTACTAATTGAATGCACCACATTCCTACGGATAAAAAACACAATGTTCAATCTAGTGAAGTACTCTACCATGAGGAACCTGATCAGAGGCTTTCTGAAGTCAAGGTCAGCAATGTCTAGCAGATTTTTATTATCCGCTACCCTAATGACTTTTCTAAAATAACTCAATCAAGTTTGTAAGTCACCGGAAGCCATGTTGCATAATTCTACCAGCCTTTTCTCATTTCTAATTTCTATGTTTTTGGTTAACAGTTTCGCTTTGTCTGGCGAACACTAGCTGTGCCCTTGATATTAAGACATTAGCTGGTGCTTGAAACAATACAGGCAGAGAGAGGCCAATTAACTGAACAAACACTGGTACTTTATTGGAACTAAGAACAGAGCACTAACACCATATGTGATTCTTCAATCACCTCCAGCTCTAGACTTACAGTTACCCAAGAAGCCTGTGTGGTGTAGCAATTGGTCAATGCAGTCACATGGTCAACTAACTACATTCTCTTAAGCGTACATAGCACTCCACTTTACCACATCCCTCCCCCTTCACTTGAAAGTACAATTGACAAGCTTCACACGATCTCCATTATTTACATGAATAACTATTTGCAAGTCAAGTCTCTCAGGAGGCTTCCTCAATGGCCTTGGCTAGTTTTTCCGAGAACCCCTTCTCAAGGGTCAACTGTCTGCCAGGCTCTTCACAGAAGTGGGAAAGTTTGTGTCTTCAACCCTCTCGGGTCCAACAGGCCCCACCGGTACTTCCAAATTATGTGACATTTCTTCCACGTGCAGTGCAGACTCAAATGCAAATGATGACAGCATTCCTTCTTGTGGGACTGTCTCTCTTCTCTGGAGATGATCCACATGTCATCTAATTTTTCAGCTGCATACCAATACATAATAGGAGAGAGGTCCTGTTACTCACTTCACCTAATAGCCAACTGGGGCCATCTCCAAAGTTCCTCACGAGAACTGTGTCACCCACCGTGAAACTTCTTTCATGATTATGTCTATCATGTCTAGCCTTCTGGGCCTCTTACCCCTAAATTTGGCCTGATAAGAGTTAGACAAGAGCAGAAACATCTCTTCATTAGTAATTCAGTGGTGGCAATACCAGTGGTCATGTGTGGCGTCGTGCTATTCCCAGGGGGGCAATGGAGCTAAGGGGGGTAGCTTTTGTGTCTGCTGGCATTGAAGACAACTTTTGACTAGGGTTTCGATTTCCATGTCCATCCCTGGCCATCACAAGTAGCTACACGCAAGCATCTTCATCCTACTAAGGCCAGGATGAGCACTATGTAATTCGGCCAGTGATGGCCTTCGCCCTCTCGGGAGCATGATGACCCTTGCTCCCCAGAGCAATATGCCATCCTAGCAGGTGAGCTCATATCTGTGATTGAAGTAGGGCTTCATGTCATCAGACCTTGGCTCAGCCGACCGCTTTTGAATAGCATTGTCCCCGATTCCGCATATCAATCGGTCTCTCAACATGTCATTAATTGAAGTTCCGAACTCACAATATTCAGTTAATTCCTTTAAAGCAGCTCCATAGCCAGTGATTGATTCTCCTGGAAGTCTATTCCGCGAATTGAATTTTAAACGCTGCACCATGACTGAGGGCTTTGGCTTCAGGTGGTTTTTGGCAATATTTACTATCTCATCGAAAGTCTTCATTTCAGGCATATTTGGTGACGTGAGGCTGACAATCGGCCCATATGTTTTGCTCCCGCATGTGGATGAAAGAATCGCCCTCTTCTTTTCCTCCCCTGTGATGTTGTTAGCGGTAAAGAAGAATGCTAGGTGTTCGGCATACTGAGACCAGTCATTGGAAACAGGATCTATTGGTTCAAGATGCCCAAACCGCGGCATACTCGATGACTAAGGAGACTGCGCTTTGAAACAGCTTTCAAGGTAGTGTCAAAGTAACATAGCTGTCTGACCGCGGCTTTCTTGATTGCCGTCAATTGATCTGCTTTGTCCTCGTCGCGAGTTTTATGTTTTTGGTTATCAGGTTCGCTTTGTCCGGTGAGCGCTAGCTGTGCCCTCGATATTAACACAGTAGTTGATGCTTGAAACAATATAGGCAGAGAGACCGGTTAACTGAACAAACACTGGTAGTTTACTGGAACTAAGAACAGAACACTAACGCCATGTGTGCTTCTTCAATCACCTCCAGCTCTAGACTTATATTTACCCAAGAAGGCAGCACTGTGTATCGATTGGTCACATGGTCAACTAACTACATTCTCTTAAATGTACATAGCGCTTTACTTTACCACACTAATTCTCAGTGATCATAAAGGGCATTATTTGGGATGGCTTCAAGTGTCTTCCCAGTTATAGATGTCAGACTGAAAGGACTATAATAGAAACATAGAAACTAGGAGCAGGAGAAAGCCATTCGGCCCTTCCAGCCTGCTCTGCCACTTATTATGATCATGGCTGATCATCCAACTCAATAGCCTGCTCCCGCTTTCCCCCCATATCCTTTGATCCCTTTCGTCCCAAGAGCTATATCTAACTCCTTCTTGAAAACATACAATGTTTTGGCCTCAACTACTGTCTGTGGTAGCGAATTCCACAGGCTCACCACTCTCTGGGTGAAGAAATTTCTCCTCATCTCAGTCCTAAATGGTCTACCCCATATCCTCAGACTGTGACCCCTGGTTCTGGACTCCCCCACCATTGGTAACATCCTTCCTGCATCTACCCTGTCTAGTCCTGTTAGAATTTTATAGGCTTCAATGAGGTCCCCCCTCATTCTTCTGAACTCCAGTGAATATAATCCTAACCGACTCAATCTCTTCTCATATGTCAGTCCCACCATCCCAGGAATCAGTCTGGTAAACCTTCGCTGCACTCCCTCTATAGCAAGTACATCCTTCCTCAGATAAGGAGACCAAAACTGCACACAATATTCCAGGTGTGGTCTCACCAAGGCCATGTACAATTGCAGCAATACATCCCTGTTCCTGTACTCGAATCCTCTGGCTACGAAGGCCAACATAACATTTGCCTTCTTTACCGTCTGCTGCACCCGCATGCTTACCATCAGTGACTGGAGTACGAGGACACCCAGGTCTCGTTGCACATTCCCCTCTCTCAATTTATAGCCATTCAGATAATAATCTGCCTTCCTGTTTTTGCTACCAAAGTGGATAACCTCACATTTATCCACATTATACGGCATCTGCCATGCATTTGCCACTCACTCAGCTTGTCCAAATCACATTGAAGCACCTCTGCATCCTCCTCACAGCTCACCCTCCCACCCAGCTTTGTGTCATCTGCAAATTTGGAGATATTACATTTAATTTCCTCATCTAAATCATTAATATATATTGTGAATAGCTGGGGTCCCAGCACCTATCCCTGTGATACCCCACTAGTCACTGCCTGCTATTGGGAAAAAGACCCGTTTATTCCTACTCTTTGTTTCCTGTCTGCCAACCAGTTTTCTATCCATCTCAAAACACTACCCCCAATCCCATGCGCTTTAATTTTACACGCCAATCACTTATGTGGGACTTTGTCAAAAGCCTTCTGACAGTCCAAATAAACCACATCCACTGGCTCCCCCTCATCAACTATACTAGTTACATCCTCAAAAAATTCCAGTAGATTTGTCAAGTATGATTTCCCTTTCATAAATCCATGCTGACTGTCCGATTCTGCCACTGTTTTCCACGTGCTCGGCTATTAAATCTTTTATAGTGGACTATAGAATTTTCCCCACTACTGCGTCAGGCTGACTGGTCTATAATTCTCTGTTTTCTCTCTGCCTCCCTTTTTAAATAGTGGGGTTACATTAGCTACCCTCCAATCTGTAGGAACTGTTCCAGAGTCTATGGAATCTCGGAAGATGACCACCAATGCATCCACTATTTCTAGGGCCACTTCCTTAAGTACTCTGGGATGTAGATTATCAGGCCCCGGGGATTTATCGGCCTTCAATCCCATCAATTTCCCCAACACCATTTCCCTACTAGTACTGATTTCTTTCAGTTCCTCCCTCTCACTAAACCCTGTGTTCCCCAACATTTCTGGTATATTATTTGTGAAGACAGAACCAAAGTGTGTATTTAGTTGGTCAGCCATTTCTTTGTTCCTCATTATAAATTCCCCTGTTTCTGACTGTAAGGGACCTACATTTGACTTCACCAATCTTTTTCTCTTCACATACCGATAGAAACTTTTACAGTTTTTATGTTCCCCGCAAGCTTACTCTCGTACTCTATTTTCCCCTTCTTAATCAATCCCTTGGTCCTTCTTTGCTAAATTCTAAACTGCTCCCAATCCTCAGGTCTGTTGTTTTTGCTGGCCAATTTGTATGCCTCTTCCTTGGATCTAATACTATCTCTAATTTCCCTTGTAAGCCATGGTTTGGCCACCTTTCCTGTTTTACTTTTGCGCCAGACAGGAATAAACAATTATTGCAGTTTACCCATGCACTCTTTGAATGTTTGCCATGGCCTATCCACCATCATCCCTTTAAGTAACGTTTCCCAATCCATCATAGCCAACCTACGACACATACCATCGTAGTTTCCTTTATTAAGATTAAAGACCCCCATCTCAGAATCAACTATGTCACTCTCCATCTTGATGAAGAATTCTATCATATTATGGTCGCTCATCCCCAAGGGGCCTCACACAACTAGATTACCAATTATTCCTTTCTCATTACACAATACACAGTCGAGGATGGCCTGTTCTCTAGTTGGTTCTTCAACATATTGGTCCAGAAAAACATCCCGTATACACTCCAGGAATTCCTCCTCTACGGTATTGTTGCTAATTTGATTTGCCAAATCTATATGCAGATTGAAGTCACCCATAATTACAGATGTTCCTTTATTGCATGCATCTCTAATTTCCTGTTCACTTCCATTCCCAACATCAGCACTACAGTTTGGGGGTCTATATACAACCCCACTAACATTTTTTGCCCCTTAGTGTTTCTCTATTCTACCCTTACAGTTTCCACATCGTCAGAGCTAATATCTTTCCTCACTATTGCTTTAATTTCCTCTTTAACCAGCAATGCAACTCCACCGCCTTTTCCTTTTAGTCTGTCCTTCCTAAATACTGAATACCCCTGGATGTTCAGTTCCCATCCCTGGTCTCCCTGCAGCCATGTCTCCGTAATCCCGACTACATCATACCTGTTTACATCTATTTACATGGTTAATTCATCCACGTTATTGCGAATGCTCCTCACGTTAAGGCACAAAGCCTTAAGGCTTGTCTTTTTAATATTACTTGTCCCATTCCCACTATTTTTCACTGAGGCCCTGTTTGATTCTTGCCCGTAATTTCTCTGACTATCACTTTTCTTATTCCCTTTCTGTCTTTGTTCTTGTCCTTGATTCCCCCTCTTCTGACTCCTTGCATAGGTTCCCATCCCCCTCCCATTTTAGTTTAAACCCTCCCCAACCACTCTAGCAAATATTCCCTCTAGGACATCAGTCCTGGTCCTGCCCAGGTGTAACCCGTCCAGTTTGTACTGGTCCCACCTCCCCCAGAACCGGTCCCAATGTCCCAGGGATCTGAAACCCTCCCCCTCACACCATCTCTTCAGCCACGTATTCATCTGATATATCCTGCCATTTCTACTCTGACTAGCACGTGGCACTGGTAGTAATCCTGAGATCACTACCTTTGAGGTCCTACTTTTCAACTTACTTCCTAACTCCCTATATTCTGCTTTTAGGACCTCAACCTTTTTTTTTACCTATGTCGTTTGTACCAATGTGTACCACGACCACTGGCTGTTCACCCTCCCCTTCAAAATGCCCTGTAGCCGCTCTGAGACATCCTTGACCCTAGCACCAGGGAGGCAACATACCATCCTGGAGTCTCGTTTGCGGCCACAAAAACGCCTATCTATTCCCCTTACAATTGAATTTCCTATAACTATTGCATTCCCACACTTTTTACCCCTCCCCTGTGCAGCAGGGCCAACCATGGTGCAACAAATTTGGTGAGCAGCTTCCAGCATTTCCTTTTGTTTTGCTAGCGGTAGGGACCATGTCCCGCTTTGCGGTAGCCTCCCTGATCGTCGTGCCACGCCTGGCGGCAGGGTCCTGCCCTAGCTGCAAAACGCCACCATGTTGCACACTCTGCAAATCCTGCGAGTCCCTCTCAGCACTCTCCATTGCTTGCGCTATCTCCATGGTGCGCTTCAGGTCTATCTCAACTTCTGTAGCTAAATGACCTCACAACATGTCGTTTAAAGTATCACCGAAGTCACAGAACTCCTTTAACTGTTTTAATCTCATGATGTGTGCTGCGATTGGCTCACCGTGGGCCCTTACTCAAGAATGAATATTGAATCTTTGCAAGATCGCAGAAGGTTCAGGCTGAAAGTGTCCCTTCACGAGGTTGACTAACTGGTGAAGGATCTGGAATTTGGCGTGTTCAGAGCCGTCAAGCTACAGATCAGGTTATAGATTTTGCTTCCGCAGACACTCAGGAGAATTGCCTTCTGTTTCTCCTCCGCCGTTAATTCATTAGCTACAAAGCAGAAACCTAATCGCTCAAAGTATTGACTCCAGTACTCGACTAATGAGTTGCACGGGTCAATCTACCAAAGTGAGGCATTGTTGGTGAGTATCCTTCTTTCCTTCCCATAAAAATCGAAATGCTGTTGCGAGGCCAGGTGCTGCATCGCAGCTGTTAATACTCATTGCCACAACAGGAAGAAATGGTTTAACTTACAATCACTTCATTCTCCTTCTCACATTCAACCTCATCCCACAATCATTTCTGATACACAGGCTGTTGTTGGCCTAAGCATCCACCTCTTACTTTCCACCCCTTCCCCTCACCACAGTCTTGTGAGCTTTCTCCTTTCACATGCTGAAGGGCTGCAACCTGGTCAGGCAGTGGTGGAAGAGAAAGAGGTGGAAGAGCAGGAAGACAATGAGGAATACGAATCACTGTCGCTCCCTCCCAGGCTCACAGCCAGCAGCCCAGATACTGCCACTGCGCATACTTTCCGGACAAGCTTAGAGGTGGTATTAGTGGAACACCAGGTACAAATGACCCGCAGACAGGGCAAGGGGGAAAGGATAGCACAGGTGCCAGCTCATCGGAGGATGAGGTCTCACGTGCGTTCTGCTGTTGAGGGCTCAGATGAGAACTTTGATGGGGCGGCGTATTTGGAAAAGATGGGCATGCGCACTGAAATGCTTGGTGATTGGCAGGCCTGAAAATCAGTTATTTAATATAATTTTTCAGGACAATTGTATTTTGCTATTCTAACCTGGTTTACACTATCAAACTGACAATATACATTTTATTACATCAGCCCTGAGGCCAATGAGAAAATGAAACTAGCTGACCCTTTCTATTCTTACCATTGTAGTTGATTTCTGAAGAGCTGCAATGTACTTTGAGCATTTTTTTACAATCATTGGGCTGATTTAAGAAAAGCTGTTGGAGCTGCAAGGGGAATTGCAATTTTAGCTTGGTCGCTCATGCATTTCATATTAATGTTCTCGACACATCACGAAATGATGTATTAAAACGTGTTTGAAATCAATGGAAAGTTGCAAAAAATAGGATTACAAAAACATCAACTGACCCCTAAAGATCCTTGCGTCACCAGCAGGAGGGATCTTCTCCAAAAAGTGCTGGCACCAAATAAAATCCTCAGTTATGCATGTTGTAGCAGTGTTGGCTGGTTTCAATGATGTGTTTCATCATGTAGTTGGGGTCGAGACGGGGGTCTTTGGGGTTTGTCTATTCTCCCAAAGTAAGCTGCTCAAGACTGCAATTTCTTAAAACCATAACTCTTTATTTACAGCTTATTTACAGCTGCTATGTACACACTGGGACCTCTGCACAAGTACGGAACTTTGGCTACTTCCAGGTCGCTATCTCTCAGTCATGTGATGTTACATCATCATTACATCACCGTCATGTGCTTCTGGTTTTAACCCTTTACATAATGTTTAGTGCTCCATCTGCTGTTAAACTAATTCACCTTTGAAATGGAGCAATCAAGTGAACTCACCTTCCTTGACGTACTAGTTGAGAAATCTCTGCCACGATCTACTGCAAGCAAACCTTCACTGGTCAATATACATGTTGGGATTCTTACAGTTCCACGTGCTAAGATTGATCTTATCGGCAATCTTGTAATTAGGGCCCGAGCCATTTGCTCAACATGCAAACTTGCTGCTAAAATAGGGCGTATCAAAGACATTCTGCAGGATAATGGCTACCCTGGTCAGATCATTTCACGCCGTATATCACGCAAACTCATGAATGGGCTTAAGGCCGTCACTTTTGGCCCTGAAAAGTGCCCAGTCTACCTCAGATTGCCCTGGAAGGGTAAGGTATCTTAAAAATTGGAGCAACAGGTGAAGCTAGCTGTTTGAGGCTGTTACTATGCAGTAGCAACACGAGTGGTATTTGCCACTAACAGGATGCTGTCATCAAGCCAAAAAGACGTTCTGCCTATCACACAAATGAGTGATGTGGTATATGAATTTCAGTGCCAGCGTGATGCTGGGTTTGTAGGCCGTACATCCCAAAGACTGGCGGATCACATCAAACAGCATGTCCCAGCCGCTGTTCACAATGGTCAAGGTACAAACCATACCAACCAGCCCGTGCTTGCAAAGCTCAAAACACAGTGTTCAGCATTAGATGTAATTCCACGATTGGACAACATTTGTTAAATAATCCTCAATGTGCTAAGAATTACGTTGACAACCAATTTAAGGTTGTCAATCAGGCTCACAGTTGCCGCATTTGCATGTACTGGAAGTACATATATTAATACACAGGGCCTTGTTCTTTGTAGACAGAAAGAACATGTATATACATTGTGCCTGTTTCAACTAAACAAAATAAATGACAGCCATTCGCTGACTCATTCCTCAGGGCAATGCCTTAACCAATCAGGGTCAAGCTACCTGGTTTAAATTTCAAACAGTGCTTGGCAGTTAACTGTCAGTCACCATCACTGGTACATTCTCCATGGCAACGCCACTTGCCAGCCAATCAGCATTCTCTTCACATAGAGGATAAATTGTTGTTTTCCCCTTATGTTGATATACTTGCGAAGTGTCCTGATGAGTGCAAGACAAAATAGCTCTGACATGTCTCTTTTTTCAGCAATAGTCAAGTTCTGTACTACCAAACTTGATCAAACCAAATATGTCTAATATCTATTCCAGCTGTAGTTCAACCTCACTGCTGTATTGACCAGGTGAGAAGCAATGCATGTTGCCTATCACGTTCACAATGTGCACACCTTCCTCCAAACAGGAAGGTTATTACTGAAATGTTGTTGTTACAGCTGCCTTCTCAACTTGACTACTGGGGGCGGTCCTTCATTTTTGTTTCGGTATTCATGCTCTGTCAATGGACTTTCTCCATAGCTTCTGCAAATTCATATTATGCTCCTCAAGAACTGATACTTTAACCAGATCAAAAGAATTCCAAAGAGTCAATGCTAAGATTTGCATCTAGAGAAGGGATACAATATATCATATGGATTAAGCACAGCAA
The DNA here is from genome assembly GCF_964194155.1 of Cetorhinus maximus. Taxonomy (NCBI): domain Eukaryota; kingdom Metazoa; phylum Chordata; class Chondrichthyes; order Lamniformes; family Cetorhinidae; genus Cetorhinus; species Cetorhinus maximus. The sequence continues at coordinate 105,616,322 of NC_135889.1, read as the reverse complement.
TAAAAAGAGAAGGGATCAATAAAGCTGACCAACAAAAACATTGATGATGGAAATACTGTACTCAGTCTTAGGCATCACATCTTAGGAAAGATGTATTTGCAATGGAGGGAATTTAAAGGCAATTGACCATCGTGATATTTGGGGCTGAATCGTCTGGTCCCGTTGGTGACGGATATCCCGACAGGCGTGAGCAAGCAATACGGCGAGAAGGCCAAAAATTGGATTCATGCCGTTGTGAAACCAGTTTGCGATGGTCTGCTTCGCCTGTCATTGGCGGGCCACAGTTCCCACCACTGTCTGTAGGAGACCTAATTTCAATACTTCATCGTCTCATTATAAGCCAAGCTCACCAGAATCATCCCCCAATGCAGGATCATTAAGGCACACGGTGTGATTGCACACCAACGTGTTTCACAACTGTACATAAGTGACAGGCACCTGGTGGGCTGCACTTCGCTCAGGGCTTCAAGGTTTGTTTGCCTACCTTGCTTTGGGCAGCACTTGCAGTCATCAGCACCAGGCTTTGCAGGCAGCACCACTTTATTTTTAGGGGGGCTCATGGACAGGTCTCTACCTACCAGACCAGCCGTAAGGCGGGGGTGGTCTTTCAATGGCTGCAGGGCTAGGGCTTGTTTGGGGAAGGGGAAGAAGTGGCCCCGGGCAAGGGAAGAGGCTGCAGGGCAAGGGCTGTACTGGGGAAGGGGGGTATCCCAGGGTGTGTATGGGGCCACATGTTGATCTGTGCAAGTAGTCTCAAGATGGTGAGGGCTGAGGAAGGAGTTTCCAGAGGAGATGAGGCCAGATGGGGATGTGAGGGTGTGTGTGAGTGAATGGGTGCTAATGTCCCTTGAGCTGGCAGTGAATGAGATGCCAATGAATATGTGATGGCCTTGTGAGTGGCTGGATGACCAACCTCTTCTGTGCAGCATTGGCACTGACCACCACTGCCAGCACCTCCCAAGCCGGGGTGGTGAGATTGCTGGACCTCCTGCGGCCTGAGCGGGGATGGTGGATATCACGGTGGCCTCCAAAAGGCATTCCAGTCACTGAACTCTTCTTGGCTTTCAGGGCCGTGTCTTCACTGGAGCAGTCCTGGGCGGCAAGCATTGAGAAGAGTGTGCGTGGCTGCAGTTTATGGCACCCTGAGTGAGGAAACAGCGAGGTAACGGCAAGGCCTACAATTCAGAGGCCGCCCACCAGCGAGGAGGTGTGTTTCTTGTGGCTGCATAATTAATGAGGTGGGAAGAGGATGGTATGGCGCAAAAACCCATCATGGCAGCTAGCACATAAAATGTCGTTTTTCACACCCGCTACCGCACTGACTTGTGCCTTAAAGATGATGGATGGACTTTTGGGAAGCGGTGTTCCACAAGGGTCAGTGCTAGGACTACTGCTGTTCACAATTTACATGAACGATTTGGACTTTAGAATCAAAAACATTAACACAAATCTCCCAGTCTCCGGATCGTCGAAGGCCAGGTGTATGATGGAGGATTCCTATCAGGACCCTGAAGTAGTCATGACATGTGAACCTTCATGGGAATTGGCTGGGAAGTTTAAACTTCCGATATGTAATTCCCTGCTGCCTGGGAACCTCCATGAATGTCTCTGAGTTAGAGTAGGAAACTTGGGGTAGATCCATGCTGTTTACCTTGAGAGTTACCCAGGAAATGTTAGACAGTTTAAAACCTAGCCTAACACCTAGGTAACTCCACAACTGACAGCCCCAGTCACTGACCGACCACCCACCTACATCCCCAACCATTCGACTAACCCTTGAACTCCTGACACCCCTGTGACTACTCAACTACTCCCCCAATGGCCTGAGTACACCACCCAATTATGCAACAACCCCCCAACCACCTCTTCCAACCAGACCTGACTATCCCCCGACTAGATCCAACCATCCCTCCCGACAACTCAACTACCGCCCTAATCACTTGACCATCCCCGACATGACTACTCACTCACCCACCTACCCACCTTACCCACTCACCCACATACCCACCTCACCCGCCTACTCATCCACAGAGTCACCCATTCATCCATTCATCTATTCACCGTACATTCATTCACTAACACACTGAAAACCTTTGGGAACTCTAAATACTTAGCTGAATACTGGTGTTATATGCCTTTAAGGGATAGCACCATGACATCACAAGAAGGGAAATGTGTCTTGTGATCCAGTCTTAGTTTCACTTTTGCTTTGAACAGAGCGCACACACACGGCTCCGATGTCTTCAAGCTTTATGCCTATGTATACCTGTTCTCATGTGCCGAGCCTTAATAAATGAATCCACAACATGTTTGCCCAATCCCTTATGAGTGATTGGTGCCTTTCCTCATTATAACAACATGACAAATATGCCAGCTGATGCCGTGAAAAGGGGGCAGTTCATCTGTGCTGATCCTCTTTGCTGGCCTCTCAACGGATTCCTGCACTTGAGGGGAATTCTTCTGGATCCTGCAGCAGAAGTTTGGCCTTTTTAAACGTATCCAGGTAAGTGTGTAGTTTTCTGTCTGATCAGTTCCAATGCTGATTGAAAGATTTGGACTATAATTTCAAAATTTGCTGACGACATCAAATTGGGGAGAGATAGTCAATACTGAGGAGGACTGCAACACATTACAGGAGGACAATAATACACTTGCAGAATGGGCACATAATTGGCAAATGAAGTTCAATGCAGACAAATGTGAGGTCGTACTTTTTTAGGAGGAATTGGAGGTCACTTATTACTTGGAAGTTCCAAATCTAGGTGGGGTGGAGGAAGAATCACTAAAGGTTGCGCCACAGGTTAGCAAGGCCATAAAAACACAAACCAAGCACTAGGTTTTATTTCTAGAATGATAGAATTGGAAAATAGGGAAGTTATTGTAAACCTGTATACCTGTCGGTTGGACTACTATGTGTAGTTCTGTTTGCCATATTATACAAAGAATATAGAGGCACTTGAGACGGTGCAGAGAAGTTTTACAATGATGACACCAGAAATGCATGGTATGGGGGAGGTGTCAGAGGAGCAGAGGGTGGCAAATGTAACACTTTTTATTTGAAAGCAGATGTAAGGACAATCCAAGCAACTTTTAAAAAATTTATTCATGGAATGTGGGTGTCGCCGGCTGGGCCAGCATTTATTGCCCATCCCTAATAGCCTTTGTTCGGAAGACATTTAAGAGTCAACCACATTGCTGTGGGTTTGGAGTCACATGTAGGCCACACTAGGGCAGCAGGTTTCCTTCCCTAAAGGACATTAGTGAACCAGATGGGTTTTTTACAACAATCGACAATGGTTTTAGTTCCAGATTTTTATTGAATTCAAATTCTACCATCAGACTTGGTCGGATTCAAACCCAGGTCCCCGGAGCTTTACCCTGCGTCTCTGGATTACTAGTCCAGCAACAATACCACCGCACCATCACCTCCCCCAAAATTATGGGCCAATTAGTTTATCATCAATGGTGGGTAACATTTTGGTATCCTTGATCAGGGAAAAAAACCAACAGGCACTCGGAGAGGTTTGAGTTAATTGAGGAGAACTAGCTCAGGTTTGTAAAAGGCAGGTCATGCTTGACAAATTTAATTTTTTGATGAAGTGACAGAGAAGGTTGAGGGGAACATGGTGGATGTTCTATATGGATTTTAAGAAAACTTTTGACAAGGTACCACATAACTGCTGATTAACAAAATTGAGGCTTATGGAATAGGAGAGCTAGTGTCAGAGTAGATTAAAAAATTATCTTAAGGACAGAAAGCAGCAAATCATGGTAGTTAGGTGGTTGTTTCTCAGGCCGAAGAGTGGTAAGCAGTGGTGTTCCCCAACGGTCAGTGCTAGGACTGCTGTTACTTTTTGCTACATATAAATGACTTGGATTTTGGTATATGGAGTAAAATTACAAAATTTGCCGATGATACCAAACTTGGAGGAGTGGCAAACAGTGAGGATGATGTAAATTGCCTGCAACAGGTCATAGGTAGGCTAGGAGAATGGGTAGACATCTGCCTGATATAATTTAAAACAAAGAAGTGTGAGGTGATGCATTTTGGCAGAAGGGCTTTAGGGAGGGAATATAGACTTAATGGCATAATTCTAGACACTGTGCAGGGAAACAGCGACCTTGGGGTACATGATCAATATGTAAAATAGGGCTGCCTGCAGCAGAAGCCTTTACTGCCCATTCAGCAACATGGGACATTTTACTACATTAAAGGTGGTATCTAAATACAGGTTGTTGTTGTTGGGAAGGAAATGTAGCCGATAATCATTATGTCCTTATTCCCAAGTAGGCCACTTGGTTCAGTACCCAGCCATTACCCTGCTCTTGAAGCCATGGTGTTAATATGCCTGGTCCTGTTCAGCTTCTACTTGTCGTGGACCCCAAGAGGTTGGCGTATGTGGTTTTGGTGATGGCAATACCATTGAAGGTCAGAGATGATCTTTGCTTGTTCAAGATAGGCATTTTCTGGCACTTCGATGGCATGCTGCATATTACTTGCTACTTGTCAACCCAGGCCTAGCTGTTGAGACCTCTTGGGCTCTGGAGTTAATGGACTTCCAGGGCCACTCCCACCCAACAGTCTCCCACTGTGTCCTCAATTCTGATGGGTTTATTATGGCGGGTGGGACAGGACATACCTCGCTGGTGATGAATGATTTTTTGAGTCACTATCTATCTGTCTTCCAGATGTTTAATGAGTATCCTTTGTTATTGTGCAGGTGTTCTTGGAAAGTATAGTCATGAGTGTTCAGTTCAAGTGCATTAGCATTTGGCTAGTTATACACCACCCACTCTTTCTATTATGGAGCAGCATTAAGCTTGCAGCTGTGGAGAATATGTTCATCCATAGTAAAAGGATAAGTTAGAAGCTAGGATTTAAAATGATGGCTCAAAGCACTTTGTCTTTCTGTGCTGATTTCTAAATAATTCTTGTTTTGTCTGACTAATTTCACAAAGCTGGCTGGAAATCAATGTTCAGTCATGAAGGTGATGCTTATATTTAGATTTTGGGTGCCCCGTATGAAATATCATTAGTAATATTAAAATAGGTAGTAATGTCATCTTGGGTAGAGCTAATAGAGGTTTAGGCCTGGATAATATCTACCGAAGTGCAATTATAGAGATGGGACAGTTGACTTGTGAATGTGTTGCCCACATCTTTAAGTGCTCAATGAAGACAGGGATAGTTCCCTAAGTCTTGAAGCCAGTTAATGTAATTCTTATATCAAGAAAGGGGACAGCCTCAAAAGACGGTGGAAGCAAAGGGCGGGTTTTTCCCATCATTGCAATAAGTGTAGCAGTGGGTGTGAAAAACACCATTCTACCCGCCGGCCGCAATGGCGGGTTTTTGTGCCATTTCACCTGCTTCCAGCCATGTTAATTATGTATGCACGGGAGACACGCGTCAGTTCATGGGCAGGTGGCCTCTGATTCACCCGCCCCACCATGAGCTCACCGCTTCCTCACTCTGGGCACCTTATTTAAACAGCACCTGTGCAGAGATTTGTCAATGTCTGCAGCCCAGGACTACCACGGTTAAGAGAGATGGCCCCAAAAGGGAAGAAGACAGCTGCACCCAAATTCAGTGACGCCTCCCTGGAATGCCAGCTGGATGCAGTTGAGGTCTGCCGTGATGTTCCTTATCCCTGTGATGGCCGGCTTGGCAGTTGGTGGCAGTGGTAGTCAGTGCCAACGCAGCACTGAAGAGGTCAGCCACCCAGTATAGAAAGAGGATGAATGATCTCACCTGTGACACTAGGGTGCGTCAACCATCTCATCACTCTCAACTCATACACTCACTAGCCCATCACACATTCACTGGTATCTCACATGCTGCCAGCTCAAGGGACATCACCACTCACTCTCTCACACACACCCTCACATCTCCTTCTGGCCTCATACCCTCTGCAGTTCACGTCCTCATCCGATCCATGGCTGCACTCACCACCCACACAAGGCAGGCATCCTTATCATCTGCCCTGGCATGTGTCCTGCTCACACTCTCCAGCTGTCTTTCTGCAGGACAAGCTCACACACAATCAAAGGGAGAGGTCTCAGACTGGGGATGGAGTGGCTGAAATCAAGGTCCTGATTGCCTACGAGAATCGAGCCATCGAGCTGGCCAGATAGGATGTGGACTGTGCCTGTGCCAGTGGTGAGGTGGGCAGCACATACCCAAGTGAGGATCCTGCACCAGCTCATCCCTCAGAAAACTATACTGTGAGTGCATTGTCCTGTTTTAGAGACTCCTGCCATGCACTAATTATCTCTCTTTCATAGCTGCCTCTGGAAAACACCCAAGGGCGTCCACAAGTCTGGCCCTCAGCTTCAGCCCTGATGACACCTTGGATGAGAAACCAGAGGAGAGAACCGCAGAAGTCCTGTCACAGCGCTCACTCACTTGCCATGGAGACCTTGGTCCAGGTCATCGGTTCTGCACTGCGGCAGGAGCAGCACGCCATCACTGCAGCCATTGGTGGCATTTATTAGTGGGGAGGAGGGGGGCAGGGCACTTAGATCTTACTCCAGCTGCTCCTTCTCCTCGAGGAGTCAGCCAGGGGCCCTCAGGCACCCAAAGGGAGAGGGGCCATCAGCTGGACACCCCAGGGCCATCCACCCAGGTGACTCCGGGACTGTCTGGCCGATCCCAATCCCCATTTCCTGTGACTCCATCACCTCCAGCTCTACAAGCCAAGGAGGGTGCACTTGCACCACCAAAGGGCACCCAAAGGAGGCCATGGCCCTCCAGGTCTCAGTGCTCCAGAGGATGCTTGCCAAAGTCATCACAGACAACAGAGCGTAGCAGTCAGCAGGCTGCCTCCACCTCTGCTGTGTGTGTCGGGGAAGCACCAAGACGTAGCGATGGGGTTAGGAAAGTTAAAAAGATTCAGGAGCACAACAGTGGCATGGGTGTTCACAACATGTATATATTGTGCACAAATGTAAATAGAACCATGCCCATTTCACATCTCATCTTGTGTATGCCTCCTTTTTATGATGAGCTGTGTTGCTGTCAATCAGGTGTGATACCATGGCCCCTCCCCCCAATTATTGCCAATGTCGCTATCAAGGGCCTCAACTATGTAGTGTGCTTCCATATAACCACAGTTTGTGGTCCTTTTCCAGATCTTTCTCGACATCAGTGATGCCTCAACCTTAATGTTCAGTGTGCTTGCGGAATGGACCTCATTCATATGTTTTGCAGGGCCATGTCATGTTTATTCTTGGCTGTGTGAGATTGAGGCAGAGGTGTTCTCCTAGCTCATCTGCATTCTTGAAAGGTGAAGGTGTAGTGTACAAGGGGAGATGTGTTCACCGATAGAGAAGGGTCATATATCGCCAACTCCATGTACTCTCTGTCATCTGCCGGGGTTTTCATGCTATGAGCCCACACTCAGAGCTTGTGTGTGCTCTGCTGCCCGCCAACCGTGCTTCTGACTTTCCGAGTGTACATCTACTAAGCTAACCACCTCAAGATGCCAAAGCTGTGCCCCTCAGCCACGTTATTGCCCTGGCTCTCGAATCGACAACCTTGAGTGTTTCTCAACCTACGATTGTCTGGATTTTGGCCACAAGTCTCTCGTCACAATGTTGGGGTGCACAGCGTGCATCTAAACACTCAACTAAATACGTGATGCTAATTGCAAACGGTGATTTTTGGTGGTCAATAGAGCCTTTGAACACGCTCTGGAAGCACGCATCATAACTTTAGACAATGTTGAAGCTGAAGACTGCCCTTTATTAGCAGTGAATGGTGACCTTGAGGGATTTGTGGAGTTTGAGAATTTTGGAGTTCACAAGGGCCAGGGTTGGCCATGAGGGCACAATGTGTGTTTTAAAGAGGAGGCATTTTAATGCCTGCCATGCAAGTGGTTGAATGTTGTCATTCTCAGGTGGTCCACATGCATAGTAAGGTGAGGATAAAAGCAGGCCAGCATCCCTCACTGAGAGTGCCGGACGTTAATGTGATAGAGAAGAAGGTGACACAAGGGACTGTGTTGTCTCTGATTAGATGCACATCTGCAGAACATCCTCAGCTGCCTTGGAGCAAATGTCACCTATCAGCTTCACCATCGATGTCACACAGAATGTGTTGTCCCATTGCTGGAGATGGATCTCCTCGAGGAGCTTTGTCACATTGAAGGTATACAGCAAGAGCCCACTGAGGATAGTGGAACAGCCCCTGGCTCTTGTAGGCTGTCACTGTGACTGGAATACTGGAGAGATGCTAGAAGAGGCAGCACCTTCTGACAACTGATGCCAGGATTCCCTCCTCTAGTTAGCACCTCATCTCAGCAAGGACACATGTTCCTGAGGCTTCATCATTCTTCAAAGAATCAGGACAATGTGAGCTTCATGTGTAACTATTCACTCTCATTTTGAAGTGCATGATTTAAATGAGAGGAATAGCAATGCTGGTGTTCACGTTGGCCCATGATGGAGGACATTTGTCCAAGAGGGCACTCTGCAACTCGTCATCCTCCTGGTAGGATCTGGTGGCTATGAGGGCCTCACACGCCTGCCTGCCTTGTCTGGACTGTGCTATGGTCTCTTCCCCTGCAGCCTCGGCCTCCTCCAATGCAATACCCTCATCCCCTTCAATGTCCTGCTCATCGGAGGAGACATGCAGCTCCACCATGTCGGCATCTGGCAAGTCCTCCCCACTTTTCAGTGCCAGGTTGTGCAGCACACAGCAAACCATGATGATCCGTGAGAGTGTCTGGGACTGTACTGGAGTGCCCCGCCAGATCTGTCCAGGCAGCGGACTCACATCTTTAGGATTCCTATGATGTGCTCCACCAATGTTTGGCTAGCGGCATGAGCTTCACTGTACATTCCAACTGCAGGAGTCTGAGGCTGCCGCATGGGCGTCATCAGCCTTATCCTTTGCCGGTATCCTTTGTCACTGAGGATCCAGCCCTGGTTCCTGTCTGGTCCCAGGCACTGGGATCCTCATTCACTACACTCTAATACTACACTCTTTGAAATAAACATGAGGGTAAATGTTTAGTCAGGAAATGAAGTTATTTGAGGGGGGCCCTGAGGAATGACCCAGCACCACAATTCCAACACACTTCTGAATCTTGTCCAGTTGCCCTTGCCCTGCAGCCCCTTCCCCTGCCTCAGGCCAGTTTCCCCCCTTCCCCAGTACAGCCCTAACCCTGCAGCCCATTAAAAGTTACCCCTGCCTTAACACTAGTCTGGTAGGTAGAGACTTTCCAGTGAGACCACCCGGAAGGTAATGTGATGCTGCCTGCAAAGCCTGGCACTGATTACCACGAGCGCTGCGCGATGCAAGGTGGGCAAATGAAACTCCAAGTCACAAGCGAATGGCAGGCTGCCAGCTACATGTCACTTATATCCCATTGTAAAACACGTCATTCTAATTGCAGGATTCCAGCGAGGAGCCCTTATAACGAGATGCAAATATATTGAAATTACATTCCCGACATGCTGAGGTGAGAAATGTGGCCCACCATTGAAGGCTGCAGCGCACAATCGCAAACTAGTTTTACGACGCTGTAAAACCGATTTTTGGCCTTCTCACGGTATTTTCTGTTTCTGCCCGGCATGACCCTGCCCACGCGAATGGGAGCGAAAATCCCAGCAAGAGTCTTTGAATATTTTTAAGGTAGAGTTCGATACATTCTTGCTAAGCAAGGGGGTAAAAGGTTATCAGGGGCAGGTGGGAATTTGGAGTTGAGGTTACAAACAGGTCAGCCATATTCTAATTGAATGATGGAGTAGGCTTGAGAGGCCAAGTGGCCTACTTCTGCTCCTAATTCGTATGTTTGTACATCAGAGGCAGAGCAGAAATAGCAGGATATATAGGATGAGTATGTGGCTGAAGAGATGGTGTGAGGGGGAGGGTTTCAGATTCCTGGGACATTGGGACCGGTTCCAGGGGAGGTGGGACTAGTAGAAACTGGATGGGTTACACCTGGGCAGGACCAGGACTGATGTCCTAGGGGGAACATTTGCTAGAGTGGTTGGGGAGGGTTTAAACTAAAATGGCAGGGGAATGGGAACTTATGCAGGGAGTGAGAGGAAGGAAAATCAAAGACAAGAACAAAAGACAGAAAGCGGAATAAGAAAAGTGATAAGCAGAGAAATTACAGGCAAGAACCAAACAGGGCCTCAGTGAAAAATAGTGGGAATGGGACAAGTAATGTTGAAAAGACAAGCCTTAAGGCTTTGTGCCTTAACGCGAGGAGCATTCGCAATAAAATGGATGAATTAACCACGTAAATAGATGTAAACAGGTATGGTATAGTCGGGATTACGGAGATATGCCTGCAGGGTGACCAGGGATGGGAACTGAACATCCAGGGGCATTCAGTATTTAGGAAGGACAGACAAAAAGGAAAAGGCGGTGGAGTTGCATTGCTGGCTAAAGAGGAAATTAACGCAATAGTGAGGAAAGATATTAGCTCTGACAATGTGGAATCTGTATGGGTAGAGCTGAGAAACACTAAAGGGCAAAAAATGTTAGTGGGGGTTGTATATAGACCCCCAAACTGTAATGGTGATGTTGGGAATGGCATTAAACAGGAAATTAGAGACGCATGCAATAAAGGAACATCTGTAATTATGGGTGATTTTAATATGCATATAGATTGGGCAAATCAAATTAGTAACAATACCGCAGAGGAGGAATTCCTGGAGTGTATACGGGACGTTTTTCTGGACCAATACATTGAGGAATACCAGTGGAAGGGGTCAGACTGGAAGATTTAAATTTTATTAATGAAGTGGAAGCATATATTTCGCTCATTACTAAACACTTACCAGCCATGGAAAAGAGTTTAAGGAAGCACAACAGCAGGATGACGAATGCATCCAAATGAAACAGTATTGCCCTAGAAATAGTGGATGCATTGGTGGTCATCTTCCGAGATTCTATAGACTCTGGAACAGTTTCTACAGATTGGAGGGTAGCTAATGTAACCCCACTATTTAAAAAGAGAGGCAGAGAGAAAACAGAGAATTATAGACCAGTCAGCCTGACGTCAGTAGTAGGGAAAATTCTATAGTCCATTATAAAAGCTTTAATAGCTGAGCACGTGGAAAACAGTGGCAGAATCAGATAGAGTCAGCATGGATTTATGAAAAGGAAATCATGCTTGGCAAATCTACTGGAATTTTTCGCGGATGTAACTAACAGAGTTGATGAGGGGGAGCCAATGGATGTGGTTTATTTGGACTTTCAGAAGGCTTTTGACAAAGTCCCACATAAGAGATTAGCATGTAAAATTAAGCACATGGGATTGGGGGTGGTGTATTGAGATGGATAGAAAACTGGTTGGCAGACAGGAAACAAAGAGTAGGAATAAACGGATCTTTTTCCGAATGGCAGGCAGTGACTAGTGGGTTACCGCAGGGATCAGTGCTGGGACCCCAGCTATTCACAATATATATTAATGATTTAGATGGGGGAACTAAATGTAATATCTCCAAATTTGCAGATGACACAAAGCTGGGTGGGAGGGTGAGCTGTGAGGAGGATGCAGAAATGCTTCAGTGTGATTTGGACAAGCTGAATGAGTGGGCAAATTCATGGCAGATGCAGTATAATGTGGATAAATGTGAGGTTATCCACATTTGTAGCAAAAACAGGAAGGCAGATTATTATCTGAATGGCTATAAATTGAGAGAGGGAAAGTGCAATGAGACCTGGGTGTCCTTGTACACCTGTCGCTGAAGGTAAGCATGCAGGTGCAGCAGGCGGTAAAGATGGCAAATGGTATGTTGGCCTTCATAGCGAGAGGATTCGAGTACAGGAGCAGGGATGTCTTGCTGCAATTGTACAGGGCCCTGGTGAGACCACACCTGGAATATTGTGTGCAGTTTTGGTCTCGTTATCTGAGGAAGGATGTTCTTGCTATAGAGGGAGTGCAGCGAAGTTTGCCCGACTGATTCCTGGGATGGCGGGATTGACATATGAGGAGAGATTGAGTCGGTTAGGATTATATTCGCTGGAGTTCAGAAGAATGAGGGGGGATCTCATAGAAACCTATAAAATTCTAACAGGACTAGACAGGACTGTTGCAGGAAGGATGTTCCCGATGGTTGGGGAATCCAAAACCAAGGGTCACAGCCTGAGGATATGGGGTAGACCATCTAGGACTGAGATGAGGAGAAATCTCTTCACCCAGAGAGTGGTGAGCCTGTGGAATTCGCTACCACAGAAAGTAATTGAGGCCAAAACATTATATGTTTTCAAGAAGGAGTTAGATATAGCTCTTGGGGCGAAAGGAGTCAAAGGATATGGGGGGAAAGCGGGAGCAGGCTATTGATTTGGATGATCAGCCATGATCATAATGAATGGCAGAGCAGGCTGGAAGGGCCAAATGGCCTACTCCTGCTCCTATTTTCTATGTTTCTATGGAGGTGGACACAGGAGCAACGACCACAGTGGTGGGAGGACACACCTTTTAATATCTCAGAGAAGGTAGCCAGCCATTGAGTTTAGAGAAAACCGCTGCTCAGTTAAAAACTTAGACAGAAGAAGCAATGCAGGTGAAAGGGATCACCTCTGTACCTGTATCATACACACAGCAGACAGCACAGTTGCCAATAATTGTTGTAACTGGAGAAGGACCAGTCTTTCTGGGCCGTGATTGTTTGAAAGTAATCAAAGTAAACTGGCCAGAAATGTTTCAGGCCAGGACAAGAAGAAATCCTGAGCTGAAAGGGAATATGATGGCGTCTTTTGGAATGAGATTGAAAAACCGAAGGACCTTTACAGGAATCAAGGATCCCTCAGGCCAGAGTTGGTTCCACAGGAAAACCATGAAAAGAAGCGAAATGAATACAGTGCCAACCTGAACCAACTGAAGAAACAGCTGGAAGGACGAAACCCACAATGTTCAAAGTTCCAAGAGGAAGCCAAAAGATACAAACAAAAGACAGAAGAACTGAAGAATTCAGTTCATGGATACAAAAGAGGCATTAGGAGGAAAAGTCACCGAACTTTCCGACATGCAAATGGGTAGCTCAACCCCCGAACTGAACCAAGTTAAGATTTCACCAGAGAGAAATTTGGCCGAGTGTGAAATCAGAATGAAGGATGAGACAAAACCCTATGGCAAACACAAAAAGAAAAAACAGAAAACAAAGCTGAAGTAGGATAGGATCTGTATTCCGAACCCTTTTTGCAACCGAGAAAGGATACTTGCAAGTTGAAAAAGTTGGGCTCTAATTTTGTCGGCAGATGAGTACACTTTTATGAACTGTCCGGGTGTGCACATATCAAATGCAGATGTCCTCAATCATCTCCCTTTACCCAGCAGTGTTACACATGCTCCAATACCTCAAGAGGTAGTACTTGCATTAAATTTCCTGGACTCCTCACCAGTCTGCGTGAGACAGATAAAGAATTGGACGAATAGGGTTCCAATTTTAGCAAGAGTCCATGAACGAGTGTTACGAGGGTGGTCAAATGCACAAGAACCTGAAGGGTTAAAACCGTCCTTTGTATGTAGATCCGAACAGAGCTATCAAGATGGTATCTTGTTTGGGGGAGCAAGAGTTGTTATCCCTGTGCAAGGAAGAGAATTATTATTGCAAGAACTTCATAGCTCGCATCCTGGTATTTCAAAACTGAAAATGCTCGCACGAAGTTATATCTGGTGGCCAGGTATAGACAGTGATAGAGAAAAAATGGTGATATACTGTCTCCAGTGCCAGCAACAGCTGCCTGCTTCATCCCCACTGCATCCGTGGGAGTGGCCTGGTTGACCCTGGGTTAGACTACATATAGACTATGTAGGTCCATTTCTAGGTACCATGTTTCCTGTGATTATCGACGCACATTCCAAAGTGGGTGGATGTGTTTGAAGTGAAATCATGCACTTTGTCTGCAGCCATTGAAAAACTGCGCCAGAGTTTCAGTGTTCATGGTTTACCTGAAGTTATTGCATCAGACAATGGTACTGCTTTCACTAGCACTGAGTTCCAAAGATTTGTGAACCTAAATGGGATTAAACATGTCAGAACAGCACTTTGCAATCCCTCTTCTAATGGCTTGGTGGAAAGAGCAGTACAAACCTTTAAAATAGGCACGAAGAAACTATCAGAGGGAACATTAGAAACATGAATTTCAAGAGCCCTGTTTAGCTTTCACACAACTCCTCATGTGACCATTGGTTTAACACATGCAGAATTGTTAATGAAGCACTGACTTCATACGAGATTGAGCCTAGTATTCCCTAATTTAGAGGGTAAGGTGGAGAGATACCAGGGTAGTCAGAAAGTAAATCATGATGTTCACAGTAAAGGTCGAGAGTTTACTGTGGGAGACAGTTTTTGTATGAAATTTTGCAACTGGACCGAGATGGGTCCCTGGTACAATTGCCTCTGGAACGGGACCTTTATCTTATCAGTTAGAAGTGGAAAACAGGATCATTAGGAAACACATGGGTCACCTCAGAAGTCGAGAAACCCCCCAACAACCAGTTAATCCGCCTGAAATCGGAGTCGAAACTTCGACACCTGAGGTGCCAGGTCGACAAACTTAGTTTACTGCCTGCATTCGTTGCTCCCAATGCGGTCTCCTCTACATTGGAGAGACCAAACATAAACTGGGCGACCACTTTGCAGAACACCTGCGGTCTGTCCGCAAGAAAGACCCAAACCTCCCTGTCGCTTGCCATTTTAACACTCCACCCTGCTCTCTTGCCCACATGTCTGTCCTTGGCTTGCTGCATTGTTCCAGTGAAGCATAACGCAAACTGGAAGAACAGCACCTCCTCTTCCGACTAGGCACTTTACAGCCTTCCAGACTGAATATTGAATTCAACAACTTTAGATCTTGAACTCCTTCCCCCATCCCCACCCCCTTTCCGTTTCTTCCCCCTCCCTTTTGTTTTTTCCAATAATTTATAAAGATGTTTCTTTTCCCACCTATTTCCATTATTTTTAAATCTGTAATGCCCTGTCAGTCTTTCCACCCCAACCCCACTAGAGCTGTACCTTGAGTGTCCTGCCATCCATTCTTAATTAGCACATTCTCTTAGATAATATCACCACCTTTAACACGTCTTTGTTCCTTTGTCTGTGACATATTTTGATTATCTGCTCCTATCACTGCTTGCTTTTCCCTACTACCACCCCCCCACCGCCCCCAACTTCTCTCCCCCCACCTTAAACCAGCTTATATTTCACCCCTCTCCTAACTTTACTCAGTTCTGTTGAAGGGTCATGAGGACTCGAAACGTCAACTCTTTTCTTCTCCGCTGATGCTGCCAGACCTGCTGAGTTTTTCCAGGTAATTCTGTTTTTGTTTTGGATTTCCAGCATCCGCAGTAGTTTTTTGTTTTAGTCTCCTCAAGTCTGTTAATAAAGTTTATTTGTTTCTTACACAAAACCCCATCTTTCAATCTCCAAGTTTATTACAGAGAATTAGGTAAGAGCTTCTCTTCATCAGAAATGTTTTCAGCCCTGCTGTTGGTCACAGTCATGGCCACGCCAATGATGGCAACTACTGTCTCCTCCAGTATCGGGGTGATGGCATACAGTCATACCTGTCTCTCCCTGATTAACTGCTACTGCCTACGATGGTACACTACCCTATTCCGCAAAAAAAGGGAAGCGTGTCAGTGATTTTGTTGTAAAGTGTTTGGATGATGTGACCGTCATAGTTGAACAGCTGGCAGTGCGTGCCAGCTGTGAGATGTGGGGGTTAGGCTTGCAACAGTGCTAAGTGTGTGAGGGTGAGTTGAAACATTGAATGTTAGGTAGGAGTGGTGATTGATTGAGATCGTTAAGTTAGTGCTGGCAGGGGTGGCAAATTGAGCAGTATCTCCTGCAGTCATGTAAATGAACAGGCAGCCCAAAATCTGCATTTTGCCTGCATTGGAAAAAAAAACAGGTTAATCGCGATCACCCACTCGTTTTTGGTCCTTATGTAATTACATGACCACTTTGGCCAGATACTTTCTCACAAAGTATATCTGCAAATTGCCATTTGACATCAAAGCCAAACCATTCCTTCTTCATCCAGCCTCTAGGGAGGTGTCAGCTGTGGCTCAGTTCATAGCACCCTTGCCTTTGAATCAGAGGGTTGTAGGTTCATGTCCCACTCCCGGAAACCAAGAACTGTGATTGTACTCGAAAGAGTTGCAATCTGTGACTGTTGATAACTCGAAAGAGTTTCATCCAGCCTCTGCTGGGTTTTATTCTCTGATCATTTAATCAAAAGTGGCAAGAGGATCAAATTATCATGTGGCTTGGCGATGAATGAAGAATTTATGGGTTAATATTGCAGCTAACCCGGGCCATCAAACACTTGGCAGAGATAACCTAAATGTGAAATCTTCGTAAAGCTTTATGTACATTGTAAAGATGTATTCCGTGACAGCTGATTTATTGCACAACCTTGAACTGATCCTCGTTTTTTTTTTTGCGCGAGACCTTCATGTGATGCGAGAAATGCATGTCATTAAATCTAAAGTGACAGAAATTCAGTCATTTTAGGTTTACTTAGCGACGTTCAAATGTGATCAAACCGTGGACCATTCTGTTCTTCAATACAAATAGCTGTCTCACAAAAATAGGAATGGATACTGAACAGGACAAAATGTGCTGCTGGATATCCCAAAGGCAATAGTGTAGGAGGAGGGAGAGCTGTTTGAGACATCCATCTCAAAATTCCATTTAAATTGTGTTTCTCCTTTACAGCATCGAACTAAATGTATTTCATTTGATCCTGATCCAGAGGCATTCAATTATGTCCCTTGAGTCAAAAAATTGTACTAAATGGAGTTGAAAACTTCACAGCTACTTTTTACTTTTAAGCCAATATGGGCCTCAAATAAAGCAACTATAGCTTCCTCCACATTATGCAATTGGATCAGGGAGGGCTCCCATTCAAGTGCTGGCAGTCCACCCAACCATACTAAAGATTCCACCCCTGCAATTTGGGATTGAGTCTATGGCCAATCATTTGGGCCCCTGAGAGTTGTGTTCTGTCACTCTTTGGTGGCAGAGAGCCAACAACCAAACTTTCATTTCTATAGCGCCGTGTAAGACCTTGCAGCATCCAGAAGCATCAGGGCCAATGAAGCACTTTGAAGTACGGTCACTGTTATAATGTAGGGAAACACAGGGCGGCCTCTGAAGTTTCTAAGGGTTCTGGCAGCACAGAAGCCACCATGTTTAATGGGCCGAATCTTCTGTGGAGTGGCAATCGCCATCAGATTGTCACTCCGCTCCTATTTTCCTGCATTAGTCTGGAGCTCCACTTTGCTCACCCGGACTTCTGGGTCAACTGTGAAATGTGGAGCATAGCTGCTCCTTGGGGCCTTCAGCGTAGTGCAGGATTGTCAGGGGAAACTAAGCCATGCCCCTTCTTTATGGCATAGCTGCCGCAAGCCAGTATGCTTAAATGTTCCAAGCCACTTTGACAAGACACAGAGAGAAGGTGGGGTTTAAGGTAAATTGGCGAGGGGTTAGGATTGGTCGGATGGGGTGGGGTATCAGATGTTCAGGGTGGATAGGGAGTTTAGATTTTGGGGGGGCAGTTAAGGGGTGGGGAGGGTAGTCGGGAGGTCAGAGGGGGGTTGGGGAGTAGTTGAGGCATCGGGTGGAATAAGGGGAGTTGGTGGGGCGGGGGGGAATCGGGGGGTCAGGGTTAAGGGTAGTTGGGGATTGGGGGTCAGTTTGGGGGGGTTGCGGGGGTAGTCATGGGACGGGGCAGTTGGGGATGGGCTTAGTCAGGGGCAGTCAGAGGTTGAGGGGTAGTCGGGGGCAGTCAGGAGGATCGTGGGTAGGTGGGAAGTTGGAGGGATAGTCAGGAGGACAGGGGTTAGTTTGGAGGTCAGGAGGGGGTCAGGGTGAGCCAGTGCATCAAGGGAGTAGTTGGAGGGCTGTGGTGTTGGTCGGGGGTTAGTTGGCTGGTTATGGGGTAGTTGGGGGTAGTCAGGTTGGTTAGAGGTTTGGTAGTCGGGCGGTCAGGAGGACAGTAGTTGGGTGGTCAGGGGGAGGGTAATCAGGTTGTCAGAGGGAGGGTAGTCTGGTGGTCAAAAGGAGGGTGGTCAGGTGGTCAGAGGGAAGGTAGCCTGGTGGACAGGGGGAGGGTAGTTAGGTGGTCAGGAGGAGGGTCATCAAGTGGTCAGAGGGAGGGTAGTCGGGTGGTCAGAGGGAGGGTAGCCTGGTGGTCAGGGGGAAGGTAGTCGCGTGGTCAGGGGGAGGGTAGTCAGATGGTTGGGGGGTAGTCGGGAGGTCAGAGTGAGGTCGGGGAGTAGTTGAGGCATTGGATCGAATAAGGGGAGTGGGGGGCGTCGGATGGTCGGGACATTCAGGGGTGAAGAGTAGTTGGGAAGTGGGGGGCAGTTGGGGGGATTGCGTGGGTAGTCGGGGTATGGGGCAGTTGGGGATGGGCTTAGTCAGGGGTTGGAGGCTAGTTGGGGGCGGTGAGAAGGATCGGGGGCAGTTGGGAGGTTTGAGGGTCAGTCAGGGTGGGCAGGGATTAGTTTGGAGGTTGGTGGGCGGGGGAGGTCCATGGTTGCAGGGTGTTAGGGCAAACCAGTGCATCAGGGGAGTAGTTGGAGGGTTGTGGTGTTAGTCAGGGGTTAGTTGGCTGGTCATGGGGTAGTTGGGAATAGTCGGGGTCGTCAGAGGGAGGGCAGTCAGGTGGTCAGAAGGAGGCTAGTCGAATGGCCAGAAGGGGAGTAGTCAAGTGTTCAGGGGGAGGGTAGTCGGGTGGTATGGGGATGGTTAGTTAGGTGGTCAGAAGGAAGATAGTCGAGTGGTCAGAGGCTAGTCGGGTGGTCAGAGGGGGAGTAGCCGAGTGGACAGGAGAGGTTAGTTGGGCAGCCAGAGGGAGGGTAGTCAAGTGGTCAGAGGGAGGGTAGTTGTGTGGTCAGGGGAAGGTGGTCGGGTGGTTAGGGGAGAGTAGTTGTGGGGGCTAGTTGAGAGGTTGGTGGTAGTAAGTGGGTTGGGGGAAATTGGGTGGGGAGGGTGAAGGGGAGTCAGGGGGCTTGGGAGGTAGTTGCGGGGGTGGGGGTCAGGAGTGGGGTGTTAGTTGGGTGATCAGGAGCTGTAGTCAGGAATGTCAAGGGGCGGGGATCAGTGGTATAGTTACCCAGGAGTTAGAAATGGTTTTAATCCTTCTAACTTTTCCTGGGTAACTATTCTGCAAAGAAAGTTGGAACCATCCGAAGTCCCCGACTTTAAATCAGAGTTTCAGACTCAGGGTAATTGTCCAACAGAAGTTGTAAACTCCCAGGGCATTTTTCATGCAGTCCTTGCGTGGAGACTTCCGAGGGAGTCCCCCAGTGTGTCTTCCGGGGGTACCTCCAAGGTATGAACCTCCAGGGCATGGCAGATCTGGTCACGTGTGTCATTTGTTTGTTTGTAATAGTATTTATTTTTACAATGGTCAATTCCATTTCTAACCAGATAGTCAAATATTTACTGAACAGTATTCTGAATGAGTCAATTGATGCAATGCTAAATATGTTTTTGTGGTTCTGTTACATATAACCTCTATTCCATGTCAAAAGATGTTTTTCTGATCTAAAATTTTGTTTGATGCTATTTAATGTTGCACTTCATTTCTAGTTTACACTCATGATACAAGCTGAGAGTCTGTTAAGGTCTATATTATCTATTGCCCTCAGCATTTTAAAGACCTAGATCATAACTACCCTCATTCTTCTTTCCTGCAATTAAAATATGTTTAACTCAATGACTCTCCATGACTTGGAAATTTTAGTTCTGGAATTATTTCAAAACCACTTCTCATAAACCTTTTGCAATATAGTGATGTTCTTTTGAGAAAAAAAAAGTGCAGCGAATATTCCAAATGTGATCTCACTGTAAAAAAATTGCAGTGACTTAATTGTCATGATTCGCCCTTTTGTTACATTCTTGGACTTGGCTAGTTTTATTCTGGAAACTTTCAGTGAGCAGAACATATTGATCCCTTTTTTCCACTTTTGTTAATGGACACTTCTCTATCATATATACGCTTGCTGTTTTGTGGGGTTGTTATGACCCCTGAGGGAACAAACTAACCAAATGACGCCCCCCAATGAAGAAATCACCAACAAGGTTTCACTTTTTGTAACTTTTACTTTAACATGTATCAGAACCAATGCAAATTAAACATGAATTAACTGGCAAATGATACATCAAGTAAAATGGAAAATTTCATTTTAAGTGGCCGTTACAACAAAGACATGTCTTACACAACCACAAGCACCAACATCATTCCCTGAAGAGCTGTGACACTACGTGCAGTTCAAAAGCTCTCCAGCTCGGCCTCTGGTAGTATGATTTCTCAATTTCCCATTCCATCAAATCAGCCCTTGAGTCATGTTCACCAACAGCCTTATTCCATTCAAGGTCCCTGGAGATAGTCGTCACATGAGCAACACGCTCCTACAGAACCTCCTTAGTTAGGTTCATGAAAGTCTGGATTGCATAGATTCCCCAGGGATTCCTTTATCTGACTCCTTTATTAAATCCCTGTAAACAGTCTGGTCAGTTCTGGCAAAACTGAAGCAGCAGAAGTAAAACCATCAATTTCAAAATTTCCTCTCTGTTTTCAGCTTTCTGTCACACGTTTAACTGTATTACACACACTTAGCTCCTTGTAAACGTGCCTCCTCTGTCTCCCCTCTGCTGCAGCTTTCCTTTGTCTGCAGCTTTTCTTTGTGTCTGGCCACATGGCTTTTGTATGTTAACCTCTTTCCGATTGGTATTGCTTCCAGGTCAAGGGTTGCCAGGTCAAAAGGAGCAATATTTCTTATTATTCAAGAAAATTACAATTGACCCCTTTACAATTGATGCAAACTCTTAAAAGTCCTTTGCAAACATTCTAAAAACCAATTACAGATTCCACAGATATTTTGAAGAAATTCCAAATTTTCCTGTACTGCTTCTGGGTCAAAGGTCGTCACAAGGATGAATTACCTCTTATTAAGCATTAAAAAACCCATATGCCCATTTAATTAAATGGTCCAGATTCCTTTGAGTGTATAATTTCACCATTTATTACTATTTAGTGAATGCAAAATCTCTTCATTTGCTGAGTTTATGGTGATTAGTCAACTACTTAGTCTGTAGAGGGGACACTCCTTGGCAATATGCAGAATTATTTGTGACTTTCCACAAGTGTTTAAGGGGGTTGTGTTATTTCACCATCAAATATAAGAAATATTCTCCTCTATTAATAATGAAGATGATGAAGGGAAGTGGGCCTAGAATAAAATCCTGTGCAGTTCCACTTCAGATGAAGCTCCAATTGAAATTCTTTGCAATTATTCCATGAACTCTTTTAAAACTATTCTTTAAAGATCTCAGTGTGGGACCTCAGCTAATACTTTCTGGAAATCCAAATCAATTAGACCAAATGAATAGCCATCATCCACTCATTTAATTACTTCCTCAAATAATTCTAGGAGGTTTGCAAAGCTTGAGCTATTTATATTTAGTCTCACTCATTTCCTTGAGGTATGTGTGATATATCGTAAAGAGCCCAGTTACCACGTGGAGATTTGGGGTAGTTAAACTGTAGTTAATTCTTATGTTAACTTACTGCTATATAGAAAAGATTTCACATGTATTAGTGCACGATAGCATTCAAATGCTCTTTTATTTTTGCAAATTCTTTCACCTATTAATGAGTACTCATATTGGTTGTAGTTTTCAGTTGTGCTCTCACTTTGGCCTGAGTCCAACTTACCTCTTTGAAGGAACAGTAATTATTTGGAAGTTGAAACTCTACCTATTCCCCTCCCCCTAATAATGGACTTAGCGTTTGAATTATTGACATAAGACATGTAACTGTTCTGTTAAAATTTTCTCAAAATTTACTATTAATAGCCATCAATTCCTAAACTGGGTGTAACATTGCCATGTAAGAGTGGC
Organism: Cetorhinus maximus; assembly: GCF_964194155.1. NCBI lineage: Eukaryota > Metazoa > Chordata > Chondrichthyes > Lamniformes > Cetorhinidae > Cetorhinus > Cetorhinus maximus. Next base: position 105,594,443 of record NC_135889.1, on the reverse strand, counting down.
TTGAATATAGGTTCTGCATTTCTTTGAACTATTCATTATGATAGTCATTATGCTTCATTCCTATCAGAACAGGAACTTAAAAGAACCCATGCAAATAAATGAGAATAATCAGAATGGAATGTAGTCTAACCTTAATTTGCAAAACTGCAATGTTTTAATATATTCATAAATTTTGTCAATAATGAAATGTGGGCTTTTCCCAATTACAAATTATATAGGAACAGAAGTAGGCCATTCAGTCCATCGAGTCTGCTCTGCCATTCAATGAGATCATGGCTGATCTGATAATCCTCAACTCTACTTTCCTGCCTTGTCCCCATAACCCTTGATTCGCTTATTGATTAAAAATCTGTCTATCTCAGCCTTGAATATACTTAATGGCCCGGCCTCTACAGCCCTCTGCGGTAAAGAATTCCATAGATTCACTACCCTCTGAGAGAAAAAATTCTTCCTCATCTCTGTTTTAAATGGGCACCCCCTCACTCTGATTTATGCCCTCTGGTCTTAGACTCTCCCACAAGGGGAAGCAACCTCCCAGTATCTACCCTGTCAAGCCCCTAAGAATCTTATATGTTTCAATAAGGTCGCCTCTCATTCTTCTAAACGCCAATGAGTACAGGCCCAACCCACTCAGCCTCTTTTTTGCGCCAGTATGAAGAACTTGAGAACAAGGGTCCTGTACTGCCCTATTAGGAAATAGGAAATCCCAAAGAGAAATTCCCCAGTACATCCTAGGATATGGACAGTGCTATTGGCAATAACCTGGGAGCAATTGCTAATCTGGAGATGGTGCATGGCACAAGAATTTTGGAGAGGGGAAAAGGAAAGAAAAACAATAAATAAGACACGAAAATCACAGTTAGGATAGAATGTGGTGAATAATATAGAAGTAAATGAAACCATACAAAAGGAAATCAGGAAAGCCCAACAAGGTTACCTCATCAGGAGAAGATTGATATTGTAGTTTTAAGGAATACGGGATCCTGTCTATTATGCATGGCAGTGACAAATTAGCGAGCTGTTAGAAGTCCAAATGCATTATTAAAAAGAGAGGGAATGATGCGTGCAGCTGTGGTAATCTTTTAAGACCAAGACACGCCACTTTTTTCAACCACAATGAGAAAGGTAGCAGTTCTGTTGTTGTGCTAACTTGAGTGAAGCAATTTGTGAAATTAATATTATTTTGCCAGGTTTTCATTGTATTGTTAATCATTGTATTGTACTAAACCAAGTAATGTAAGCATGATTTCAGGTGCATTTTAACAATAAGTAACCCTACACAAGCTGTCTAAATACTGTTAAAGGCAATTGTTTGAAAACACTCCACAGCAGTTGACAGCGAGAGAGGGAAAGTCTGACTTCCAGCAATTAGTACACACTTTCAGAAGGGAGCCAATTAAAGCTGGGTTGGATATAATTTGAATGGTAGGACCAGGTGAGCTGAGAATGATTTTATTACAATGTCAATGAGCTGCTGTAACTACTGCAAAACAGCTGATCCTCTTCAGGAGATTGCTGAAATGTCAACTGCCGAGATGTCATTGAGACTTTAATTTGCCAGACACAGCTAATCTTTAGTATTGCTACTCAGGGGGCATGTTGTTATCTGGAAAGCTTTACAACATTGGAACTGGACCTGGACCTGAACCTGGACCATTTCAATTAAAGAGAAGTGAAAAACAGATATTCACAGAATCACAGAATCACACAGTGCAGAAGAGGCCCTTCGGCCCACCGAGTCTGCACCGACATGTGAGAAACACCTGACCTACCTACCTAATCCCATTTACCAGCACTTGGCCCATAGCCTTGAATGTTATGACATATCAAGTGCTCATCCAGGTACTTTTTAAAGGATGTGAGGCAAACCGCCTCCACCACCCTCCCAGGCAGTGCATTCCAGACCGTCACCACCCTCCGGGTAAAAAAAGTTTTTCCTCACATCCCCCCTAAACCTCCTGCCCCTCACCTTGAACTTATGCCCCCTTGTGACTGACCCTTCAACTAAGGGGAACAACTGCTCCCTATCCACACTCTCTGTGCCCTCATAATCTTGTACAACTCGATCAGGTCACCCCTCAGTCTTCTCTGCTCCAACGAAAACAACCCAAGTCTATCCAACCTCTCTTCATAACTTAAATGTTTCATCCCAGGCAACATCCTGGTGAATCTCCTCTGCACCCCCTCCAGTGTAATCGCATCCTTCCTATAATGTGGCGACCAGAACTGCACACAGTACTCCAGCTGTGGCCTCACCAAGGTTCTATACAACTCCAACATGACCTTCCTACTTTTGTAATCTATACCTTGATTGATAAAGGCAAGTGTCCCGTATACCATTTTCACCACCCTACTAACATGCTCCTCCGCCTTCAGAGATCTATGGACACACGCGCCAAGCTCCCTTTGTTCCTCAGAACTTCCTAGTGCCGTGCCGTTCATTGAATACTTCCTTGTCAAATTACTCCTTCCAAAGTGTATCACCTCACATTTTTCAGCGTTAAATTCCACTTATCTGCCCATTTGACCATCCCATCTATATCTTCCTGTAGCCCAAGACACTCAACCTCACTGTTAACCACCCGGCCAATCTTTGTGTCATCGGCATACATACTAATCCTACCCCCCACATAGTCATCTATGTCGTTTATGTAAATGACAAATAATAGGGGACCGAGCACAGATCCCTGTGGTATGCCACTGGACACTGGCTTCCAGTCACTAAAGCATCTTTCTGTCATCACCCTCTGTCTCCTACAACTAAGCCAATTTTAAATCCACCTTATCAAATTAGCCTGTATCTCATGTGCATTTGCCTTCTTTATAAGTTTCCCATGTGGGACCTTGTCAAAGGCTTTGCTGAAATCCATATAAACTACATCAACTGCACTACCCTCATCTACACACCTGGTCACCTCCTCAAAAAATTCAATCAAATTTGTTAGGCATGACCTCCCTCTGACAAAGCCATACTGACTATCCCTGATCAAACCTTGCCTCTCCTTCAGAAATTTCTCCAATAGTTTCCCTACCACTGACGTGAGACTCACTGGCCTGTAGTTCCCTGGCTTATCTCTACAACCCTTCTTAAATAGCAGAACCACATTAGTTGTTCTCCAGTCCTCTGGCACCTTCCCCGTGGCCAGAGAGGAATTAAAAATTTGGGTCAGAGCCCGTGTGATCTCCTCCCTTGCCTCCCTCAGCAGCCTGGGACACAATTCATCCAGACCTGGAGACTTGTTTACTTTTAAGCCTGCCAACACCTCCAATACCTTGTCACTCCCTATACCAATTTGCTTAAGAACCTCGCGGTCTCTCTCCCCGAGTTTGATACCTTCATCCTCATTCTCTTGGGTGAAGACGGATGTGAAGTATTCATTCAACACTCTAGCGATGTCCTCTGGCTCCACCCATAGATTGGCCCCTTGGTCCCTTATGGGCCCTACTCTTTCCCTGGCTTTCCTCTTCCCATTTATATACTTATAGAATATTTTGGGATTTTCCCAACTTTTACCAGCCAGAGCTTTCTCATATCCCCTCTTTGCTCTCCTAATTGCTTTCTTAAGCTCCACCCGGCACTCTCTGCACTCCACTAATCCCTCTGCTGATTTGCTTCCCTTGTACCTCCAAAAAGCCTCTCTTTTCCTTCTCATCGTAACCTGAATATCTCGGGTCATCCATGGTTCTCTGGGCTTGTTACTCCTTCCTATCATCCTAGAGGGAACATGTTGAGCCTGTACCCTCCCCATTTCCTTTGTGAACACCCCCCACTGTTCCGCTGTAGATTTCCCCACAAGTAATTGTTCCCAGTCTACCTTGGCCAGATCCTGCCTTATTTTACTAAAATCCACTCTCCCTCAATCTAAAACATTTTTTTGCAACTTGTTGATTTCTTTGTCCATAACAAACTTAAATTGTACCATGTTGTGGTCGCTATCACTAAAATGCTCGCCCACCACCACCTCAGCCACCTGTCCGGCTTCATTCCCCAGAATTAGGTCCAGCAATGCACCGTCCCTTGTTGGACCCTCTACATATTGACCTAAAAAGTTCTCCTGTACACATTTCAAGAAATCCACTCCATCCAAGCCCTTAACACTATGTCTATCCCAATTAATGTTGGGAAAGTTGAAATCACCTAATATAATTACCCTATTGTTATTGTTTTTACACACCTCCACAAATTGTGCACATATTTGCTCCTCAATTTCCCGCTGACTATCTGGGGGTCTATAATAAACACCTAATAACGTGGTTTCCCCTTTTTTATTCCTAAGCTTTACCCACAAAGCTTCATTCGATGCTCCCGTCAAGGTATCATCTCTCCTTACTGCAGTAACTGACTCCTTAACTAATAATGCAACACCTCATCCTCTTTTACCCCCTCCCCTGTCGCACCTGAAGATTCTATATCCCAGAAAGTTGAGCTTCCAATCCTGTCTTTCCCTCAACCACGTCTCTGTGATGGCTACTATATCACAATTCCAAATGTCAATCCTCACCCTTAACTCACCCGTTTTATCTGTAATACTCCTGGCATTAAAGTAGAGGCCATCCAGCCTTGCCTTACTCCCTTGAAGCTTATTGCAGCTGTACTCCCGCTGACTTGATTGTTTTACTGTATTATGATGTGTCCCTATTTGGCTAACATTCTGTGTCCCCTCCCCGTGCCGAATTAGTTTAAACTCCTCCCAACAGCACTAGCAGACACGCCCACAAGGATGTTAGTCCCGCTCTGGTTCAGATGTAGACCGTCCTGCTTATACAGGCCCTACCTTCCCCAGAAATGGTCCCAGTGATCCAGGAATCTAAAACCCTCCCTCCTGCACCAACTCTTAAGCCACATATTCATCTGTGCTATTCTCCTATTTCTGAGCTCGCTAGCACATGGCACTTGGAGTAATCCAGAGATTACAACCCGAGAGATCTTGCTTTTTAGTCTACTGCCTAACTCCCTGAATTCTTGATGCAAGACCTCATCCCTCTTTCTGTCTATGTCATTGGTACCAACATGTATCATGACCTCTGACTTATCACCCTCCCCCTTCAGGATGCCCTGCAGCCGTTCAGTGGCATCCCGGACCCTGGCACCAGGGAGGCAACATACCATCCTGGAGTCACGTTGATGGCCACAGTAGCGCCTATCTGTTCCCCTGACTATAGAATCACCTATTACTATTGTTCTTCCTCCACTCCTGTACAGACAGGCTGCTTATGGTGCCAGAAGCTTGGCTCTGTCCGTACTCTCTTGAGGAACCAGTGCCCTCATCAGCCTCCAAAACGGAATACTGATTTGTGAGTGGGACCCCAGGGGACTCCTGAACTACCTGCCTGTTTCTCTTGGACTGCCTGGTGGTCAACCATTCCCTTCCTTCCTCAAGTCCCTTGCTGTGTGACCACCTCTCTAAACGTGCTATCCACGATGTTCTCAGACTCGTGGATGCTCCACAGTGTCCCCAGCCTCCGTTCCAGCTCTGAAACCCGAGCTTCCAGGAGCTGCAGCTGGGCACACTTCCTGCACACATGCTGGTCCCGGGCACTGGAAATGTCCCTGGCTTCCCACAAGGAGCATGAGGAGCACACCACAGCTTTGAGCGCTCCTGCCATGACATATCCCTTTAAATTAAACCTTTTAAGTCAATCACTCTAGGGCCCTTCTTTCCTGATCCTCATTACTGCAGAGTATACAAACTGTAAGCCACAAAAAGACCTTAAACTATAAGCGATTAAAGTAGTAACTACCTTACCCACTACTTAGCAGTGATTCCTTTCCCTTGTAGCCTCTACTGCTGCAGCACGCTCTGAAGATTTAAGAAGTTGGAAAGCAAGGAAAAAATGCAAAGAGCACCTCATCCTCTATGCACCGAATTCCCGCTTTGCACCAAATTCTGAATACCCACTCTGGCTGTGCCCCATTCAGGGTGTGCTCGCTCTCCTGTTCGTGTGCAAGCACACTTTGATATTGTGTATTTCATTCCCAGGAGTGGCATTAATAACAGCCCTAAAAAAAGCTGGACTTTGTCGGCCCCCATGCTGAGGTAAGATGAAGCCCATTGTTACAAATCCAGGAGTTTATAAGGTGGTTATTTTTGAAACTACCTCCTTTAACTTAAGGTAAAACAAAATGTCCTAGATCATGGAATCATATTGAACTCTGCCCGGAGACAGGCCCATGTGATTTGGTTGTCAAGGGGACAGACATCCAGGCCAAAACCCATAAAAAAATCAAATGTCTGTTTTCACACTTTGACACAATAGAGAGGCAACAGGACTCAGACAGACAGAAAGACCTGGGGGAGAATTTTTCCTATGGCGGGCAGGCTGGGTGGGAGCAGGCGGGGCGGGCAAGGAGCCAATCACTACCCGCGATCGGTTGCGCACTCCCATCCCAGGTGGGCCAATTAAGGCCGGCCCAGCATAATGCGCGGCAGGTAGTGCTCAGCGCTACCTGTGTGGGCGGGGGAGAGGAGGGAGAGTCGGGGCCTACGCTCTTTTGCGGAGCTGCCTCAGGGAGATTAAGTAGATAATAAAACTTTTTTAAAAATAAAGTGAAAAATTATTTAAACATGTCCCCTCGTGACAGCATCACAGGAGCTGGGACATGTTTGTGAAGTTTGCTAAATTTATTTAATTATTTTATAAAACCTTCAGGAAACCTCATCCCGCCCGTGGATGAGGTTTCCTGAAGAACGCGAAGGCCGCTTGGACTCTTCACCTGCCCAACCTTAAGGTTGGACGGGCAGCATTGTTAATAAGTTAAATTACTTTTTTAATGGCCTTAATAGGCCGTTGACAGTTCGGCCAGCCTGCAGCCGCCTCCGGCGCACGCCCACCAAAGGAAATAGCGAACTGACGCGCGATGATGTCGGGAAGCACGCCTGACGTCATCTCACATCATTTTACGCGTCGGCGTGTCGGGCCCGCCCCTGCATGCCGACGGCAATATTCTGCCCCTGGAGGGGAAGATGGAAGACAGCTGCTGCTGTGCCAAGCAGAGGGAAAGGCTACTTTGAGGGTAACCACCAAGCAGAATGCTGGTGAGAATGGATTCCCTATCTGAAGAGACAAGAGTTGCAGAGAGTTTAAGACCAACAAGTCACCAGAGCATGCCTTGCTGCTGGGAGTCGGTTCAATGATACTCAGGAACTTGAATGAAGGGGCTTTCAAAGGGACACTGGAAGACTTGCTTTTCAGGGGATACTGAAAGACTCACCTTGGTATGGCAGGGCCACCCCGTTCCACCAAAAAAGTACATACCCCTGTCCTCATCTATGCGTACTTGAGCACAGGGACAAAGGAGCAGGAGTAAGCCATTCAGCCCCTTGAGTCTGCTCCACCATTCAACTAGATCATGGCTTATCATCTACCTCAATGTCATTTTCCCACACTAGCCCCATATCCCTTGATGTCTTTAGTATCTAAACATGTGTTGATCTCAGCCTTGAACATTCTCAATGAATGAGCTTCCACAGCCCTCTGGGGTAGAGAATTGCAAAGGTTCACTACCCTCTGAGTGAAGAAATTCCTCCTCAACTCAATCCTAAATGGCATGGCCCTTATTCTGAGGCTGTGTCCCCTGGCTAAAGACCACCCCCCAAGCCAGGGGAAGCATCCTTCCTGCATTTACCATGTCTAGCCCCTTAAGAAAGTTGCATGTTTCAGTGAGATCACCTCTGATTCTTCTGAACTCTAGAGAATACAGGCCCAGTCTCTGCAATCTCTCCTCAAAAGATAGTCCCGCCATCCCAGGAATTAGTCTAGTGAACACCTGCTGCACTTCCCTTTGGCAAGTATATTCTTCCTTAGGTAAGGGGACAAAAATGGTACATAATACTCCAGCTACAGCCTAACCAAGGTTCTATACAATTTTTCAAAAATTCATTCACGGGATGTGGGCTTCGCTGGCTGGGCCAGCATTTATTGTCCATTCCTAGTCACCCTTCAGAAGGTGGCAGTGAGCTGCCTTCTTTAACCGCTGCAGACCATGTGGTGTATGTACACCTACAGTGCTGTTAGGAAGGGAGTTCCAGGATTTTGACCCAGCAACAGTGAAGGAATGACAATATGTTTCCAAGTCAGGATGGTGAGTGACTTGGAGGGGAACTTCCAGGTGATGGTGTTCCCATCTATCTGCTGCCCTTGTCCATCCAGATGGTAGTGGTTGTGGGTTTGAAAGTTGCTGCCTAAGGAGTCTTGGTGAATTCCTGCAGTGCATCTTGTAGATGGTACACACTGTTGCTACTGTGCATCAGTGGTAGAGGAAGTGAATGTTTGTGGATGTGGTGCCAATCAAGCAGGCTGCTTTGCCCTTGATGGTGTCAAGCTTCTTGAGTGTTGTGGGAGCTGCACTCAACCAGGCAAATAGGAAGTATTCCATTACATTCCTGACTTGTAGATGGTGGACAGGCTTTGGGGAGTCAGGAGGTGAGTTACCCGTCGCATGATCTCTAGCCTCTGACACAGTAACTCCAGTATTTATATGGCTAGTCCAGTTCAGTTTCTGGTCAATGGTAAACCCCCAGGACATTTGATAGTGGGGGATTCGGTGATGGTAATGCCATTACACATCAAGGAGCGATGGTTATATTCTCTCTTGTTGGAAATGGTCATTGCCTGGTACGAATGTTACTTGCCAATTGTCAGCCCAAGCCTGGATATTGTCCAGGTCTTTCGGCATTTGGAGTCACAAATGGTGCGGAACATGTGCAATCATCAGTGAACATCCCCACTTCTGACAGAAGGAAGGTTATTGATAAAGCAGCTTAAGATGGTTGGGCCAAGGAACTCCTGCAGTGATGTCCTGGAGCAGAGATAACTGACCTCCAACAATCACAGCCATCTTTCTTTGTGCTAGATATGACTCCAACCAGCAGAGAGTTTTCCCCCTGATTCCCATTGACTCCAGTTTTGCTTAGGCTCCTTGATGCCACACTCAAGTCAAATGCAGCCTTGACCAATTGACAATTAGACTTTTAAGTTCCAGATTTTTATTTAATTCAAATTTCACCGCCTGAGGATTTGAACCCAGGTCCCCCAGAGCATTACTCAGGGTCTCTGGATTACTAGTCCAGTAACAATACCACTACACCATTGCCTCCCCTTTACTCCTGTACTCAAATCCTCTTGTGATAAAGGCCAAAATACAATTTGCTTTCCTAATTGTCCTAATTGCTTGTTGCACCTGCATGTTAACCTTCAGTGACTTGTGAACAAGGGCAGACAGGTCCCTTTGGACATCAACACTTCTCAATCTCTCACCATTTAAGTAATACTCTGCACACCTCACACTTATCCACCTTATATTCCATCTGCCATTTTCTTGCCCACTCACTAAGCCTGTCCAAACCCTTTGAAGCCTGTTTGCATCATCCTCACAACACACTGTCCCACCTAGTCTTGTGACATCTCCAAACTTGGAAATATTACATTTGATCCCCGTGTCCAAATCATTGACACAGGGTAGGATTTTCTGGCCCCAACACCGGCAGGCATCGCCACAGGCGGGACAGGAACTTTTGGAGAGCTGCTAAAAGTCAGCAGTTCTCCAAATTTTCCCGTCCCGCTCGTAACGATGTCCGCCACTGGCGGGACCGGAAAATCCCGACCATAGATTGTGATAGCTGGGGCCCAAGTGCTGATCCTTGCGGTACTCCACTAGTCACAGCCTGCCTACCTGAGAATGACCCGTTTATTCCTACACTCTGTTTTCAGCCTGTTAATCATTCCTCAGTCCATGCCAGTATATTGCACCCCCATCCCATGCACTCTAATTTTATTTACTAACCTCCTGAAAATCCAAATACACCACCACATCCACCGGCTCTCCCTTATCTATTTGGCTAGTTACATTCTCAAAAAACTCCACCAGGTTTGTCAAACATGATTTCCTTTGCATAAATCCATATGAACTCTGCCCAGTCAGATCATTATTTTCTCACTGTCCAGTTATCAAATCCTTTATAATAGATTCTAGTATTTTCCCGACCGCCAACTCCTCTGAGGGGCTGTGAACCATGAGTCATCCAGAAGCTGGCCCGACTCCATGGAAATTGCAGGGTGTTAGGAGACACCTACCCCCCCAACAGTGGAGCCTGCCAGGTCTGGAACACAGCGTGTGTACTTGCTACGTGCACTCTTAACCCACTCCAGTGAAAACTGGGACCGCTGGGAATAGGGGCAGAAAGCCAGGAATCAGGTCCCGCCCATCATTTTTAAGTAGCTCCAGAGTCATCCTGACTCCATGAAAATCTGGGCCTAGGTGTGAAACAGCACCTGAAAAACTGAATATAAATCCTAAAATGGATAATTAAAGCAATATTTTAGGATAAAAGCTCTCATTTTCATAATGTATATTATGACTAATGTTGGTACAATAACTAAACAGCCCTGGTGTATTTTTTGGTTACGTTCATACTCCAGCTGTAGTATTGGTATTAAATGCTTTTGCCATACACGTTGTAAGAATAAGATGAAGGTGATTAAAAATATTATAAATGTTACTACAAGGAGCCAAGATCACAACTATACCAGCAAAAGAAGTTGCAGGAGCAGGAAGACAACAGCCTTAAGCTGGTTACAGGTTTTTATACGATTAAGAACATAAGAACATAAGACCATAAGACAAAGGAGCAGAAATTAGGCCAATCGCCCCATCGAGTCTGCTCCGCCATTCAATCATGGCTGATAAGTTTCTCAACCCCATTCTCCCGCCTTCTCCCCATAACCTTTGATCCCCTTACCAATCAAGAACCTATCTACCTTGGTCTTAAATAAACTCAATGACCTGGCCTCCACAGCCTTCTGCAGCAATGAATACCATAGATTCACCACTCTCTGGCTAAAGAAGTTTCTCCTCATCTCTGTTCTAAAAGGTCTTCCCTTTACTCTGAGGCTGTGCCCTCGGGTCTTAGTCTCTCCTACTAATGGAAGCATCTTCCCCACGTCCACTCTATCCAGGCCTTTCAGTATTCTGTAAGTTTCAATCAGATCCCCCCTCATCCTTCTAAACTCCATCGCGTATAGACCCAGAGTCCTCAAACGTTCCTCATATGTTAAGCCTTTCATTCCTGGGATCATTCTCGTGAACCTCCTCTGGACCCTCTCCAGGGCCAGCACATCCTTCCTGAGGTACGGGGCCCAAAATTGCTCACAATATTCTAAATGTGGTCTGACCAGAGCCTTATAAAGCCTCAGCAGCACATCCCTGCTTTTATATTCTAGTCCTCTCGAAATAAATGCCAACATTGCATTTGCCTTCCTAACTACTGACTCAACCTGCAAGTTAACCTTAAGAGAATCCTGGACTAGGACTCCCAAGTCCCTTTGCACTCCAGATTTCTGAATTCTCTCCCCATTTAGAAAATAGTCCATGCCTCTATTCTTCCTACCAAAGTGCATGACCTCACACTTTCCCACGTTGTATTCCATCTGCCACTTCTTTGCCCATTCTCCTAACCTGTCCAAATCCTTCTGCAGCCTCCCCGCCTCCTCAATACTACCTGTCCCTCCACCTATCTTTGAATCATCTGCAAACTTAGCCAGGATGCCCTCAGTTCCTTCATCTAGATCATTAATGTATCGAGTGAAAAGTTGTAGTCCCAACACTGACCCCTGCGGAACTCCACTAGTCACCGGCTGCCATCCTGAGAAGGACCCCCTTATCCCCACTCTCTGCCTCCTGCCAGACAGCCAATCTTCTATCCATGCTAATACCTTGCCTCTAACACCATGGGCTCTTATCTTACTGAGCAGTCTCCTGTGCAGTACCTTGTCAAAGGCCTTCTGGAAGTCCAAGTAGATAACATCCATTGGCTCTCCTTTGTCTAACCTACTCGTTACTTCCTCAAAGAATTCTAACAGATTTGTCAGGCATGACCTCCTCTTAATGAAACCATGCTGACTTTGCCCTATTTTACCATGCACTTCCAAGCATTCTGAAATCTCATCCTTAACAATGGACTCTAAAATCTTACCAATGACCGACGTCAGGCTAATCGGCCTGTAATTTCCCGTCTTTTGCCTCACTCCCTTCTTAAATATAAGAAATAGGAGCAGGAGTAGGCCATTTGGCCCCTCAAGCCTGCCTTGCCATTCATAAGATCATGGCTGATCTGCCCCAGGCCTCAACTCCTCTTTTGTGCCAGCTCCTCATAGCCTTCAACTCCCCAATATTTCAAAAATCTATCTACCTCCCCTTTAAATACATTCAGTGATCTAGCCTCCACAGCTCTCTAGGATAGAGAATTCCAGACATTCACTACTCTCTGAGAGAAGAAATTCCTTTGCATCTCAGTTTTAAATGAGTGTCCCCTTATTCTGTAACTATGTCCCCTAGCTTGAGATTCCCCCACTAGTGGAAACATCTTCTCAACATCTACCCTGTCAAGCCCCCTCAGAATCTTGTACGTTTCAATAAGATCACCCCTCATTCTTCTAAACTCTAATGAATAAAGGCCTAACCTGTTTAGCCGTTCTTGATAAGTCAACCCTTTCTTCCCCAGAATCAGCTTAGTGAATCTCTTTTGAACTGCCTCCAATGTCAGTATATCCTTTGTTAAATACGGGGACCAAAACTATACACAGTACTCCAGGTGCAGCCTCACCAACACCCTGTACAGTTGTAACAAGACTTCCCTATTTTTAAACTCCAACCCCCTAGCAATACAGGCCAAAATTCCATTTGTCTTCTTAATTACTTGCTGCACCTGCATGCTAACTTTTTAAGAACATAAGAAACAGGAACAAGAGTAGACCATTCAGCTCCTTGTGCCTGCTCCGCCATTAAATAAGATCTTGGCTGATCATCTTGTGTTTCAATTTCCACATTCCCATTTAACCACAATAACCTTTGATTCCCTTGCCTAACAAGGATATATCTATATTTTGTGTTTCATGCACAAGAACACCCAGATCCCTCTGTGCTGCCCTTTTTTTGGAGTCTGCCTCCATTTAAATGATAGTCTGCCTTTTGATTCTTCCTACCAAAGTGCATGACCTCACACTTTCCTACATTAAACTCCATCTGCCAAGTTTTTGCCCATTCACTCAACCTATCTACATCTCCTTGCAGATTCCTTATGTCCTCATCACAACATGCCCTCCCATCTATTTTTTTTTCTATCAGCAAATTTGGATACATTACACTCTGCCCCTTCCTCCAAGTCACTAATATAGATAGTAAATAATTGAGGCCCTAAGACTGGTCCTTGTGGAACTCTGCTAGTAATGTCTTTCCAACCCGAAAAAGACCCATTAATCCCGACTCCCTGTCTTCTGTGTGTTAACCAATCCTCAATCCATGCTAACACATTACCCCCAGTACCGTGAGCTCCTATCTTGTGCAATAATCTCTTATCGAATGCCTTCTGGATATCCAAATACACTATATCTACCGGTTCCCCTTTATCAACTCTACTTGTTATATCCTCAAAGAACTCTAGCAAATTTGTCAAACATAATTTCCCTTTCACAAAACCATGTTGACTTTGTTTGATTGGGTTAAGCTTTTCTAAATGTCCTGCGATTTCTTCCTTAATAATGGACTTTAGCATTTTCTCAATGACAGATGTTAGACTGATTGGCCTATAGTTTCCTGCTTTTTTTGTCTCCCTCCCTTCTTGAACAGGGGCATCACATTAGCAGTTTTCCAATCCGCTGGGACCCTCCCGGAATCCAGTGAATTCTGGAATATTTCGACCAATGCCTCCACTATTTCTGCAGCCACTTCCTTTAAAACACTTGGATGTAGGCCATCAGGTCCTGGTGACTTGTCTACCTTTAGTCCCATTAGTTTGTCAAATACTTTGTACCTCATGGTATAGACTGTTATAAGATATTTCCTCCCATTAGCTCTTTGCTTATCTAATATCTTTAGAATGTTTATAGTCTCCGCCACTGTGAAGACCGATGCAAAATATTTGTTTAAATTATCTGCCATTTCCCCGTTCCCCATTATCAATTCTCCAGTCACGCCCTCCAAGAGCCTCACGCTCACTTTAGCCACTGTCTTTCTTCTTATGTACCCGTAGAAGCTCTTGCTGTTTGTTTTTATATTTCATGCCAATTTACCTTCAAAATCAATTTTCTCCCTCTTTATTAGCTGTTTAGTCATCCGCTGCTGGTTCCTAAACAATTCCTAATCTTTTGGCCTATCATTAGTTTTCACCGCTTTGTATGCCTTAGTTTGTGATTGGATATTCTCCTTGACCACCTTTGTTAACCACGGGTGGTTCATTCTTCTCATCAAGTCCTTTTTGACCAGGATAAATTTTTACTGAGCTTTATGAAATATCTGCTCAAATGTCTGCCACTGCTCATCCACTGACCTTCCCTGTAGTCTATTTACCCAGCCCGCTTTAGACAACTCTTTCTTCGTACCTCTGTAATTGCCCTTATTTAAGTCGAGGATACTGGTTTGCATCCTGAGTTGCTTGCCCTCAAACTCAATTTAAAATTCTATCATGTTGTGATTGCTACCCCCTAGAAGATCTATAACTCTTATTAACCCCATCTCATTACACATTACTAGATTCAAAATATCCTGTTCCTGGGTAGATCCTACAATGCATTGCTCTAAGAAACAATCTCTGATGCACTCTACAAATTCGTCTTCCATGTTACCCCTGCCAATCTGATTTGTCCATAATATGCTGGTAAAACATTCAAAGGGTGCATTTATACTAAGCAAGTTTAGCAATCATTCAAAGTGAAGGCAAAATCCAAATTTGGTGCAATTATTTGTTTTGCACTAGAGGTGGGAAAATTAAAGAACCTGGGCAGGAACCACTAGCATTCTGATTTATGTAGTGTGAATATGATCAACATGTGGATGCCAACGACAGCATTCTCTCTCTCCCTAACTATGAAGCATCAGACACTATGAAGTTACAAATCTTTCTCCATCTCTCCATTAGGCTAGCAAGAACCATCTTCACCAAGCCCTCCTGTCCGCTCAAATTTGGCTGTAAAATAAAATGTGTTTTACAATGTCTTTGTCACTGTGGCTCTAGGATTTGGAATATTGACTGGGGACAAAAACTTTAAATGAAATGCGGAAGAGATTAAGCTACTAGAATGAAGCAAAGATGCAAGGGGAGTAGAAGAAAAGTTGTAGGTGGGATTTGCAATAAGAGCTGTGTCACTAATGTAATTTGCTTGGGAAAAGGTTTGAAATAACATCAGGCAAGCAGACTTTAAAGAGGTAGGAATTACCAGTGGTAAGCAATCATGTCAGTTGATTCATTTAAAGATGAGGCTGCAAGTTGTCAGGACATTGTTTGTGAGAGTGTGAACATTCTGGAGGCAGTATTCTGTGGATCAACAGTTGATGACCTGCTGCCTGGCTTGTGAGGGAGCAAGGCAGTGGCAAGTGAACGTGGAGGGGGTGGGGTGGGGGGTGCGGAGTGTATGATGCTAGAAAAAATCCAAGGAGTGAGGTAGGTAGGGTGGTTATTGGGTGCAGGAGATTAGGTAATTAGAGCTGCTATTCTAGGAGAGATGGGGATAAATAGGTAAAGATTGATGAAGAAGAAGTTGTAAAAAAGATTGAATAATCTGAAAGAAAGGCAGCAAGCTGTCGACATACAGCCAGAGAAGGGACAGTGTGAGTCAACTCCCGTAAATGTGAGGTGTTCAGACTGCAGGGCGGAGTAACTGATACCACTGTACCTGAGAGGCATCCATGACCAAACCAAATTTGAGGCCTATCTATTTCCTGCAGTCTTCCTCACAGTTTGCTGTGCCTCAGAGCAAACTCTTTCCAATGCATCTGTCCAAATTATCCATACAAAGAAAAGCAAAGGAAGGAGTAGAAGCTAAGTTGAAAGAAATGCCCTCGAAAGATTTCCTTCCAAGGTGATAAAGCTTCTGAGACTCCTGATGAGCAATAACTAGTTAAAAAGAGCAGTGGGAGAGTCATCACATGAAAAGTTCACTATTGAGAAAGTGAGAAAACTACAGCTGCATTTAACTTATAAAAATGACAAGATGGTGAAACATGCTGCAAGGTTTGCATTCCTCTCTCTCCCCCATTATTGTTCGAAGAGACATTAACCAGATTGTGGTTCTTTTAAGCCGTGGGAGACATTTAACTCTAAACATCACTTCCTGATCACATAACCAAAACAGCTGTGGATTCCCACTGGAAATGAAGCAGGTTTCTAAGGCATCTGCGTGGGTCGGCTATTAAGGGCTATTGCTGGTGATCTGGAATTCCTTCCCTGTGCCTGGAGGTTGCCATTCTCTTGCAATATGTTACTGAAAGTTGCAAAAATGGAAACTCTTGCTCCAGATACTGGATTTATGATGCTTCTTAATGGTTAGCTTCCACATTGTCCTTTTCTGGGAAAAAAAATAAGACTTCTGCATATGACTGATCATATGTTGCTAAGCAGAAATATTAGTATTGCCCTCTGGTTCTTTTTATCAGATGACCTCTCAGCCATTTTTCCTGCTTCCTTACTTTTATCAATGTCTTTGCTGCAGCTATTCTCTCATCATTCATGTAGGCACATTCAATTTATTCCACTCATACTGGCCGCACTAAAGTATAGCTGGTAAGTTTGTGTAGCAAAGTTACATGAATTCTTGTTGCAATAAAGATGCATCAATATGACACATCTACTAAAGTAAATGTTGTTTAATGCATCTAAGTGGTACTCAGTGTATATCTTTCAGTTATACATGGCAGTACTGCAGGTAACATCACCCAGATATCATCACTATGGTAACAGTTATAAGCTTGTACAGCCGTCATGATATCATCCCCACCACCCTTACAGGACAACAACGGCCTCACAGGACAACAACGGCACGTAAGTGGCCAAGCAAACAAAAGGGTTGTTTTGTGTTTCAAGTGAAATGAAAACATTGCTCGGGCAAGTCCAATATTTTCCATTTTAAATATAATTTGGGGATGTCGATAGTTAGTTCTCAGTTTTAGCATGGTTTGCTCTGGATTTTATTTAGTCAGTGAAAAACAGCATTCAGTCGTCACTCTAATGTGGAACAGCACACACACTTTCTCTGTCTTCTCCTGTTTGCCGTTACTGTGCCTGGTCTTCCTCTCTTGTCCCTTACACTCATTTTAGCAATTCCAGAATATTAATAATAATAATGATTCTGGCATCGACAGGCGATGACAGAGTCAACCTAACGGGGAATCTGCCCAAAAGCTGCATCCTTACAATCTGTGATATATGTCCCTGATGACCACTCAGTATTGAATCTGTCTTCATGCATAAAGCAAATCTTTTCAGTTTATAACAGCACCAGGGATTATTGAAGTAACAGAAGGCATGCTTCACTAAAAGGAGTGCGCAAGGACTTGCCCCTCATAGTTTACTTGGCTCCAAGTTATATCACCAAATATATCACCTGTTATATTATCTTACTTTCAAAAAGGCTTTAAATATGAATAAAGACTTTGATAAGTGCACTGAAAATCCAAATGATATATCCCCCGAAACTTTAGCAGTTTACAAGAATCTCATGTTTAATGATGTAAGTGCTGGGGAACATCCTGTAACAACCATCCTTATCACTTCGCTCAGTGAGATTATCAATTCATGCTATTTGACTGTGTGCCCATGGCTACTATTAACTGAGCTGACACTATGCAAGCTAAGACGTAGGATAGTTACAGCCAAAAGCAATCAAGGCTGAAATCAGAATCCTGTAGTTGAGGTGTCAGTACTGTAGGTCACTCTGTTGTTGCAGGATCCTATACTGGAACAGCTTTTACAGAATTAAAATTTGCCTAAATTGTATCACCCCAGCCAACAGTAATGCTTATTTGCATCCCAGTTTAAAAATAATATTTAATTTGTCAGTGTTCCGCCTTCTTTTACTCAGGCAGTCCCTCGGGACCAGGGATGACTTGCTTCCGCTCTGGATCGATGGGTTCTGAAATGGCGATCTGCATTCTCTGCCACCTATTGGGCAGGTGATGCTTGAAAGGTTGAATAGAAGGGTTGTTTGGAGGTTTGGGTGCTCCCTCCGACACCTGGACTTCACCTCTGCACATTCTCTTCAAAGTCTCTCGATGTGTTTTAAGCCTTCCTGAATAAGCCTTCACCATTTTGGTCGGTCACAAACCAGGGTCGCATATCAGTCAGTGGGTGACCTCTTTAGGGATGCCTTCAGGACATCCCTAAAGTGTGCCACCACATATAACCCAATTAGACCACATTTGGGTATTATTTTAAGTCAAAGCTGGAATGAGGTTAACTCCTGAAAATGTTTGAATTAGAGCACCATGTTTGTGTAGAGTGTGTGAGGATGCATTTTAAAGTCCATCCAACTTGCTGGAATTTTACAGAACTTGTTTTCCTTTGTTCTCAATTTTAGGAGAAAGATTCCTTGTGCTGTCTTAACATCATTTAACAACCAGAGGAGCAGTGTTTCTTGTTACGAATTATGTAAAACCATGTCAGTAGAACTCAGATGTGCATTATTGATGGTCACTCTTAACAAATTTCAAGTATGCTCTAGATATTCTCTTAATTGCAGCAAATGGTCTGTACCTGTGTCCCCTACAGTTAGAGATTTCCCAGAATGGAACACCAGTAAAAACGGTGAAATAAGAATACAGGTCCGAACTGGTCTTGAATATCTTAAAATGGAACACCAGTAAAAACTGGAAAATAAGAGTGCTGGTCTGAACTGGTTTTTCCTTCTGGGTTATCTTTATTGCCAAATATGACTACTATAGTGTGACTCAGGGACTGAAAAATGAGATAACCTTGTTTTGTGCACCAGACACTATAATGTCACACATGCACCATGTGAGTTTTGTCCATGTTTTGGATTGTAGATTGATACAATAGTGAGATGTGGCCAGCTGTAAACAAAGGAAATGGTTTGTTTTACTAACAGTATATGAATGAGCAGTGTAAAGTTTTCAGTGAAATTTGATCTAATTCATATGGCATGTGCAATATTGAAATAAATTACACAAATGCAATCCCTGATCTAGGGCTAACTTCACTGTACAAATCAACATGTGCTAAAGGCCCAACCAAAGGAAGAGAGGGATCTTTGCCCCCTGACATTTTTCAATTTAAACTTGCTTCTGTCTTCTCCAGTTAGTTAGGAAAAACGTTTGGTCCCCAATATTAACCGGGAGCTGAGGGAGGCCACAAAAAGCTGAAGAGCCTGGCAAGGTTTGGAGGACCTGCCGATTTTAATGGCAGGGCTTCATTTCAATAAAATGATGCAGTCTCACAGCTGTCAGCCTGGCAGCAAGGGTAAGTGGCAGGAAGCCGCAGCGGGGACTGTAGAGGCAGATCCCATCAGCTAGCTTGGGGGTAGTTATGGGGGAGAAAGCTTGAGGGCTCACGATCAGGAGGGGAATGATAGAAGGCTGTGGACAGAGCTGTAAAAGAGGGGGATTGGGAATGGGAGAGGGGGGTGGGGGGTCAAGCAACTCTAAAGGAGGCCCAAGACTTCCCTGTGAGACCTGGAGGAACACGCCTGCATCTTAACCCACAAGAAAACCCGAAAGGCAGGAAAGATTAAATGACAAAAAAAAAGGTAATAGTGCAAGGCAAGAAGGGAAAATAATGGGAGGACTAATGAAAGAAAAGATGTGTTCAGGGGAAGTGTAAATGGGAACGCAGAATAAACACCAACAGCGGCTCTCCTTAAAAAAGGCTGAGATTATGATCTGAAATTGTTGAACTCAGTGTCGAGTTTGAAAGGCTGTCCCTCTAGTCACTTAATCTCTCCTGTTTTCCACCCTATCTCACCTCCCAATTTCCCTGACTGACTTGAAAACTGCTATATCCCTCAGCACTCTCAGTTCTGATGAAGGGCCACTGACCTAAAAGGTTATCTCTGTTTCTCCCCCCACATATACTGCCAGATATTTCCAGCATTTTCTTTTAATGTCAAAGCCCAATTATACTGCTTTTAAGAAAAGAAATATCAATGGTTGTGAATATTACATCTCCCTGATTGTATCTGCCATGGAGTGGTAATGAGTTGATTCCCTTTCAAATTAACTTTAGCAATGTGCATTGAGTAAGTTTGGGTATGTTGTAGAAACCTGATTGAGATACATCTATTCAGTTACTAATCAATATACAAAATCAATCATCAGGGTAAGAATTATGTAACACTATTGTAAACATGTCCATGAGGATTTTTCCAATCAGTATTTTCAGAGCTCTGCTTATGCAAAAACCATAAATGTACATAGTGCTTGTGATCTCACTACCAACACCAACTATCAGAACTCTTCAGAGACCAGAGAATATCTTGATCCACAAATAAGCCTCCTATTTTATGGATAACTATTTGCTGTCCTTGAAAGCATACGTTTTATGTATTTTCAAGTTAATCCACCATGAATTCCCCACCCAACTGAGAAGAAACACAATGAAAGTTACATCAAAATAAATTATAGATTGGATCTTAGAATTTCATTTAGTGTTAGCATGGCTCAGTTGCACTAGGGTGATCTTGAAGTTCGAGTGAAGCTTCACTTCAAGACTTCATCCAGGTTGACATTTCAAAGCTGCATTGTATGAGCTGCCATCATTCATTTATTCATTCATCAAAGGTTTATTCCCATTGTGGCCAGAGACCAAACTGAGGCAAGTAAAATGCAAAACAATAAAAAAAAATACAAAGATACAAAAAAATAGTAGAAAGAAAAGCAATAAGTTCAGGTGAAAATTCACTGACAGCACCAAAGCCAACAGCATCATCATCGATTCACAAAGTAGCCGCAACTTCCTTCAGATTCAAGTAAGATGTTGAGTGGGCTACTTTGTCTTGGATGGCACCGAGCTTCTTGAGCGCTGTTGCGGCCACACATATCCAGGCAAGTGGACAGTATTCCATCCCACTCCTGACTTGTGCCCAGTAAGTGGAGGACAGGCTTTGAGAAGTCAGGTGGTGAGTTACTCACTCCAGAATTCCCAGCCTCTGACCTGCTCTTGTAGCCACAGTATTTGTATGGCTAGTCCAGTTCAGTGCAACCGAACTGCGCAATTTTGTACAACTGAAGCATCACACATTGCTTTATCTATTTTAACCCTTTTGAAATAAAGTATGACATTCAATTAGCCTTTTTGATTACTATTTGTACCTGTGTTCCACCTTTCAGTAATTGGCTATGTAGATATCTAAATCCCTTGGCTCCTCCACAGCACCTAGTTTTCACCATTAAAAAAAAAATGTTTCCTGAGATTCAAAGTAGACGACCTCACAATTCCCCACGTTGAACTACATCTGCCTAGTGAAATTTCTGTCTATGAAAACTCTTCATGGCCCCAAGAAATAAATGATATAATATCTGCCTTTGCTGGGATGCATTCTTACTTCAAAAAAAGCTCTACAGTCGTTTTCGATTATTTGGCCTAGGATTCACTTATAACAGAGACCAAAGATGATGATCTGAAGAAAATATAGCACAGACCTAACATCTGAAACTCCTGCCCCATGTAAACCAAATCCAACACTAACCTTGATTTATGTTTCAGATCATGAAGTAAAGGGCTTATCTTAATTTGTTAACTTACATTTGTGGCAGACCACCTAGATTAACAGGGGAAAAAATAACAAATCTAACAGAATATAATAACAGTCTCACAAGTTCACCAGCCTGCTTCTTTATCTACATACTGCTCAATTATTAATATCTGTGACAGATTCTAATAAATTACATGTGCTGTTTGAGGTTGTTTTTTTAAAAACTGTCTGGAAAGCTGCCTTTTGGTTTACAACTCAAGACTTCTTCAGCCATTGTTAGTCGAGAGGCCAAATCTCAGCTATTTTGTCATTATTTATATATAAGCATAACCATTTGTATATTTTAACATCTGAGACACCAGTATGAACGTTACAAGGCTAAAATCTTTATAACAACAGTGGTCCTTTATGTAATATTTCTACAATTGCATTTAAGAACTTGAAAGTACAGCATTGGGAATGGTCTATTAGGAACTTGCTTGTAAACATATTGATTGTATGTGTAAATTATTACCAAACATTTTTTTTGTCTCTTGTTTGCAAAGTCACAACCATGCAATTCTGGTTACATTGTAATTAAAGTATTTGTCTAACTTGCCATATGAGACAGGACTGGACTTCATTTCTCTCTTCAAACTTTGTTGTATAAACATCTATGTCACACCTTTCAATATTTATGTGCCAGTATTTGTTTTGTTAGCAACAAAGTAATTGAGAAGCTAAAGCCTGCTTTCGTACTTTGAGTTGTTCCTTAGTGAACAGCAAATGGAGGATTGGTTTTTTTCACTCATGGAATAGGGGCATTGTGAACAAGTCCAACATTTATTGCCCATCCCTAATTGCCCTTGAGAATGTGGTGATGAGCTGCCTTCTTCAACTGCAGTCCATGTGGTGTAGGTACACCCACAGTGTGGTTAGGAAGCGAGTTCCAGGATTTTGACCCAGCAACAGTGAAGGAATGGTGATATAGTTCCAAGTCAGGATGATGTGTGATTTGGGGGGAACTTGCAGGTGGTGGTGTTCCCATGCAACTGCTGCCCTTCCAGCTGGTAGAAGTTGCGTGTTTGGAAGGTGCATCTATAAATGTGTTACTGCGTGTATCAAATGGTCTCAAAGGTGTACAAGGAATGGATTTCAGCAGTCAGATGGTATGATAAAAACAGGCTGTGTTTATATAGTGCCTTTAATATAATAACATGCTCCAAAGCACTTCATGCAAGCATTACAAAATAAAATTTGACACTGAGCTATATAAGGATCTATTGGGGAGAATGTTCAAAAACTCGGTCAAAGAAGTAGGTTTCGAGGAGTGTCTTAAAAGAGGAAAGTGAGGCAGAGGCAAAGAGGTTTATGGAGGGATCCAGAGCTAATGTTCCTGGCAACTGAAAGCATGACTAATCCTCATGATGTGTTTGGAAGCTCACCTCGGGGTCAAATATGACACCGAGGTTGTGAGTGGCTTGGTTCAGCCTCAGGCATTTGCCAGGGAAAGGGATGGAATCAATGACTCTGGAACAGAATTTTTGGCAAGGCCTGAGGATAATGTTATCAATCTTCCCAGTATTTAATTGGAAGAAATATCTGTTTATTCACTGGATGTCAGACAAGTAGCCTGACAATTCAGAGCAGAGGGTTTGAGAGAAGTGGTGGTGGTGTCATAAGAACATAACACAGGACATAGGAGCAGGAGTAGACCATACAGCCCTTGAGCCTCCTCCACCATTCAATATGATCATGGCTAAACCTCTGTCACAACTCCACTTTTTAACATGTTCTCCACATCAGTTTTTTAAAAAATTTATTCTTTCATAAGATGTGGTGTCACTGGCTGGGCCAGCATTTGTTGCCCATCTCTAATTGCCCTTGAGAAGGTGGTGGTGAGCTGCCTTCTTGAACCTCCGCAGGCCATATAGTGTAGTTACACCCACAGTGCTGTTGGGAATGTAGTCCCAAGATTTTGACCCAGCGACAGTGAAGGAATGGCGATATATTTCCAAGTCAGGATGGTGTGTGGCTTGGAGGGGAACTTGCAGGTGGTGGTGTTTCCATGTGTCTGCTGCCCTTGTACTTCCTGCTGGTAGAGGTTGCTGGTTTTGAAGGTGCTGCCGAAGGAACCTTGGTGAATTGCTGCAGTGCATCTTGCAGATAGTACACACTGCTGCCATTGTGTGTCGATGGTGGAGGGCGTGAATGTTTAAGGTGGTGGATGGGGTACCAATGAAATGGGCTGCTTTGTCCTGGATGGTATCAAGCTTCTTGAATGCTTTTGGAGTTGGACCCATCCAGGCAAGTGGAAAGTATTCCATCACTTGTGCCTTGTGGATGATCAACAATCTTTAGGGAGTCAGGAGATGAGTTACTCACCACAGAATTCCTAGCCTCTGATCTCGTGTAGCTACAGCATTTATATGGCTGGTCCAGTTCAGTTTCTGGTCAATGATAACTCCCCCCCCCACCCCCAACCCTTTCTCCCAACCCCCACCCCACCTCCCCACCAGGATGTTGATAGTGAGGAATTTAGTGATGGTATTGTCATTGCATGTCAAGGGGAAATGGTTAGATTCTCTCTTGTAGGAGATGGTTATTGCTTGGCACTTGTGTCCTGCAAATGTTATTTGTCACTTATCAGCCTAAGCCTGAATATTAACTAGGTCTTGTTGTATAGGGACATGGACTGCTTCAATATCTGAGGAGTCGCAAATGGTGCTGAACATTGTGCAATCATCAGCGAACATCTCCATTTCTCAGCTTATGATGGAAGGAAGGTTATTGATGAAACAGCTGATGATGGTTGGGCTTAGGACACTACCCCGAGGAACTCCTGCAGCAACGTCTTGGGACTGAGATGATTGATGTCCAACAACTACAACCATCTTCCTTTGTGTGAGGTATGATTCCAATTAGTAGAGACATTCCCCCGATTCACATTGTCATCAGTTTTGCTAGTTCACTGTGCCACACTCAGTCAAATCCTGCCTTGATGTTAAGGGCAGTCACTCTCATCTCACCTCTTGAGTTCAGCTCTTCTGTCCATGTTTGGACCAAGGCTGCAATGAAGTCAATAGCTGAGTAGCTCTGCTGGAACTGAAACTGAGCAGCAGTGAGCAGATTATTGCTGAACAAGTGCTGCTTGATAGCACTGTCAGCAGTATTTTCCATCACTTTGCTAATGATCGAGAGTAGACTGATGGAGCAGTAATTGGCCAGGATGGATTTGTCCTGGTTTTTGTGGACAGAACATACCTGAGCAATTTTCCATATTATTGGGTAGATGTCAGTCTTGTAGCTGTACTGGAACAGCTTGGCTAAAGGCAGAGCTAGTTCTGGAGCACAAGTCTACAATACTATTGCTGGAATGTTGTCAGGGCCCACAGCCTTTGCAGTATCTAATGCCTTCAGCCTTTCTTGATATCATGTGGAGTGAACTGAATTGTCTGAAGACTGGCATCTGTGATGCTGGGAATCTTAGGAGGAGGCCAAGATGGATAATCCACTTGGCACTTCTTGCTGAAGATGGTTGCAAATGCTTCAGCCTGTCAATTTGATCAATGTGCTGGGCACCCCCATAATTGAGGATGTGGTTATCTATGGAGCTTCCTCCTCCCGTTAGTTGTTTATCTATCCACCACCACTCAGGACTGGATGTAGCAGGACTGCAGAGCTTAGATCAGATCCATTTGCTCTGGGATCTTTTAGCTCTGAATATCACATGCTGCTTCCGCTGTTTGACGTGCAAGCAGTCTTGTGTGCTAGCTTTACCAGATTGACACCAAATTTTTAGATATGCCTGGTGCTGCTCCTGGCATGCCCACCTGCACTCTTCATTGAACCAGGGTTGATCCCTTGGCTTGATGGCAATGGTAGAGTGAGCTTCTGCTGTACCATGAAGTTACAGATTGTGGGCGAATACAATTCTGCTGCTTCTGATAGCCCACAGCACCTCTTGGATGCCCAGCTTCAAGGTTTGAAATCTATCCCTTTTAGCTTGTTGGTAGTGCCACACAACACGATGGAGTGTATCCTCAATCTGAATACTAGACTTCGTCTGCACAAAATCTGTGCAGCTGGCACTCCTACCAATACTGCTATGGAAAGGTACATCTGCAACAGGTAGATTGGTGACAATGAGGTCAAGTAGGTTTTTCCCTCTTGTTGGTTCCCTCATCACCTCCCAAAAGCCCAGTCTAGTAGTTATGTCCTTTAGGACTCGGCTAGCTCGGTCAGTAATGGTGCTACTGAGCCAATCTTGATGATGGACATTGATGTCCCCCACCTAGCGTACATTCTGTTACCCTGCCATCCTCAGTGCCTCTTCCAATTGGCATTATTATGACCACATCTGGTGTTAATTGCTGCGCAAACCAAATCCCAAAGGGAAACATGGCTTATGGGCCATATCCTTTTTTTGTATTGTGGAAATGAGAAGAAGACATGCTAATCTCAGCAATAAGAGGTCCAGTAACACTATTGGAATTTCAAAAATGAAAAGTAAAATTTTTTATTAACAAGAATAAAAGAAAACTCAAGCACACAAGATTACAGTGACACAACTAGGGTTAGTCTTACAAAACATTCCCGCAAAAGACTCTCTACTTGGTCAAACCCACAAGAAAACATCTCCAGGCAGCACACCCTTATAAATGTTAACTATAAAAAAACACAGTAATATTACACAAGGCAAACTGCTGTAGCTTCAATAAAGGCATGCCACATGAATTCTACCCTCTTCCACTCCACTTCAGAATAAACTGCTTGTTGCAGACCAAGACTTTTCTGGCTTGACTGGATGGTTGATTCAAATTGTACCTCCTCCTAGCCCAGAGCGAAGAGCTCCCAGCAACAAAACAGAAAATGCTGGAAAAACTCAGCAGGTCTAGCAGCATCTGTGGAGAGAGAAACAAAGTTAACATTTCAAGTCCGTATGACCTTCTTCTGAAGGAGGGTCACACGGACTCGAAATGTTAACTTTGTTTCTCTCTCCACAGATGCTGCTAGACCTGCTAAGTTTTTCCAGCATTTCTGTTTTTGTTTCAGATTTCCAGCATCCACAGAATTTTGCTTTTATCTAAGAGCTCCCAGCTCAGCTCCAGCTATCTCCACCTAAGCCCTCCACAGTAACTCTAAGATACCTTGCTTTCCCTTTCATCTTTGGTTCTATTGTTCTCACACCTCTTCGAAACTCAAATCCTTCTGAATATAAAATATTTTATATCTCTATCTTGTCTTTGCATTCGGAACAATAAAATGTAATATCCCCACTACTGTTTAGCCATGGAACTCCTGCAAAATGCAAGCATGTTTCTTGGTACCTGTGACTCCCCTTTGATATTCAAACAAACTCTCAACTTATCTAAAAATGCAAATGCTAGATCTAACCAATTCACCTATACCTCAAACTTAACACCTCTACCCTTTTCATGTTTTAAATCCACCAGACAACCTGACCCCTGTGAATCTATGCCCAGCTTAATTATATCACACACACATACTCAGCCTTCTTTACAGAATAGCACAATAGTCTCCAAAAATATTAGAAAAAAAACATCCATTCTCACAGTGTTCAACAAGGAGAAGAATGATTCATCAGCTGAGGGGGCATGGTATGTGGTAATCAGCAAGAGGTTTCCTTGCCCATGTTTGATCTGATGCCATGAGACTTCATGGAGTTCGGACTCAATGTTGTGGACTCCCAGGGCAATTACCTCCCAACTATTGTGCAATCACCTTTGTTGGGTCTGTCTTGCTGGTGAGACAGGACATACCCAGGGACAGTGATGGTGGTGTCTGGGACATTGTGTATAAGGTGAGTATGACTGCGTCAGGCTGTTGCTTGGCTCATCTGTGAGACAACTCTCCAAATTTTGGCACAAGGGCCAGATGTTAGTAAGTAAGGTTTTGCAGGGTCAATAGGACTGGGTTTGCTGTTGTCATTCCCAGTGTCTAGGTCGATTCAGGGTGGTCCATCTAGTTTTGTTTTGTTTTGTAGACTTTGTAGTCACTTGATACAACTGAATGGCTTGCTAAGCCATTTCAGAGGGCATTTAAGAGTCAACCACATTGATTCCCTGAGAGATCAAAAATCTGTCTATCCCAACCTTGAATAAACTCAGTAATAGAGCATCCATCTTTTGGGGAAGAGAATTCTAAAGATTCACAATCCTTTGAGAAGAAATTAGATTGCCTCAGTCCTAAATCATTGGCACCTTCTCCTGAGACTGTGTCCCCCATGTTCTAGTTTCCCCAGCCAGGGGAAATAACCTTTCAGTGTCTTTCCTGTTAAACCCCTAGAGATTCTTGTATGTTTCAATGAGATCACCTTTCATTCTTTTAAACTTCACGGAGTATGGGCCAATTTACACAGCCTGATCATAGGGCATCTCAGGAATCAATCTAGTGAACCTTCGTTGTGCCTCCAATTTGTCCTTCCTTAGGTATGGAGACAAAGACTGTGCACATTATTCCAAGTGTGATCTCATCACAGCCATATACATTTGTAGCAAGACTTACTTGTTCTTGTACTCCAGTCCCCTTGCAATAAAGGCCAACATAGCATTTGCCTTCCTAATTGCTTCCTGTATTACAATGCTAAATTTGTGTTCCTTGTACGAGTAAGCACAAGTCTTTCTCAACATCAACATATAGAAGTTTCAGTGTACATGTGCAGACAGGTCTGTTCTCAATTGATCTTGCCGAGGGACAGCACGTAAATGAGAAATGAATGGGGCCAAGGATAGATTCTTGGCAGATAGGTACTAGGGTTAGAACTGTTGCTCACTATTTCTACACCATAATCTATCACTAAATGCATGGAATTCCATGACTCTTTTGTTCATTCAGACCTGCCTTTTGGAACAATATAAACTGAAATCCCAGCAGCTGTAGACTATGATTAATCAATGCAAGGTTTTGATATCTGCTTGTCCAAGTTAGCAAAATGCCTGTTGGGGTTAGAGGTTAGACAAGTGAACTAAATCTGAGAGTTCAAATCAGTCTTTCCTCTTTCTTCATAAACACTGTTGTCAACCTCCTTACAAATGACAGAGGAAGAATGCTAAACAGAAAACCACAAAATTAAAAGGTACTTGAACAAAAATCAAATACTGTTCATTTCTATAATGGCCCACTAAATTCAAGTAGTTTAGATTCAAAGCAAATGTGTGTGAAGTCTGTATTCGCTTATATAGGACTTTAATTAACAGTTGAGTATTTAAGAGACAGCAGCTGAAATATACTGGTGATGAAGACGATCTGAATAGTTTCATTTCTTGTCTGCTTGAAAAAATCAAAAGAAAGAGAAAGGTTGGAATATATATATATACAAATATATATATTTTTTAATTCATTCATGGGATTTGGGCTTCGCTGGCTGGGCTAGCATTTATTGCCCATCCCCATTTGCCCTTGAGAAGGCGGTGGTGAGCTGCCTTCTTGAACCGCTCCAGTCCATGTGGTATAGGTACATCCACAGTGTTGTAAGGAAGGGAGTTCCAGGGTTTAAACCCAGCAAAAGTGAAGGAACGACGATATATTTCCAAGTCAGGATGGTGAGTGACTTGGAGGGGAATTTCCAGGTGGTGGTGCTCCCATCTATCTGCTGCCCTTGTCCTTCTAGATGGTAGTGGTCATGGGTTTTGAAGGTGCCGTCTAAGGAGTCTTGGTGAATTCCTGCATCTTCTAGATAGTACACACTGCTGTTACTGTGCGTCGGTGGTGGAGGGAGTGAATGTTTGTGGATGTGGCGCCAGTGGACTGCTTTGTCCTGGACAGTGTCCAGCTTCTTCAGTGTTGTGGGAGCTGCACTCATTCAGGCAATTGGGAAGTATTCCATTATACTCCTGACTTGTGCCTTGTAGATTTTGGGGAGTCAGGAGATGAGTTACTCATCGCATGATTCCTAGCCTCTGACCTGCTCTTGTTGCCACAGTATTTACATGGCTAGTCCAGCTCAGTTTCTGGTCAATGGTAATTGATGTTGATAGTGGGGGATTCAGTGATGGTAATGCCATTGAACATCAAGGGGTGATGGTTGGATTCTAAAGTATTATACATATATACTTCTGACAAGCATAACAGAGAATGGCATTAAGGCTTCCTATGCAATACTAGTTTATATGTGTTACTATGTTTTTAAATCAGCACTTCCCAAACTATTTTCCAATGTGACCTCATCTTACACATGAAAACTCATGTGACCCCAGACCCCAATAAAAACATAACAGCAATAAAGCAGCATAGTAACATTTAATTGTGTATTACAGATCAACATATAATATATCATATACATATGAAAAGCTGTGTTTTTAAAGTACTTTGCAAAAATGTCATTGTGTGTACTCATGCAGGTTTCAGCCAGGCTCTCCATATTCCCTGGTGACAGGACACTCACCTCATCACACCCACACTGCAATCAGCACCTATCCCCTTACCCCCCATCCACACAATAATCAGCCCCCATGTCCCCCAATACACAGTAATCACCCCATCTCCTCTTCCCCCACAACACGCTCAGTAATCAGCCCTCCCTTTCCCCAGCACACACACAACAATAAGTCCCCCTTCCCAAAACACATCATAATCACCCAAACTTCCACCATCCCACCACCCCCACTGTCACCACTACCACAGTGTTATCAGTCCCTCTTCCATCACTGCGCCCTCAGGCACAGTAACCAGACCCTCACCCACTGCCTCCTCTTTTGGCCTAGTTGCCAGTGCCTGTGAAGCAGAGTTGCCAGCCTGGGATAAGGAGTCTGTAAAACAGGAGCAAAAACTAAAGTTTGAAGCTGCCAAACACCTTCCTGGCTCAACTGTGTGACCTCCTCTTTTTTTCCGTAATAAGTCAGTGTCCAACCTCTGCCTGCACCAAGTCAGCGCACAAACAACTTGGGCCTGCTCGGCACACGTAGCTAGAAGTGTTTCCTGAGGTTAAAGGGAGCTTTGGGCTCACCGTCCGCCCCTTTGCAGTTTGGTAGCATCAATCCAGTGGGTCCAGAGCTTTCCCACTGAAGTCTCCTCTCCACAGTCACCATTGCAGCCACAGAGGAGGGGGAGCTCATGATCCTAAATGCTATTTCTGTGACCCCATTGGGGGTCGTGACCCACACTTTGGAAACCGCTGGGTTAGATGGTAGGTTAGCAGCCAGTAGCAATTTTTCTTTCCTGCTTCTTCACCAATGGAAAGCCATTTGACCCATCTCATCTTACCCAACCTCAAAAACTCCCCCTCATAACATGCCTTGTTCATTTATTTCAGTGTTCCTGTCTCCACTATTTTATCTAGAAGTCCATAATATCACCAGGATTTTATGGCCTCTCCCATCAGGTGGGATATTATGGTCCTGTTGAACTGAATGGAGATTTAAATGGCTCTCTGCATCCCCCGGGGGGAGACACACTGTGGTGGGGCCATAAAATTATGGCCTACGTCTTTTACAAGTTCAACCTTATGCTCCTTGTCCTAATCTTATGGTTTAGTTTAAAATAATCTTCCAGTCTACCTTTCCAATACTATTTATATCTTCTGTACCTCTTAGGTTCCCTCTCAGGCATCTTCTTTCAAAGCTGAAAGTACCAAATTTCATCAGTACTTCTTTTTGACTAGGTCCTTTCATGTCAGAAACTGGCTCTGTGACTCATCTCTCAATCGTCTCCAGGGCTTTCATTGTGTCTCAATAACCAACACTGGATGCTGTATTGAACCAGAACACCATGGAGCCCCAATTTCTTTTTCATTCACGCTGGCTAGTTGCCATTAAGAAGGTGGTGGTGAGTTGCCTTCTTGAGCCGCTGCAGTCCATGTGGTGTAGGTACACCCACAGTGCTGTTAGGGAGGGAGTTCCAGGATTTTGACCCAGCGACAGTGAAGGAACGGCGATATATTTCCAAGTCAGGATGGTGAGTGACTTGGAGGAGAACTTCCAGGTAGTGGTGTTCCCACCTATCTGCCGTCTTTGTCCTTCTAGATGATAATGGTAGTGGATTTGGAAGGTGCTATCTAAGGAGCCTTAGTGAATCACTGCCAACTTCCCTATCAACATAACAGCATAGCATTTTATTTTCAAATTCCTTCCGGTTTAATTGTTGGAGAATTTTTTTTTAAATGAAATTACGTTTTTTTACTACACCTTTCCACCTTCTCTCTCTCTTACTCCTATCCTTTTTACTTTTCTATATTTTTCTTGTTAACCTGATTTGACATTCAATTGTCCCACTCTAAATTACATGAAGTGAAGGCATTAGAGAATGCAGAAAAGATTCACGAGGTAAGGAACTTTAGTTATGTAGGCAGATTGGAGGAGTTGGAACTGTTTTCTTTGGAGAAGAGAAGGTTCAGAGGAGATTTTATAAAGATTTTCAAAAGCATGAAGTGTCTGGAGTAGAGTAGATAAGGAGTAACTCTTCCCATTGGTGGAAGGATCAAAAACAAGAGAGTACAAATTTAAGATAATTGGTGAAATAAAATGGGAACATAGGAAAAACCATCTACACAGTGAGTGGCTAGGATCTGGAATGCGCTTTCTGATTGTGGTGAAGATAGGGTCAGTTGAGGCTCTCGAAAAGGAATTGCATTATTGCCTGAAAAGGGAGAATTGTAGGGCTATGGAGAGACAGCAGGGGAGTGGCACTAGGTGAATTTATCCTTCAGAATTCGAACACATATGATAGGTCGAATTGCCTCAGTCTGTGCTGTAACCATGATTCCATGAAATTACACATCCTTGTAAACCCTTGCACTATTAATTTCAAAATCCTTCAACCTGATTGGTTACAGAAATAAACAGTTTCTCGACCTGTTCACTCAGATCTCAGATGGTCCTGTAGAGGGCGCTGCGCAGTTACACAAGACCATAAGATGTAGGAGCAGAAGTAGGCTATTCGGCCCATCGAGCCTGTTCTGCCATTCAATGAGATCATGGCTGATGGTTACACTCTCGCATTTCCAGCAAATTGCAGGTCAAAATATCATCAATATTTACAGGCAAGGGTAAGACTAACCAACAACAGACACCATTTGTTGGCCTTCCACTGCAGTCCTGGATTATCATCATTTGAGCATGACATTCTTAAACTTGGACTTTTTTGGTGATATAGTTCATAATTCTATTTGTCTTTTGGCCACTGCTCTGCAACGATTGGGAATTCTGAGCATCATGTTTTCTAAAAACCTTCGATTTCTCGACTTTCCCCACAACTATTTCAGAATTATTTATGGTGTGCTTACATCGCCTGTTTTTATTTCATGTTTGTGGTTCATTATACTTTTAAATTTAATTATGGTAGCTGGGGCTTGATTAGCAGTGCTCTTGCATCCAAGTTAAAAAATTGTGGGTTCAAATCCCAGTCTAGGGATACCTGTATCAATCGAGTTTACTCCGGTGAAGTACTGATGGAGTGCTGCACTAAAGTGCAGACCTAACTTGGAACCACTTTTAACAAAGTGGTTATGCTAAAGTCTACTTTCAAAATGAAAGACTGAGATATGAGGAGTTTTTCACACAGTTTTCTGCACTATTTATTGTATGTGATAGCTTCATGGTTTGTATTTAGAGGTCTTAGCCTTTTTTGATTCATTGAATGGTGGAACAGGCTCGATCATTCGAATTTAATGTACGATCATCTTGTGTTCACTCACTGAAAGTTACATTGTTTATTTTGGCACACTTAGTTAAAAGCAATCTCTCTTAAATTAATAGGTAATGCAAGACATGAGGATGAATACAGAATGTAGCCTGTGAGAAACCAACTGTTACAGTTAAATATAGCTTTCAAATGCATTGCTCACACTTGTTGTTCAGGACCACTGTCCATGTAGCTCTTGCACTTTTTCAGTTGCTCTGCTTACAAATGGAAAATGGAGATGCACTGAATGACAGGACACAAGAACACAAGATGACAAGGAATGGAGTAGATCATATGGCCCGTTGAGTCTGCTCCGCCATTCAATTCAATCCTGGCTGATCTTGGGCTTCAATTCGATTTTCCTGTCTGCTGTCCATATCCCTTATTCCCTGAGAGACCCAAAATTTGTCTATCCCTGAGTAAGATTGCCAGCACTGACTGGAAGTTATCATGGAGGCTTCATCAAATGTTCTCTGTAAGAAATAGGGATCTTAAAGAAATGGCACGTTTTTAGAATTGTATAGAATTCTTATGGAATTGGTAGACAAAGTATAAAGGCCACCTCAACAGAGAAGCTGTTTTCTTTCTCTGTTTGGAAAATTACATAAACAGTCCCTAGAAATGTTGAGATCTCTTGTTTCAGGCTTCCATGTCGACATTCCTAAGTCAGTTGGATGGCACCTTGTGTACCTTTTTATTTATATGAGTGTATGATAAAGGCTAGAAAATGACCCGCAGCATGAGGTAAACTAAAAAGTGACCCCAAGCTAAGTGATGGACAGGGGGAGAGGTGACCACCCTGACATATTAGGTACCTGTCCTGTATATATTGGCTAGAAAGGTTCAGCCAAGTGATTGGTACTGGATAAAATACCAGCCCGTAGAAATAAAGTGCATTAGCGAGTTCCCGGAGACAGGGGGCAGTCCTTATGGTCCTTATAGTCCTTATAGCGACAGTCATGGTCAGGTCCTTCTTCAGATGGAAGATGGATCACGGAAGACAGAGGAAGACCAGGGGAAGAATTCCCGAACACTTGGGCTAGATAGCAGAATGCTGCCATCACAAACTACTGAGGTCAACGCACTCTATGCCAACCATCCATTCATCCTCTGGGATCAGTGAACCGCTTTCAACTCTCACAGGTTGTGCATTTTTCCTGTCTATTTAGATAATGTATCGTATCTAAATTTTTGCTTCTAAATAAACTTAATAAACTACCTTAAAATTACTTACAAATATCAACTGCCTCTTTTAGGTATCAGTGGCTCCTGAGCACAAATTCTTACATATCCTACCTCTAAGTACCCTGCTTTGTACTCGCTATGTGTGACTCAATGTCCATTCTATGGTGCTACACCTTTCCTGGCTAATTGGACAGCAATTGTTACCCGATTAGATGATGTTTAACTTTCAGTCAACTAACCTTTTCATTCCCAACTTCACCATTTCTTTAATTAAAGTGCTGAATGGCAACTTTTTTTATTGGCCTATGGCTCTTCTCCTGGTTGCTCCCAGCAGTGTCCTGGAGCTCCTGGAGACTCTAAGACAATCCTGCCGGGTTGGCAACACTACTCCTGAGATCCTCGGTGGGACCAGAGCATAGTAATTGGCTACAGGGTTATCTTGTTTCCTTTTTTTAATGATGCACTCAGGCTGTTGACATTGTAGCTGGGCTAACTTCATTGATTACACATTTTCTTAACATGAACACATATCTGCAGTGTCTGACCTCTATCAAGACGGTCTACAACATGTGCTATCTGACCTTAAATCCCCAGGTCAGGTGACCCGTATATAGTACAGAGTACCATATATTATCTAATACTGGAGTCCACAACCGCAGCCAGCTATTATCATGACATTTCTTTTCTAAAAACAAATTTTATACGTGAAGTACACAACGTCTCTTATCTATTCTTTCTCACTCTGTTTTAATCAGTCTGTTTTGTCTTTTACTCATCTCTGTATCTCTGTTTTTTTTCCCACAATTCTTCCACTGGATGTTCTGAATGGTGACAGAGGTGATTTTGGAGGACAAGGGGCCTTCTCCAGCTCTGTGTCACTATCACCCCTTAGATAGTTTTCAGGACTCTCAGGCTTTGTCTGGTTATCTGTTGCTTAACTGGTGCATTCTGGTTTTTGATCTTCAGCTACACTTTCTGGTTCAGAGCAGGGTTGCATTTCATTTGTTTTCTATAAGAATTTTTGTTTTTCCCTGCACTTATGTCCATTTGGAGTCTGCACTATGTCAGACCTTGGTTCTCATGTAATTCCTGTGACAACAGCAGGATTCCAGATCCCTTCATGCTGAATCCTCACTGTCTATTCCATGTTCAGGTCAGGCAGAGGTCGGGTGCTTCGATCAAAGCACTGTTTCTGCTTCTGCTGTCTCAGTTTGAGCAGGCCCTGCACACTGTAGCTCACTGGCTGTGGAAATAACAGTTGGGGCATAGTAGGAAGCTTAGCTCTTAGTCTTCACCCCATCAGGAGCTGTGCTGAAGTTAATCCAATGCCCTTTAATGGAGTATTCCTGAAATCCAGCAGAGCCAAATCTATCTGCCTTTGCCTTCTTCAACAGGTGCTTTAAGGTCTGCATGGTACGTTCCACCATTCCGTTGGGTTGTGAATATTTGGGACTTGATGTAGTGTGGCAAAACTTCCAGACCTGTGCAAATTTGTGAAACTCAGTGCCTGAGAATTGTGGACCGTTATCTGAGATGAGCATTTCAAGTATGCTGT
The DNA here is from genome assembly GCF_964194155.1 of Cetorhinus maximus. Lineage (NCBI taxonomy): Eukaryota > Metazoa > Chordata > Chondrichthyes > Lamniformes > Cetorhinidae > Cetorhinus > Cetorhinus maximus. Next base: position 105,558,610 of record NC_135889.1, on the reverse strand, counting down.
GGTGAGCAAAAATTGACTTAAATAATTTATTACAGTGATGCTCTTACTATCATTTCTCAGCAGCACAGACTCAAAAAACTTTGAGTAATAATCTACTGCTAGTAGGTATTCACTGTTATCAAATGTGAACAAGTCCACTCCAATTTTCTGCCAGGGCCTCTCTGGAACACTGTGAGGTCAAAGTGGTTCTTTTTGACGTGACTTACCGTACTTCTGGCACACTGCACACGTATTCACCATTTCTCCGATTTGTGCTCCCATTCCAGGCCAATCCATTACATCCCGAGTTCTTCTCCTACATGTTTCTACACCGAGGTGACTTTCAAGTATCCGCTGCAGCATTTCTTTCCTCAGTGTTGCAGGAATTATGATCTTTTCTTCCTTGAAAAGTATTCCTTCTGCTACATGAAGTTCCTCACAAAAGTTCCAGTACTCTTGTACAGCAGAAGGGGCTCCGCTCCGATGTGTGGGCCAGCCAGTTTGCACAATCTGCTGCAGTTTTCTCAGGGTGGCGTCGTTCTTGGTCGCTTCCCTGATCTCATCCAATTTGGTTACAGCCACAGGTAAGTTCTTTGTCAGCATGTCAAACTGTGCTCCCGCTTCTTTACCCTCTTCCTCCGCGATGGGTAGGTAAGCAGGTGACAGATTGTCTGTGATGTACATCCCTTTCCTAGGTTTGTATTTAACTCTGACCTGGTATTTCTGCAGACGCATTAGTAACCTTTAGATTCTTGGTAGTGCACAGTTCAGGGGCTTTTTAAGTATAGCTTCCAAAGGCTTATGATCAAACTCTACCTCCATGTCTTTGCCATAGACAAACTGGCAGAAGCGTTCTAGGCCAAACACAATTGCTAGCATTTCTTTCTCTATTTGGGCACACCGCTGCTGTGTTTCAGTCATTGGCTTTGAAGCGTATGCCGCTGGTGTCTCATTTTACAAGAGGGCAGCTCTCAATCTTTGAAGCATCCACTGAGATCTTGCCTGGCTGACTGACATCGTAATACTTTAACACTGGTGCCTGGCCTGGATCCGTGTTCTCTTCAGACTGGTCAAAGCTTCCTGGTGATTTTGTTCCCAGTGCCATTCCACATCATTTTTTAGAAGTTCTCGGAGAGGTAGTGTCAGGTCTGACATGTTCAGAATGAATTTCCCAAGATAGGTCACCATTCCTAAAAACCTCACCAAGTTTTTCTTGCATTCTGAGGGTGGCATGTTCACGACTGCTTGGATTTTACTCTTCTCTGGCTTCAGTCTCTCACTTGTTTGTACATATTCCATGTGTTTGATTTCATGAAGACCTATTTTGCACTTTACCTTCTTCAACTTGAGGTTCCTTTCTCTAGCTCTGGCCAGAACATGCCTCAGTCTGTGGTTGTGTTCTTCTCGTGAGACTCCCCAGACCAGCACATCCTCGATATAGGTTTCCACACCCTAAAACCCTTCAAACAGCTGCTTCACTGTTCTGTGGAACACCTCTGAATTAATACCAAAAGGTAAGTGTAAAAACCTGCATCACCTGTATGGTGTGTTGAAAGTACAAAGATAGGAGTTGCATTCATCCAGCTTGGCCTGCCAGAAGCCTGAACTTGTATCCAAGTCTGAATAGTATTTAGCATCAGCTAGCTGATACATGATCTCTCCTACTATGGGCAGCTGGTAATGCTCTCTTTGTAATGCCTGGTTTAGGTCTCTGGGATCCAAATAGACTCACGGATTCCCATCTGATTTTTCTACAATTACAATTCGATTAACCCGCTTTGTCGGTTCTTCAATTTTCTTGATGATGTGAAGTGTCTCCTTTTAGGCAGCCAATCCCCTGGAACACATCTTTATACTTGCTCAGGGTGTCATCAGTGGTGATAATCATTATTCTCTTGATTAGCTTCAGATTTTCACAAGCTTCGATTCGAAGAATGGGTTTTGCTTCAGTTTTCACCATTATGAATGGAAGTGCTTGAGACTGTTTTTTGTAGTTCATTTTAAATGTGCACTTGCCCTCTATAGCATTTTTTTCACCTGTATAAGTAGACAGCTTCACTTTTGTTTTAGTTAGCAGGTTTTCTTTGCCTTTCCCCAAAAAGGCTTATGGGAATGACATTTGCTTGTGCACCTATGTCAAGCTTGAAATTCACCATCATGTTGGCAATTTTTAAATCAACCTTCCATTCAACTTCTTTGGAATTTGTTGTTACTTCACCAACAAAAAGTTCAGTTTCAGTGTCTGTGTCATCATCTGCAACCGTGCGCACTTTCTTCAATTTACACATCTTAGCAAAGTGATTTAGTTTATCATAGTTCTTACACTGCTTTCTGTAGGCTGGACAACTACGTGGTAAATGCTCTGTTACACATCAGCTGCAGTTAAATGTTTTAATTGCAACTTTGTTCTTTTTACCTTCAGGCTGACTATTTGTTCTTTCCCGGGGCTGTTTCTATTTAACTGCGCCTAACTGCTTGACTGTGTGTGGCTTATCATCTTCTGTCATCTGGTTAGTCTGGCATTTCATTGTCTCTGCCGCTCTGCAGATATTTATTGCTTTCTCCAGCATGAGATCAACTTCCCTCAAATGCCGTTCTCTCAGAGAGTCATTTATGATCCTGCAAATTATTCCACCTCAGATGAGTGATTCTTCAACCTCTCCAAATTCACATGATTTAGCTTGTTTTGTCAGCTCAGTTATGTACTGACTAATGTTGTCACTGCCTTGCATGCATGTAAATAAATCAATATCTTTCATATATGATGTTTTTCTTAGGGCTGCAGTAGGCTTCGAATTATTCCATTATTTCTTTCATGTCATTTAGTTTCTCATCACTTTCAACCGTGAATGTGTTATAGACTTCTCGGTCTTCTTCCCCTGCTGCGTGAAGAAAGATGGAAGACTGTACTCGAGGGTCTTTTTTTAACCACTGCCCGTCACTGTGAGGTACAGCTCAAATCGTTGCCGGAACCTCCTCCGGTTTTCGGCGAGATTGCTCTCCAAAATGAGGTCTGTCGGTGGTTTCTGAACCTCCATTGTTGTGTTTAGTTTACCTCTGACACCATGGGCAGAATTTTGCCCTCATTGGGCGTGCTCAGCAGGGGTGAACGGGAGCTGTCGGGAAGCTGACCGCTGTCCGTGTTTGGGCCGCGGCTGCAATTTCACGCTGGCAGGCCAATTAAGGTCCGTCCAGCATGAAACGCGCACTGCAGACCTCAGCGCTGCCTGTGTTTGACGGGGCGAGGAGGGCAAGAAGGGAACTTCGTGTGTGCGCACAGGTGCGTGCAGGAAAAGCTCCCTGAGGCACAGAGCTGCCTCAGGGAGATGAAGATTTTAAAAATTAAAAATAAAGAATTTAAAATGTTTAAAAACATGCCTCTTCATGTGACTCTGTCACATGAGCAGGGACATGTTATTAATGAAATGTTAAAATTTTAACTTAATTTTTAAAAGCTGGTGGAAATCTCATACCGCCCGTGGATGAGGTTTCCTAAAAAAATCTAAATGCCGCTTGGTCTTTTCACCTACCCGCCAACTGTAAGGTTGGACAGGCAGTGAAAAATTTAATTAAATTGGTACTTTAATGGCCTTAATAGGCCTGTTAATTGATGGTGGGCGTGGTGCTGACTCCCACACCCTCTTGCCTACCGAAAGATCGCACATCATTTTACGCTCATTTGGGTCAGGCGCATGCCCGCCCAACAAGCGAAAAATTCTGGCCCATGTCCTGTTTCTTGTTTCTTTTCTTAATAATGCACACAGGCTGTTGACATTGTAGCTGAGCTAATTTTATTGATAACGTGTTTTCCTAACATGAAAACATATCTGCAGTGTCTGAACTCTATCAAGACAGGCTCCAACATGGGCTATCTGACCTTCAACCCCCAGGTCAGGTGACCCCGTATATCGTACAGGGTACCATTTAGTAACTAATACTGGACTCCACAACCACAATCAGCTATTATCATGACAAGGATCATGTTACCTGCGCCACATCTATAAAAGCCTGAGGAACAGTTTGGACGAAGCTGCAGATATGGGCATTGGGCATCACACCTGCCACTGGAGAGGTGGCAAGAGACCCATGCTACCTCTGCACTCCAATAAGCTCTGCTTAACTCTATAATCTTTCCTTAGAAGAGTAACTCAATGCTTTGTGAACCTTCTACTTTATGGGGCAGAATTTTCCTATTTCCCCTCACCTCCCCACCCTGTGGCAGGTTTAATAGCAGGCGGTGGGGGGGGGGGCACCATGCGGCGAGAGCCTAAAAGTCAGTTTCTCGCTGGCATAGAATGACGGCCACCCAACATGGCGGTCGCCATTCCTGCCAGGGGCTTGCGTGAAACTGTTCTGCATCTCATAATGGGATGCAGATGATGGCCTGACTGGAATCGTCCCCTCCTGCCCAGTCATCTGCGCTGCCAGCAGGTTTTCACACCAGTCCAGAACACATCTGGACCAATGTGGCGTGCAAATGTCGGACTTACCTGCAAGAAGGCCTGAGGCAGCTTGCAGAGATCAGAATTTGGAGGCCTCCAGTGACCGGACCCTGGAACACCACACGCAGCAGTGGTTGGGTAGAGCATCTACGATGTGGATCGTCTATCTTCAGGACCTTCCAGGATGTCCAATTTCCACCTTCAACACCTTCCAGGAGGTGTATCTTCTGACTTCAATAGTGGGCCCATTGATACCCTGGCGCCTTTTAAATATGGCACCCAGATATGATAGTGGGGGGGGGCACGAGCCACCCAGCCCACCCCCTGCGCTAAATGTTGGGAAACCCCGACTGCATAATTAATTAGGCCAGCATTGCATGATATGGCATGAATTCCCAGCAGTCCATGCGGCGAGTGGACATGTTAACTACCAAGCCACATAGGCCGTACATCCCAAGACTGGCGGATCATATCAAACGTCCCTTCGGCTGCTAGCAATAGGCAAAGTACTGACTGTACTCAACCAACCCGTGCTTGCAAAACTCAGAGCATAGTGCCCAATATTAGATGTGATTCTGCGATTGGACAGTACTTTCAAAACAATCCTGATGTGCAAAGAATTACACTGACAACCAATTTAAGATTATCAGGCAGTGTGGCTCACTTACACAAGTTAGGAGCTGAATATATTCACACCCAGGGCCCTGTTCTTTGCAGACAGAAGGACCATGTCCACGCATTGCGCCTTTTTCAACTAAACAAAAGCTTGGGGGACAGCCTTACCCTGGTTCATGAAGTCTCATGGCATCAGGTCAAACATGGGCAAGGAAACCTTCTGCTGATTACCACGTACGACCCTCCCTCAGCTGATGAATCAGTGCTCCTCCATGTTGAACACCACTTGGAGGAAGCACTGAGGGTGGCAAGGGTGCAGAATGTACTCTGGGTGAGGGACTTCAATTTCCATCACCAAGAGTGGCTCGATAGCACCACTACTAACTGAGCTGGCCGAGTCCTAAAGGACATAGCTACTGGACCGGGTCTGCGGCAAGGGGTGAGGGTAACAACAAGAGGGAAAAACAGACTTGACTTCATCCTCAACAACCTGCCTGCCGCAGATGCATCTGTCCATTACAGTATCGGTAGGCGTGACCGCCGCTCAGTCCTCCTGGAGATGAAGTCCAGTCTTCAAATCGAGGGTGCCCTCCATCATTTTGTGTGGCACGACCAGCATGATAAATAGGATAGATTTTTAACAGATCTAGCAACTCAAAACTGGGCATCCACGGGGTGCTGTGGGCCATCAGCAGCAGCAGAATTGTACTTAATCACAAACTGTAACCTCATGGTATGGCATATCCCAAACTGTACCACTGGCACCAAGCCAGGGGATCAACCCTGGTTCAATGAAGAATTCAGGAGCAGCAACAGGCATACCTAAAAATGAGGTGTCAACCTGGTGAAGGTAAAACACAGGACTACTTGCATTCCAAACAGCATAAGCAGCAAGTGATAGCCAGAGCTAAGCAATTCCACACCCAACAGATCAGATATAAGCTCTGCAGTCCTGCCACATCCAGTTGTGAATGGTGGTGGACAACAAAACAACTCACTGAAGGAGGAGGCTCCACAAATAACCCCATCCTCAATGATGGGGGAGCCCAGCACATCAGTGCAAAGGATAAGACTGAAGCATTTGCAGCAATCTTCAGCCAGAAGTGTCGAGTGGATGATCCATCTTGGTCTCCTCTGAAGGTCCCCAGCATCACAGATTCACTCCACATGATAAAAAGAAATGGCTGAAGGCACTGGATACTGCAAAGGTTATGGGCTCTGACAACATTTCAGCAATAGTACTGAAGACTTGTGCTCCAGAACGTGCCATGCTCCCAGCCAAACTGTTCTAGTACAGCTACATCACTGGCATCTACCCAGCTATGTGGAAAATTGCACAGGTATGTCCTGTGCTCAAAAAGCAGAACAAATCCAGCCATACCCCATCAGTCTACTCTTGATCATCAGTAAATTGATGGAAGGGGTAATCGACAGTGCTATCAAGTGGCAATTGCTTAGTTATAACCTGCTCACTGATGCCCAGTTTATGTTCCATCAGGGCCACTCAGCTCCTGACCTCAATACAGCCTTGGTTCAAACATGGACAAAAGGTCTGAACTCCAGAGGTGAGGTGAGAGTGGCTGCCCTTGACATGAAGGCAGCATTTGGCAGAGTGTGGCATCAAGGAGCCCAAGCAAAACTGGAATCAATGGGAAGCAGGGAGAAAACTCTCCACTGGTCGGAGTCATACCTAGCACAAAAGAAGATGGTTGTGGTTGTAGGAGGTCAATCACCTCAGTCCCAGGACAACGCTGCAGGAGTTCCTCAGGGTAGTGTCCTAGGCCCAACCATCTTCAGCTGCTTCATCAATGACCTTCTTTCCATCATAAGGTCAGAAGTGGGGATGTTTGCTGATGATTCCATAATGTTCAGCACCATACGCGACCCCTTAGATAGTGAAGCAGTCTATGTCCAAATGCAGTAAGACCTGGGCAATATCTAGGCTTGGGCTGACAAGTGGCAAGTAACATTTGTGCCACACAAATGCCAGGCAATGACCATTGCCAACAAGAGAGAATTTAACTGTTGCCCTTTGGCATTCAATGCATTACCACCACTGAATCTCCCGCTATCAACACCCGGGAGGTTACCATTGACCAGAAATAAAACTGGACTAGCCGTATAAATACTGTGGCTACAAAAGTAGGTCAGAGGCTAGGAATCCTGCAATGATTAACTGACCTTCTGACTCCCAAATCCTGTCCAGCACCTACAAAGTGCAAATCAAGAGTGTGATGAAATACTCCCCATTTGCCTTGATGAGTGAAACTCCAGTAACACTCAAGAAGCTTGACACCATCCAGGACAAAGCAGTCCGCTTGATTGCACCCCATCCACGAACATTCACTCCCTCCATCACCAATGCACAATGTGTGCATTCTGTAAGATGCACTGCTGGAACTTACAGCATCTTCCAAACCCACAACCATTACCATCTAGAAGGACAAGGGCAGCAGATACATGGGAACACCACCACCTGGAAATTCCCCTCCAAGGCCACTTACCATTCTGATTTGGAAACATATCACCATTCCTTCACTGTTACTGGGTCAAAACTCTGGAACCTCCTCCCTAACAGCACTGTGGGTATACCTACACCACATGAACTGCAGCAGTTCAAGAAGGCAGCTCACCACTACCTTCTCAAGGGAAATTAGGGATGGGAAATAAATGCTGACCTAGCCACCGATGACCACATCCCATGAATGAATGTAAAAAAAATTCCCCAAGGTAATGCCTTGACCAATCAGAGTTGACCTACCTGTTTTGAATTTAAACAAAGCTTGGCAGTTAACTGTTCCCTGGTGCATTCTCCATGACAATGCCTCTACCAATCAATGTCCACTTTCCAACCAATTAGCACTCTCTTCTCATGCAGTATAAATTGTTGTTCCCTTTACAATCGGTATTCTTGTGAATCTGCCCTGATGAGTGCAAGGCGATAAGTTTCCACAGCATGTCTTTTTTTCAGCACTACTCAAGTTCTGTACTACCAGATGACTATTTGTGTGAAAATTGTTCTCAAGTGTTTTCTTTCTCTAGTTCTCAGTTGTGGTTCTCTGCATGCAACCTTGAGCCAAAGATTGTCCAACTTCAGTCCAATTGTGTCAAGTTCGCCACAATGGAATGTCATCAGATGTAACCGATATGTGAGATGCTCCTGCATTATCCTCTTTCACAGTAGTGTATTGTTATAGTTCTGCTTCTAGTCTTCCTTTTTCCGGGCCAGCTGTTGACCCTACCTTACAGGGCTGAGAAAGACGAAGCAGGTGACATGCCCTTCCCAATGGGCACATTCCCACTCTGCATAACAATGGAAGAAGAAGAGGAACAGCACGGCCAAGATGAGGGGATCTTTGAGGGAGATGTCGGGGCAGAATATAATGGCAGTGAAACCACTGGAAGTGCTTCAATTCCATCAGCCCTATTTTGCCAGAAGTGCAGAGGAAACCTAGTTTACACATGTAGAATTGCCCATATTTGGCTTTCTCACTCATACGTGGGTAGTGTGGAAAATGGAAATATTTACAACACAAAATATTTTGCTGAGTTTTGATTGAGGTAGAGTAAAACAAATGTTTCTCTGCTACACCTGACTTTATTTTGATCTTTAATTTTGACACTGAGTAACAGTTATGGTGTCCTATGGCACAGTGGGGAATGTCCCTGCCTTTGACTCAAGAAGCTGTGGGTTTAAGTCCCACCCCAGGACTTGATGGCTGAAGAAGATGTATTTGTAATGCAGCAAAAACAGTTCGAGTATCAACCTGCACATCTGTCCAACACATGCCAATGGTAGGAGGTAAGAGCAGGAGAGATTCCTGATCAGCATGTGATGGGAAGAAAGTTGGAACCATAGCTCCAGACTACACCAGGCATGTAAAAGTGTTTGATGCCACAGTAGCTTGGTCTCCCTGAATGAACTGCAACTCACCAGATATGGAAAATAATAAGTAATTTCATGAGCAAAACATTTTTCACCCCAAATTTATGTATTTAAAATATGAAGTGCAAAATGCGGGGAGGAGTGATGTTTATTAAATTTGTTTAAGTAAACCTGTCACAATGCCTTTTCTTCCTTCAGTTGATATAAAGTTGTTGGTAAAGGCATGGAATGAAAGAAGAACAAGTGGAATTTGTTTCTAGATGATCTTTACGGTTAAGGCACTATAAAGAGGGCATACGGCATACATTTCAAATCTAAATTAGACGACACTGAAGATTAACTTTAATTTTGATTAAACTTTCTGAGGGACAGGTTTTAAGTAATATTGGCCAGGATCGTTCTGCTTGTATTTATGATACAACTGGTTAATGCTTACAGCTATTTCCAGAATAGCCTGCATTTTACACAACTACTACTAAAATATCTTGCAATCAGGATGGTCCTGATATTAATGGGGAAGTAGAGAGGATATTGGGGTGGCCAACTTTTTCCTTGAGGGGCCTGGACGGGCACTTGTGCTTCCCTTGGCCCAAGGATTGCTGACAGAGCCAGATATCTTGACGAAGAGGCAGCTCCAACGTCCCACAGCTCGGGCCTCCCCCAGTTTTGTTCAATTTAAATTGCAGTGAAGCACTGTCATCAGGACACAACTTAGGTGTGTTAATTAGCTCTCCATCTGCCTTTTACAGGCATCTCATCCACGCCCCGAATTATGCACTTCAAAATTTAAAGTGGTACGAGTGGGGTAAGGTTGGGACCAGTCGGTGGGCTCAATGCATTGGGCAAGGGGAGGGGTTAGAATCGAGGACACTAACAGTGAACAGTTCTGATTCGGCAAGTTGAATTGTTCCAGGGTGCTATCTTTAATGTTCTTCTTGTTTACTTCGCATTTAAAAATAAACCTAAGGAAATGTTCTCAGCTTCAATACAGCACCCCAATCTTTATGTTTCCAATGTACTCTAAAATTAATGTTTCAATTGGAAAAATAAGTTCCTGTAACTAGGGTTTATAGTTTAATAGTTATATTGTGCAGATTCAAAAATGACAACATATATACTGTCAAAAGTAAAAACAATTTGAAAGCTGTTTAGCTCACAATATTGCCAGCTTAACCACAATACTAGTACCTTTTCCAAAGTCAATACTCAGTAGAAAAATAGAGACTCACATGAAAAAATATTTCATGAAAATTGTTCCCAAAACACATTCTGTATAAAGTTTTGATTGAACAATGTTTATATATGGTCAGCCGCAGTCTGGCTCATCATAGAATAACAAAACAGCTGAATTATGCAGTGACAATATATGACTATTTCTGAACATTTTATAAGACATTTTCCCATTCCAAGCTCTTTGATATACAATGGAAAATGTTTTGTGAACCCAATGAATTGATTTAATCGATATAACTGGTTTTGTGTTTTACCTAATTGGTTTGATTTAGGAAGAAATGGTTATTGTTAGGAGACTTGACTACTATTAAGTGGGTAAAGAACATGATGGTGGAACAAAATTATCCCATGACTTTTGGAAAGCAGGTTAAATAGAGTGAGATCTTGTCAAGTAGTTGATTTCCATGGTGGGAGTGATGCCTGTAACTCGTAGCTAAAGTATTACTGATTTTAAATTTCACTTAGCATCAGAGTAAAAATGCTTTAACATTTTTTTTAAAAACAACTCAGCATGTTGTAAAAGGACCCCTTCAATGTATAATTCATTGATTTCATTTAAAAAATGAATAACATTTGAAAAATGCACAGAAGATACTATAATAGTATAATTTAGTTACACAATAATTAGTGATTTTAAATCATTTGTTTTGCTGATTGAAGATTATTGGTTAAAATGAAGATTTAAAGAAACAATAGCTTTCTGGGCTGAGCAAGTCCATAAGATCATAAGACATAGAAGCAGAAATTAGGCCATTCGGACCATCGGGTCTGCTCCGCCATTCAATCATGGCTGATAATTTTCTCAACCCCATTCTACCGCCTTCTCCCCCTAACCTTTGATCCCCTTACCAATCAAGAACCTATCTATCTCGGTCTTAAATACACTCAATGACCAGTCCTCCACAGCCTTCTGTGGCAGTGAATTCCATAGATTCACCACTCTCTGGCTATAGAAGTTTCTCCTCATCTCTGTTCTAAAAGGTATTCCCTTTACTCTGAGGCTGTGCCCTCAGGTCCTAGACTCTACCACTAATGGAAACACGTTCCCCACTTCCACTCTATCCAGGCCTTTCAGTATTCTGTAAGTTTCAATCAGATCCCCCCTCATCCTTCTAAACTCCATCGAGTATAGACCCAGAGTCCTCAAACGTTCCTCATATGTTAAGCTTTTCATTCCTGGGATCGTTCTCGTGAACCTCATCTGGACCCTCTCCAGGGCCAGAACATCTTTCCTGAGATATGGGGCCCAAAATTGCTCACAATATTCTAAATGTGGTCTGACCAGAGCCTTAAAAAGCCTCAGCAGCACATCCCTGCTTTTATATTCTAGTCCTCTCGAAATAAATGCCAACATTGCATTTGCCTTCCTAACTACCGACTCAACCTGCAAGTTAACCTTAAGAGAATCCTGGACTAGAACTCCCAAGTCCCTTTGCACTCCAGATTTCTGAATTCTCTCCCCATTTAGAAAATAGTCTATGCCTCTATTCTTTCTACCAAAGTGCATGACCTCACACTTCCCCATGTTGTATTCCATTTGCCACTTCTTTGCCCATTCTCCTAACCTGTCCAAATCCTTCTGCAGCCTCCCCGCCTCCTCAATACTACCTGTCCCTCCACCTATCTTTGTATCATCTGCAAACTTAGCCAGGATGCCCTCAGTTCCTTCATCTAGATTATTAATATATAAAGTGAAAAGTTGTGGTCCCAACACTGACCCCTGCGGAACTCCACTAGTCACCGGCCACCATCCTGAGAAGGACCCCCTTATCCCCACACTCTGCCTCCTGCCAGACAGCCAATCTTCTATCCATGCTAGTACCTTACCTCTAACACCATGAGCTCTTATCTTACTGAGCAGCCTCCTGTGCAGCACCTTGTCAAAGGCCTACCAAGTAGATAACATCCATTGGCTCTCCTTTGTCTAACCTACTCGTCACCTCCTCAAAGAATTCTAACAGATTTGTCAGGCATGCCCTCCCCTTGATGAAACCATGCTGACTTTGCCCTATTTTACCATGCACTTTCAAGTATTCTGAAATCTCAACCTTAATAATGGACTCTAAAATCTTACCAATGATCGAGGTCAGGCTAATTGGCCTGTAATTTCCCGTCTTTTGCCTCATTCCCTTCTTAAACAGGGGGGTTACATTAGCGATTTTCCAGTCCTCTGGGATCCTCCCTGACTTGAGTGATTCCTGAAAGATCACCACTAACGCCTCCACTATCTCTTCAGCTATCTCCTTCAGAACTCTGGGGTGTAATCCATCTGGTCCAGATGATTTATCTACCTTCAGACCTTTCAGTTTTCCTAGCACCTTCTCCTTGGTAATGGCCACCATACTCACCTCTGCCCCCCGACTCTCTTGAACTTTGGGGATCTTACTCATGTCTTCCACCGTGAAGACTGATGCAAAGTACCTATTCAGTTCCTTCGTTATTTCTTTTTTCCCCACTACTACTTCTCCAGCGTCCCACTTTTGCCTCTCTCTTGCCCTTTATATATTTTTTAAAAACTCTTGCAATCTTCTTTTATATTACTGGCTAGTTTACCCTCATATTTAATCTTCTCCCTCCTTATTTCTTTTTTAGTTGTCCTCTGTTGGTCTTTGTAGGCTTCCCAATCCCCTGGTTTCCCACTGCTCTTCGCTGCATTGTATGCTTTCTCTTTAGCTTTTATGCTGTCCCTGACTTCCCTTGTCAGCCATGGTTGCCTCGTCCTCCCTTTAGTATGCTTCTTCTTCCTAGGGATGAATTTTTGCTGTGTCTCCCAAATTAGTCCCAGAAACTCCTGCCATTGCTGTTCCACTGTCTTTCCTACTAGGCTCATCACCCAGTCAATTCTGGCCAGCTCCTCCCTCATGCCTCTGTAGTTGCCTTTATTCAACTGTAATACCATTACATCTGATTCCAGCTTTTTCCTCTCAAATTGCAGGGTAAATTCTATCATATTATGGTCACTTCCTCCTAAGGGTTCCTTCACCTTAAGCTCCCTTATCAAATCTGCCTCATTACACATCACTAAATCTAGAATTGCCTGTTCCCTAGTGGGCTCCACCACAAGCTGCTCCAAAAAGCCATCTCGTAGACATTCCACAAATTCCTTTTCTTGGGATCCACTACCAACCTGATTTTCCCAGTCTACCTGCATATTGAAATCTCCCATGATCACTGTAACCTTGCCTTTCTTACACACCTTTTCTATCTCCTGGTGTATCTTGTGCCCCACATCCCGACTACTGTTTGGAGGCCTGTACATAACTCCCATTATGTTTTTTTTACCTTTGCAGTTCCTCAACTCTACCCACACAGATTCTACATCATCTGACCCTACGTCATTTCTTGCTATCGATTTAATTTCATTTCTTACTAACAAAGCAACCCCACCCCCTCTGCAACCTGCCTATCTTTTTGATAGGATGTATATCCTTGGATATTTAGCTCCCAGTCCTGATCCCCTTGCAGCCATGTCTCCGTGATGCCCACCACATCATACCTGCCAATTTCAATCTGCCCCACAAGCTCATTTACCTTATTTTGTATACTGCGTGCATTCAGATATAACACCTTCAGTCCTGTATTTCCCGTCCCCGTTCTCATTGTTGTCCCTTTATCTGATGTGTTTGAAGTTAGATTCCTAGCCCTTTCCAAACACTCTGTCCTATTTTGTGTTCTGGGGACTTTAATAGCCTCTCCTGGGCTCTCCTTTCTTTTCAGTTTTTTCATAATTTTCGATGAAGTTGAATCCACCCCCCTACACGCTAACCTGCTGCTTTGTTTCCCATTCATCATATTCTTGGACTTTTACCCTTCCCTCCCACCTCCACTTTCTAGTTTAAAGTCCTGTTGACCACCCTATTTACCCTATTCTCTAGAACATTGGTCCCTGATCGGTTCAGGTGGAGACCGTCCCAACAGTACAGATCTCTCCTGTTCCAATACTGATGCCAGTGCCCCACGAAATGGAACCCCTCTTTCCCGGACCACTCCTTTAGCCATGTGTTTACTTCCTTTATTCTCGCGTCCCTATGCCAATTGGCACGTGGTTCGGGTAGTAATCCGGAGATTATAACCCTTGAGGACATGTTCTTTAACTTATTTCCTAGTTCCTGATAACCCCCAAACAGGTCCTCTTTCCTAGTCTTACCTATGTTATTTGTCCCGTCGTGGACCACAACAACTGGATCCTCCCCCTCCCTCTCCATTATCCTTTCAAGCCGGTCAGAGATGTCCCCCACCCTGGCACCGGGCAGGCAACATACCATGCGGGACTCTCGATCCTGCTTACAAAGGATGCTATCAATTCCCCTAATTATAGAATCCCCTACAACTACCACTTGTCTTTTTGCTCCCCCCTCTTGAATGGCCTCCTGTACCACGGTGCCGTGGTCAGCTGGCTCATCCTACCTACAGCCCTGTTCCTCATCCACAGGGAGCAAGTACCTCGTACCTGTTGGAAGAGGTCAAGAGCTCAGTCTCTGCTGTTCCTGAACACAGGATCCCTCTACCTGCCTCACTTGCAGTCACACCCTGCTGACCCTGACCACTGACCGAACTTGAGGTACTTAATCTACCGGGTGTGACCGCCTCCTGAAACAAAGCATCCAGGTAACTCTCCCCCTCCTGGATGTGCCGCAGCGTCTGGAGCTCAGACTCCAGCTCATCAATTCTGAGCCGGAGTTCCTCCAGCAACCAACACTTGCTGCAGATGTGGTCACTGGGGCTTGCAATGGGATCTGCCAGCTCCCACATCATACAGCTACAGCACATCACCTGCCCAGCCATCTCGACTTAGATAATTAATTTACTAATTAGCTTTGCAGTGTTTTTTTTTCAAATTTGGTACAGATTTCCTAACAATCAATCAGGTCACAGCTTTCCTGTGATATCACTTTTTCAGTCTTGGCTTCAGTTACTCTGTGCCCCGAGGTCACCATTCCAGTGCTCCTCCCTCCGTGTCTGCTCCCTGGAGACAAGGCCGCGAACCCCCGAGGTATGCTAGATTTATACTCACCGCTCCGGTGCTCCTCCCTCTGAGTCTGCTCCTTGGAGACAAGGCCGCGAATCCCCGAGGTAAGCTAGATTTATACTCACCGCTCCGGTGCTCCTCCCTCCGAGTCTGCTCCCAGGATTTACTCACCAATCAGCTGCTTTTTCTTTAAAATCCACTTTCAGAAGAGTCTCCCTAGCAGGTCTGGTACACTCCTGAAGGCATTGCCTCTTCCTCTCTCTTTTTTTTAAGGTTTGATGAGGAGGGAGGGATGGAAACACTACAGCAATGTAACGTTTGGGGCTATTCCATTCTTTGACAGTGGGTCCTCCTCGATTCCCTCCTGAGTCGCGGTGGCTGCGGTGACTTCTCCCAGAATGCTTCAGTCACTTCTCACCAGCGCCCTCTGTTGGATGCTCTTTTTCCTGTTGAGTGCAAGAGTCCTTCTCCTCGATTCCCTCCTGAGACGGGGTGGCTGCGGTGACTTCTCCCAGAATGCTTCAGTCACTTCTCACCAGCGCCCTCTGTTGGATGCCCCTGAATTCAGTAGTAATAAGACGACCGAGTCTTATAGGTTTCTTACAAAACTAAATTAAACCTTTTGATGCTATTCTGGAGATGAAATGACCTCACTGGACACAATTTTCATTTGCAACTAAATCATTCGAAGCCAAATCTCACGAGACTCCCAGAATATTAGATTGTGATGAGATGTCAAATTTCTTTTACCACCTAACTTCAGCAAATGGACAATCTTCTCTTCATCAATGATTAGACATGAGGACAACCTCTCTTCTCCATGCGCCACAACAAACAAATTGCCACAAGCTGTCGGCGCGTGCACTCACCCGCTACCTCTCCTTTGATTCACTGCTGATAATTGCAGACAAATGCTTGAGTGTTGCTGTGGCATTTGTTGTTCACCATTTTGGGAGAGATTGTAACTCATTTCAAGTAAATGAGTTTAACAGTAGCATTGCTTTTTAATAAAAAACAAACGCACTAAGATGTAGTACATTCATACACCTAGATGTACTATTTAGGTTTAAAAGTTTTGTCTCTTTTGAACATAGCATTCTGCTTAACTTTCTGATGTTGTTACTTGGTAACCATATTGTGTGATCCATCACATGGTTTTGGGATATGATGCTCTCTCTCTCTAAAGCCCAAGAATGAAGGTACCTTAAAACATGGATCCCTGGACCCACCTTACATCACAGCTTCCATATCTATGATCAAAATCATTGGAAGTCAAATGATTGTATTGAAAATCAATGCAATTTTCTTCTCCTTGTTTTAGTTCTCTTCCCCCTACCCTCAATCTTCAGGTCATGAGAATGGTACATAGGTTATTATTTGTTTTCTGCCATTATTTCTCTGTGAGTGGCTATGATGCACAACAGATCACACATTGGTTGAGTGATGTATTAATCTCTGAGTGAGCATGAACACCCCATGGGACTCCCCATCTGACCCCCCGCCCCCCACTACCCCTCCCCTGACTCCCAGTAAGACTCCCCCCATCCCCGACCCCCACGGAACTCCCTCCACTCCCCAGCCCTCACAGGACTCAACCCTCCCCAACCCCCAAATCCTACCCACTTACCTTATACGCTTACCTTCTCCCTGGCTTGTCAAAGTGCCTGGACCTTTAAACTTTAGTGCTTTAATACAGCTAGTACCATAAAAAGGGGGTGTGGCTTGCTTACCTTCAACTGAGCTGCCCTCGACTGTAGGCCTCGGGAGCCCTCTGCACGGGCCTGAGCGGGAAGGTCAGGTGAGATAGGAGCAGCTAGATTTCAAGGTAAGTAATTATGAGTGGAGTGACAATCCGGCTCAATTGCCACTCCACCGGAAGTTATGGGCCATTGTTCAATCTAGTCCTGGGAAGCGAGGTAGGGCAAATCATTGATGTGAGTGTAGGGGAACAATTGACAAAGAGTGATCATAACAAAGTTAGGTCCAATGTGAGAATAAAAAAGGATAATGAAGAATCAATTCAGACAGACAAAACAATTTGAAGAACTCTCCGCTCTTCTTCAAACAGTACCATGGGATCTTTCACATTGACCTGAGTAGGCAGATGAGGCTTGGTTTAATGTCTCATTCAGAAGACAAGCAGCCATTTTAGGGTCATCTGGATTTATTTTACTAAACATATCTAAAGCGTGCATTTTTGGGTGGTTTGTTCTTAATATCACTGGATTTATTTCATTGTATCTCAACAAAAAAGGCAATTTTCCAAAACAAGGGCAAATACAAAGCCAGTAAGCTCCTAGCGCAACTAAAGAGATTGAAGAAATGCTTAGGAATTAGAGCCAGCTTGACTCGTTGCCTTAACAATCGATCACTTGAGTGACATTGGTATGATAATTTAATCATAATGAGTCTGAGGCTTCAATTATTTCATAGTCCTTAAGCTTTCCACATTTAAACAAAGTGGTACTGTGGTTAATAAATTGGAAACAGTTATTAACCTCATTCCAAAAATGAGCCAGCTCATGGTCATAGTGCAGGATTTTCCCAGGTTTGCACTAAGCGTGGGGAGGTAAAATGCCATGTTACCCGCCGGCCGCGATGGCAGGTTTTCACACCATATTGTCCCAAATCCACCACATTAGTTATGCATTCCAGGGAAACATACCATTTCCATGGCAGGCAAGCTCTCATTCACCCGCCCACCATCACCCCGCCGCTGCATCATGGCGGGAGCCATATTTAAAGTTCATCTGCATACACATCGCAATGCTTCCAAACTGCCACTGCTGCACGGAAGACATGGCCCTGAAACTGAAGTAGACTGCAGCCCCCAGGTTCAGCGACAGATGCCTGGAATGCCTTTCGGATGCCGCGGAGGCCCACCGGGATGTCCTCTACCTCTGTCCTGGACGCAGGATGGGCTGCAACAGCGCTAACCCAGCTTGGCAGGTAGTGGTGGTGCTGGTCAGCGCCTACGCCCTGCAAAAGAGGACAGCCACCCAGTGCCACAAGAGGATGAATGCCAGGGTAAGTCTCTCTTCTCATCATTCTCAACTCACACACTCACAAACCCAAAACACATTCACAGGGATCGCACTCACTGTCAGTTCAAGGGACATCACTATTTACTCTCTCTCATTCACCGTCATTGTCCTCATCCCGCCCATGGGACCACTCACTACCCACACAGGCCA
The DNA here is from genome assembly GCF_964194155.1 of Cetorhinus maximus. Lineage (NCBI taxonomy): Eukaryota > Metazoa > Chordata > Chondrichthyes > Lamniformes > Cetorhinidae > Cetorhinus > Cetorhinus maximus. Next base: position 105,540,292 of record NC_135889.1, on the reverse strand, counting down.
GGCATACTTATCAACTGGCCTGGCAGGCATCCTGCTTACACTTTCTCCATCTCTATTCATGCAGGACAAGTTGGCACACGACAAGGGAGAGAGGTCGCAGACCAGTGGCGGAATGCCCGAAATCAAGGTCCTCATGAACTTCGAAAATAGAGCCATCCAGCTGGCTGGCGAGGATCTGGACCAGCTCTGTGCTGATGGTAAGGGGCTCTACCAAGTGAGGATCCAGCAGTGTAACATCCATCAGACAACCATGCTGTGAGTGATGTGTCCTCTTTCACAGGCCACTGCCATGCACTAATTATCTCTCCTTGCTTCCGCAGGCACATCTGCCAAACAGCTGATGGAATCAATGACCCAGGGCCTCCAATCAAGCCCCTGAGAAACCTCCGGAGAGGAACCTGAGGCACTCTCCTTGAAGTCTTGTCACGGTACTCACCCACACCCTCCACCAATGCAGGGAGACACACCTCGGTGGGACCTAGCTTTAGAATAGCCTTGGGATCACAATCTTTTGAGCATATTGCACTGTCTGATCCACAGCAGGTGGGGGCAGGGACTTCTCAGGTTTCTGGCACTCAGAGGACTGCTGGAGGCCAGAACTTTGCTGAGTCCGAGTCAGATGACCAGCCTCTGGACTTGGTCATGTCATAGTTGCTGGAGCTGCAAAGGCAAGCTTGGGAACACCAAGAAGAAATGTCCACTGCACTCAGATTACAAGGCACAATGGAGGAGTCCGTCCAGCTTCACACTGAGGTGATAGCATCGGCATGCCAATGCACTGAGGGTCAACAATGGTAGGATGGAAGCCCCGATGGGGACCTTGGTCCAGGACATTGCCCCTGCACTGCTGCATGGGCTAAATTCCATCGCTGATGCCGTTGTTGGCCTCCAACAGAGTGTACGTGAGAAGGGTACTGGGCAGCTCGATCTCACTCCAGCTACCCCTGCTCCTCAAGGAGTCAGCCTGGGGTCCCCAGGCATCCATAGGGAGGAGGATCAGCAGGTGCACTCTGGGCCTATCTATCCAGGTGACTCCAAGAGTGTCCGGCCCATCCGACTCCTCTCTTCCTGTGACCTCAGCAGCTCTAGCTCTACAGGCTGAGGACGGTGCCTTTTAAGGAGGCGATGTCCCCCAGCTCTTCAGCATCTGTGACCACTGATGCTGTACTACTGAAGGGCTCAGATGCTGAAGGCGGACAAAGGATCAGATGCTTCAAGTTTCATGGCTGCACCTCTATATGACATGACCCTGGTCCTAGAGCACAAGCAACCTGCCCTCAGCCAGACAGGGGTCAGATATTCTCAGAGGCTATGTGAAGATCTATGGAGTGTCCTCACTGCATGTTGTCAACATCCTTCTGCCATCAAGTGACTATTAGGGCCTCCCGTGAGTCTCCATGACAGGAGCTTCTCACAGATCCAGACTGGAGCCAAATGTTTATAAGTGCAATGTGAGGCTCAATGGGGTCACTGCATGTCGTCATCACCCTCCACAAATCTGGCAGCTATGAGGGCCTCTCGAGTGCGCCTGCCTCATCTGGCCAGTGCAAGGGCCTCATTAACATCATCGTCGCCTCTGAGAACCTCCTCACCCTCATCCCCATCAGCATCCTCCTCATCGGAGGAGACTTCCAGCTCCACCCTCTCATCAGCCAGCTCGTCTCCCCATTGCAGGGCCAGGTTGTAAAGGGCGCAGCAGATGACGCCGATGCATGACACCCTCTGCAGACTATGTTGCAGGGCTCCACCAGACCGGTCCAGGTACCAGAACCTCATCTTCAGCACCCCAATGGTCTGCTCCACCAAGTTGAGTTGCAGCATGAGCCTCATTATAGTGTCGCTCTGCTGCAGTCTGAGGCTGCCGCACGGGTGTCATTAGCCATGGCCTTTGTAGGTAGCCCTTGTCCCCGAGGACCAATCCCTGCAGCTGCCGTGGACTCTGGAAGACTCCAGGAATCTGTGACCGACTGAGAATGTATGTGTCATGCACGCTCTCTGGAAACCATGCGTACACCTGCAGAATGCGTTTCTGGTGCCAGCTGCACATTCAGCGAATAGAAGCCCTTGCCGTTGATGTAGTCCACCGTGTATTGCGACGGAGATCTGCGTGCAACATGAGTGCAGTCGGTCGCACCCTGAACCTGTGGGAAACCCGAGATCTGGGCGAATCCAATCACTCTTACATCCTGGCTGTCCTGGTCCTGGGCGAACTGCACGAAGTTGTGTACCCTCGCAAAGATGGCATCTGTGACCTCATTGATGCATATGTGGGTGGAGGCTTGTGAGATCCCACAGAGGTCACCTGAGGATCCTTGAAAGGAGCCACTGGCAGAGAAATTGAGTGTCACTGTCACTTTCACAGCCCTCGGCAGTGGGTGCCCTCCATGTCCCTGTGGCGCTAAATCCTGTGGTACCTGGCAAATGTGACTGACCAGTTCCCTAGACATGCTCAGTCTCCGGCAACACTGGCTCTTGGTCATCTGCAGGAATGAAAGATGGCATATATAGATCCTTGGTGTTGCTAGGCACCAGCCTGCATTGGCTGCTGTGGCTCTTGGGCGGAGTGTGCAGAAGCCCCAGCTGCCCCTCCTTCCTGAGGTTTCTGCTCCTGGTCTGCGCAGCCAGGGGCCTCAGTCGCTCTCTCCATCGTCTTTGCACGCTGTAGGCCAACAGGCACACAGCTAGGTCACCAGGCTCCATGATCCTGATGTACTCCTCCTGCAGGATGAAAGAGACACGTGGTTAGCATGGGCGTACGAAGAACCTGTCCTGGTTAAGTGTGACCGCCCATAACGGTTCCTGGACAGTGCTGGCCACCACTTGGATGGCCAGAGATTAGTGCACTGCATGATTGCCTCTGCGTTGCTTGAGTGGGCAGATAAGCTAGGAGCCCGACCCCAATCATAACAATGTGGTTGCGCCTGAACTGTCTCAACTGCAGATGAATGGTCACTTTATACAGGTTTCCCGAATGTGTGGCCACTTCCCTCGCCCACCCGGCACCCCCCCATCCCAAATGCTTGTACACTATATTCAATGGCAGGACTGCCCTTAACCACCACCCCCCCGCCCTCCTGCCATGAGTCATCTCAACGGAAAGACTGCCCTTAACACCCCACCCCCAACGCCACCAGTTGCCTCAACTGCAGTGCTGCCCGTGACCCCTGCAGCCACCAGTCACCTCAATGACAAGGCTGCGCTTGACCACCCATCCCCACCCCCCCCATCACAAGTTGCTTCAACAACAGGGCTGCCCTTAACCCTGACCCCCCTGTGCCCCTCAAGCACAATGTTACTGTGTACTCACCTCCGAGTTCTCCTCAAAGTGCAGGCCGCCAAGTGCACGTTGCTTATGTGCTGCTGTGAAACACATCGGCGTGCCTTTCTGCTGAGGTGGACGGACGGTCCAGCTTGGAGGGGGGGAGTGATTCCAGCGGGCTGGCCTGATAATGATATGCTGATGTGTTACAATTAGCTTCCTGACGTCTGATGGAGGGAAACGCGGCCTGTCGGTGGGCTGAGCAGACGTTCGTGAACTGGTTTCCCGTCGTCGTAAAACCAATCGCGCCATATTGTCCACTCACACCACCAAACATACCCTACGCCAGCAGGCACGGAAAACTCCACCCATAGTGTGTGTGCAACAGAATTTTACATAGGTGAATTAAGTCCAACTGAGTTTAAAAAATACCTTCTTTTCCCCTAGCCAGCATCAAAGCAACGTGCCAACTTTTTGACGAAAAATTAAAAATTAACATATGGGGCAGAATTTTTTGCTCGGCGGGTGGGCGCGTTCCTGACCCGCTCGAGCGTGAAATGATGCATGTTAACGTCTGCCGAGCGTGCCAACGTCAACACACATTCTCGTGATATTTCGCTAGGTGGGCGCACGAGGAAGACAGAGGCACGCCCGCCATTAATTAATTAAGAGGCCAGTAATCAATTATCTCTGAGTTTACGTAGCCCGTGCGATTTTTCAGTCGTCGCACAGGCAAAACGGGCAGGCGGGCAGGCTACAATTGGCAAAAGCTCATCCACAGGCAGGATAAGAAGGCTCAGCCGCAGTGCCAATATGAGCTGTAAGGATTTTTGGAGATCGTGCGCTGCTGGTTGATTTTATGAACTGGACGGCTTCATCTCGCTTCAGGGCTGCATCCTGAACATTTCTAGGCTTCATTTCAGGACTCATTGGTGTATTCCAGACCCCCGGAGGATTTTGACTGTGTGGGCCCTTCCAGATATTGGATAGCCTTCCGTAACCCTGGTAATGGGGGTTGTGGTCTCCACCTCCAGGAAGGCTGTGAGGCCGACTGCCCCGCCGACCTGCCCTCCCGCCTGTCGTGTCCAACTGCAATGGAATCCACCGAGACCTCAGCGCCCTTTCTGTGGCAGCCTCCCATGGGCTGCCTGGGCCACTTCTGAATCGGCCGCCAGGTCGCCATTGGACCCGGCAGACATCATGCCCCCGCCCCCGCCCGCCCCTCTCGGAGCTTCCTCAGCCGCCTTTCACGCTGGGCAGGTCTTAATTGGCCCGCCAGCGTGAAATCGCGATGCCGTGCCAATTGCGGCTGTGGCCAGCTTCCCGAATACCCGCTCCTGCCGAGCCTGCCCGCCAAAGGGCAAAATTCTGCCCATGAAATCACTTATTCTAAATATTTTGTCCAATCGCATGCCAACATTTTACACTGATATATTTTTTTTTAAAATTGGAGGAGACATTGCTAATTCTTCGACATAATTTTCTCTGGCCGATAAGAAGTTATTGGGAATAATGGCCGGGATTTTTCGGCTCCGTCGCAGTGAGGCGGCGCCCCAGGCGGCAGGACCGGAAGATCCCGGCGGCGGGCGGGTGTGAAAAATCCCACTCAATGTCACAAGCACAAAGTAGTTAGGCTAAGACTGAAGCCATATTCAGTGGCATGTATTGTGGAAAATATTAGTGAATCAGAATCAGGATTAATGGAAGTATGTCCTTCCCCAATGGAGCAGGCAAAGTTTCAATGAAGCAACTGAAAGGTAAAAAGCTGCTTCTGAGAAAGACGCTTCCTTTTGGTTCTATCAATTCAGTTTAACATTCCTTCACCTGCCATAATTCTACCGTGATTACTTTAGTCACTGAATTGAATTTTATTACTTAACCTAGTGAACTTGAGTATAAATCAAATCTCTCCTGCCTTTTCAAACAAAAAGTGTTTCTGAAGCTATGTTGAATATTCAAGCCCGTAGGGTTTAATGGCCACAATGGCTTGGAAACATTCATAGCGAAACATCTGATTCTCAGATCATGCTGGGCCGCTACATCTTCAATGGGCAACACAGATTCTTAATGCCACTTACGGCTGCCAACTAAAGTTTCCATTGGCACCAGGTGCCAATCTGCTTGCCTGCCAGTTAAATATAATCCTTAAGACTAAACCCTTTACGGCTCAGTGTTGGAATCATTTAGCAGACTTAGGATGCTTTTTCAGTCATCTCTCCCATTACTTGTGAATCAAAACAGCTATTAGTGATGGGGAACAGGCAATTTCATTCAGTAAAGAGATTAATCAAGTTGTAAGTCCCTTGACTATAGTGAAAGATCAAAGTTGGTACCTCTAAACAGCACTTCAATGGTAGACGTTGCTGGCTCCAATTATTTGGATACTTGGCTTCAGCAATACCTCACTTTGCCCAGTTCTCATGTAACAGACATTTCTATTCTTAAATTATTTTTAACATTTGAAAACAGAACGGTATTTTTGATTAGAATCTTGTGTTTTTTATTTTGTTTTTGTTTCTACTGGTCGTTGTCTATAATGTCCCATTTCAATGGGATAATTTCTTTTGGCATACAAGTAATTTGGGACATGTGGCAAGTGTAACATATTTGGGAGGAAAAGGCTTTCTCTTCACCTGTTCATGAGATGTGAACATTGTTGGCAAGGCCAGCATTTATTGTCAATCCCATATTGTGCTTGAGATGGTGATGGTGAGTTGCCTTTTTGAATCACTGCACTCCATGTGGTGTAGGTACGTCCATATTGCTGTTGGGGATGGAGTTTCAGGATTTGGACCAAACAGTGAAGGAATGACCTGTTATTGGAGCTGCAAGTGAGGAGTATTCAATTACTTTCATGGCTTGTGCCTTAGCGGACACAGAGAGAATGTTTTCTCTTGTGGATAATGTTGGAAGCCTAACTAAAAGCTATCAGTATAAAGAAGTCACCAAGAAATCCAATAGGGAATTCAGGAGAAACATCATGAGCCAAAAGATGGTGAGAATGTGGAAATTGCTACCACAGGGAGTGTTTGAAGTGAATAGTATTGAAGCATTTAAAGGGAAGCTAGACAAACATATGAGGGAGAAGGGAACAGTAGGTTATGATAATAGATTTAGTTGAGGAAGGATGGGAGGAGGCTCGAATGGAGTATAAAAGTTGACATGGACTGGTTGGGACAGATGAAGGGCCTATTTCTGTGCCATGTAACCCTTGCAATTCTCTGTTGATCACAGAATCAATCACAGAGCAGAAGAGGCCCTTCGGCCCATCGAGTCTGCACTGACACGTGAGAAACACATGATGAACAGGCTTTATACAGTCAGATGCTGAATCAATGAAATAGGGAGGAGCAAGGCTATAGAGGGACCTGAACACAAGAATGATAATTTTAAAATTGATACACTGATGAACATGAGTTTTATATATTTTATATGTGTGGAAAATGGGGCCTGCAAAAGACAGCACCTCTGACATTGCAGAGCTCATTCTTCAATACTGTGTTGGAGCACCACCCTAGATTATGTGCTCGAGCCCTGAATAGGGTTAATTGTACTTTCAGAAGCCTATTGTAATTGTGTTTATAATCCTATTGTAAATTCTGTGGAAGATTGTTTCTGGAGAGGTTACATGAAATGAAGTATTTACATGTACTGATAGATACAGCTAGCATTCAATAAGGGTAGATTTCATCTCCACAAAGCAGTAGCCCTGAGTTTGCTTTGGGAGTGGAGTGTGAAGAAGATATTTAAACTGTTTCTGCCAAAAACAATATTTATTGCCGAGCACCATTTTTAACCTTTTAACTTCCTGATGTCATGAAAGCAACTAATTTCTTATAAAAGCAAGGTGGTTAATTTATGACTCATTCATGTTGTGAATTGGTTTGATGGTAAGTTAGGAAATGTGAACTACACCTTGTCCTCTGCGCTTTTGATCCAAGGCCAAAGACATACTTACAATACAGTTCAAGCTCTCCATTTTGGATGTGAAATCCCGAGAACTGGAAGTTTCATTTCCACTGCAATTCATGGTGAGTAGCTAGGCCCCGTGCACACAGCTTTAAGGCTACCATGAAGCAACTTCCTAAAAGTTCAACTGTTATTATTCCATCTGCATATCACATAGGCTTAATTTGATTTGAATTAAGATGTATTTCCGAAGTAAGGTTCAATTTTAATGCGTTATTTCCTTGTCTGCATTACCTGCACAATTTCACACACCGATATTTTCGCAGTCGTTTTATAGCCAAGAATGCCAGGATTCCAACTGAAACTGAAATAATGGTTTATAATGTGCACTACAGGGAGTTCACTGTGTGCAAATTAGCTGTTGTGTTTCCTACATTATAACAGTGACTACGCTTCAAAAGTACATCATCGGGCTGTAAAGCACTTTGAGATATCCGGTGGTCATGAAAAGTGCAATATAAATGCAAGTTTTTCTTTCTTCTTTCAGTGTAACAACGTCAATCTGAAGTAATACCTTATTCAGTCCCATGTGACATCCAGCTGTATGCAACAAATAATAACAACATTTCTTTTTCAATCCAAAGGAGTATTGCATGTCCCAGTCTTCCACTAGCACATTCCATACTGGTATAAATAGAACACTGAATGATGAGCGTTTCATTGTGATTTGCCTTGTATTCATGCAGATGACCTACAGAGTTCAATTGTATCATCCCTCTTCTTCTTTCAGCTTCTCCAGTTACCACAATGCTGGCTGATTACCCTTCTCAATCTCTGCCTGTCGGTCACCTACTCTTCTTCCAATTCCATTGAATCTAACTGTTCTATTAACTGTATCATCCCTGCTATATAGCATGTGATATGCCAATCATTTGGTTCAGTATTCTTTATTTCTCTCGCCTGTAAAGTATTGCATAAAGAAAGTTAAAGCATTACATAGCTCCAAACTTCAACCGTTTTACAAAAGTTCCCAAAAAAGTAGGAACAAAAAGCTCGACAAAAGATTTCAAAGGCGGTATTTAATGGAGGCCTCACATTAACAACTAGAGAACCAATTTTAGGAATTAAGTGCCACTCAGGCACATGGCAGGCGAGCAGCAGGTCACCCCATGGGATCAAGGACCCCAGGACCCCACCGAGAGCTGCCAGTGAATCAGGGGCTGGCGCCAGTATGACATCCACCTGAGGCCAAATATCATGGATGGCCCCAGGCCCCAGGTAAGTGATAGTGGGAGAGGGATCACATGATGGAGTTGGGGGGGGATGTAGGAGGGAGGCAGTGTTGGCTACAAGAGCAGGGGATATTGCTCTCAGCAGGCCACCCCTCTTCCTAATGCCGGGTCCCTCGAACAGGTGCTGAGAGCCTTTGAATGAGGAGCTTCTGCTGGAAGCCCACAATTAAACATACCAGGGCTTGCTTGTCATCTTCCCAGCTTGGAAAGTCCTCTGCCTGCTGTTGGGTTAATATTAGTGGCAGTAGGCACTAATTGCTCATTTAAGGGCCTCAATTGACGGCGGGGCTGGAAGGACGTCCATGGGCCTACCCATTACGGACTTAATCGGGGTGGAGTCAGGAAGATGGCAGGATCCCCACACACTATTCTCCCGCATGATTAAACTCCCCCCATCATCAAAGTCGCCACAAGGGTGGGCATTAAATTCCAACCCTAAAGCTGAAATGTGAAAGAGGTATCTAGATATGTGTACATTCTTCAGATTAGTCAGCTACCATGTTTACTTATGGATCTCTTGTATATTTGTAAAAGAAAAAATAAAGCCTTCAAATTGTATTTCCACATGAAAGCTACAAAGAAGCATTCCAGTGGTTGATGTAACATCTGTTGTTTAGAGACTGGACTGCAGCTGGTTTTATAAACCTTGTGGTTAAAAATATTGGTAGTTGGACTCTGAATCCCTGATGCAGTTTTCCAAACAGCTCGATACAATTTGCCTTAAGACAGGGATGGTTTCCAACTTCACCGCCTGAGTGAAATCAACGGGATAAAAAGTAGGCAGTTTTCACATGGTGGAAGGGTGATTCACTCTGCCAGGTCACTGCCCAGTAACATTAACAACTGGTGTAACAAGAGTGCCTCCTTGTAAGTTCAACTGGACATTTGTGTCTTCCACACATGTATTTCCTCTCTAGTTCCAAAGGTAGAAATTATTGCATTGTTAAGGTCCCAGTTGGAATTAAGCATGATGTTATAGATTCTGTCGGGATGCCTGGCTTAATACCTGAGATTCTCAACAGGCTATTTGACTTAAGAACGGAAAAGTTTAAAGACAATGATTAGGGCAACTGGCCAAAATTTGCACCCACATTCCTGGAAGAATGAGAACACACTGGGAACTATGTCTTTGTGTCAACAGTTACCACCGAGAGGAAACAAAGGAAAAAAAAATACATCGACATCCTCCAGGAGGTGCCTGACAGTACTAGACAGTGAAAAGCCATTATATAAGGAATTCTTTTCAACATTTAGTGCCTGATGTCCATAACAAGGATGTTATAGTGGTTAAATGATGAGGCCACAATAAACAGTTGTTTAAAAAAAAACAAAGCTGGAAAAACGCATCTGCTCCTGACAGGATAGGACTCATTCAGGAGATAATTGATGTTTACTGTTTTAATCATTGTTGAAAGCCTTTGGAGTTATGACATGGGGGAAATAGCCATCTTCCTGAAGTCAAGCTACCTATTAGGTGCCATTTGAAGATGGTTCAAACACAGGTTTCAATATTCTAAAATCACCATTGCTAATTTTGGCATAATACCTTGTGAAAAAAAAACTCACAGAAAAGAACAAATGTTTGCAATTAATGATTTACTGTCAATTGTGATTCTAAAATTTTGCCCAGAATTATTTCAGCAATAAATTTCGGTTGTTTTATTTTCCATAAACATTTGACATTTGCCTTGAAAAACACCACAAGAAACTAATGGTCAAGTTGTTGGCAATCGCTGAAAGAAATCTGTTTTGATCAGTCTTTTAAGTTATTTTTTCTTCAGTACCACGTGACAGTGTTGTTTCGCAAAGAAACTATTCCTTCACATTCTGCACAACATTGTGTTGACACAATAAAATTGAAAATATACTGAAGTCACAAGGTGACAAGGATACAAAACAGGTTATTAAAAGTAATATAAAAAAAGATGAAAGACTACTTTATGATCCTTTTAACTCTTTGTTTACAAGGTCACATATGTGGATCGAGTGCTGTTTCCTTATTCTAATTTTATGTACCAAATTCATTTGGTTCCTTCCATGAATGGCCATATGCAATCAGCAGGGATTTTTGCGAAATGTTGTTCTCAATTGTGAAAAAATTGGCAGGAACAGTTCTGTTATTAGTCCTAAATCCAGAAATATATTAGAGTTCAGTTACAAAACAAATTGATTCAGCTGTACCACGATGCTACTGTAGGTTAAAATGGCCTCAATTTTACACAATAAAGTCAAGGGCGTTAATTTTGACCGTGGGTGATAGTGTAAAAAGGGTAATACTGAATTAGCTAACTGTTATGCTTTTCTTCTGAGTTCCATTTCCATTGGAGTCATCTGTCATAAATCACAGATCTTTTACATATGGGTGTCTGCGATATTGGTCCTTGGGCACCTTAACTGGGGACATCTGTTCCTTCCCCTTTGTGGGAGTGATGGCTCAACATTCCCTCCCAGCTCCTCCTACTTCTGATGTTCTGTGATTGACAAAGTGATATTCCCCCTGTCACAGTAATACCTGATTGTGCTTGGGCAGATGCTTGAGAAAGTAAGATGCCATGGCTGAACATTTTTTTAAATTCTTCCATGGGACGTGGGCGCTGTTGGCTAGGCCAGCATTTCTTTTGCCCATCCTTAATTGCCCACGAGAAGGTGGTAGTGAGCCGCCTTCTTGAACCGCTGCAGTGCATCTGGTACACCCACAGTGCTGTTAGGAAGGGAGCTCCGGGATTTTGACCTAGTGACAGTGAAGGAATGGCAATATCATTCCAAGTCAGGATTGTGTGTGGTTTGGAGGGGAACTTGCAGGTGGCAACGTGGATCAGATAGAGGATGAGTCCTTCTGGAGATGCCTAGCTGCTTGATGCTTCTTTCTCAAAGTGATCAGCACTTTGAGGGACACACAATCTATTCATCTTAGCAAGGTGGTCTCTGACTTGTGTAACAGAGTGAGACAGGGAGCGAGAGAGAGTGAGACATGATATGTGAGCCATGGGCTTTGTAAGTTCTGTTTCCATGACAAGGGGTACCACTTTGAAAGATTTTTTTAAAAATGTTATAAATGACAAACTAGGCAAGACAAGCTTTAAGAAATTGTTGACCGTAACTTGACCCTAACTGTCTTTACTCAGGAATGACTCCCAGCCAGTTCAGTTAAAGGACAAGGGAATTGTTCAGTTGATGAGAGGCATTTGGAGAGAAAGAGAGGGAGAGTAAGATTGAGAGTCAGAGAGGTTTAGGCAAGAAAATAACTCCTATTGCTCTTATTCATTGCTGTACTTAAGGACGCAACTGTCATAGCTGAATAAACCTTCGTCTTAAGCTCTAGTCTGTTTGTCTACTAACCATCTTTCGCAGAGAAGGGGTCATTGGACAGTGAGGCAGTGGGGTCGGGGAAAGGGCAGGGGGTGGCTTTGAGCAGCACCTTCCTCTTCCCAATGCTGGGTCCCTCAATTGGGCGCTAAGTGCCTGTGAACAAGGGACCACCACCGCCCCCCACCCCACCCCCCACCAACCCCTTCTCCTTACAAGGCCACTAGCAAACCTGACAGGATCTGCTGGCTGGTCTTTAGGAGGTGCAGGGCACCTGTTAAATCCCTGAGCCACCACTGAATTCCAGTGGGCTCAGGGGTAATTGGTGTCTAGTGGCTCATTAATGAGCATAATTGACATCCCGCTGCCATCAGGTGGGATTCCCACTTCAGGCCCTTATGCCCCCAGCTTAATTGGGAATAGTTTTTCCGATGCCAGGAAACCGACACCCAATTTTCCCAGCTCCCCTACCACTGCTCTGGTAAGCTCAATTAAATTCTGCCCATTCTCTTACCGTGTATACATTGTATCAAGTATGATAATGTATCATGTATTCAAAGTGGCATTTATTCATACAACAATATAACAAATTCAATTGAATATTTCCATAAAATTGGTTACTTTAACATGCTACTTTTAAATTGATAAAGTGCTTAAGTACCTCGACATGTAATACTTGCTCCCTTTGACCAAATTGAGTTTGGACAGTAATAATGTAACATCATCAGTAAAATGCTTTGAATGTTTTCATTGTATGCAACGGGAATGTGAGCTGTGTTTTGTGACTAGCAGAGTAAATTAGAAAGTCAAATCCTCCAGCCAAAGAAATTACATGGTTTGTGGATACTCAGCTTTTGTGCGATGGCAAGAGCCTTGATTCACTTCAACGTCAAGAAAAGAAAATGAAAAAGTGAAAAGGAATTACTTTCCACAAATAAAAAACAAGCTTCATTGATTACAAAAGATCTCCAAAGAACAAATTAGCTGGTTGTGATTTTTTATCTTGTTTATTTAACGTGTTGTTTTTTTGTTTTTTTTTGTTCATTCAAGTAAATGAATTCAGTCATGAGGAATTGGTTTTTATTTCGCTTTATGTAGCCAACGAAAGCATCAAGCGCTCACGTATCAGGATCACAATGGATGAGATGGAGTGAGGAGCCCTAATTTCACAGCTGCATCCCATTTCTATTGATTTTCTACAAAGCTCTGTTTTGTATGGGCGGTACCAATAGGTTTAATCTTTCTGGCATTGCATTTATCATGAAAGCAACAATGATGTGTGAGATTTGAAACAGGTATTGAGTTCATGCTGCAGATTAAAGTGTTTGGGGAGCAAGGTGAGATCACTTTGAATACACATAACTGCATATATCTTGACATTGTAGTCCCTCCATATTGAATCCCGATGAATTATCAAAAAGGGGAAAGCATTCTGTGATTTTCTCAAACAGAGAATGCATGCAGCAAAATATTAGCTTTTGTGCATGAATAAATCACTGATCTGTCATGTTTACCACATATTAAGAACAGTAAACCATAGTTAGAAACAAGAGTATAGTAATGATAGGGACAGGAGGAGGTTAAACAACCTGTGCACCTGATCTGCAATTCAATTAGATCATGGCTGTTATGTACCTCAACTCCTTTTACCTGATTTTCCTCCAAATTCTATTGATACCATTGCCTGACAAAATTCTATCAAGCTCAGTCTTGAAAGCTCCAACTGACAGAGCAACCACAGCCTTATGGGAGAGAAAATTGCAGATTTTCACTCCCCTTTGTGTGAGATGAATGCTGAGCTGATTTCATTCCTGACTGCTTTCCCATCAATGGAATAAAAGTCAGGCAGGTGATACATGCTGCCAGATTACTGCCTAGGCAATGAAGATGAAAGTTTAACCCATGGTCATTCATCATATTCTAGAGCCTTGCTGTCCAGTGCATTCCATCCTTTTGTGCTTTCAGCCTAACTATGCTATCTGATCATTTCCCAAAGTTAACAAACCCAATCAGCACAAGTTTATCCCTTGTACCAATCTATATGTTAATAATTTTTGAGTGGGGGATTCAGAATTTCTTGAGATTTTCTGGACCCAATTAACAGACCTTTTAAAACCTAATTATCTCCCCTACAAATGTGGAAAAATTATCTTGAATCTAAAATGCCTAGCAAGTCAGCATAAGATGCCTACCTGTAATAAGGAATTATTCCTGGTTTGGATCAAGAAACAATTCAAGTCATTGTTCTCCATGAAAAAATGTTCTGATTTAAAACATATAATTGTTAAATGTAGAAATGAATGCAGATACACCAGGTTGCTGCAATGTTGTGTATATGCTCCTTTTCATGTGGCCCAAGTCAACAACATCTTGTATTTAGCATAATAAAATGTCCCAAGGTGCTTCACAGGAGCATTATAAAACTAAGTTTGACACTGATGGTGGAGCAGTTAAAATTAGGGATACTGAAAAGACCAGAATTAGAGGAGCACACCTCTCAGTGCTTCCCACCCACGACTGCTACGCGGAAGACAGGAAAGGCAAAAAGACTGCAGCCCCCAGGTTTAGTGACGCGTCCCTCGAGTTCCTTTTGGATGCCGTGGAGGCCCATCTTGATGTCCTCCACCCCGGCTCTGGCTACAGCGGCATCACCAATCCAGCATTGGAGGCAGTGGCAGCGGTGGTCAGCGCCAATGCCCTGCAAAAGAGGACAGCCACCCAGTGCTGCTGCAGGATGAATGGTCTCATCCATTCCGCCAGGGTAGCTCACTTTTCTCATCGCTCTCAACTCACACACTTACAAGCCCATCGCACATCCGCAGGGATCTCACACCTCAAGGGACAACAGCGCTAACTCTCACACACACCCTCACATCTCCATCAGGCTTATAACCTCTGGAGTTCGAGTCCTCATCCTGTCCATGGCGCCGCTCACCACACAAACATTCCACACACTGCCATGTGTCCTGCCCAGATTCTCTCCATCTGTTTTCATGTAGGAGATGCCTGCTCACATCAGCAGGGAGAGGTCCCAAACCGGGGGGGTGGAGAGGCCCACATTAGGCCCCTCACTCACTTTGAGGAGTGTGCCATCGCGTTGACTGGCGAGGACAAGGATTGTGCCTGCAGTGATGGTAAGGTCGGCGGTGAACACCCTCATAACCTGCACCATATTGTCCCTCTCTCAATGCAAATGTGGGTGCTCCCTCTCCTGCTTTTGACTTTGCTGCTATGCACTACTTATCTCTACTTTTCTTCAAAGGGAGCTCTGCCAAGCGACTGACACCCTCAACCACCCAGTCTCTCAGTTCCACCCAGGTCCTCACCACTAGCCAAGAGGACGCATCATCCATTGAAGATCTGGAAATAGGCAGCTTGGAATACACGTCACAGCACCTACCCACACTCTGCACCAGCACAGGAACACACAACTCGGTGGGACCTAAATCTATAACAGGCTCGAGTTCACAATCTGGTGGTTACCACATGGATACATGTCCGCAGCAGTAGGATGCAGGTTCGTGTGAGCTCCCTGGCACTCAGAGGATTGCTGAGGATCAGGCATTTATGAAGTCTGAGTCAGATGAAGAGCCTCTAGATTTGGTCTTCCAGCTCATCATGGAGAGTCAGCAGAAGGCGTGGGAACATCACACAGAGCTGTTGGAAGCCCTCGACAGAGTGACATGCGAGTCGGAGGAGTGCGTCTGCCTGCTCTCTGATGAAGTGGTGCCCGCACATATGCAAATGGAGGTTTCCATGGAGAGGATGGCGAACGCCATGGAGGCCCTGGTCCAGCAGGACGTGGAGATGTGTGCAAACCTGCACTCAAGTGCGAAAGGCATGGGTAAGTTCCTGCAGTGGCAACGCGAGAGGGAAACGAGGCACCTCAACGTCCCTCCATGTGCTCCTTCCCCTTAAGGAGTCAGGCCAGGGCCCCCGGGCACCCCAAGGTAAGAGAAGCCGTAGCTGGACCCCCTGAGTCATCCACTCAGGAACCTCAGAGGCTGTCCTCTCCCTCTGAGTCCTCTTTGCCTGTGAGCCCCTCAACCTTGCACTCTGTCACCACAGAGGGAGCAGCTGGCCAACAAGTGATTCTGGAGGGAGAAGTCTGTGTGTGTGTGTGTGTGTGTGTGTGTGTGTGGCAGGGCCTTTTGGAGCCTTGTGGAAGCACTCTCCCATGCACACGGACCCTTCATGTATCATACCCATTTCAATGTCCTGAGCATTTTGAATGCTGCCTGCTGGCATTCGCTTTCAGTTGTCCATCTGAGCTGACCTGCATCTCCGCCCACCCAATGATCACACTCTCATGCAACACCTTATCTCACCCACCACAACTCTCATTTCACTATTGATTTGGACAGCATGGTCTGGATTCATATTTTCGTCAGCTCCCTCATCTTTTCCCCTCCCCTAGGCACCCATTTCCATTCCCCCCATCACAGTTGCCCGCCTGGCATCACCCTTCCTCCTTCCCTCTGTTACCTACCAGCTATAACCCTTTTCCTATGGGAATGTCCAGGTTAACATGCAAGTTCCCTTCCTTTCTAAAAATCCCACCCCAATCCACATTAACCTCCCAACCTCCTCCACCCCACCCCCAGGGTCCATATCTGCCTCTGAGCTCCCACTAACCACCTTCGCTGTCCCTTCTACCGCTACCATCAAACCATCACCCTCCCACCCTACTGCCTCACTCAGGCCTCAGTCACTCTCACCATTCCCTCATACCATGCCCATCCTCAGTTCATTCCCCAAGAGTCATTCATGGACCCATCACACTCCTCCCTTGCACATTCACCTGGACATCACCTCCCCACCCCCGACTGGACCCCTTCCCCCCGGAATCCCATCGCCCCTCCAGACTCCTTCCCCACTGGAACCCCTTTCCTCCTCTGGACCCCTCTCCCCCGGAATCCCTTCATCCATTGGACTCCTTCCCCCTGGAACCCCTCCCCCCCACCCCCCGGAACCTTTCCCCACTGCCTCCTGTTAGTCCTCCCCCCGAAGGCTCCCCCCACAGACTCTCCCCTACATAGCCCCTCTGCCTTCCTGACTCCCTCAGACACCCTTACTTCTTCAGCCACTCTTAGTCCTTTCCACGTCCCTACTCCTTCCTCCAGCCTTACTTCTTCTTACAGCCTCACTTCTTCCTCCAGCCTTACTTTTTTGCCATTCCTGACTCCCTCAGACTCCTTCCTGATTCACTTCTCCATCTAGCTTTCCTTGTAACCATGTTACAAGGAGATCAAAGTTGGGAACTAATTATTCAGGGGTATGCGACTTTGCAAAAGGACAGGCAGGAAGGAAAAGGGGGGTAGGGTAGCTTTGTTAGTACAAGATGGAATGAGTACAATAGCAAGAAATGATCTTGGATCGGAAGACATAGAATCCATATGGGTGGAGGTAAGAAATAACAAGGGGAAGAAGATGTTGATGGGAGTAGTCTATAGGCCCCCTAACAGTAGCTTTACTGCAGGACAGAGGATAAATCAGGAGATAATGAGA
Organism: Cetorhinus maximus; assembly: GCF_964194155.1. Lineage (NCBI taxonomy): Eukaryota > Metazoa > Chordata > Chondrichthyes > Lamniformes > Cetorhinidae > Cetorhinus > Cetorhinus maximus. The sequence continues at coordinate 105,523,018 of NC_135889.1, read as the reverse complement.
TAATAAAAATGGCCGTACATTATTCATGGGTGACTTTAATCTTCATGTAGATTGGGAAAATCAAATTGGCAGAGTAGCCACGAGTAAGAATTCACAGAGCATATTTGGGACAGTTTCCTAGAACAATATGTTGTGGATCCACCCAGGGATCAGGCTATTTTGGATCTGGTAAAGTGTAATGAGGCAGGTTTCATACATGATCTCAGAATAAAAGATCCCCTAGGAAACAGTGACCATAACATGGTAGAATTTAGCATTAATTTGAGAGTGAGAAACTTGGGTCAGAAACAACTGTGTTAAACTTAAATAAGGGTAATTACAAAGGAATTAGGGCAGAGTTGGCTGGAGTGGACTGGGAAAGGAGTTTAGCAGAAAAGATGATTGATGAATAATGGCAGATGTTTAAGAAAATAGTGCATGACTCACAACAAAGAAATATCCCAGTGAGGAAGAAGGACTCAAGGAAGAGATAAACCAACCGTGGTTAACCAAGTTAAGGATAGTATCAAATTGAAAGAAAAAACATACAATGTGACAAAGATTAGTGGTAAGCCAGAGGATTGGGAAAGTTTTAAAAACCAACAAAAGATAATAAAGAGGAAGAAAATAAACTCTGAGGGTAAACTAGCAAGTAATATAAAAACGGGCAGTAAGATTTTCTTTAAATATATTAAAGGGAAGCGAGAGGCCAAAGTGAACATAGGCCTTTAGAGAATGAGGCTGGGGGAACAATAATAGGGAACCAGGAAATGACAGAGGAGTTGAATAAATACTTTGCATCAGTCTTCATGGTAGAAGACACTGGTAGCATTCCAAAAATACTAAACAATCAAAAGACAAGAGTGGGGGGTGTGGGTGGAGGAAATAAATACAATAACTATCACTAGAGAAAAAGTACTAGGGAAACTGATGGGGCTAAAGGCTGATAAGTCCCCAGGATCTGATGGTTTGCATCCTAGGATATTAAAGGAAGTAGCCACAGAGATAGTGGATGGATGGGTAGTAATCTTCCAAAAATCCTTAGATTCTGGAAAAGCCCCAGAGGACTAGAAAACTGCCAATGCAACACCCTTATTCAAAAAGGGAGGGAAAAAAACGGGTAACTAAAGACCAGCTAGCTTAACATCCATCATTGGGAAAATGCTAAAAGTCTATTATAAAGGATGTAATAGCAGACCATTTAGAAATGCATAATATACTCAAGCAGAGTCAGCATGGCTTCATGAAGGGGAAATAATGCCTGACAAATTTATTAGAATTCTTTAAGGAGGTAACAAGCAGTATAGATAAAGGGGAACCAGTAGGTGTAATATATTTAGATTTCCAAAAGGCGTTCGATAAGGCATCCCACTTAAGATTACTTAATAAGGTAAGAGCCCATGGTTTTGGGGGTAGTATGTCAGCAAGGATAGAGGATTGGCTAACTAATAGAAGACAGAGAGTTGCGATAAGGGGGGCATTTTCAGGATGGCAACCTTTATAGTGGAGTGCCACAGGTATCAGTGCTGGGGCCACAATTATTTACAATATATATTAATGACTTAGATGAGGGAAGTGAATGTACTATCGCCAAGTTTGCGATTGACACAGAAGTAGATGGGAAGGCAAGCAGTGAGGAAAAGAGTCTACAGAGGGATATAGACAGGTTAAGTGAGTGGGAAAAAACTTGGTAGATGGAATATAATTTGGGAAAATGTGAGGTTATGCATTTTGGCAGGAAGAATAGAGGAGCTGAATATTATTTAAATGAAGAAAGACTGCAGAAAGCTGCAGTACAGAGGGATTTGTGCATGAGTCACAAAAAGCTAGCATACAAGTTCAGCAGGTAATAAGGAAGGCAAATGGAATGTTAGCCTTTATTACAAAGGGAATGGAATATAAAAATAGAGAAGTCTTGCTAAAAGTATACAAGGCACTAGTTAGACCACACCTAGAATACTGTGAACAGTTTTAGTCCCCTTATCTAAGGAAAGATATACTGGCATTGGAGGCAGTCCAGAGAAGGTTCACTAGGTTGATCCCAGGTATGAAGGGATTTTCTTATGAGGAGAGGTTGAATAGGTTGGGCCTGTACTCATTGGAGTTTAGAAGAATGAGAGGCGATCTCAATGAAACATATAAGATTCTTAGAGGGCTTGACAGGTTAGATGCTGAGAGGTTGTTTCCCCTTGTGGGAGCGTCTAGGGCCTGAGGGCATAATCTCAGAGTAAGGGATCGCCCATTTAAAAAATGAGGAGGAATGTCTTCTCTCAGAGGGTAGTGAATCTGTGGAATTCTTTACCGCAGAGGGCTGTAGAGACTGGGCCGTTAATTATATTCAAGGCTGAGATAGACAGATTTTTAATCAGTAAGGGAATCAAGGGTTATGGGGAAAAGACAGGAAAGTGGAGTTGAGGATTATCAGATCAGCCATGATCTCATTGAATGGCGGAGCAGACTTGATAGCCTGAATGGCCTATTTATGCTCCTAAATCTTATGATCTTATTGCTCCTTCCCCCTTCCCAGCTCCTTCCTCCACCCTTATTTCCTCCCTTCTCTACACTCCTTCCTCCCCCTACCCATCTCCCTTCCCTCGCCGCACTCCTTCCTCCCCTTGGACTCCCTCCTCTCCCTGTACTTCTTCCCCCCCACCTTTGAACTCCTTCCCTTACACCTTACACCCCCTTACACCAGCTCCCCAGTTGCCGTCTTCTCCCCCGTTACCCCCTCCTCCATTATAGTTCCTCCCCACAACCTCACCCCCACCCCGGCACCTTCACTCCCCCAATCCCAACCTCACCCTCCAACAGCTTCATCCACCACCCCCCGACTTTACTCCCCGGCACCTTCAATTCCCCCTCCCAACCTCATTCCCCCGACTCCTTCACCGCCCCCTCTACACCACCCGCCCCCCCCGACACCTCTTCCTCTCCCAGTCAATCCTAGACCTTCCTCTTCCACTCCCTCGACCATCACCTGTTGTGGGTATCGACAGTGACTTTTCAACTTCCGTGAGCTGCTTTGCAGCAGAATCATGTCCATGAAAATCCACCCAGCGTGCCATGGACGTTCTTTCAGGGTCGCGTTGCTATCGGGCTCCAGCATCTTATGCTCCTTGGATGTCCACGATGTGAACAACTCCCTGTGCTAAGCCCCAACTTCTGCATGCCACTCTTGTCAAGATGTGTTCTGCAGCGGCATGTTTTCCCACTGACATGGGCAGATAATCCAGCGTCGGGGGGTGTGGGGGTGAATCCAGCAGGCTGGCCTTATAATGATATGCTGATGTATTACAACAAGGTTCCCGACGTCCAATGGTGGGGAACACAGCCTGCCACTGACAGGCTGAGCGGACAATCGCAAACTGATTTCACTACATCGTGAATCCGATTTTTGGCCTTCTCGCCATATTGTCTGTTCGTGCCACCAAACATGCCCGATGCGAGCGGACATGGTAAATCCCAGCCCAAAGATGATAATTTTAAAATCAAGACATTGCTTAACTGGACAGCTGCCAAGCGAGCAAATGGGTACTGATGAACTGGGCTTGGTGTAAGTATGGCCATGGGCATTAGGATTCTGGAGGACCTCAGGTTCATAGAGTTGAATGCGGGAGGTTGGTCAGGAGTGCATTCGGGTCTACAGATAACAAAGGCATGAATGAAGGTTTCAGCAGCACATAAGCTGGGGCAGGGGCAGAGTTGGGCAACATTATGGAGGTGAAAATCATGGCGGTCTTAGTGATGTTATGTAGTCTTAGTGATGGCATGGTTATGTAGTCAGAAGCTCATCTCAGAATTAAATATGACACCAAGATTGTGAACAGTCTGATTCAGCCTCAGGCAGTTGCTGCAGTATAAGGTGCTTGGCAGAGCAAGGGTTAATGTGGGACTCTGGAAACAGTGCTGCCCACAATGTGACATGAAGAGAGTCGAATGATAGTAGACTGAGTGTAGAAGAGTCTAACAGAAGCCAGCATAGAGACAGAACCTTGGAGATGTTTATAGTTGTGAGTTGTTAATAAATACATAATGTTCAACAATATAAGACTTCAGACGTCTCAATGAGACACCAAACAACCCTCACAACATGGTCACAGTGAAGGAACAAACCCATAACCTCAAAGAAGCTGGAAAAGGTCCCCAGAATCTTAAAGCGTGAAAAAGTAAAGAAACTTGTGAGGAGTGCACCTAAATCGAAGACACAGGTGGAGATCACCTAAAAATGTGCCATTGCCAGACCTGATCAATCACAGAGGCCGAGTCAAGGGACCTTGCAAATCACAAAAGGCTGAGAAAAATTCAAAAAAGAAAAAAGGCTGAAATGCAGCGGAAGAATCCTCAGTACGGATGAAAAGAAGAACCTGAATGAATACAAAATCAAGGGACCTAGCCAGATCACAAAAAGGGTGAGCAAAATCTACTAAAAGGCTGAATTGACATTTTAAAAATCAGCAGGGCACTAACCAGGCAGAACATACCATTTGTTTAACCAGTGCAGCTGAATGAATGCTTTAGTCCAAAATTGGCAATATACTACATGGCAGCCAAGTGTGAATGAGTGGAAAAAAATCTTAAAACTGCAACCAGAGCTAAAAAAAATTGCCTTCAACTACATACTGTAAGCTTTAAAAACTAAATACCTGACCCAAATATCTCTTTTGAAGATTTCCTGTAGGAAATTGGTTCAAAGAGTCAGGTGCACAATTGCTGCAGGAGCCCATCAAGGTTCAATAGGTGCAGGAAGTAGCACTGACAGGATAGTTACAGCCACCTTGGAAGAGAAAAAAAATTAAGCTGTACTCCCCATTTACAGCTGTACCCCCAAACAGCCATGGATAGCAAAGTAACATTATCAGACCAATTTATACTCTAGCATGGGTCAAACCAGACCCAAATTTTGGCATCATGGACAAGACAATTTTTAGATAACAGGAGTACATCAGGATTAAGCAACAAACCGGAAGAGTTCCAAGTTAATACATTTTTATACTTGTTTGGTGCTTTCAGGGATGAAATAATCCTAATGCAAGGCATTGATGAATCCCCAGCCAGCTTTGATGAATATTAAAAGCCTTTGACAAATATTTTAATCGTCAAGTTGTGGAGTGCATAGAGCTTAAAAGGAGGGATAGAACAACCCCAAGAAAGCAACAAAAGGGCAAAAGTCAATGCCCAAGCGAACCATACCAGGATGGCAGACAATGCCAATGCAATGAAGTGCACAAGCCAAAGAGTTTAGTGCAGAGGAGAAGGGAGGCTGAGAACAAGCCAGAAGGCTTAAACATATAACTTTTTGAAAAGGCCAACACATTACCCAAACTGCAAAAGCAGTGCTGAGCCATCTGGCTCCGATTGAAGGTAAAGCCATAGAGCATTCTAAGCTGCGAGCAGATAATGAATCCACAACTAGAATGATTACAGAACTGAAACAAGTTGAGACTTCGCCGGATACAAACCTGGCTAACAGAGAAACCAAAATGAAGGATAAGAACAAAGCTCTGCAGCAGACAGAGAAAGGAAAGGCAGAAAATGTTCGTATCACAGCTGAATTGGAAGATTTGAAATGCAAGATTCAAGCTGAGTGTATACTTTTGAAAACACGTGATAAACAAAAGACTTCAATGAACCAAACTGTTCAAGATCTGAGCAAACAAATTTCTGAGGTGTCACAAATATACAAAGAGGCTGTGAAAGAAACAGAAAGGTTGAATGTTGAAAAGGATACAATAAGTGAAAATCTGAATCATGTTCAGACTCAATACATATCTCCAGAAAAGCATAAGGAGGAAATAACATTCTGAATTCCATTGTGTCAAATCGAAGAGGGAATTGGAAAAACTCAACCAGAAGTACAGCCAGGCACAACAGCAGGCAGTAAAGGTACTCAAAGAAGTCGCCGATCTAAAAAACTCTTTGAAGAATCAGTTCATGGCTTTGGAAAAACATGAGGAGTTAAAGAAGATGTTGAATACTATGTCAGAAAAAGTTGTGTTGGTACTATCAGTAGTGACAATGCAATGCACTGAAGTGCAGTGTGAGTTAGAAAGACGTTAACAAGAAAATAAACAGTTGAAAATACAACTAATCATCCTTCAAGGTCAAATGCAAAAGGAGCACACAATCCTTCAGCAGCATGAAGACCAGGAGAATGGAAGAACAACATAACAAATTCGATGAGACTGTTTTGAATTACAAGAAAACTCAAGACAAAGCAATTGAGCTTCACAAGGAAAAGGAAAACCTGTTGAAAGACTTCACACGCTACACACAATATGTTCCTCTCGAAAATTAAAAATAGAAGCAAAATGAATTTAATGTCACTCTGAAAGAACTGAAGAACCAGTTCCCAAAGAAGACTCAGGGATGTTCAATATTTCAGGAGGACGCCAAGGGGTACAAGAAAGAGACTGCAGAGCTGAAGAAAATAGTTGGACGTTTGGAAGAAAACATGGAAAAGCATTACGTTTCCAAAGATATGTATGAAGAAATGAAAATCAGGAATCTAGAATAGCAAAAAAAAAAATGAAATTCTCGCAAAAGAGCATGAAGAGTCTCAGTAACAATTAGCAGAAGTGAAATTACAGAAGGTGAGCTTGAAGTATAGCACAGAAAAATTAGAAATGACAAGCTTCAAGCTAACACGAACAGCATGAAGTCAATGTTGGAACAGGAAAAGGAATTGCTGATGAACCAGAACAGTTGTTTGAATGCAGAATTAACAACCAAGGTTGATTGAATTCTTGAACTTTGATTCAATATGAAGAACATGAAAGAAGAGATGCACAGTGTGGAAGAGCAAACCCAGGCTTTAAAAGCAGATAAGGAAAATTCTAAGAAACAGATCGAGGATCCAATGAGCGAATTGCAAGGGTCTAAGGAGCAGTCAGCGACCATTGAAGAAAGATTCTGAAAAGAACTGAATGCCGTGGTGAAGTTGTCAAAGGTATGGAAAAGAATTCCGCAGATAACTCTGAAACAAATACAACTGAACTCACCAGAGTAATTGAAACAAAAACAAAAGATGCTGGAAAAACTCAGCAGGTCTGGCAGCATCTGTGGAGAGAAAGACAGAGTTAATGTTTTGAGTCCATATGACTCTTCTTCAGAAACGGGAGAAACATTTCTACTTTGGCAATTTTTGTTTCCTTTTTCCTTTATTTTCTGACTCAAATAGTGTTACCCCGAGCATCACCTTGTAAAGGAATTGTAGCCAGGCTGCTGTTTTTACAATAAGCTCTTGCGAGAGGCAGAGCATTTTATTTGGGCACTGAAATCTGTTACTTGGCATTCGAATCCCATTCACTCAATGCAAGAAACCAGCTGAATGTTTGCTTTAAGCAAGAAATCGCTTATTAGGAACATAGGAGGTAGAAACAGGAGTAGGCCAATTAATCTCTTGAACCTGTTCCGCTATTCAGTCACATCATGGCTGATCTGCCACCTAGCTCCATATTCCCACTTTTGTCCTATATCCCTTAATACCTTTGGATATCAAAAAGCTATCAACCTCAGTTTTAAAACTTACAATTGTCACAGCATTAATTATCATTATTCTTCTTAAAGAGCCCATGGGCAGGATTGTCCCCCCATCTGGGGCGAAGTTGAATTGCCCGCCTCCGATCGGCGCCCTCGATTGGGGGCGCGGTGCCATTTTACGTGGGCGGGCCAATTAAGGCCCGCCCAGCGCGACATCCGCACAGAAGCGCTGTGTGCTCCCTGTGCGGGCGGGTGGGAATCCCTAAACCCTAGAGTGTGCTCTTTCACACATGCGCACAAAAGAGCGCATTCATCTCCCTGAGGCTAAGTGCTGCCTCAGGGAGATCGGCTGTTCTGTCACATATATTAAAAATAGAAAAAAAAAATTCCTGACATGTCCCCTCATGTGACACTGTCACATGAGTTGGGACATGTCCATAATTTATAAAAAAAACTTTAATAAATTTTTTTAAAACCTACATGAAACCTCATCCTGCCCGTGGATGAGGCTTCATGCTTTTTCTAATTCCCTCCCGGCCTGCCCACCAACCTTAAGGTTGGATGGGCAGGTCCATTAATTGCTTTAATGACTCTGTCAATGGCCTCAATTGGCCATTGACAGGTCAGTGGGCACGCAGCTGATTTTGCTGAGCCCCTGCCTTCCTGAAAATTTAAATGGGGCGCGGTGACGTCGGGAGTTCCGCCCGACGTCACCGCGCATCATTCTACGCATCGGCGAGCAGGCCCCACACCCCCCGCTCGCCAACGGGAAAATCCTGCCCCATATGTTATACATAGGACAGATTTAACTACTCACTTTTAAAAAGAGTACTTTGTAAAACACTGAATGTAGCCTTCTCTTTAAACTAAGCAAACATAGCAGAAGTTAGTTTAGTTGTAGCTGCAGGCCAGAAATAGGTTAGAATTGAAGCAAGCAAAATTAGCCATTTTACTCCCATTCTTCTTATGTTCCATAATCATTCCATAATTATCATCAGTTCATGGTTTTATTCTTGGTTTTTTATTGAGGCCTTTAACAGTTTGAGTATTTCCTTGGACTTTATGCTCCCCGCCAACCGGTTTGCAGGTGGGAGGGGCCTGTAGGATTCAGCGTGTGGCCTTTCCACAGCCCACCTGCCGTATGAAAGTTTACAGGGGAATGGTCAAGGTGCCTGCCTTGGGCCTATTGGTACCCTACCCCACACCACCCACCCTCCTCCACTGCTATTTTACCCACGGCAGGGGGAGGCCCACGTGAAGCGGGTAGCCCAGCAGCTTTAGCTGTACAGGCTAGTGTCGGGCAAGGGAGGGGGGGATCTCCTCTGGGTGTCCCCGTGTCAATTGGAAGCTCTCCCCCCCACCACCGCCACTAATGATCGCACTCTCCCCTTTACCCTCCCCATTGGTCTCTCAAAACCAGCCCCATGCCCCTCTCAACCCCTCACTGGGGCCGGCCAGCCTGACCCTGGTGAAATCCCCCTCCCCCACCCCGGCTTACCTTTTGGTATCTGGCTCCAGCAACTGGTTCCATTGGGAATTACCTCCAGTTGCAGCAGTGACCACCGTTCCTGCCTGGCACGGTTGGGACTACAGAGCTGCCAGCTATCCAATTGGCCAGCAGCTGTCTGAGAAGGGACCTCCTGTCCCTCGGGGAGGGGGGGGCAAAAATGACAACAGGGCAGCCGCCCTTCCCATAGGCATGTTCCCCCCTGACCTTTCAGTAGGAGGTAGGGGTGGGGGTTGGGGGAAACCACAGCATCTTGTAAAATCCAGATGTGTCTGCAGATAATCAGTGCGTGATTATTAAGATGAACTACAAGCTGTAAAGGCTGATTACAAGGAGCAATTAGTTGAAAATTAAAATAAATGAGTAGAAGCAAAAAAGATTCAGTCTTGTCCTGAAGTCAGATTCGCAATGATCAGATTTGAACAAAAATTGGATAAGCTGAAAATATAGCCAAATGACAAAACTAAAATAAAGAGACAAGAATTCATGAAAAGGAAATAACCTCCTAATCATGCTTAAAATGTAATAACCTTTCTCCCAGGATAGTTGTACATTGTAAATTTTTTATCAGGCAATGAACTCTGCCGTTACAAAAAACTATGACTGGCTTTCAAGGTGAAATAAAAGGGTTTTACATGCCACCAGTATTGGATTCTCATTGGCTAGTAGTGACAAACTGATTTACAATAGCGAGGTCAACCCATTGCGTGTCTAGAAATGGCAAATCCTGTGCATAAGACAACACTGGCTTGATTTATGTGAATTTGATCTTTGGTAGATAATTTAAAATGCATCCTATCAATGTCTCAGTAAACAACAGCAAAGGAAAGGCTGATATTTACGATTATTTGTGAATCAGGGAGCATTCAGTTACCTGGGTACCTGCCCATTATGTTGGCTCAAACATAGTTATGTTTCACCTGAGTTACATGGCTCTTATTGTGGGGTGGGGAATCAATAAAACATATAATGATTGTTGTTGGAGAAAATAATATAGCAAATGACCTTTTTGATTTATTGTTGTATGACTGTGCAAAATTAAAGCCCATCTCACCTCACCTTAAAAATGTCACTGAAAATGCCATTAATTTATGCCACTGGCATTTATTAATTGATTTTTGGCATTGTTTGATATTAATCCATTCTAGGTTTTAATTAAAAAAAAACAAAATACTGAAGTACTGAAATGAAAACTGGAAATGCTCTAAATACTCAGCAGGTCAGGCAGCACCTGTGGAGAAACACACAGACTTAACGTTTCAATGACCTTTCATCAGGACTGGGAAAAGTTAGAAACGTAATAGGTTTTAAGTGAAAAGGAGGGGGAGGGTGGATAAAACACAAAAGGGAAGGTCAGTGATACAGTGGAAAATGGGAAAGATTAAACAACAAATGAGCTGGTGGTAGAGGATCAAAGAGAGTGGCAATGAGCAATGTAAAGAAACAAAACATGTATCTCGAGGAGGTGTGAATGGCAGACTAGGGGAGGATAAGGAGGCCAGGAATCCTGGGGAATGCAGAAGTGGTGCGGGCACTATGAGGGTTTGAAAAAGGGATGCATGGTTGTGGCTTTGTCACCCATAACTCTCCTTACTCATTAATCCCCAACTATTTCCACTCTATACCTGAATGCCCTGAACCAACCAGAATATATCACAGAAACTGGCAGTGAAGATTCAACCACAGATTCACCATTTGAAAATATGTTCTTCCACAATAAAAACTTACTTGCAGGTTTAAGCAAGAGTTTATTTTAAAATGGGAAAGAAATTGTTCAGTAGAAGAAGTATCATATACAGGAAGCATACAACTTGACCCATTAGAAACTACAGGCAACTCACTTGATGACCGATCATTATAGGCAGGATTTATTGGATGGCGGGGTTTGCCACCTCACCACCCGAAGGGTCAGCAGGAAATGCATCCTCACCGTTACCAGCTGCCCCATTGACAAAGGGCATTAATTGGCTGTAGAGGTGACTTCTGCCCCTCATTGAGGAGAAAGTCCCGCCTCATGGAGCTGCCAGCCAATCTGAATGGCCGGCAGCTCTGCAGCCCCAGCAGCAAAAGTAGCAGCAGTGGCCTGGACTGGGATTACAAGAAGTCCCCTGATTCAAAGTTCCGCAATCCAGAACGAGTTAAGTGCAGGAGGATTGCATGGTGGTGTGAGGTGGTGAGGCCCAGAGAGGTGGCGAGAGAGGGGCGGATGCCGTGATCGAGAGGCCAGTGGGAGAGGGAGCACCCACAGGGGGTGAAACCATTTCTGGGTGCCTGATGTTGATAAGAGGCCATTGAGGGAAACCCCTTTCCCACCCCAGGCCCGAGCATGTTGGGCATCCCCCGCACCTGAACTCCTCCCACCAGCCAGAAAATTGTGGCCAAACTGGAAATGGCCCTTAATTGATCATTAAATGGTCCTTAAGGGATCACTTAAGGGCCTCAATTGAAGCAAAGATAGGTGGGCAGGACTCGCCCGGCCACCATAAATTTGTGGAAATGTTGAGGTGGGCAGGCAATGTGGCCCCCCCCGCCCCACCCACCTGGAATTATATCAGTGGTGGGCCTAAATTCCCCTAAGTCCCCCTAAAATTCTGCCCTAAGTTTTGTGGTATCTCTGTCTCTTAACCTGACCTTTCTGTTTAACCTCTCTATGTAGTTCATTATAATAGTTGCAGGAAACCAACTTCGCAGTGAAACTTGGATAACTTAGGAATCCCGGGTTATTGAAAGTTACCATTCGGAGTTATGCTGGCTAAAGGGAAAATTGCTCCATTTCTGCAGTGTTAGGCTGGGAGCAGCACAAGCTGATGATTTTACACAGAAGCTAAGCTTGTGGCCAAACAGCAGATTATTGTGATTAAGTTGTTGCAATTTCTCATTCACGATATTTCCCAAGACCTCGGGCAGTAGGGATTGTGCTTTCTAAATATTGGAAGCCTGTCATTGTAATCTTCTTCTGAGTTGCGTGCTTTCCACTGTAGTTAAGAGCACTGAATAACAGAGTGGTTGAAGTACAAGCAGCAATTATTTTCTCGGAAAAGAATTTTGAGAAGCAATAGGTCATCAGTGGATTTGGTGCGTAAATTGGGTGAAAAACAATTTTATCTGCTTGACTCAGATAATTGAGTTGGTAATTTCAACGAGACCTTTGTCTGAACCTTAGGGCTAACGGAACTGACTTGAAAGGAAAGTTTGTTAAGGATGCAATAGTTTTATTAAAGTTCTCATGGTTCTAAGCTAATGATCTTGTCTGTAGTATGTCCAGATGGATTATTCTGTTTCTTTCAGCTGATTCCTGGGGAAATGTTTTAACTTAACCTGCCCTCCAAGAACAGGGTCGGTTCAGGTTAGACACCCATTTTATGGACAAACATATGAGCGTACGAATGAGGGACAGAAGTAGGCCATTCAGCCCTTCGAGCCTGTTCTGCCATTCAATAAGATCATGGCTGATCCGATTGTGGCCTCACCTCCACATTCTGCCTACCCTCAATAACCTTTGACTCCTTTGTTAGTCAAGAATCTATCAACCACTGCCTTAAAAATATTCATTGACCCTGCCTCCACTGTTCTCTGTCTAAGAGAGTTCCAAAGATTCATGACACTCTGAGCAAAGAAAATTCTTCCCATCTCCATCTTAAATGGGAGACTCCTTGGGGTGAATTTTCCCCATGTCGGGCAGGCCGAGAGGGTGCAGGCACGGAAGCGATCGGGTCCGTACCACCAATTTACGCAGGCGGGCCAATTAAGGCCCTCCCAGCGTAATGTGTGTCTCCCGAGGATAGTGGGACTGGGTGGACGGCGGCGGGAGTGCACTGACCGCCGGGTCCAATGGCGACCTGGTGGCCTGTTTAAATGAAGCGCAGGGAGCCTTGGAAAGGCTGCTCACAATGTCAAGTAGATGGGCCCACCAGAGGGCTTCTGGGGAGCAGGCCAATCCAGAGGGTAGGCAAGCGGAGCAGGCCAGGCCAGAGGGTAGGACAGCGGGGCAGTGTGCCCCTCGGTTTTCGGATGAGTGCCTAGCTGCCCTCCAGGAGGAGGTGGCAGCACGGCAGGAGGTCCTGCTTCCGAGGGACAGGAGGCGGAGGCCCCCCCACTTGACCAAACGTGCCTGGGAGGAGGTGGCCGAGAGTGTGAGCTCCCACGATGTGGTGCAACACACGTGGGTCTAGTGCCACAAGAGATTCAATAACCTCCTGCGCTCGGGAAGGGTGAGTACCATGTTGGCAGAGGTCACTTAATGCAGCCGTTAGCCTTTCCCCCCCGAGGGTAGTGTCCTGGGGCACAGCGGTGAGGGCACTTCACATTTGCTGAAGGTGCGGGAGGAGACAGAGAGTGCCCATGGCGCCAGCAGTCGGAGGACTACAGGAGACCAGGCACATGCTCGGTCGGTGGCTGATGATGTGCCTCTGGAGTCGTCTGTGAGGCAACAAATGCTGGAAGTGCAGCAGGGTATGCAGGAGGATCTGGCAGAGATACGTTTTTTTCATTCATTCACAGGATATGGGTTTTGCTGGCTGGGCCAGCATTGAAAGCCCACCCCTAGCTGCCCTTCAGAAGGTGGTGCTGCGCTGCCTTCTTGAACCGCTGCAGTCTCTGTGGTGTAGGTACACCCACAGTGCTATTAGGAAGGGAGTCCCAGGATTTTGACCCGGCGACAGTGAAGGAATGGCAATATATTTGTGGGGTCACAAGATGCAGATTCTGCAAGTCTGTGCGAGTTACCCAGTCAGCTCCCACAACACCTACATCCTCAGACACTTCCAGGTGCCGAGGCTCTTCAGTGCTCCAGCACGGCTGGATGGATTGCTGCTTTGGGGATTCAGAAGGTGAGTTACTCTTCGCACGATTCCCAGCCTTTGACCTGCTGTTGTAGTCACAGTATTTATATGGCTAGTCCAGTTCAGTTTTTGGTCAATGGTAACCACCAGGATGTTGATAGTGGGGGATTCAGTGATGTTAAGGCCATTGAACATCAAGGGGCAATGGTTGGATTCTCTCTTGTTGGAATGGTCATTGCCTGACATTTGTGTGGCTCAAATGTTAATTGCCACTTGTCAGCCCAAGCCTGGATATTGTCCAGGTCTTGCTGCATTTGCACATAGATTGCTTCAGTATCTGAGGAGTTGCAAATAGCACTGAACATTATGCAATGATCACACAAAGGGACACTACCCTGAGGAACTCCTGCAGTGATGTCCTGGAGCTGAAATGACTGACCTTCAACAACCATAACTATCTTCCTTTGTGCTAAGTATGACTCCAACCAACAAAGAGTTTTCCCCTTGATTCCCATTGACTCCAGTTTTGCTAGGGCTCCTTTATGCCACACTCTGTCAAAAGTGGCCTATTTATTTAGTGTATTCTGAAATATCTCCTAAAATTTCTGCCACTTTATCTCTACTGGCCTATCCCTTAACTTAATTTCCCAGTTCACTTTAGCCAGCTCTGTCTTCATGCCTTCGTAATTGCCCTTAATTAAGTTTGAAACATTAGTCTTATATCCACTCCTCTCTTGCTCAAACTGAATGTGAAATTTAATTATATCATGATCACTGCTATCTAGGAGATCCTTCACTATGAGATCGTTAATAGATCATGTCTTATTGCACATTACCAGATCCAGTATACCCTGCTCTCTGGTTGGTGCTAAAATGTGCTGCTCTAAGAAACTGTTCTGAAACTCTATGAGCTCATCATCCAGGCTATCTTTGCCAATCTGATTTGTCTAATCTATATGTAGATTAAAATCACCCATGATTATCACCATACCTTTCTCTCAAGCCCCAATTATTTCTTCCTGCATACCCTGTCCTACAGTGTGGATACTGTTAGGGTACCTATAAGCCACTCCCACAAGTGACTTCTTACCTTTACTATTTTTAATCTCTACCCAACTGATTCTACATTTTGATCTCTAGAACTCAGGCCATCTCTCTCTATTGTACCAATGTCATTCTTAATTAACAGAGCTACCACTCCATCTTTTCCTAGTTTTCTATCCTTCCTAAATATTCAGGTCCCAGTCTTTGTCATCCTGCAGCCATGTCTCCGTAATGGCTATCAGATCATACATATTTATTTCTACTTGTGTATCGCTGAAAAAAGACACATGTCAAAGCTTTTTGTCTTGTACTCATCAGGACATTCACAAGAATACCAAATGTAAAGAGAACTGTCAGTCATCAGTTAACTGGTGCATTCTCCATGACAATGCCTCTACCAATCATAGTCCACATGCCAACCAACAGCATTCTTTTCTCATGAAATATAAATTGTTGTTCCCTTTAGATTTGGTATTCTTGCGAATGTCCTGATGAGTGCAAGATGAAAAGCTTCAACATGTGTCTTTTTTCAGCAATACTCAAGTTCTGCACTACCAAATTACTATTTCTATTTGTGCTGCCTATTCATCTGTTTTTTTTTATGAATGCTATGTGCATTCAGATACACAGCCTTTAGTTCTGTCTTTTTACTATTTTTGTAACCTCTAGCCTTATCTGCTGGTGCACTCTTATGTTTTTACATTTTGTTCATTCCTAGCACGCACTTATCATAATTTCCCTTATTCCTACCTTGCTCTCTTGCCTTGTCTTCTCTATTTAATTTATCACATCTTCTCAAACTTGATCTCTTGCCTTCACAATTTAGTTTAAAACCCTCTCTACTGCCTAGCTATATGACTCCCAGCATGGTTCAGGTGAAGACCATCCCAGTGGTCCAGCTCCCACTTTCCCCAATACCAGTGCCAGGGCACCATAGATCAAAACCCATTTCTCTCACACCAATCTTTGTGCCACTCATGTACTCTCTAATCTGATTTATCCTATGCTAATTTGCTTGTGGCTCAGATAGCAATACAGAGATTATCACCTTTTGATTTTTTTATTCAGTTTTGCCTCTAGCTGCTTATACTCCATCAGCAGAGCCTCTTTCATAGTTCTGCCGATGTCATCAGTACAAGGACAATGACTACTGGATCTTCCTCTGCCACTGCAAGTTGCTCTCCAGCACAAAGAAGATGTTCCCAACCCTGGCACCGGGCAGTTAACAGAACCATATGAGCTCCCACTCTTGGCTGCAGAGTACACTGTGTCCATCCCCCTGACTATACCCCATCCAGCTTTATCATCTCGGACTTAAAAGTTTGGACTGCCCACTCAGCTAAACCATTAGAGGTGGGATGGTGATGCGATCTTTTGATATGAGTTATTCTGTTGTGGGTTGACAGCCTGTGGAACTCCCCGTTGGTAAATGCAGTCCCATTGTCTGACACAAGCACCTCTGGTAACCTATGCACTGCAAAACTCTGGGGCAAACAGTATATGATGGTAGCAGACCTGGATGACTGGGCTTTGTAGACATCCATCCACTTGGTGTGGTGTTTATTAACAAAAGGAACATCGTGCCCAAGAAGAACCCCACGTAGTCGACGTGGAGGCGCACCTATGGCCGCCCCAGCCATTTCCAGGGGCAGAAGGGAGCTAAGGGGGGTAGCTTTTGTGCCTGCTGGCATTGAAGACAACCTTTGACTAGGGTTTCGATGTCCGCGTCCATCCCTGGCCACCATGAGTTGCTGCGTCTAAGTATCTTCATCCTACTAATGCCAGGGTAAGCGCTATGTAATTCGGCCAGTGATGGCCTTCGCCCTCTCGGGGGCACGGTGACCCTTGCTCCCCAGAGCAATATGCCATCCTGGAAGGTCAGCTCATATCTGCGATTGAAATAAGGCTTCATGTCATCAGACTTTGGCTCGCCTGACCACCCATTCAAGACCTGCTCCCAGATGTGAGATAAAAAGGGATCTCGGCTTGTCCACTCAGGGATTTGTTTGGCGTGGACAGGGGAGGAATCCAAAAACTTTAGTACGAAGATAAGTTCCTGGGGAATTGGAACTTTCACGTTGTTATCTGGCAGGAGGAGGCGGCTCAGCGCGTCACCATGTGCGATCTGGCTTCCCGATTGGTGAATAAAAGTGTATTTGTAAGCAGCCAATATCAGTGCCCACCTCTGGATGTGAGCAGATGTGATGGGGGGTATTGCATTATCTTCTCCAAATAATCCCAGCAGAGGGATTAATGGCGACTGTGGAGGTATTCACAGAATCACAGGATCACAGAATCACACAGTGCAGAGGAGGCCCTTCGGCCCATCGAGTCTGCACAAATGTATGAGAAACACCTGATCTACCTACCTAATCCCATTTACCAGCACTTGGCCCATAGCCTTGAATGTTATGACACGCCAAGTGCTCATCTAGGTACTTTTTAAAGGATGTGAGGCAACCCGCCTCCACCACCCTCCCAGGCAGCGCATTCCAGACTGTCACCACCCTCTGGGTAAAAAAGCTTTTTCTCACATCCCCCCTAAACCTCCTGCCCCTCACCTTGAACTTATGCCCCCTCGTGACTGTCCCTTCAACTAAGTGGAACAGCTGCTCCCTATCCACCCTGTCCATGCCCCTCATAATCTTGTACACCTCGATCAGGTCGCCCCTCAGTCTTCTCTGCTCCAACAAAAACAACCCAAGTCTATCCAACCTCTCTTCATAACTTAAATGTTTCATCCCAGGCAACATCCTGGTGAATCTCCTCTGCACCCCCTCCAGTGCAATCACATCCTTCCTATAATGTGGCACCCAGAACTGCACACAGTACTCCAGCTGTGGCCTCACCAAGGTCTATACGACTCCAAAATGACCTCCCTACTTTTGTAATCTATGCCTCGATTGATAAAGGCAAGTGTCCCATATGCCTTTTTCACCATCCCACTAACATGCCCCTCCGCCTTCAGAGATCTATGGACACACACGCCAAGGTCCCTTTGTTCCTCAGAACTTCCTAGTGCCATGCCGTTCATTGAATACTTCCTTGTCAAATTACTCCTTCCAATGTGTACCACCTCACACTTTTCAGGGTTAAATTCCATCTGCCACTTATCTGCCCATTTGGCCATCCCATCTATATCTTCCTGTAGCCCAAGAAACTCAACCTCACTATTAACCACCCGGCCAATCTTTGTGTCATCCGCAAACTTACTAATCCTACCCCCCCCGTAGTCATCTATGTTGTTTATATAAATGACGAATAATAGGGCATTCAGCACAGATCCCTCTGGTACGCCACTGGACACTGGCTTCCAGTCACTAAAGCATCCTTCTGTCATCACCCTCTGTCTCCTAAAACTAAGCCAATTTTGAATCCACCTTATCAAATTACTCTGTATCCCATGTGCATTTGCCTTCTTTATAAGTCTCCCATGTGGGACCTTGTCAAAGGCTTTGCTGAAACCCATATAAACTACATCAACTGCAGTATCCACATCTATACACCTGGTCACCTCCTCAAAAAAATCAATCAAATTTGTTAGGCATGACCTCCCTCTGACAAAGCCATGCTGACTATCCCTGATCAAACCTTGCCCCTCCAAGGGCGATAGATTCTCTCCTTCAGAATTTTCTCCAATAGTTTCCCTACCACTGACGTGAGACTCACTGGCCTGTAGTTCCCTGACTTATCTCTACAACCCTTCTTAAATAGCGGAACCACATTAGCTGTTCTCCAGTCCTCTGGCACCTCCCCCGTGGCCAGAGAGGAATTAAAAATTTGGCTCAGAGCCCATGCAATCTCCTCCCTTGCGTCCCTCATCAGTCTGGGACACAAATCATCTGGACCTGGAGATTTGCCCACTTTTAAGCCTGCCAACACCTCCAATACCTTGTCACTTCCTATATCAATTTGCTCAAGAACCTCGCATTCTCTCTCCCTGAGTTCCATACCTTCATCCTCATTCTCTTGGGTGAAGATGGATGTGAAGTATTCATTTAACACTCTAGCAATGTCCTCTGGCTCCACCCATAGATTGCCCCCTTGGTCCTTTATGGCCCTTGGTTATCCTCTTCCCATTGATATACTTATAGAATATCTTGGGATTTCCCCTACTTTCATCAGCCAGAGCTTTCTCATATCCCCTCTTTGCTCTCCTAATTGCTTTCTTAAGCTCCACCCTGCACTGTCTGTACTCTACTAATGCCTCCGCTGATTTGCTTCCCTTGTACCTGCTAAAAGCCTCCCTTTTCCTTCTCATCGTATCCTGAATATCTCGGGTCATCCATGGTTCTCTGGGCTTGTTACTCCTTCCTATCACCCTAAAGGGAACATGTTGAGCCTGTACCCTCCCCATTTCCTTTTTGAACTTACAGGACTGCTCTCCTGTAGATTTCCCCAGAAGTAGCTGTTTCCAGTCTACCTTCACCAGATCCTGCCTTATTTTACTAAAATCTGCTCTCCCCCAATCCAAAACATTTTTTTGCAACTTGTCTATATCTTTGTCCATAACAAGCTTAAATTGTACCATGTTGTGGTCGCTATCACTAAAATGCTCGCCCACCACCACCTCAGCCACCTGTCCGGCTTCATTCCCCATAATTAGGTCCAGCAATGCACCGTCCCTTGTTGGCCCCTCTACATATTGACCTAAAAAATTCTCCTGTACACATTTCAAGAAATCCACTCCATCCAAGCCCTTAACACTATGTCTATCCCAATTAACGTTGGGAAAGTTGAAATCACCTAAATTAATTACCCTATTGTTATTGTTTTTGCATACCCCCACAAATTGTGCACATATTTGCTCCTCAATTTCCCGCTGACTATCTGGGAGTCTATAATAAACACCTAACAATGTGGCTGCCCCTTTTTTATTCCTAAACTCTACCCACAAAGCTTCATTCGATGCCCCCTCCAAGATATCATCTCTCCTTACTGCAGTAACTGACCCCTTAACTAATAATGCAATGCCTCCTCCTCTTTTACCCCCTCCCCTGTCTCGCCTGAAGATTCTATATCCCGGAATGTTGAGCTGCCAATCCTGTCCCTCCTCTTGATGGAATTTCCGAACACCAAACACAACAGACAAGCCCTGCTTCTCAATTTGAGAATATTGTCGCTCGGCAGCACTGAGTGTGCGAGATGTATAACCAATGGGTCATTCAGAGCCATCCACCGTCCGATGTGAAAGTACAGCCCCTACTCCATACGGGGATGCATCGCAAGTTAAAATCAATTCTTTCCTTGGGTCAAAGTGGACCAGTAGGACCGATGATCTTAACAATTGCTTTACCTTCAGAAACGCATCCTGGTGTGGAGCTTGCCAAATCCAATGATGGTTTTTCTTAAGCAATGTGAATAATGGAACCAGTACGATTGATAGATTTGGGGGAAATTGCCCATAATAGTTTATCATGCCTAAGAAGGCCTTTAGTTCTGAGGTGTTTCTCGGTGCAGGTGTTTCGCGAATAGCCTTGACCTTTTCTTCCATGGGATGCAGGCCTTGTGCGTCAATCTTATGGCCCATTTAAACTACCTCTTTGGCTTGGAAAATACATTTTTCTCACTTCAAGCACACCCCTGCTTGTGAGAAGCGTTTCAGCACCTCCTCCAAATAAGCTAAGTGTTCTTCGTCAGTTCGGCCAGTGACTAGGACAGCATCCAGATAAACAACAACCTGGGGCAGCTCCTGAAACAGATTTTCAATGGTTCGCTGGAAAATAGCACACACTGATGAGACCCCAAAGGGTAGCCAAGTGTAATGATCCAATACCCAATGTGTAATGACGGTCACAAATTCCCAGAGCCTTCTTTCAGCTCTACCTGCTGGCAGGTGTGGCTTATGTTGAGTTTTGAATATTTGATGCCCCCTGCCAATTTCCAATATAATTCGTCAATCTTCAGTACCAGGTGTCGATCAAGTTTGGCCATTCTGTTTACAGTTAACTTATAGTCACCACATAAGTGAACACTTTGGTCCGGCTTCAGTGCGGGTTCTACGGGTGCCGCCCACTCGGAACATTGCACTGGTTGTAAGGTATCCCACTTTTCCAGACTGTTTACCTCGGTCTCAACCTTGTCCAATAGAGCATAAGGGACCAGTCTGCCTCTGAAAATCTGGGGGTTGCGTTAGTGTCTACGTGGATTTTGGCTTTTAGCCCATGAATCCTTCCTAAGTCATCACTGAAAATGGAAGTGTACTTTTGTTATAATTCCTCTAAGTTTCTCGTTCTGATTTGAAAAATCTCAGCCCATTGCAATTTAATCTTTTTGAGCCAGTTGCGACCAATTAAACTGGGGCCCACCCCAGCTACTTAGGGGTAAATTTGCAGACTGATCCCCATACTGCACCAGGGCTTGACATATCAACTTTCACTCTTATTTCTTCGCCTGTATATGTTTTTAATTTTCTGTCCGATTCTTCCATCCTTAAAGGATGGACTCCTTCAAAGTGCCTGAATGTATGTTTTCCTATGACAGACATTGATGCCCCAGTATCGACCTCCATCTTGATGAGTTGTTCATTGACTCTAATGACTACCTGGAATGGCTCAGTTCTACCCACTTTCAAGCTGGATAATGAATAGATGTCAGATTCTGCTTCCTCAAGTTCTTCTTAGAGACAGATTTCCTGATTTCTACCTTAGAATCTCAGCCTATCTTGACAGTGTCACCATTGCAGTGGCAGAAAATACATTCGATGTTTCTGAACTGCAGATTGCCTGCAGGCTGCCTGGATGCATTTCTCTCATTAATGCTGTGGGTTTTCACTGTAATACTGTCGTTCTTCAACCATCTCTACATAGTGGGCGTTCCCCGTCTTTCTGCGCAGTCTGACATTTTCGTGCCTTTGTTACCGGCCCTTCCCCCCCTTACACGATGAACGGCGCCATTCTGTGTATATTTTATTGCTTCTGAGTCTCTAACATTGCACACCATTGCTGTTGCTAATTCTAATGCCTTACTGAAGTATAGATTAGTTTCAGATAGCAATCGCTTTTGAATAGCATTATCCCCTATTCCGCATATCATTCGGTCTCTCAACATGTCATTCATTGAAGTTCCGAACTCTCATTATTCTGTTAATTCATTTAAAGCAGCTACATAGCCAGCGATTGACTCTCCTGGAAGCCTATTCCTTGAATTGAATTTAAAATGCTGCTTCGTGACTGAGGGCTTTAGCCTCAGGTGGTTTTTTTACAATGTTTACTAACTCATCGAAAGTCTTCATACTAGGGGTGTCAGGTGGTGTGAGGCCGTGGATCAGCCCATATGTTTTGCGCCTGCATGTGGACAAAAGAATCACCCTATTCTTGTCCTCCCCTGCGATGTTGTTAGCGGTAAAGAAGAACGCTAGGTGTTCGGCATACTGAGACCAGTCATTGGAAACAGGGTCTATTGGTTCAAGATTCTCAAAACGTGGTATATTCAATGACTAAGGAGACTGAGTTTTCAAACAGCTTACAAGGTAGCTGGCTTACCGCGGCTTTCTTGATTGCCGTCAATTGACCTGGCTTATCCTCGTCGCCAGTTTTATGCTTTTGGTTATCAGGTTCGCTTTGTCCGGCGAACGCTAGCTGTGCCCTCGATATTAACACATAACTGAACAAACACTGGTGGCTACTGGAACTGAGAACAGAGCACTAACACCATGGGTAGAATGCTTGGCTCGGCGAGTGGGGGCGGGGCTGCGCGACTGCCAAACTGTCAAAGGCCTATTAAGGCCATTTAAACAGCCGATAAAGCAATTAGCTGAGCTGCCCGTTCAACCTTAAGGCCAGGCGGCCTTCACATTTTTCATGGAATCTCATCCGCAGGCGGGATGAGGTTTCTTGAACGTTTTTAAAAAGTGTTTGAAAAATGTTAAATTAAATTAATGGACATGGCACAGCTCATGCGACAGTTTCACATAAGGGGACATGTCCTTAATTGTTTTTTTTACCTTTATCCTATGTTTTATAAGTGAAAGTAATCTCCCTGAGGCACAGAGATTTCTGCGCTCTTTCGCGCACATGCACGAAGGAGCGCACTCCCCGACTCAGGCAGCTCCTCCCCGCCCGCACAGGGAGCGCTCAGCATTTCCGGGCAAGCGTCACGCTGGGCAGACCTTAAGTGGCCCATCCATGTAAAATGGCGGTGCCCAGCCGATCGGGGGCATCAATCAGCTGCGCACCCGCCCGTGCCCACCTCCGCGCAATCCCCCTGACGGAGAGAATATTCTCCCCTGTGTGTGCTTCTTCAATCGGCTCCAGCTGTAGACTTACCAGTACAGCTGTAGACCCAAGTAGCCTGCGCTGTGCAGCAATTGGTCAATACAGTCACTTGGTTAGTTATCTACATTCTCTTAAAAGGTGCATAGCGCTCCACTTTACCGCACGCAGGTTAGGTTAAAATTTGCACACACACGCACATACATACACACACAAATGTTCCCATTAAACTACAGGCATGCAGCCATGCAGAAGCCTGGAAGGTAGCATGCAGACTGGGTTCTGTGATAAATGCCTCGCACACAATAGAATGTAAAGGGAATGCATACGAAAAAGCTGTCTGCGTACAACAATATTTTAAAGGGTTCATTACATGATATATACCCCCGCCCTTTCTGCAGTCTTCAGTCTGATGTGCACAATGCTGGTGTGAAAATTTTCATGCATACCTAAACATGAAGCTAGTACTTATACAAGAAAAATACTTCTTTATAAAGCGGACTGATGCCATGCTAATATTGAACAAATGAATTTGAATTTATTACATTCTTTAATTAAAAAAAAAATTTTGCACAACAATTCAACAGAATGTCCTTTATCCCTTTAAAACCCCATCAATGTATATATTTTTTCAAAAGTATCTGCTTCACACAAAACAGATGCCCCTCTTTGGAATGGTAAATAGTTTCACAACGATTTACAAGAAACAGAACAATAATAATAGCCATGGGATTAGATGCCCTGGTTTATTTCCTATTTTTGTGCCAGGCCTCTGATGACTTATGCACTAAGTGTAATGTTGGCTTTTGAAATGATACTCTTTTAGGAACCAAAATAGACTAGTCATAAATAATAACACAACTGTGTTGATTAAAAACCATACCACCAGTCAGCTTTGTTTCAAAGCACAGTATCATTCAAGTCAACATCAAGCTTAAACAAAAATCGTGGTGACATATCAGCTACAGTCTTGAATGATTTATTCTAAATGCTTATATAAGATTATTGAAGAAGGGCACAAACACAGGTGAATAACTGCATTTGCACTATGTTTAAAAATTGACCTAATAACTAGTAAGGGAACATTTCAATCAAAAGGCAGAACCTTTTCCATTTATATCCAATAAATTAATTCCTGCTCACTGAATTCTTTTAGCAGCAAGTTTCTCTATGAATATTTGACATCCTTGGAACCCAGACTTTGCATAATGCATTTTTCTTGCCCAGGTCTGTAGCAGGAATACATTTCCTTTTATGTTTCAAGGCTGCAGCAATTAATGTTTCTTTTTGTAAGTGCTTACTATATTTTTAGTTTGACTATTTCTAGGTACTGACTTATAGCCAGCAAGTTTTACACCTCTCTTATTTGAATCCAAATATAAGATGCTTTTATAGTGTTTATTATTGTGTACTCTGCTTCAGCGTAGGGAATTACTGTATACCTGCATTTGTTACATAATCACTTAAAAAATATATATATAGCATTTCTCAGGAAGAACATCACACAGTGATTTATGAGGAGCAGAGAGGGATACTGAGCCAGAGATAAGAAAAACTAAGGGGGAAGGCAGTCTGAAAACAAGGTAAAGAGACAGGCTTTTAAGAGGCTCCTGAAAAAAAGGAGAAATAGCACTTGTCTTTATGAATCCATAGCTATTGCACTTAAATCAATAAGAGCACATGGAATTGGAGGTAACCTTGTGTTCGATAATTGGTTGGGAGATAGGAGTAAGAAAAAAGTCAGGATAAAGAGAGTATTCTCTGATTGGCAAAATATGACAGGCAGTCTTCCCCAGGGATCTCTGCTGGGGTTTTAGTTTCCAGACTATTTATTAATGACTTGGATGAAGGGATAGAGAAGGAACCACTATCTCAAGCAAAGGGTAGTGGAAATATTGAACTCGATCCTCAAACTCTGGGCTCCAAGGACGTTAAATAAGGATGCTAGACTAATTGAAATTTTCAAGACTGAGATCAATAGATTTTTGCTGAGTGAGTGTATCAAGAAATATGGAGCAAAGGTGGATAAATGGAGTTGAGGTACAGATCAGCCACAATCAAATTGAATAGTGGAATAGACTCAAGGGGCTGTATTTCTGTTTCTATAAATATAAGCTGCATATCAAAGTAAAAACTTCTATCTCGTGCAGATCTGGACTGCAAGCTAATATCAGACAGGGAGTAAACTCCAGAAAGTGTAATGATTATATCGGGTGGCTTCTTGATGAACACCATGAATGAAGAGAAGAGAAAGACTTGCATCTTTATAGCACCTTTCCCAGTCTAAGAACATCCCAAAGTGGTTTACAGCCAATGAAGTGTTTTTGAGGTGCAGTCATTGCTGTAAATTAGGGAATGCGACAGCCAATTTGTGCATAACAAGCTCCCACAAACAGCAAAGTAATATTAACAAGATATTCTATCTTCATGATGTTGATTGAGGGCACAACACTGGGGATAACTCCCCTGCTCTCCTTTGAGATAGTGGCATACTTTTCCATCTACCCTAGAGTGCAGCTAGGTCCTGAGAGTAACATCTCATTCAATAGGCTGCAAATCAGGCAGCACAGCACTCCCGCAGCACTGTTAGCCTTGCTTTTTGTACTCATGTTCCTGGAGTGGGACTTAAATCACAGCCTTCTTACATTATGCCCAATACAGACATGAATATGTTACAAATTTTAAAGTTATATTTTAAAAAGTGAACACAAAAGCTGCTAAGATGGCGGCAGCATACCATGTGCCTTGGTATTTGACCTGTAGATAGCAAAGTCTGCAGTCAATATTTGATTAAATATGAATCGGATCGAAGGAACCTCAAGGCCATTTATGAAATTCACACATCTCATTGTTTAAGGATGAGTCAAAACCTACAGACAATGTGGTTTGCAGACAACTTGTTTCCATAGCCAGAGCTTTTAGCTCATCGGGTAGGCGCCGCCCAACCCAACCAAGCATAAAATGACATGTGATGATGATGTCGGGTGAGCGTCCCGACGTCTTTGCACATTCGCACGATATTTCGGTTGCCAGGCGCGCGCTGGAGTCGGCAGCATGCCCGCCAACAATTAAAAGGCATCTTAAAGCCATTAAAGTTATAATTGAAAGAATGTTTTTGCTGCCCATCCAACCTTACGGTTGGCGGGCAGGTGTAAAGGCCAAGCACCCTTTGCATTTTTTAGGAAACCTCATCCACGGGCGAGATGAGGTTTCCAACAGCAAATAAAAATAAAATAAAAATCTTAACATTTCATTTATAACATGTCCCTGCTCATGAGACAGAGTCACATGAAAGGGCATGTTTTATAACATTTTTAAAATCTTTATTTTTAATATTTTAAAACCTTCATCTCCCTGAAGCAGCTTTGTGCCTCAGGGAGCTACCCCAGTGCCCACCCAGGGGCGTGCGTGAAGTTCACGGTCAGCCTCCTCCCCAACACAGGCAGTGCTGCTGCACACAACTCACCCTGAGCAGGCTTTAATTGGCCCCACCAGTGTGAAATCACGGCCTGACCCTGATCGCGGGCAGCGGTCAGCTTCCTGACTGCCCCTGCCCATCCTGCCGAGGCCTGGCCAACGAGGGAGAAATCCACCCCCACGTTTCAACAGGAACAATGAAACTCAATGAGCATTAGATGAATGTGAAGTGGATCCCATCAACCTTTCATTGTATTGTGATGGCCCCTCAAAGTATGTAAAGCCACAGCACAGGCTGTTTATCGGCCTAACACCCACTTTATTTCGAAAAGGGCTTTGGACTTGTAACAGACACATGAGACAGCCATGGTTGATGCCTGCTTTTAAAATGGAAATAATCAGCTCTGCAGAGACAGAGGCCATGTGAAAACCATTGGACCAGCTTCAAGACAACAATGCAGCCAAGATAATAACAGGTAAACCACCAATCTGTTTCAACTTCATGTTCACCTGAGAACCAACCTCCTGGCAACTCAATTACAACTACAGCTTATTGATAATCCTCTGCATACAAGATCTTTACTTCAATTAAAAGCATCAACTCATCTCAGAAACTACAGACCTGCTATGAAAGAGAGACTGAGACAATTATGCATTGTAATTGTATTGTTTATCTTTTCTTCATCTGTACCTAATCTTTGTGGGAGTGATATTGTGTGTGAGGTGCACATTTTTAAACCTCTGGAGTCAGTGTAGCATAATAAATAATGTTATTTATTTAAAAACTCACAAAACAGCTTACTGCTGGAATTATTTAAATTGGGACAACCACTCTGGGGGTGAGAAACCACACACATGCCTCACATGCAAACTCTTTGATCATAGGCAAAAATAAAACCCATAAATTCTCTTCGTGACACTTAGGCCAGGACTTTGCCCTCGCCGGGCGGGCTCGGTGGAAATGAACGGGAATGGTCGGGAAGCCGACCGCTGCCCGCGATCAGGCCACGACTGCAATTCCATGCTGGCGGGCCAATTGAGGCCATCCCAGCGTCAAACGTGTGCTGCAGCCCTCAGCGCTGTCTGTGTGGGGGAGGGGGGGGAGGGGGGGAGGAGGGAGAGTGGGGAACTTCACGCATGTGCGCAAGTGCATGCAGGATAAGCTCTCTGAGGCACAGGGCTGCCTCAGGGAGATGAAGATTTTTGAAAATTAAAAATAAAGATTTTTAAAATGTTAAAAACATGACCCCTCATGTGACTCTGCCACATGAGCAGGGACATGTTATGAGTGAAATGTTAAAATTTGCAATTATTTTTTAATTGCTTTTGGAAACCTCATTCCGCCTGTGGAGACCACCGATGAACAGCGGCAGTAGTATGTACCATATACAAGATGCACTGCAAAAACTCACCAGGGTCCTTCAGCAGCACCTTCCAAACCCATGACCACCACCATCTAGAAGGACAAGGGCAGCAGACACATGGGAACGCCACCGCCTGTAAGTTCCCCTCCAAGCCACTCACCATCCTGACTTGGAAATATATCGCCGTTCCTCACTGTCGCTGGGTCAAAATCCTGGAACTCCCTCCCTAACAGCACTGTGGGTGTACCTACACCACCGGGACTGCAGCAGTTGAAGAAGGCAGCTCACCACCACCTTCTCCAGGGCAATTAAGGATGGGCAATAAATGCTGGCCCAGCCAGCGATGCCCACATCCCGTAAAGGAATAAAAAGAAAGTTGGTATCATTCTTACCTCTAAGGCCAGAAATTTTCGCTTGTCGGGTGGGCATGCACCTGACCCGAATGAGCAAAAATGACACACGATGACGTCGGGCGAGTGTCCTGACATCATCACCCACTTGCGTGATATTTCAGTCGGCGCGCGCGTGCACAGGTGTCGGCAGAGCACCCGCCGCCAATTAACTGGCCTATTAAGGCCATTAACAGTCTAATTGAATTAAATGGAGGCAGCCTAGGCAATAATTGGCCCTGTTGCCTCTGATGACTTCAGCGTGGGTCCTCTGGAGAGCCGGGGCCCTGCTTTGGCTGTGTTACCCTGGGCCAGCTGCTCCTTCTGTCGTGACAGGGGATGAAGTTGAGGGGGTCACAGGCAAAGGGGACTCGGAGGTAGAGGACCACCTCTGAGATTCCTGAGTGGATGGCCCAGGGATATCCTGGTGCTGGTCCTGATGGTGGAGATGGGGTGCAGTCAAGTGGGCTGTTTTTCTCCTGGATGGCATCGAGCTCCTTGATTGTTGTTGGTTCTGCACACATCCAGGCAGGTGGAGAGTATTCCATCACACTCCTGACTTGTGACTTGTAGATGCTGGACAGGCTTTGGGGAGTAAGGATTTGAGTTACTTGCCACAAGATTCCTAACCTCTGACCTGCTCTTGTAGCCACAGTATTTATATGGCTCGTCCAGTTCAGTTTTTGGTCAATGGTAATCCCCAGGATGTTGATAATGGAGGATTTGGCCATGATAATGCCATTGGTTGTCAAGGAGCGATAAATAGATTCTGTCTTGTTGGAGATGGTCATTGCCTGGCACTTGTGTGGCACGAATATTACTTGCCACTTGTCAGCCCAAGCCTGGATACTGTTCAGGTCTTTCTGCATTTGGACATGGGCTGCTCCACTATCTGAGGAGTTGTGAATGGTGCTGAACATTGTGAAATCATCAGTGCACATTCCCAGTTCTGACCATATGATGGAAAGAAGTTCATTGTTGAAGCAGCTGCTGAAGATGGCTGGGCCAAGGAGACTGCCTTGAGGAACTCCTGCAATGATGTCCTGGAACTGAGATGATTGACCTCCAACAACCACAACCACCTTCCTTTGTGCTAGCCAATGAAGACTCAAGCCAATGAAGAGTTTTCCCCTGATTCCCATTGGCTCTAGTTTTGCTGGGGCTCCATAACGACACACTAGGTCAAATGTGGCCTTGATGAAAAGGGCAGTCACTCTCACCTCACCTTGGGAGATCAGCTTTTTTGTCCATGTTTGAACCAAGGCTGTAATGAGGTCAGGAACTGAATGACCTTGCGGAACCCAAACTGAGTGTCACTGAGCAGGTTATTGCTAAGCAAATGCTGCTATATGGCACTGTTGATGACCCCTTCCATCACTTTACTGATAATGGAGAGTAGACTGATGTGCGCAGGGCATAACTGGGCAATTTTCCACATTGCTGGGTAGATGCCAGTGTCGTAGCTGTACTGGAACAGCTTGGCTAGGGGGTGCAGCAAGTTCTGGAGCACAAGTCTTCAGTACTATTGCAGGAAAATTGTCAGGGCCCATACCCTTTGCAGTATCCAGTGCCTTCAACCATTTTTTGATATCACCCGGAGTAAATCAAATTGGCTGAAGACTGGCATCTGTGATGCCGGGGATCTCTGAAGGAGGCCGAGATGGATAATCCACTCAGCACTTCTGGCTGAAGATTGTTACGAATGCTTCAGCCTTGTCTTTTGCATTGATGTGCTGGGCTCCCCCATCATTGAGGATGGGGATATTTGTGGAGCCTCCTCCTCCAGTGAGTTGTTTAATTGTCCAGCACCATTCACGGTTGGATGTGGCAGGACTGCAGAGCTTGGATCTGAACTGGTGGTTGTGGAATTGCTTAGCTCTGTCTATCACTTGCTGCTTATACTAATTGGCACACAAGTAATCCTGTGTTAAAGCTTCACCATTTGACACCTCATTTTTAGGTATGCCTGGTGCTGCTCCTGACATGCCCTCCTGCACTCTTCATTGAACCAGGGCTGATCCCCTGGCTTGGTGATAATGGTTGAGTAGTAGGTATGCTAGGCCATGAGGTTACAGATTGTGGTTAGGTACAATTCTGCTGCTGCTGCTGCTGATGGCCCACGGCGCCTCATGGTGGCCCAGCCTTGAGTTGCTAGATCTGTTCGAAATCTATCCCATTTAGCATGGTGGTAGTGCCACACAACATGATGGAGGGTATCCTCAATGTGAAGACGGGACTCCTACATGGACAGATGCATCTGCGGCAGGCAGATTGGTGGGGATGAGTTCAAGTATGTTTTTTCCTCTTTTCCTGCCGCAGACCCAGTCTAGCAGTTATATTCTTTAGGACTCGGCCAGCTCGGTGGTGATGGACATTGAAGTCCCCATTTCAGAGTATATTCTGCACCCTTGCCACCCGCAGTGCTTGAACACCACCTCCAAGTGGTGTTCAACATGGAGGAGTACTGATTCATCAGATGAGGGGGGACATGATGCGTCATAATCAGCAGGAGGTTTCCTTGTTTATGTTTGACCTGATGCCATGAGACCTCATGGGGGCTGGAGTCAATGTTGAGGGCTCCCAGGGTAACTCCCTCCCGACTGTATACCATTGTGCCACCACCTCTGCTGGGTCAGGACATACTTATTTGTAAGGTATGATTCCGTGTGTATGGCTACGTCAGGCTGTTAATTGACTAGCCTGTAAGACAGCCCAATTTTGGCACAACAATGTTAGCATGGAGGACTCTGTAGCGTCGACAGGACTGGGTTTGCCGTTGTCATTTCCGGTACCTCAATCGATCCTGTGTGTTCTGTCCGGTTTAATTCTTTTTTATTGACGTTTTAGAAATTCGATACAACTGAGTGACTTGGTAGACCATTACAGATGGCATTTAAGAGTTATTGCAAATCTGGAGTCACATGTAGGCCAGACCAGGTGAGGGCAGCAGATTTCCTTCCCTAAAAGACATTAGTGAACCAGATGACTTTTTACAATAATCGACATGGTCATAATTAGACTTATAATTCCAGATTTATATTGGATTCAAATTCCACCATCTGCTGTGGTGGGATTCGAACTCAGGTCCCCAGAGCATTACACTGGGCCTCTGGAATACCACTATGCCACTGCCTCCCCCTGCATTACAGTGTATCACACAGAATAATCTTCATGAGAATATGTTGGCAGACTTGAAGTGTGAGAGCGGTGATCACTGGGAAGAGCTGACCCAATTACCATTTCAGGTAAGGAATGTAATGTAATCAAGGTGGGGATCTTAAAAGAAGAAACTTTGAAATCGAGAATGTATATAGAATAGAGTCTTGGAATGGTTACAATACAGGAGGCCATTCAGCCCACTGTATCCTTGCCAGCTCTCTATTAAAGGAAATCAGCTAGTCCCACTCCCCAGCCATTTTCCTCCAGCCCAGCAGCATTTTTCTCGCCAGATAATTATCCAATTCCCTTTTGAGATCTACGTTTGACTCTGTTTCCATCGCACTCTCAGGTTGTGGATTCTACTGCATAAAAATATTTGTTTCACATATTACCATTTGTTCTTTTTCCATTCACCTTAAATCCATGTCCTCTGCTTCTTGACCCTTCTGCCAATGGGAACAGTTTCTGTCTATCCACTCTGTCTAGACCTCGCATGACTTGAATGCAATTATCAAATCTTCCCCTCCACTGAGGAGAACAACTCCAGTTGCTCCAATCTATCCAGAAAACAGAAGTCCCTCAGCCCTGGAACTATTCTCATAAATCATTTCTGCACCATCTCTAATAATATGGCATGTACGATCTGCCCAAACACAGGTCAATGGCTCATTGTCTGCTGATGCTTCATCCTGAGCCATTTTCTTTCAGTTTTTGTCAGTGGTGGTTTTCCATTTCCTCCCACTCTCGGGGGCAGGGTGAAGAGGCAGAAACAGGAATTGAACCTGCACCATTGGGGTTATCCTGAACCACATGTTAGCCATCTAAACTAATCAACCCCACCCACTCTAATACCTAAAAGTAAATACATAAAATGTAATACTATGAATTGGGCTGCCCTCAATATCTTGATGGATAAAATTTTGTTTGTGGTCCTTTGATAAGCTAGGTAAGTTTTCTGTAGGTGCGTCAGCTGTGGTTCACTGGTTGATCTCCGCCTTCTGAGTTAGAAGTCTATGAGTTCAAGTCCTATGTCAAGAGTCTTGAGCACATAACCTAGGCTGGCACTCACCTTTCAGATTAGACATTAAATAGAAGCTCCGCCATTCTCTCAAGTGGATGTAAAAGATCCCACACTATTTTTCAAAGAAGAGCAGGGGAGTTATCCCCATTGTCCTCATCAATACATAGAATATACAGTCTGGAGACAGACCATTCGGCCCACCTAGTCCATGCTGCTCCCTATGTTCCACAAAAGCCTCCTCCCATCCTACTACTTCTAATCCCATCCACAGACACTTTTATCCCCTTAAATACATCCACCCTATTCACCTCTCAACCAACCTCATTGAAACAGGTGATATGATTATTATTACATTACTCTTTGTGGGAGCTTGTGTGTAAATTGGCTGCTATATTGCCGCTATTGCAGCAATGACGATACACCAAAAGTACTTAGGTGCAAATCATTTTGGGGCATCCTGAGGTCATGGAAGGCACTATATAAATGCATGCTTTTTTTTTCTTTTCATGTCTGTAAATGTACAAATTCACTTGCACTCATCCATTCTGTCTTGCAAGTCAGTCACGATTACTTGTTTGCTCATTTAGACACATTCTTCTTCATTTCTCCTCTCTTAAGGCTGCCTGATAGAAACTGGAACTCACCCAGCTTTCTGCAGAAAAATCACAGATGCAATTTACCCTGCGTCTTATCATGGTTCCTTTAGAGAGACTTGGCTTATTTTAACAAAATTCATGGAATGTAGAGCAAATCAACAATATAATCCTCTGGATGATAAAAAGAGAGGGTACATCCTGAGGTATAATTTGAGTCTGCTTCAGCTGCATTGACAGCTTCCTTCCCTTTATAAAATCATTGCAAGTAGCCTTCTGGTTTCACTGTTTGAAAGGAAGAATCACGCCCTTAAGTGGGGTCTTTTATCAGCAGAGTGTTACAATTGCAGAATCACTGATCCGTTGGAAGCGAAATGCTTTCAGACTGGCTATCACACAAGTGATTTTGGTTGGTCCACACCAGCAAAGATGCTATAACATCTCTGAAAATGGATTAGCATAAAGTGGCAGGAACTGTTCATTTATAAAGGCTGAAGAAGGCAATTCATTCATATTTACATTTTTATGTGCTTTAAAAGGACTTACATTTTAAGTTTGAAACACTTGTTTATGAACTCAAAGCACGACATTAAATTAAAATAATGGCAAAATATTTAGCTTTGAAGCCAAAATAAGATCCGAATCTAAAATCACCTTTGAACAGGCAGATATTATTTTGCAAGGCCCTGATCAGATGTACATGACGTAATTGTTTAAAGTAAAAATATCTAGAGCACTACCTCAAAATGATGCACTGCCCAGGCTTACCTTGTCCATCAAACTCATTCCTTGCACAGGGAACACACAATGTTCCCATCCTGGGCTCAAACCAACCTGTTTTCACTCTGGAGTTCCCTTCATAATCCTCACTGCCTCTCAAACACTCTCTCCTCATTTAAAATGTTCCATAAATCTTACCATCTGTCACCTGCCCTAATATCTCCTTGTGTGGCCTGGGGCTGGATTTTATTGCCTGCCCTACTGGTTGGGTTTTTGGCAGGGGTGCATGTAAAATGTGTTGGGTTCCTCGCCCACCCCCAACCTGTTCCCTATAATACGGGGCATGGGTAAGTCACCCACCCCTAGGACTATTGAGGCCCTTAATTGCCCAATTAAATGGCAATTAAGGGCCTCAATCTGCCTCCACAGCCATGAAACAATGGGCAGTAGCAGGCAATTGGTGTCATCCATCCCTTTGTTCTTCACCGACTGCCTTCCAAAACTCATCTGCCATACCTCTGGCCCCCTCCCTAGGCTCTCCAATGCCTCTCTTCCCTAAAAGCCCAGGACTTACCTGTCTCCAGCTGTCATGATCTTCTTCCCAAGGCCTCCTTGCAGTCCCAGCACCAACCCCGCACCCACCCCGACCACCCCCTCCCGAGTTATGGTGCTGCTGGGACTGCTTGAGCTGCTGGCCAATCAGATTGGCTAGCAGCTTTCGAGGGTGGGACTTCCTGTCCACTGAGAGACAGAAGTCTGGCCCTTAGCCTATTTAGTACCACTCTCCCCCCCACCACACCTCCACCCCCACCCCCACCCCCACCTCCCCCACCCCCCCACCCCCCCACCCAACCCAGCGTTATTGCTGCAGAGAAAGCTTTTTAAAAGTCAGTCCATTTGGAACCAACTTTTCTCCCAGGGGAGGTGAGCACCCTCCCCCCACACCACTGTCATCTGCCCTCAGTGAAATCCAGCCCTTAGTGTTAATTTTTATTTGATAATGCTTCTGTGAAACACATTGGGACATTTTACCATGTTAAAAGTGTTATATAAATGCAGTTTATTGTTTAATTGCTATGTTTGCACAGCTTTTCATTTATTAATTCTGAGTTACAAGTGATCTGATGATCCAGTTTACCCATTTGTGTGTATTTTTTGCCATTCTTTACTCTCCTAAAGGACTACCTGTCAAATGAAAGATGACTGAGTTCACCCATTCTTCTGCTCCCTTCCTACAAATAAAGGTCAAAGGGTATATTTGGCTGAGATAAATTGGCCACACAGGTAGTTGAAATTGGTCCTGTCTATCAATAGTGATTGTGCCTCATTAGTAATTCTCAGCTGTGGTTCACAATGGGATTGAAGGCAGCATAGGTTGAACAGTTTCCCATCTGTTTTGTAAATTATCTCCATGCCCCTGGGTAGTTTGCTGGAGATGAGATGCAGTACTGCTGTGGAGGAAGATGGAGAAGAGGTTTGATGTGATGACACAGTCTCACCAAAGTCACGCCAACCTCAGTCATTGAGTTCCAGTATGCAGACGACGCTTGTGTGTGCACTCACTTAGATATAATGGAAAGTTGATAGTAACCATTGACTTTCAATTTTCCCTTTTTACAGTATGAAACATGAAGACAGGCAATCTGGAAACTCCCTAGTCTTTAGGTGTTGGCCTATTCTTAAACAATGAAAAGTGTGAATTCGACAGATGGCTATGAGGTACCTTCACCTGTGTCCATATTTAATTAGGTATTTGCTGGAGACTTGATATTGCCTATAGTTCAAATGTCAAAAGTCACATGATTTGTGGCAGCCATCTTAACAGTTTGCGTGTGTCTAATTTTTTAAATTATTGACTGAAAGTTCATAATATGACATGCCTGTATTGTGAATAACATGACCTTATGGCATTGTAACCCCAACCCCCTTTCAAACTCAGGGCCTTTCCATTACAATAGCGATGGAATAGAACAGAAACTTAATTTTACAGTGGTTTACTATTGCTATGAACACCTGCATATCAAGGATGCTGAGACATTCAGTATTCTATTTCTTATTTGCGTCTTAGCTATCTTGTACATTTTTTACTTAAATTGATAGTTAATCTCCAGAATGAGGCCAATGAATAAATGCAAACTTTTTTTATTTTAACCATGTCTCTGTATATGCCTGGCCTCTTTAGTTCCCTTTCTAACCGTGTCCCAATAACCTGTGCGAAATATGTCAAAAATGTATTATTTCTGTTCATGCTGACATCACTAAGTGGGATGTTTTAGAAGATAAAATGCAAGTTACTCCAAATGTACTTGAAAGAAAAATAGACAAGCAAATCAGTATTGTATTATATGATGTTTACTAGAATGGGTTTTGGAGCAAGGATGTAGAGCTATGATTGCATTGAGCACCGTAGAATATTAGCTCCAGGACGTGTGTGATTTTTTTCCCTAAGTTCCTGCTTGAGCACCAACTTGATTGACAGGCTAGTCTGTCTGTCAGAGAAACCCCCACTGTACAGATCCCCAGCCTAGAGTCAGGTAGGTTTAGCAGTGATGGTGGGATGATAATCAAGAGGTGGAGAAGCTTGAGGTCAGAGCATAGTTATAGAGGGGAGGGGCGGTGATCATGGGGGGAAATCATGGGGGGACTGATGGGAAAGTTTGTGAGAGATATTGAGCATTGGTGAAATTGTACCAGTGTTGGGAAGAAATGTCAGAAAAACTTCCTGGAGGTGGAGTATGTGATTTAGAGGATTAGCTTGTTGAGCCTGGACAACCCTTGCTCCTTCTGGCCCTCAAGCAGTGCTGTAAATGGATCCAACCCTCTTCATCTCCTTTCACCTTCTGGATTTCCTGAGGACTGGAAAATCTGGCCTACAGTAGCTAAATATAGAAACCTTGGGTGGGATTTTCCAGCCCTGTCCGCCACCAGGATCGTCCAGTCCCGCCAAAAGTCAATGGGATTTCGGCTGAGCCACCAAATCTCCCACAATGGGTTCCTCCAAGACAGGGCCGGAAAATTCCAGCCCTTGTTAAAATAGACGCAGCCTCTTTAAAAGTTTCAACAATTAACCTCAGGTTGCTGGCTCACCTTTCATGCCACCTTCATTAAAACTGGAAGTGGACTATTCAAGGCAAGCTGTGTTCTTGTGTGAAATGAAGACACACGTAAACACAAACATGGAAGTTGTATTTTGCTGAGGGAGTTCTGCCTTTTGAATTCAGAAAGATTGTTCTGGGCACTACATTTAGTGATGGATCTTATCAGATGAGAAACAGTCATCAACAATACATTTCTGACCCTATTAATGCTAATATGTAAGGGTCAGCTGACCTCAGTATCAGCAGTTGTTCTCTGATGGTGGATTCATGTTACTGATATAGCACTGTCATTTCTAGCTTATTACTGTCATTAAGCCTTGCTTAGGAATTTTGAGGATTAAATGACAAATCCAGAATGACATATAAAAAATTCTGTGGTAAGCACTTCGAAAAAATATGCACAAACCAGTGGACTTATATAACACCAGGCTGCAGAACTGCATCAGCTTCCCTCAACGTGGCTGTGCTGCACCTTCCCAACACTTGTCCCTGATCCAACAGCATTCTGTAATTTCTCTCCTAATTAAACATCGCCCAGGGATCATCAGGTGCTTTTTCTCCATTAGATTTGTCTTCTTGCTCCTTAATCTCCCTCCCAGACTGGCTCCTGACTTCTCAGCTCCTTGAATCAATGCGAATAGTTCACTTTTCATAGCGTTCCCCTGGTTCATCCATATCCCAAATGCACTAGTTTCAAAATCCTTGTTGCTACTTACAAACCTCTTCACAGTTTCACCACACCTCGCCTCTGCAACATTTTCCCACCCCAAGTCCCAACCAACAAAATCCATTTAAAAAAACAAAATTATTCATTCACGGGATGTGGACATCACTGGATAGACCAGCATTTATTGCTCACCCCCGATCGCCCTTGACAAGGTGTTGATGAGCCGCCTTCTTGAACCGCTGCAGTCCATGTGGTGTAGGTACACCCACAGTGCTGTTAGGGAGTAAGTTCTAGGATTTTGACCCAGCGACAGTGAAGGAACGGCGATATGGTTCCAGAATGGTATGTGGCTCGAAGAGGAACTTGATGGTGGTAGTGTTCCCATGCACCTGCTGCCTTGCCCTTCTAGGTGGTAGAGGCCATGGGTTTGGAAGGTGCTGCCAAAGGAGCCTTGGTGAGTTGCTGCAATGCATCTTGTAGATGGTACACACTGCTGCCACTGTACATTAGTGGTGGAAGGAGTGACTTTTGTAGGTGACTTGTGTCTTGTAGATGGTAGACAGGCTTTGGGGAATCAGGGGATGAGTTACGTGTCACAGAATTCCCAGTCTCGGACCTGCTCTTGTTGGAGGTGGTCATTGCCTGGCACTTGTATAGCGTGAATGTTATTTTCCACTTCTCAGCCCAAGCCTGAATATTGTCCAGGTCTTGCTGCATTTGGGACGGATTGCTTCAGTATCTGAAGAGTCATGAATGGTGCTGAACATTGCATAATCTTAAAAGATTGTCTCAATCTTCCAAATCTCACATAGTCTCCTTCCAACCCCCTGTTATTCTCCAATGGTATCAGTGTTTCAGTGATCATGGCCCTGTATTCTAAAAACATTTCTCTTATTAAACCCTTCTGTCTTGTAAGATCTCTTCACGCCTACAAAATTATTTTAAAAAATCAACTCTGACTCTTTCTTGTCACCTTTCTTATCTCCTCTAAGTAGTTTGACTCTTACTCCCCCTTAAGGCACCAGATAAATTATAAATGATGGGAAATACATCTTTGACAATTTGGGCTGAATTTTTCCTTAGCTGGCCAGCTAAGGGTGGGAAATATGGAAGTTGGGATTCCCTTGCACACTGTGTGTGGCGTCAGCAATCAGTTCCCTATCAGAAGCCAAGGTTGATTGGCAAGTTTTGGCTCCATTTTGGAAAGGGAACCAGTCAGTGAAGGCCTCATTGCCAGTTAAGTCTGTGCCAGGAGGGAGGACGGAAGGGGATTGAGGTGGGAGGGAGGGGATTGAGATGGGAGGGAGGGGACAATCTCAGAGTGGGGGTGGGGTTGAGTTGGGATGGAGGGAGTATGGTGGGAGGCGGGAGGGGAGTGTGCTCGCAGGTGGGCTGCCAATTCTGGGGTCCCATGGTTTGGGAAAGGGCAGAAGCCTCGCTTGTCGGAGGTTGGTGGGTTGGCTGAGGGTGTGGGGTGGTGGTACAATCAGAGTGTGGAGGAGGCAAAATCAGAGGCCTGGCAGGAGTGGCGGGCAGGGGTGGTGGGGCTCAGGGGGCTCATGGGGAAGGGAAACTCAGGGACGGAGAGGGAGCTCGGAGCCCAGAGGGTAGAGATCAGATGCCTGTTAGGGCAGATTGGAGGTCTGGCAGGGATGTCAGGAGCTTAGTGGGGTAATGGGAGACCAGCGTGGTGGGATTGGAGGACATGTGGGGAGGGCTGGGTGGGAATTTGTGCCCAATTGAGGGGGTTGCTCAGCCAGGCACACTGGATCCAGCAGTAAAATGTAAAGACGCTCACCATTTGGATCTGACAGTCCTTAGGAACCTGCATGACCAGAGTTCAAATTGGAAAGCAGAATGACAATCAGGCTTGCAGCTACATTATCATATTTATTGTACCAAATCGCCTCCTTGGCTATCTGCCCACATTTGCACCTCAGTTAAAATCAGAAGTGAGTGGATTAGAGGTGAATTTGGATTGGGAAACTGATTTTTAAGACTTCAACATCCCCACGCCAATCATCTAACCCACATTTTTTAATATTAAAATACACTCCTCCCCACTTTGAAGTTTTCACATCTTCTCTATTGAATTCTATTCTTCAAGAAATATTTGTAAACATATAAAGTTGTGACTTAATGTGGGCGCACACTATTTTCATTGTCCGATTTGATAAGGATTTGGAGGTAACTAGCACAGGCACAGTTTTTATTACTGTGGTGGCATTTTACCCAAAGGATTACTTTCCTAGATGATTTGAATCAGTTTGTAAAGAATCTCAGGCAGCTAATATGGTTTTATTTCCTGTACATGTTCATGTGTTTACACACTGTATATACTTCTTCCCTATCCCTGAGGACAGAAAGGCCACATGTTTGTAATTTATGCTGAGGAAAAAAAAATACTTGTAATGTTTTGTTCTGGAGATTCCTAAGAGGTGATGTAAGTAAGATATGGTCAATATTTGTAGCCTAGAGCCTCAACAACAAGGATGTTGTTGAGTTCAAAACTTTCCATGAGAGGGATTAATGTCATTTTGTATTTTAACAACATTTATTCTTTTGAAGGTTTATTTTGTCTCAACATGCATGAATTATGCAAAAAAACACCTCTGATTACTTAATGAATATACTAAATCTGTCAATATAAAGCTTAGCTTCCTCTTTCACATCCAGGACTTTTCTGTGCGAAAAGACTCTAAACTATAAGCTCATTCAGGTTTGACTACTGCTCCTTTTAGCTAGCGAGACTTCCTTAGCAGCTCCTAAACAGGATTCAAGAAGAAGCTTGTTTTTGATCGATGGCCTTAGTTTCACTTCGAGCTTCCAACTTCTCTGTCACAAAAGTTCTTGTCTCCATTTTATGGATTGTTCCCTGCACCTATCTGGCTGGCAGTCCAACACTATTTCTCCCTGCTTGCAGTACAGTGAGTTCCCCATCAGCTGGCCCCATCCAGACCGGCAGCTCACCATAAATATCTAGTGAAGCAATATTTTAGCTGACCCAGTGAGAAAAACATTTCAGTTTCCAATAAGACCCTATTAAAATGACTATTTGATTTACTTGATGCAGTTTAAGCATTATGACAAACTTAATTTAAAGTAAAAAAATCATGACATGTTAAAAGGAAATTTTATGGATATGAGAGATGGAAATGTTAAAGAAGCATAAATCAAGATGTTGCTTAATCAGGAGCCAATATAGGCCAGCGAGCACAGAGCGTGATAGATGAATGGGCCTTGATCAGAGTTAAGACATGGGCAGCAGAGTCATGGATGACCTCAAGAGGGTAGAATTCGGGAATCCGGCCGAGGGTGCTTTGAAATAGTTGATTCTAGAGGTAACAAAGGCACCAAGTCCCAATCACCTATCACCCCTGCGCTCACGGAATTACATTGGCACCCTTTCAGCAACTTCTTGGTTTTAAAATTCTTGTTTTCAAATCCTTCCAGGGTATCTCCCCTTTCTATCTCTGTAAACTCCTCCAGTCCCACAACCCCCTGAGATATCAGTGCTCCTCTAACTCTGGCCTTTTGTGCATTCCCCTTGGTAGCCATGGATTCAGTTGCCAAACGCTGCAATACCCTCCCTACATCAATCCGCCTTTCTATCTCGCTTTCCTCCTTCAAGAGACTCCTTAAAACCTAACTCTTTGATCAAGCTTTTGGTCATTTCACATTATATCTCCTTAAGTGGCTCAGTGTCATACTTTGTTTTATAATGAAGCTGTGAAGCGCCTTGTGACGTTTTATTACTTTAAAAGCACTATGTAAATAAAAGTTGTTTTTGTTGTTGCAGGGGCCAGGCCATCAGGTGGCTCATCGACCTGTTCTGGAGTATTGTGGATGTGCCAGGCTCAAATAACAGAATACGCTGGTTCCAAACTTGCATTGTGAAGTGTGTCACCTCAGAGCCAGTTTGACTCCAAACAGGTTTCAACTGTCTCCTCTTCCAAAGAGCACAATGGTCATGAGACAAATGTTGAACACGGGTTTGACCTTTGACTAGATGGCCAACACCAGTTCTTCTCAAGTGGCTTGGTGGGCAGCTCAACTCCCCCAAAAATGTGTAATTAATTTATTTTATTACTGTGATGAGCGTATAATCAATGAAAACCATGCACCAGACCATTATTGATTATGATCCTGAAATTATGACATCGGTTACAGCAGGATGATCACCATCACATTTATCTAGAATTTCCCTCTCTGCATTTTTTAAGGAGGCATTGGCCCATGAATCATAAAATGCACCAGCATCCTACAATGCAATTTCAGGTCCTTTGTATGTTTTACTCATTGGGATTAAGAAACTTAGATTGTACACAACTTGTAGATTTTATTTAGCTGTGTTTAGCTGCCGTAGAAATAAATGTGATAGAGCAAAAATAAGTGTCAGACTCTCTGGAGACCACTGAAATCTGACTATCTGTGTAGCAGCTGGAAGCTTTACTAAAATCCATAAGCACATATTTACTACATATAGTTCCTGCAAGATATTTTTAGCATGAGAGGAAAAAGAGCAATGTACATACTTGTCATTCAATTTCAGATCAAATCACAGTCTAGCTTAACATAAATGCACTGTCCATTTAAAAAACACTCTATTTGAAATCCTCCCTTGTTGCTCACTTTTTTCCTTTATTGCCTGCAGTAATAGCACATTGGAGAAGGTTGTTTTTGCCTGCAGGTTATTTTTTTTAAATTGCAGGCTTGCAATGGAATCATAAAAGACATGCATTAGGAGCACTATGGAACTGCAATGTGCGTTGCCTCCTATTTGGGGGTTTTTATTCCAATTCATTTTACAATGCATTTGAGCGCAAATGCTTCTTCACTTTTAAAATTTACTGATGTCAAGTCCCAAAGTCTCAAATGAACCAAAAGATTCCTGTGATGAACTGTTCATAGATATTGTTCAATAACTGCAGAGGGCATTTTTTAATGTATTTACTGTAAGAGCAATATATTGTGAACTGAGCACACCTTCAGGCAAAGTAGTTAATAACTGCTATTAGATGCTGCACCAGATAGCAGAAATGGTACATAAATCTTCAGAATCCTACAGCCTATCCTGATGGCTTATAAACAATACAGAAAACGTGGTAAAAGCAAAATACTGCGGATGCTGGAAATCTGAAACAAAAACAGAAAATGCTGGAAAAACTCAGCAGGTTTCACAGCATCTATGGAGCCAAAAACAAAGTTAATGTTTTGAGCCCTTTTGACTCTTCTTCAGAGATAAAGAGAAGTAAAAATGTGATTAAATTTATACTGTTTAAAGGGGGTGGAGCAGGTGAAGCTGGATAGAAGGCCAATGATAGGGGGGGTGCAAAGGAGAGATTGACAAAGATGTCATGAACAAAAGGACAAAGGGGCATTAATGGTAGTGATACTGGCTAGAGGAGGTGCTGATGGTGGCATTAAGGTCAGAAAGCAGAATGTGATAATAGCAGGACAAGGGTAAGCACTCTGGAAAGAACAACATGAACAAGTGACAGATGGCCCTTGTGGCGTAGGGGTGGGGGGAGGGGATGGTGGTGAGAAAAAAAATAGAAAATAAGATAAATGGTGGGGATAAAACAATGAATAAAAATAAATAAAAATAAAAATAAGTGGATAAAAAGTAAAAATTAAAAATGAATATTGAAAAAAAGGGGTGAGAATAGAGGGGAGAGTTCGTGGAGTTCATGAAGTTGTTGAACTAAATCTTAAGTCCGGAAGACTGTAAAATGCCTAATCAGAAGATGAGGTGCTGTTCCTCCAGTTTGCGTTGAGCTTCACTGGAACATTGCAGCAGGCCAAGGACGGACATGTGGGCATGAGAGCAGAATGGGGTGTTGAAATGGTAAGCGACAGGAAGGTCTGGGTAATGCTTGCGGACAGGCCGAAGGTGTTCTGCAAAGCAGTCACCCAGTCTGCGTTTGGTCTCTCCAATGTAGAGGAGACCGCAATGTAAAGGAAATAACGTGGTGCTGTTTAGAGTAAATCAGAGGATATGTTTAATATTAAAATTATACCATATAACACACAATATTATGTAAGGATAAAGGGGATGTTTACACCTTGATGGCAATTCCTAATGGGTGTAAAGAATTGACTTGAGGAAAACTGTTTGCTGTGAAGGTGAGGCATTGTTTAACCCAACCTGTAACTTTAAAGAAAGAACTTGCATTTAGGTAGTACCTTTTCAAATCCCCAGAACATTCCAGAATGCTCTATAAATAAGGAACTGCTTCTGATGTGTGGTACGTAGTTCAATAGACAGTGGTACAATCAACGACCATTGATTTACTGGTCACAAAACAAAAATGGAATTACCTGGAAAAACTCAGCAGGTCTGGCAGCATCAGTGGAGAAGAAAAAAGTCAACGTTTCGAGTCCTCACGACCCTTCAACAGAACTTACTGGTGTTAGTCAAAGCACCAGAAAGGTTCCCCTGTTCTTATTCAGATGGGACTTTTTGTATCTACCTGAAAAAGCAGGTAACCCTGCATTTAACATCTCATCTGAAAATGGCGACCCTGACAATGCAGCAGTCAGTATTGCAGTGAACTGTCAGCCTAGATTATGTATTCATACTTGTTGTAGGTCTTGTACCATCTGAGTCAAAGGTGAGAATGTTGCCATTTGAACAATGTTGAGCTTGCAAAGCTGGAAAGTGGACTTCCTATAAGGATGTGCTGATCTCTAAATGGGCATATTATGAGATTTATGGCTGTTGCTGTGGGAAGTTTGGCAGCTGCCTGTAAATCCCTAAAAAACTGCCTTTGGGATTAAGTCAGGTTGTCATGATCAGAAGCAATCAGCAGCACAGCTATTTTCACCTTCTATTTTTACTTATAGATTGTTCAGTTTTGATTTGTTGCTATTTTCATGAAGGGAATATTTGAATCAATC
The DNA here is from genome assembly GCF_964194155.1 of Cetorhinus maximus. Lineage (NCBI taxonomy): Eukaryota > Metazoa > Chordata > Chondrichthyes > Lamniformes > Cetorhinidae > Cetorhinus > Cetorhinus maximus. The sequence goes on along the minus strand of NC_135889.1, from coordinate 105,478,687 downwards.
ATGTGCAAGTGTGATAGAATCATACATTACACCTTCAAGGGTGATGGATATGTGAGACAAATGGCTATACTACATTCACCCATATCACAGGATAATCCCTGGTGAGAAAGACTGTCTTGCTCAACTCAATTCATCCATCCAGAGAGATACGAACATCTCTCCATTGGAGCATCCAGTTGTCTCTGAAACAATTGCGAGGGTTTTTCCTCCAGCACTTTATTGTTACAAAGTTTCCATGTGTCGATCACTCTTTGTTTGAAGAAGGATTTTATGATATCCACCCTCCTATGGTCCTAATATTCACTTCAGTAGTTTCAACCTGTATCTCCTAGTTCCACTTCCTTTGTTTAATTTAAATAATTTAATATTCCAAGTTAGCTTTTCTATATTGTTAGCAATGTTATAAAATTCCTTAAATTAATGCCTCAGTCATTTCCTTTCCTATATAAAATGCCCAGGTTTTTCCAGGCTTTCCTCAAAACTCTGACCCATGGTACCATAGGAACAGTGTTTGTGGCTCTGCTTAACACGTCCTTCAAGATTTCATTATCTCGTGTTTCTTGGTGACCTGAACTGGATGCAGTTACAGGAACAAATAAACAAAGCAGCAGGAATAGGCCATTCAGTCCCTTCAGGCTGCTTCGTCATTCATCCAGTTTATGGCTAATCTACACGACAATCCAATTTCCTGCCTTAGCTCTTTATCTCCCGTTAGCCTTACATGTCATTCTCAGTTTTGAATACTTCAATTGTCTCAGAATCCACAAGGTTTTGGAAGAAGGAATTCCAGATTTCTGTTACCTTCTGGATGAAAAAATATTTCCTGATTTCCCTGGCTCTAACGTTAAGACTATGTCCCCTCATTCATAATTCCCCCAGCAGGGGAAATAGCTCCTTTGTAGCTATTTCATGGGATCGTTTTAATATGCTGCATAAGAAAGTAAGAAATAGGAATAGGCCTCTCAGCCTTTCAGGCCTGCTCTGCTATACAATATGACCGTGACAGATTTTTTATTTTAATTTCATCTTCCTACACTGTTCCCATATTCCTTGATTCCCTTTGTATCCAAAAATCTATCAATCTCACCAATCAAGCAGCCAAGCTCTCTGGGGTAGAAAAGGCCCAAGGTTTACAATCCTTTGAGTGAAGAAATTTCTTCTAATCTCACTCCTAAATGATTAGCCCCCTACCCTGAGACTGTGATGCCTAGTTCTAGACTCCCTAGCCAGGGGAAATATCCTTCCAGCATCTACCCTGTCAAGCCCCTTAAGAATTTATATGTTCCATGAGGTTTAGAGTTTAGAATATTTGAAACAGATCACCCTTCATTCTTCTGTACACAAGGGAATACAAGCCAGGTTTAAGTAACCTCCTAATTTACCTTTTAAGAACATATCAACATAAGAAATAGGAACAGGAGTAAACCATTTGGCCCCTGCTCCGCCATTCAATAAGATCATGGCTGATCTTCTTGTGTTTCGATTTCCACATTCCCATCTAACCCTGATAACCTTTGATTCCCTTGCCTAACAAGAATCTATCTATCTTTTTTAAGCCTTGCTGTCCCTCATCCAAATATATCCTTCCTGAGGCAGGGTGCCCCATATATGTAGCACTCCAGATGGGATCAGACCAAATCTCTATATAACTAAATTTAAGGTACAGCCTGATTAGACCACTATAAAGTTTGTTCATCATATCCTCTGGCTTATATTCTACTGCTTTGGCTCTGATGTTCAATACCCTATTGACTTTACTGATTGTTGCTCTGCATTGTTTGGACATGTTTCATGTCATATCTATATGATTCCTAGGTCTCTTTCACCTTCCTTCTTAGCTGTTTCAACATCATTCGTGGAGTACATGTGACATCTAGTGTTTTCTTTCTATGTGTAAAACTATGCACTTGCCTCCATTAACCTTTATCTTGTCCTTGTCCTGTCCCACTTACATATTTTGTCTGACTCATTCTGTGGTTTCTGAGCTGTCACTTTCTAATCCACACATTTCCTACTTTGATGATATCTGCATATTTGAACATTTTTTTTATTCATTCATGGGATGTGGGCTTCGCTGGCTGGGCCAGCATTTATTGCCCATCCCTAGTTGCCCTTGAGAAGGTGTTGGTGAGCTGCCTCCTTGAACCACTGCAGTTCATGTGGTGTGGGTACACCCACAGTGCTGTTAGGAAAAGAGTTCCAGGATTTCGACCCAGTGAAGGAGCGGCGATATATTTACAAGTCAGGATGGTGAGTGACTTGGAGGGGAATTTCGAGGCGGTGGTGTTCCCATCTATCTGCTGCCCTTGATCTTCTAGATGGTAGTGGTCGTGGGTTTGGAAGGGGCTGTTGAAGGAGGCTTGGTGAATTCCCTCAGTGCATCTTGTAGATGGTACGCACTGCTGCTACTGTGCGCCGGTGACGGAGGGAGTGAATGTGTGTGAATGTTGTGCCAATCAAGCGGGCTGCTTTGTCCTGGATGGTGTAAAGCTTCTTCAGTGTTGTGGGAGCTGCACTCATCCAGGCAAGTGGGGAGTATTCCATCATATTCCAGATTTGTGCTTTTTAGATAGTGAACAGGCATTGGGGACTCAGGAGGTGAGTTACTCGTCGCACGATTCCTAGCCTCTGACCCGCTCTTGTAGCCACAGTATTTATATGGCTAGTCAGTTCAGTTTCTGGTCAATGGTAACCCCCAGGGTGTTGATGGTGGGGGAATTCAGTGATGGTAATGCCATTAAACTTCAAGAGGCAATGGCTGGATTCTCTCTTGTTGGAGATGGTCATTGCCTGACACTTGTGTGGTGCAAATGTCACTTGCCACTTGTCAGCCCAAGTCTGGATATTGTCCAGGTCTTGCTGCATTTGGACATGGACTGCTTCAGTATCTGAGGAGTCGCGAATGGTGCTGAACATTGTGCAATCATCAGCGAACATCCCCACTTCTAAGATTATGATGGAAGGAAGGTCATTGATGAAGCAGCTGAAGATGGTTGGGTTGAGGACACTAACCTGAGGAACTCCTGCGGAGATGTCCTGGAGCTGAGATGGCTGACCTCCAACAACCACAACCATCTTCCTTTGTGCTAGATATGACTCCAACCAGTTCCCATTGACTCTAGTTTTGCTAGGGCACTTTGATGCCACACTCTGTCGAATGCTGCCTTGATGTCAAGGGCTGTCACCCTCACCTCATCTCAGGAATTCAGCTCTTTTGTCCATGTTTGAACCAAGGCTGTAATGAGGTCAGGAGCTGAGTGGCCCTGGCGGAACCCAAACTGGGCATCAGTGAGCAGGTTATTGCTAAGCAAATGCCGCTTGATAGCACTGTTGATGACCCCTTCCATTCGTTTATTGATGGTGGAGAGTAGTCTGATGGTGCGGTAATTGGCCAGGTTGGATTTGTCCTGCTTTTTGTGTACAGGACATACCAGGGCGATTTTCCACACAGCCAGGTATATGCCAGTGTTGTAGCTGTATTAAAACAACTTGGCTAGGGGCGCAGCAAGTTCTGGAGCACAAGTCTTCAGTACTATTGCCAGAACATTTTCAGGGCCCATACCCTTTACAGTATCCAGTGCCTTCAGTGAACAAGGGAAGTCAATTATGCTTAAGAGAAACCGCACTTTTGAAAGCCACAAAGGAAGCACAAGTGCAGCTAATGTCGGACTATCCACTAAACCACCACGGGATCAGGTTAAACTTAAGTCCATCGGAATCCAGCAGTTCAATTTCCAAGGCCATTGACCATAAGGTGAAGGGGGAGAACACACAAACCTCACAGAGGTTTAAAAATGCACCCGACACCATCACCCGAGAAATAAGAATCACCAGTGGACCAGAAATAGAAATATCAGATTCATGGGTTGTGGAAGCAGCCATGAAAGGGTTAAGAACTTTGCAGACTCCACAGCATAACAGTCAGGGGAGTTTGCATATGACTGACTGGTACACAAGCCCAGGCCTGTGAAATCTGACTCCTCCCCAGAAATCAGCATTGAGTTTGGACTTTCTCCAATTGCTGAATGTACTGGGAATCATATACCTGTCGAGGTTAAAGTTCCCAAAACCTTGCATACCGATATTAATGAACATTCACCAGGCAACACATAACAGAATATTTTAACAGAGAACGTGACAAAGAAACTGTAACAGTACTGAACTACCGTGTATGATTGTGTGGAACGTCTATGTGTAAATTTTGTTTTGTTTCACACGGAAGCCATGCAGAAAAAAACATGTTATCACAGATTCCATTTTTCCAATGTACCATTTTCCAGTACATTGTGACTTTCAGCCAATACTTTATATTTAAAGGAAAATTGAACATAAGGTTGCAAAGGATGACTGCCTGAGAGTCATCTGGCTTCTTTTGTGGATTGAAACCATTTCTGTCTGAAGGAGGAGCAAACTGAAACTTCCAGACCGACGTTGAATAAATGCCTTTTTCCTGAAAATAATTTACAAGGGTAACATCAGTTGAATGGGTCATTCGAACACAAAGACACTGGCTGTCTCAAACTCTCAAGGTGTCAAATGGCAACACATGATATATAATCAAAACATCACCCTTTGTTTGGTAAAAAGGACTTAGAACTTGTGGAAGTCACATGAGGAGGCCATTTTGGTTGCCTGTTTTAAATTCAGCAACTGCTGCTTACAGAGATAGAACTGCACCAAAAGCCATTGAACCAGCTGCAAATCAGCCAAGCAGAGGTGGGATTACACAGCAATATCTTAAAAGTGAAAAAAGGATTCACCCAAGCCTGTTCTAACTTTGAGTTCACCTGGGAACCAATCTCCTGGAAATTAGACTTCAAGAAACCTTGCAGTTTACTTAGACACTTTGCCTTTACCGGGCTTTCACTTTAAATTTAAAACATCATCTCCATTTAAGAAACTAAAGACCTGCCGCGAAAGAGACTGATTTAATTATAAGTTGCGACCGTATTGTCTTATATTAATTTATGCTTAATCTTTGTGTGTGTGAGGATGTGTGTGAGATGTCATGTTTTATATTCCGGGGCAAGTGTATGAAAGTAAATAGCCTTTATCTTTAAACGTTAATTTTAAACTCACAAAAGCTTGCTGCCAAAAATTATTCACTTGTGATTCTCATCCTGAGGTTAGGAAAACACACCCCTCTTACACAAATGTACTGATCACAGGCAGTGATGTGAAATGCATAAATTCTGCCTGTGACAGTATAAATGTACAAATGAGAGAGAATAGAATTAGTATGGCTTCCCTCGCTTTGTCAATGAATAGATGAACCACACAGCCCAAGTAGATCACACATTCAATCCAATTTGGTGTTTATGCCATTTCTGCAGAGTTTCCATGGACCTTTCACCCAGCTTACAGTGGGCAATCAGAAGAACCCTTGCAGCATTCATGGCATTTTGCTTGAGGAGAGCAGGAGGTATGAAGTAAAGGTTAGTCGCCAAGAAGGCAGAAATACCTAACTACTTGAAGTCAATGGAAGGCAATATTAGTCAAATTGTAAAACTACTGCTTGAAGCCTTCACATAAGTTCCAACTTATCCAATGATTTCCTGCCATCAGAGTTAGTTTAAAATTACCCCCAAATCTCTCGGCATTCAAGAGGCTGTTATATGCTGTGATAGGTGATTAAAGAGGGAAGGTTGTGGTTTTCTATGAAGCTACATAGAGTTGACTTTGTGATTTTTGTAGGATGCTGTGTAGCGTAGGGTATGTTGCCACAGATCTCACAATGATTAACAACTCATTCCTTATTCAGCGGGCACCAAAATCTGATTAACATTCCAATGGAAATATTTTAATTTCTGTCTTTAAATTTCTAATGAATTATCTGCAGAACTTTGAAAGTGTGCATATCTAGATTTCTAGGACATTTGTCCATTTGGCCACCTGCACTTGGAATCCTAACCATGCCACACACAGCAAGGGTAATTTTTGTTACCAATTACCTGGCCTACAGTTGTATCACAGCACACCATTAATGTCAGAAGCATATACATTGGAGTACCTGCCTTCTCTAGAATGAATGCAGATAAATCAGGCTACCAAAATTGATCTACCTTCTGTTGAAGTGTACACTACATCACGGCTTTTCACAATGAGTGATGAGCAGACATTAATGTATAATAATTCTGGAGAAAGGACTGTTTAATAATTCAGTAGACTTCAACAATTTTTTCACATACTTTGTTAGTATTTTTGATGTAGTATGGAAAAGATTGGTGGCATAACAACAAGGTGTTTCATAAAATTGACCTTGGTGGTTGCTGGAAGCGTATAAGACATGGAGAAATTACCCTTAGGCAAAAAAATCATGGATTATTTATACTCCAGCAATGCTGTTTCAACAGATTATATAAACTGGGCTCAATGATCCAGACTCTCTCCAGATACATTTTATTTATACTTAACTCAGGTTCTATCGGTAACCACATGCTTATTGTAAACCGAAACTTGACCTTGTGCATGACTTACAAAAGTTGCAAGTCTCAGGATCAATAATAAACTCTGCCACCATTGCATAGACCAGTCTTGCGTTCCCTCAAGTAAAATAGTCCAGAACAGTGAGGCATAACCTTCAACTTAGAGCTAGGCTGTTCAGGTGTGATAATCAGTAAGCAATTCTTCATGCAAAGGGTAGTGCAAATCTAGAACTCTTTTCCACAAAATATGATTGAGGCTGGATCCATTGTAAATTTCAATACAGGGATTCTTAGATTTTTGTTAGGCAAGGGTATTAAGGGTTACAGAACCAAGACAGATAAGTGGAGTTATGATGCAGAGCAGCCATGATCTAACTGAATGGCAAAGCAAGCTCAAAGGCCTAAATGAACTGCCCCTGATCCTATGTCCCTTTTTGTATGTATTGATAATACATACTGACCATACCCAAGCTGTCTAAAATTCAACACCAACAGACTGTTACTTCCAAGTAAAGTTATTAAGTTATGTGTTAAGATTAAACAGAAACAAGAGCAAGTCAGCATCAAAATACATAGAGGTTGCAGCATGGAGGGGGCCATACGGCTGACCTGGTCCATGTCGGCATTTACCCTTGATGTGAACAAATAGTTCTATTCTTTCCCTTCTTGTTCCCATATCTCTTTTGTTTAAATGGATTATAAAATGTGACATTTAATTCAACATTGTGTATTCCAAGCTAACACTCTTATGTTGCAACAGTTCTCTTCAGTAAATTTAGCTCATATATTCTTGACGCAATGGAGTTGGTGAGAACTTTTACAGAATATTGACCACCTGAGGGAAGGTGGTACAGAGTAAGGAGCCAGTCATGGTTGCCCCAAGGCATCACCCCAGGTCCAAAAGAGCATCAACAGGGCAAAGGCGACTGGGCATTTGGTAAGAAAGTATGGTTGGCACTGCACAGATGGCAAAGCATCTGGGGGCATTCAGCTACTATGCTCTGAAGGGGGTTGGTACCACCCCCTCCAGTCATTGCAGGAACAAGGCTGCAAAGGTCAAGTGAGCATCCATCTGCATCTGCACAACTGTCAGGCTTAGGGCCCACTGGTGGTGAGGGGTAATACCCTCCACAGGAAGAGCAGAGCCCTGGGCATCAGGAGGGCAAAGGAGAGGGAAGAACAGCAGGAAGGCAACAGAAACCCAACCCTCAACATATCTCAAAAGGAGCTGCATCTCACAGGTCACTGATGCCCACTTTGCCACAGCTGGATAGCACATTCATTTAATGACAGGAATGGTCTCGCAGGGAGAGAGGACACTGGGTTTCGCCTCTATCATTAGGTTCCTCCAGGTGCAGGGCATTATCAATTGCACCCATGTGGCCAACAAGGCATCCAGCAAGCAGTGGGACCCAACTACAGGAAGGGTTCCACTCCTTCAGGAACCAACTGGTCTGCAACCACAAAAGCTTCCTCCGGGTGTGCTCGCTATCCTAGCAGTTGGCATGACGCCTTCATGTTCTGCCAGTGCAGGCTACCTCAGGTCTTCATTCCAATCCCCAAAGTTTGTGGGTGAATCTGAGGGGGCAAAGGAAATCCCTTGAAGAGATGGCTACTAACATCAGACACAAGAGGCAAAACCAAAGCCACCCACTCAGTTAGACAGCCACTGAGCAGGCCATCGTGCTCCTGAAGATGCGATTTCAGTGCCTGAGCTGGAGGGACGGTGCCCTCCTCACTTCATCTGACCCACCTCCAATCCCACCTCCACTGACTCCAAGTGGAACAGGAAACCCACCTCCATGGCAATCAAAGGAGTGCCCACGTGAAAATCTGAACTTTAATCCATTTCCTACTAGAGACAGATTTCTGACACAAAACATCCCAGCTTCTGTTTCCAGCCACCATGGCAAAATTTCAGCCTTATGACTGGTCAGATGAACTGCAGTGGGATTTCCAGTCCTAGGCAGTCTTATTGACCTGAGTACTATGCAGTGTCGAAACTGATAACAAGGGAATTTTGCTTCCAGCCTGCAGCATTTATAGGACAGTAGCTCGGGAGATAGCGGTACCCTCAAATATGGATTGTTGGCTTTGTGGTTCCCTGGATTGACAAACAGACCATTTAAGTATTCCGCTCTGTAATTTTGTACTTGTCTCTGCATCATTTTAACTCAATCCTCCCCCCATTTGGTAATGTTAATGAAAAGTCATCATCTTATGAATACTTCCATGATCTACCACAGAGCTCAGACATAGTTCCCAAATTCCTGTTTACCACAGGCCTTGAATGATTTTGTAATTGGTAGCACCCTGGTCAGGAAGACAGCTTATTTAGCTGCCTACTTACTGTGCCAGCTCTCACCTTAGCAATGGAGGTACCATCACTTGATTTTCATGATCGTCATTTTGTCCTGCTGCCTCTTACAAATGTCAGAGCAATGAATTATTCCACATGCTTCACTGGCACCAACACATTTTTATTTAAGTGATCCTTATATGACCCTTGAGGGCAGAGTGTTGTACAGGATTTGTGTTGCATGTTTTATTGCGGCTGATGGTTCCAGCTAAAAATCTTTCATCACCCACAGATTTCATGTTCCTTCAAAAAATACATTGTTGATCTACCTATGATAATAATCCCAGGAATGAGTCATGTGAACATTCTCTGAACTGCTTCTAATGTAATTATATCCTTTTTCAAATAAGGAGACCGAAACTGTACACATCACTCCAGATGTGGTCTCAGCCAAGGCTATATACAGCTGCAGTGAAACTTCCCTACTTTTATATTCCATTCCCCTTGCAATAAACACCAACATTCCATTTGCCTTCCTAATCATTCCTGTACCTGCACGCTAGCTTTTTGTGATTCATGCACTACCGTATTCTGCAGTCTCTCATAATTTAAATAGTACACTGCTTTTCTATTCTTCCTGCCAAAATGGACAAGTTCACATTTTCCCACATTATACTCCATCTGCCAATCCCTTGCCCACTAACTTAACCGTTCCATGTCTCTTTGCAGACTCTTTACCTCCTAACCTCCTATTGACAACTTACTTTCCTATCTGTATTGGTGACATCAGCAAATTTAGCTACCATAAACTTGGTCCCTTCATCCAAACCATTGATATAGGTTATAAATAGTTGAGGCCTCAACACTGATCCCTGTAGCACTCCACTACTTACAGCCTGCCAATCTGAAAAAAAAAAATTCCCTACTCTTTGCTTCCTATTGGCTAAACAATTCTTTATCCAGACTTATATGTTACCCCTACACCATTAGCTCTTATTTTGTGTAGTAACCATTGGTGTAGCACTTTATCAAATGTCTTTTGGAAATCCAAGTACACCACATCTACAAGTTTCCCATTATCCACCTTTATTGTTACTTCCTCAAAGTACTCTAATAAATTAGTAAAACACAATTTCCCTTTCTCAAAAGCACGTTGACTCTGCCTGATGCCATTATGATTTTCTAAGCGTCTTGCAATAACCTCCTTAAAAATGAATGGATTCTAGCAATTTCCCCATGACAGATGTTAGGCTAACTGGCCCATAGTTTCCTGCTTTCTGTCTCCCTCCTTTCTTGAATAAAGGCATCATTTGCTATTTTCCAATCCAGTGGAACCCTTCCGGAATCTAAGGAATTTTGGAAGATTATAACCAATGTCTCTACTATCTCTGCAGCTACTCTTTTAAGGCCCCAGAAGGCAAGCCATCAGGTCCTGGAGACTTGTCATTCTTTAGGTCTAAAAGTTTTCCCAGTACCTTTTTTCTGGTGATGGCAATTGTTTCAAGTTTCTCCCTCCCTTTCACTTCTTGACTTCAAGTATCTTTGGGAAGTTTTCTAAGTTTTCTACAGTGAAGACAGACACAAAATACCTGTTCATCATTTCTGGCAGAGTCTAGACTCACTCTCTAGAGGACCAACACTCACTTCAGTTACTCTTTTCCTATTTAAATACTTGTAGAGACTCTCACTATCTGTTTTCATATTTAAAGCTGGCTTTCTCTCCTACTCTACTTTCTCCTCTTTTTTCAGTCATTCTTTGCTGGTTCTTAAAATCTGTCTAAACTTCTGATGTACCACTAATGTTTATCGATTTGTACATTGTTTCTTTCAATTTGATACTATCCTTAACTTCCTTATTCAGCCATGGATGATGCATTTTTCTCAGAGCCGTTCTTTCTCACTGGGATAAATCTTTGATGAGAGCTATTAAATATCTTCTTAAAAGCCTGCCACTGTATCTCTACTGTTCTACCTTTAAACCTAATTTCCCAATTCGCTGTAGTCAGCTCTGCCTTAACGCCCTTATAATTACCTTCATTTAGATTTGAAACACTAGCGTTATAATCAGGTGAGGAGGAGTTGAATGGCTCCCTTCTTAGCCCTCTCCTCATGTGACCTTGGTTTTCTTTGTTGGAAAAGGATATACTTGGCAATTCAGTGAGTACTTAATTATTTGCACACTATGATCGTAAATGAACCTATAGGACAGTTTTTCTTGAGCTTAACAAAAAAAGGGGTTAGCTTTATTATGATTAAACCAACCTAAGTAGAATAATAAAATATGCACCGACTTTGGCACACACACACACTCGAAGTTCACACACACAAGTACAATTATAGACTGAGGAAGGATAGGTTGTTAAATTTAGAGTGCCTTAAAGTTAAAAGGAAACCAATCTTTAGTTTTGTGACTTGGCTGGCTTCAGGCTGAATCCAGTGGCCTTGCTACTTTCACTTCAGTTTTCAGTGTCAAGGTGGCTAAAAACTGGAAATGAATAATCTATCTGTTCTTCTGGAGACAAAACTGTTGAGTTGAGTTATTTCTTTTAAATCTCTGTCTACTGTACATGGAGAGAGAGTTAAGCAATAGCAGACAGGGCCCAAAAGCTTGCAAGTTGGATGGAGAGAGGGAAAGAGGGGGATGAAAGATCTCTCTCTGCTTCTCAGCTACTGGTCCTGAGTTCTGCCGAGAAAACAGGGCCTTAAAACATACAAAGGGTTGGTTTGTTATGTGACCGCCCACTCAACTGACCTGTAATCCAAACATGATTGTGTATTCCTATTGCAACTTGATTAGGTCACACCTGGGAATTCCCCTTCTTAGGCAAGGTCTAATTGTTCAAATAATAAGGTTTGATGGTCTACCTCCAATAGTTAAATACCTCAGGTGATTGCCATAGATACCTTACTAATGCGACAGAGGATGTAAGCCCTTCACAGTCCCCTGAAGTCATTGTCTTTGATGGCAATCTCTCTGATTCCACTCCAATGAGGTTGGATTATGGAATGCATAGCAATGAAAATTAGGTAGGCATCTTGGCTGTGTGCTCAAATCACTTTAGTCTGTATTTTAAAAAGTCTGTTTTTCAAAAGTTCAATTCACGTTTTCAACTGGCAGATTAAAAATCATTATTTGGTATAAAACACATCTTCATTATATTAACCTTAGGCCCAAACTTCTCACCTTCAAACTGGAACTTGAAATTCTATCACATTATGATCACTGTCACCTAGAGGCTCCTTTATTATAAGCTTATTGATTAATCCTACATGATTGTACATTATCAGGTCTAGAATAGCTTGTTCCTTGGTTGGTGCTTGAACACACTGCTCTAAAACTGTCTTGAATACGCTCCATAAATTCATTTTCCAGGCTACCTTTGTTAATCGGATTCGTCTGGTCTACATTTAGGTTAAAGTTAGTTTTGGTTATTGTGGTAACTTTCTTACACACCCCATTTATTTCTTCTGTATATTCTGACCTATAGTGCAACTACTGTTAGGGGCCTATGAACTGCCCCTTCAAGTGACGTCTTTTTTTTTCAATTTCTTAGTTCAACCCAAGATAATTCAATATTCTTTTTTTATTCATTCATGGGATATGGGCTTTGCTGGCTGGCCCAGCATTTATTGCCCATCCCTAGTTGCCCTTGAGAACTGAATGGCTTGTAGTCCATTTCAAAGAGCATTTAAGGGACAACCACTGTGGGTCTGAAATCATAGGTAGGCCAGACCAGGGCAGATGGTTCCCAGTGCAGGGTAATTGTCCAATGGAAGTTTGAATTTCCCAGTCAATTGCAATGCAATCCTTACCTGGGAACTTCTGGTGAGGGTTTCGGGGGTTGGTGGGTTCCCCAGCGTATCTTTGGTGTGCAACCCTGTTACAATGCTCTGGAGCTTGGAAGTTATGGGACATTATCAATGACTCAGTGACAGCCTGTACAAGTACAATGTAATCAAGCCACTACTGAGAAAGAGGCCATTTGAACTCAAGCTGACCATTAAGCAGAAAGCCTTGTGATTCATGTATCAGATACTCCAATTGCAGGAGCACATGGGGTTGTGTGCAGCTATCAATAAACTTCTGGAAATCCTGACATTTGGAAAACCCTTGCTCTTGTCCACAAGGTAAATGTTAGGATTGCTTTCTCTTGCAAGTTATACACTGTCACTTCCTTATACTCTCGGTCTCCTTGCAGCCTGTGAAATGGATGACCACACCGTCCTCCCCCGTCCACACTTCAAGGTGACGGTGTACCCATGTATCTGCTGTCCTTATCCTTCTAGATGGTGGTGGTCGTAGGTTTCGAAGGTGTTGCCGAAGGAGCCTTTGTGAATTCCTGCAGTAGGTGATCCACACTGCTGCTACTGTGCAACGGTGGTGGAAGGAGTGAATGTTTGTGGATGTGGTGCCAATGGAACAGACTGCTTTGTCCTGGATGGTGCCAAGCTTCTCGAGTGTTGTGGGAGCTGCACTCATCCAGGCAAGTGGGGAGTATTCCATCACACTTCTAACTTGTGCCTTGTAGGTCCTGGGCAGGCCTTGGGGAGCCAGGAGGTGAGTTACTCATCACAGGATTCCTAGCCTCTGACCTGCTCTTGTAGCCACAGTATTTATATGGCTAGTCCAGTTCAGTTTCTGGTCAATGGTAACCCTCAGGATGTTGATAGTGGAGGATTCAGTGATGGTAATTCAATTGAACATCAAGTGGTGATGGTTAGGTTCTCTCTTGTTGGAGATGGTCATTGCCTGGCATTTGTGTGGCATGAATGTTACTTGCCACTTGTCAGCCCATGCCTGGATATTGTCCAGGTCTTTCTGCATTTGGACATGGATTGCTTCAGTATCTGAGGAGTCGTGAATGGTGCTGAACATTGTGTAATCATCAGCGATCATCCCCACTTCTGACCTTATGATGAAAGGAAGGTCGTTGATGAAGCAGCTGAAGATGATTGGGCCGAGGACTCTACCCTGAGGAACTCCTGTAGTGATGTCCTGGAGCTGAGATGACTGACCTCCAGCAACCACAACCATATTCCTTTGTGCTAGGTATGAATCCAACCAGTGGAGCATTTTCCCCCTGATTCCCATTGACTCCAGCTTTGCTAAGGCTCCTTGATGCCATACTTGGTCAAATGCTGTCTTGATGTCAAGGGCAGTCACTCTCACCTCACCTCAGGTGTTCAGCTCTTTTGTCCGTGTTTGAACCAAGGTAATGAGGTCAGGAGCTGAGTGGCCCTGGCTGAACCCAAACAGGGTGTCAGTGAGCAGGTTATTGCTAAGCAAGTGCCGTTTGCCAGGACTGTTGATGACCCCTTCCATTACTTTACTGATGATCAAGAGTAGACTGGTGGGGTGGTAATTGGCCGGGTTGGATTTGTCCTGCTTTTTGTTTACAGGACATACCTGGGAAATTTTCCACATAGCTGGGTAAACGCCAGTGTTGTATCTGTACTGGAACAGCTTGGCTAGGGGTGCGGCAAGTTCTGGAGCACAAGTCTTCAGTACTATTGCTGGAATATTGTTGGGGCCCATACCCATTGCAGTATCCAGTGCTTTCAGCCACTTCTTGATATCACGTGGAGTGAATCGAATTGGGTGAAGACTGGCATCTGTGATGCTGGGGACCTCTGGACGAGGCTGAGATAGATCATCCGCTCGGCACTTCTAGCTGAAAGTTATTGCAAATGCTTCAGCCTTCTCTTTTGCAGTGATGTGCTGGGCTCCCCCATCACCGAGGATAGGGATATTTGTGCAGCCTCTTCCTCCAGTGAGTTGTTCAATTATCCACCACCATTCACGACTGGATGTGGCAGGATCCGTTGGTTGTGGGGTCGCTTAGCCCTCTCTATCACTTGCTGCTTATGCTGTTTGGCACACAAGTAGTCCTGCGTTATACTTCACCAGGTTCACGCCTCATTTTTAGGTATGCCTGGTGCTGCTCTTGGCATGCCCTACTGCACTCTTCGTTGATTGATGGTTGATCCTCTGGTTTGGTGGTAATGATAGAGTGGGAGATAGTTCGGGCCATGAGGTTACAGATTGTGTTTGAGTACAATTCTACTGCTGCTGATGGCCCACAGTGCCTCACTGATGCCCAGTCTTGAGTTGCTAGATCCGTTGGAAATCCATCCCATTTAGCATGGTGGTAGTGCCCCACAAGACGATGGAGGGTGTCCTCAATGTGAAGCCAGGACTTGGTCTCCACAATGACTGTGCAGTGGTCAATCCTACTGATACCGTCATGGAAAGGTACATCTGCGACAGGCAGGTTGGTGAGGATGAGGTCAAGTATGTTTTTCCCTCTTGTTGCTTACCTCACCATGTGCTGCATAGACTAAGCCTAGCAGCTAAGTCCTTTAGGACTTGGCCAGCTCTGTCAGTAATGGTGCTACCAAGCCACTCTTGGTGGTGGACATTGAAGTCCCCCACCCAGAGTACATTCTGCACCGTTTCCACCCTCAGTGCTTTCCCCAAGTGGTGCACAACATGGAGGATCGCTGATTCATGAGCTGAGGGAAGGCGATATGTGGTAATCAACAGGAGGTTCCCTTACCAATGTTCGACCTGATTCCACACAACTTCATGGGTTCCAGAGCTGATGTTGCGGGCTCCCAGGGCAACTCCCTCCTGTCTGTATACCACTGTGCCATTACCTCTGCTGGGTCAGTCCTGCTGGTGGGACATGACATACCCAGGGACGGTGATGGTTGTGTCTGGGTCATTATCTGTAAGGTAATTTTGCTCTTTTGAGCTAAGGTCATCTCTCACAACTATACTATTGACATCCTTAATTAACAAGGTTACCCCACCACCTTTTCCTAGTTTCCTATCTTTTGAAAATGTCAAATACCCTTCAATATTCAGGTCCCAGCCTTGGTCACCTTGCAGCCATGTCTTTGTTATAGCTATCAGGTCATACTTTTTTTTCCTAACTGTGCTACCTGTGCCTATAGGATGGGGGATGGGATGACATGGGAGGGATGAATAGGGAATGGGATGTTATGGGAGGGTGTGGATCACATAGGAAACATATTTCCCACCCTGATTTGACAAAAAAATACACACTTACCTTCTTCCGGCTTTTTTGGCCTATCTTCCAATGGAGGATCTTGCAGAACTTAATCAGTGTAGAAAACCTCGGAGGGTGCAGCGGAGAGAATCCGTGCAGAAGCCAAATCCCCTATTTAGACCATTGAATCTGTATTCTGGTAAGTAAAGTTTAATGTCCCAAAACTTCTTTCAAAGCTATGGAGGGAAAATAAGTGTGTAAAGGGGTAGGGTGGGTGAGGGGATGGGGTGGGGGGGTGGGGGTAAGGTAAGTTGGTAAGGGGCTAGGGTTTTGAGGGGTAGGGGGTAAGGTAAATGGTAATGGGATAGGGTGGGTAAGTGGGTAGGGTAGGTAATGTAAGTGGGTCAGGGTGTAGAGTGGAAGGTAGGCAAGATGGTGAGGTTGGGTCGAGGGGGAGTCGGTTGATGGGGGTTAGTCAGGTTGGGTTGGGGGGTTTGGGGGAGAGTTAGGGGTTCAGGAGGGGAGCTGGGTGGCCAGGGAAGAGTCAGGTGATCGGGGCTAGTCAGGTCAGGTTGACTGGGGCATCAGAGGGTCGGGGAGTTTATCATTGGTGAGGTCAGTTCAGATTGGGTCGTGGGGGGGTCGTGAGGAATCGGGCATTCAGGGAGTGGGTGGGGGGAGGTCAGTGTGAGTAATTGCGGGTCAGTTCTCTAGTTACCCAGATGTTAGACTATGGCCGGGATTTTCCAGCCCCTACCCACCGGGGGCAAAGTGGTGCCCCTGCCAGAAGTCAATTGACTTGCAGCAGGTGTGGAAAATCCCGCCCAATGTTTTAACCTGTCAAACTATCCAGGTAAGTAAGTCTGAACAGTCTAAAATCTCTGGCTCTAACTCAGAGTTGGAGACTCTTTCAGGGGATCCCAAGGAGCAGGGGAATTGTCAACTAGAAGTTCAAACTTCTGAGGCAATTCCCATGGACAATTGCGCTGGTATTTCCATGGAGTCCTGTAAGGTCTCTTGGGGGCTGGGGTACATCCAGTCTCCGACTATTCGAAAGACCTGGGCCAATACTATTTTTTAATGGAGAATTAAATTGACATTAGCAATTTAATCCTTGACACTTGCAGATGAGTAAGAGTAGAAACTAATGACAATTTGAATAGAAAAGTGATAAATATGGAAAATGCTAATTGTCTTTGCTTATGGCTAATTTCTTCCTCCCACATACTGTTTATTGGAAAAGGGAATTATGCAGCAAAATATGATTTCATGCCAATCAGATTATTTGCAATTTAATGGGCACTGCCCTGAATAACTACTGGCTTGGTGATACAAATTTAGCAGATCCTACAGTAGAGGATCTTAATGACATGCAAACAAATATGTAGGGAGGGCAATTATGATCTATGCAGTGGTGTGCAAATCCTTCAGTTTGGGAAGCTGTTGGAGATAGGGAGATCGATCATAAAACATGCTAGAAGATCTCAATTGCTTCACCTTACAATCCACAAGAAACTAATACTGTGGGCAGAAGTCAATGCCCTCCCCTGTGGTGAGTTTGGTGGTGGGGGGCTTTTAATTGGGTGTGAGGATGACGGGTTGGGAACCCGCAGCCTTCCTGCCCACTTAAGGGCCTCATCCTGCTGTTGCTGGCACAGGGAGCTTGTTATGCATGTGACCCGAAAAGTAAACCCTGTTGAGGTTGCTTGCAGGCTTCCGCAGTGAGGCGTGGGGGACGCTTCTCATTCAAAGGTGCTCAGCATCTGATCGAGAGACTCAGCATCAAGAAAAGGTGGGAGGGGTGATGTCGGGGGGTGCTGCTGAGAGCCACTGACTTCCTGATGGCACTGCTGTGCAATGAAGAGCCACTGGCCCCTGATTGCCCGGGGTCCTTGATCCCGGGGAATGCCCGCCACTGTCCAGTTAAGTGCCTGATTGGCACTCGACTCGGCAGGCATTCCCAAATTGTGGCAACACAGGGGTCTCGCCAACTCTCCAGCTGATCAGTGAAACCATCTTCGTCTCCATTCTATACCCACTGTGTGTGTGTGTGTGTGTGTGTGTATGTGCGCGCATGTGTGTTTTGTGTCACGCACACAGTACTCTTGCGTACAATTCTTTGTGTAAATATACTCAGTGTATATATCTGATCATTCCACCTGTCTACTATTGCCTAACATGTGACAGGAATATTTTGATCACACACAAGCAATGGCACAGAACATCATTTTGTTTCCTGTTGCTGCGTTGTCATTAGTTTCCACTACTGAAACCATAAAGGATTTTAAAATTATTTCCTAATTCTTAAAACTCTCATGAGGTAGAATATATTTGATATCAGGTGATACCTGTCAAATTACATTGTGTAC
The DNA here is from genome assembly GCF_964194155.1 of Cetorhinus maximus. Taxonomy (NCBI): domain Eukaryota; kingdom Metazoa; phylum Chordata; class Chondrichthyes; order Lamniformes; family Cetorhinidae; genus Cetorhinus; species Cetorhinus maximus. The sequence continues at coordinate 105,460,581 of NC_135889.1, read as the reverse complement.
CTCATCGAATAATGAAGCCCATAATGCAGAATTCAAGGAGCATTTAAAAGATGGCAATATCATTTGTGGTTTGTGTGATTCGAAAAGACTCTGAGGAATAATTAATGTTTAAGAAAATACTTTCTCCAGGTGATAAAAGTGCACCAAACTATATTATCAGGGGGTCTCATAAAGCGAAGGCTCAAATAAATTGAGTTGTCATGGAAATCTGTCCGATTGTCTCCGATTTTTAATGAGGAGGCTTTAGGTTGAGTCCAAGTGTCATTCTTTATCATACTTGCCAACTGCTATAATCAAAGCCTCCTAGCTGACAGGCCAAAATTGCCCAAAACCACAATAAATGAGCTATTTTGTGCCTGCGAAGTTACTTCCAAAACATATAACTGGCTATATCAGCAGTACCAGTAACAGAGGGGTTGATTGAAGTGAATCCTAAATATATAAAGTAGCTGGTTCCAAATGCATTGAAAAATATAATATTATGATCACTGTTAATTAACAAAAATTCACTCTGGAATTATTTTCTGTCAAACCTTTGCAATGTAGACATAGAAATATTCTACTCCTGGCTATAATACAATTCTGCAGAAATGACTGAAATGGTAACTAAATCCCTGAAGCTTTTCCACTGGGGGTGGGCCAAAAGGAATTTTGCACTATAAAGGCACCCATCTGACTCACTGGGCTAAATAATACGCTCCAAAAACAGGACTGTTCAGCACTTGAGGCAATGTGATATCCGGTGTTTTGATGTTGGGTTGTGTTTCCAATATCACCACGCCGGAAAGCAATAAGATGGTGGGTGGGCAGCCTGGGAAATCGGGAGCCTGGCTACCATATTATAATTGTCATTAATGGTTCTTGAGCTCATTGGCAGTCCAATCAACTGCAATAATACATCTGAATGCAATAATATGAGGGAAAAACACCAGATGGGAAATTTATTTTTTCCCACAGTTGCAAGTCAGGGAGGGCTAAAAGCTACAGTTGGGTTCAGTGTTTGGCTTCAGCAGTCCAGCCTGCTGTGAGTTGTGTGTGTAGTTATTCTTGAAAAGTGTGTCATCTATAGGTGTTTCAACCCTGAAAGTTGAGTGCAGACTTGAGCTCTTAAGGCCTCATCTGCACTGCAGCCTTTGTACTGTGATCAACATAGAGGGAGTGGTCTCTGTGGGAGACACATCCTCCAGTGAGGAGGAGAGGAGGAGATTGAGAAGCAGGGGAACCAGGGCAGATAGTCAGGGACAGGGGTCACTGGAGGTGCATGAGGGTGCTCCGGCTGCACAGGAGCGAGGAGCTACTGAGGGCATGATGCTGCAACCATGGAGGCATGGAAGAAGGCCTTATCCTCCCAGACGTGTATACAGGGTGAGAATGAGTTCCCTTCAAATGTCTGAGACTCAGTGCTGGAGGAGACTCAAGCTGTCGAGAGCCGCAGTAGCCTCTCTATGTCAGAGGCCGGCCAGAGAGATAGCTTCCAACTGCATGGGGAAGTCCTCCAATGCCAGTTGCCCTGAGTGGCACTGTGGCACTGAATTTTTTTGCAGCTGGATCCTTTCAGACTGCGTCCAGAGACTTCAATGGAATAACACATTCTGCTGCCACCACTGCACAAAGGTCTTCGCTGATGCAATGTTCCAAAAGGCAGGTCAGTATATAGCGTTCACCAATGACCACCGCTGTCAGTTTGAACAAGCCAGAGTGTCCGTGGCGATGGCAGGCTTCCCCAAGACTCAGGGAGTGACAGACTGCATGCAAGTCCCCATAAAAGCTCGAGCAGGCCAGTCCTGCACATTTACAAACAGGATGGGGTAACCCCCAACGGCACCCCTACATAGGCCTCAGGACCACATTCAGTGTCATTTGTGCCTCATGTTGCCTCGCACTTCTGAGCAGTAAATAGGGCATTACCCAAATGGAGCCTTCCCATGACCTTCCGTGTACGCTCATGTCCACAGCAGAGACTTACTCACCCTTGCAGATCTTAAAAGATCATTGAGACCCTTTCAGCATTGAGTCCAGGTTCTCAGGACGACCCCAATGCTACTGACTTCTGCTGCTACTGCTGTCCAGGCTGCTCCGGTCATGATGGAGGTCTTCTCTTTCCATCAGCAGGCATGAGTACCTCACGCTTGGGACGTGCAGCCTAGAGGAGATCTCACAGGGAGTCGTCGTTGAACCTTGGGGCCGTCCTCCTCCTTCTTCCCTCCCCATCACCTGGCTCCATTCACTTGGTCTCCTATGGGTGGAGAAAGATAGTTATCAGCCAGCTGCTCCATATTGCCCCTCTTTCACCATGGGTGTGTTTAGAATGCATGCCGTGGCTGTGTCTTCCCTGCCAAAGGTCCTTAATTCTGCCCCTCTGTGAAAATAGTCAAAAAGATTTAAAGATTCAAACTCACCTGTGTCAATGCTTGCAAATATTTATACACTAGCTGCACCAAAATCTTTTTCCTTAAGTAAAACTCCTACCCCTGGTGCATCTGACACAGGCCCATGCCAGGAGTCCCTTTAAATTAGTGGCCATGATTTCCTTCCATGTCACAGCCTGCTAGCTCGGTATTCGGACGTCCTGCCCTCTAAGCCCCATTGAGTGGACAGGCCAACTTCCTAAAGCGTTGCGGGCCAGAAACCCACCTGGCGGCTGCTAATTGGATGACTGCTGAATTACCAACGTCCTGGATGGGGACCGGGCCGGGAGTCAGCAAGCCATTTATTTCCCGGTCCAATTCTTGTCCAGTGCCATGGACCATAATATTCAGCCCATTGACTTGATATCTTTAAAAAATGACAGCATTTCATGGGATTTTTCTTAAAGAATCAAACTGAGGCACAATTCTACCCCTCAAAAGTATTTCTTTTTTTTATGGGCGTCACTGGCTAGGCCAGCAATTATTGTCCATCTCCAATTGCCCTTGACAAGGTGGTGATGAGCTGTCTTCTTGAACCACTGTAGTCCACGTGGTGTAGGTAAACCCACAATTCTGTTAGGAAGGGAGTTCCAGGATTTTGACCCGACGACGGTAAAGGAACGGTGATATATTTCCAAGTCAGGATGGTGAGTGGCTTAGAGGGGAACTTCCAGGTGGTGGTATTCCCATGTATTTGCTGCCCTTGTCCTTCTAGGTGGTAGTGGTCGTGGGTTTGGAAGGTGCTGTCGAAGGAGCCTTGGTGAGTTCCTGAGTGCACCTTGTAGATGGTATGCACTGCTGCGACTTTGTGTCAGTGGTGGAGGGAGTGAATGTTTGTGGATGTTGTGCCAATCAAGCGGGCTGCTTTGTCCTGGGTGGTTTCAAACTTCCTGAGTGTTGTTGGAGTTGCACTCATCCAGTCAAGTGGGGAATATTCCATTACACTCCTGATGTGTCTTGTAGATGGTGGACAGGCTTTGGGGAGACAGGAGGTGAGTTCCTCACCTCAGGATTCCTAGCCTCTGACCTGCTCTTGTCACCACAGATTTTAAATGGCTAGTCCAGTTCAGTTTCTAGTCAATAGTAACCGCAGGATGTTGATAGTAATTGGTTGTGTAATGCTTTGGGACATCCTGTGGTCATGAAAGGCACAATATAAATGTTGGCCTTCCTTTGCTTTCTTTCAAAAATGTTAGGTAGTGGGTGACAGCAGATAGTCAACGTTCAGTCTAAAGCTGTCCAATCCTCCATAGGGAGCAAGAAAAGTAATCACAGAATCATCGAATCGTAGAATTTTAATGGCACAGTAGGAGGCCATTTGGCCCATCATGTCTGCACTGGCTCTCCAAATGAGCATTATGACCTAGTGCCATTTCCCTGCCTTTTCCCCATACCCCTGCACATTGTTTCTATTCAAATAACCATCTAATGCCCTCTTGAATGCCTCGATTGAACCTGCCTCCACCATACATCCAGGCAGTGCATTCCAAACCCAAACCACTTGATGTGTGAAAAAGTTTTTTCTCACGTCACACTTGCTTCTTTTGCAAACCACTTTAAATCTGTGCCCTCTCATTCTTCATCCTTTTACGAGTACGAACAGCTTTTCCTTATCTACTCTGCCCAGCCCCCTCATGATGTGGAACATCTCTGTCAAATCTCCTCTTAGCCTTCTTCTCTCCAAGGAGAACAGTCCCAACCTCTCCAATGTATCCTCATAGCTGAATTTTCTCATCTTTGGAACCATTCTTGTAAACCTCTTCTGTATTCTGTCCAATGTGTTCACGTCCTTCCTATGGTGTGGCACCCAGAACTGTACACAATACTCCAGCTGAGATCTAACGAGTGTCTTATATAAATCCAACATAACCTCCTTGCTCTTGTGCTCTATGCCCCTATTAATAAAGCCCAGGATACTATATGCTTTATTAATTGCTCTCTCCACCTGTCCTGCCACTTTCAATGATCTATGCACATATACATCCGGGTCTTTCTGCTCCTGCACCCTCTTCAAAATTTCACCCCTTATTTAATATTGTCTGCCCATGTTCTTCCTACCAAAATGCATCTTCCAAAACTCTATTTTTTTAAAATTCATTAATGGGATGTGGACATCACTGGCTTAGCCAGCATTTATTGCCCATCCCTAATTGCCCTTGAGAAGGAGGTGGTGAGCTTCCTTCTTGAACTGCTGCAGACCATGTCATAATATCATAAAAGAAAAGTGAAAGAGGAATCCAAGACAATCTTACTTGAAATTTCATAGAAATATTGTTGATATAATTCCTTCCTTATTCTTTAACAGATTTGTAACAATAATGACACTATTAGAATAATGTAAAAACATTTCTATATACTTAGAAGCGCATTCTTTAAAATTGTGCGTGTGAATAAAATAAACTACAACAATAAGACTACTGTCTAAATGTTCTTAACTTTGTATAATCTTTGTGCTCACACTATACCGACATAAAGATGATCCAAACACTTCCCACGCTAAAGCAAAGTCACACTGGAAACAATTTCATTAGACTTGTACACGTATTTTACATCAGAATACGAGTAGTTATCTCCAACTGCAATGGTGGAAGCAACATATCATAAACAGTTCATGCTATGAAGTAAATAATACTATCACTGTTCCATCCCTAAAAGGAGATTTGGAAGAGCCCTGAAGCACTGCACGTCATTTTACTTATGAACAGATACTATAAGACATTGTCCTTGGTGTATCTAGGCCCAGAGATTTTTACAGCACAGAGGAAATCCACTCAGCCTGTTATGCCTTTGGCATCTCTTTGAAACAGCTGTCCACTTAGTCCCATTTTCCCGTTCTTACCTTGTATTTTATTCATATTGCTGATTCTGATTTCATTTCGGATGGGAAATTCCATGCCCTAAACAAGCCTCTGCGCAAAATTATAAAAGAAATCTCCGAACCAGTCCCTTAATTCACTTAATGATGTTCGATTTATTCCCCCTATCAAGTCACCAACCACTAGAAATAGTTTGCCTCTGTTTACCTTATCGGTAAGCTTCATCATTTTGAACACCTCAATCAAATCTTCTCTGAACCCCAGTTTCACTAATCTTTCCTCATAACAGCAGCCATCCATTACTGACTTTAAGCAATCCCACATACAGCTCTGCTGACATGTTGATGTTGGCAGATGGTTAATTGAAAGGAACAGACATAGCAAGGCAAATAATTAAAGCAGACTGATATCTTTAATGCTGAACTTCCTCCCTCATAAGTGAGGATGATGGTATGGAAGCAGATGCCGTTCGATAGCTGTATTCAGATTTCAACTTATCTCCCTGCTTATTTTTTCCTTTGGTCAAAATGACTCCCTAATCCTTAGCTCTGGGAAACTGTAAGAAAGCTTGAACGTTTGCCCATGACTGTAAGTCGGAAAGTCTGGCAACATTGACTGATACCAGAAATACATGTGTCATAATGCTGCCACAGGAGTTGAGGTTAGGATGCATTGTTTGTGCAATTGTAGGATTTTGGGATTGGGGGGCCACAGATACCTAAATAGGCAGTCAACTAGTCATAAGTAATTTTAAGATGGTTTATTAAGTTTATTAATAAACAACATTTTAAATATGATACACTAACTAATTAGACAGAGAAAAAAGTATACGACCCATAACAGTTCAGAGGAGTTTACTGATCCCAGAGACTGGACAAACGGTTGACAGAGAGTGTGTTGATCTCATCTTCCTCTTCCTCCTCGTCCATTCTGAAGAAGGCAGCTACCAACGAGTACTGTTCCCTCACCAGGACCTCACCAGCACCTCTCACCAGGTATACGACCCCACCAGGGCATGGCTCCTGTGCGTGAACACTTGTTAATATATCCTTTTTCTGGAAGCTGATAGCTTACCCAGTGTCAATCATCTATTCAAACTATTCTGACCAATGGACACAGAACAGGTACTCAAAACGTCAGGGTGGTTACCACCCCTCTTGTGCATCACCCTGCTCGAGGTCAGCTTTTTAGTTTACATCATGTTGAGGGTCATATCCTGGTCCTTTCTAAACAATTGCATAGATAAGGAGGTGCACAAGACACCATTCGAACAGGTTAGGAATGTCAACTTGGCAGCCTGAAATAAGACTGTCTTGAGGTCAAAGTGTTTAGAAATCGTCTTTCCAGAGGGAGAATCAATGCTGCTTAGCTGGTCCCATAAAATGCAGAAAATACCCATTTTTAAAGAGCTCGATTTCTTACGCAATGTACAGGTTAATGAGAATCTGCACCTGACCTGAAAACTGACAGATCAGCACAAAAAGTTAAATTCCAAGCCAATAACATCTACTTTCTTAACCATGAAAAAGGAGATGCGACCATGAATGTGAATACTTACATTTTCAAAGTCATTTTATTTGTGTGCTCTAATTGGATTTTCAGTTTGAATAAACACAAACTTGTTACATATGCCAAAGTCGTTCACAGCTGAAATCATATCAAACAGGTGAGAGCCTTGGTGATAATTTATCAATGTCATCCATTAAGTTCAGTCCTAAGGCAACAATTTTTATGGATTGCCGAGCTAGGAAGCAGGGGAAACAAAAACATTTGGTGGCATTTAAAAGACATTTAGCACTCTGGGCCTGTATTCTGACCTTGCATCCAAACTGGATTTATATATTTACATAAGAAAAGGTTTACACACACACCAACATACGAATTAGGAGCAGGAGTAGGCCATTCGGCCCCTAGTCTGCTCCGCTTTAGATCATGGCTGATCTGATTGTGGCCTCAACTCCACATTCCACCTATTGCCGATAACCATTGATGTTGTGTTTACAGGTGACTCCCTTGTTGGTCAAGAATCCATCTACCTCTGCCTTAAAAATATTCATTGAGCTTGCCTCCATCGCTCCGTGGGAAGAGAGTTCCAAAGATTCACAACCCTCTGAGGGAAAACATTTCTTCTCATCTCTGTCTTAAATGGGAGACTCCTTATTTTTAAACTGTGCCCCCTAGTTCCAGTTTCTCCCACAAGGGGAAGACTATAACCAGCGGACACAGTTTAATAATAAAGGGTTTCTCTTTTTCCTTTCTTACTTTGGGGGAAGGGTGATTATGTGAACAGTGTGACATTTTGATTGCTTGCAGCTCTGCAATAACTGCAAGGTCCTGTAAAATTATAGTCCCTGATCCTGGATCTCTTACCTCTTCACTCCCCACCAACACCCCCACCCCCAGCCACTCCAGCCATATAATCTATAATATTGTTTGAAAAACTGTATTCTGTCCTGGTCACTGTGCTTTTTTATATGGAGGAGACCACCGTCCCAATGTATGCACGTCAATGGACTATTTGACATTGAGGATTCTGATTTACAGGATTGACACTGAGGATTCTGATTTGTGAGATTGAGTAGAATTATATTTTAATTGGGGAACATTTCTTGCAATGTAACTTTAAGGCTAAGGGCATGTTCCTCTTCAACAACAGAAACATCAAATTGTATTTGTACAGTGCTCCTAACATCAGAGAGATAGCACAGACCACTTTACAGAGCAGAGAATTAAAACAACAGCAAGCAAGAGGGAAAATAATAGGTACAATAGAAGAGTAGGGATGAAAAAGCAGTTCAAAAGAAAAGACTTTACTTGATCATAAGAAAACTTCATTGGGAACATTGTAAGAGAAGATGAAAATCACAGAATTCATCTCAGTAGGTTGTATGGTGATAAAATTATGCACTTGGATGTTTGTGTGTGCACTTGTTTAACTTGTTCTTTTGGTGTTATAGATAGGAAGACTCAAGGTCATGAAGTAATTATGTTTGAGGATGGTGTTGTTGTGCCGCCACTGGTGGGAGTGTATAATTACTGTGCAACAGGTTTTCATGGGCAGTTTCCAATATAAATGTGGACATAGCAATTTATCATGGAAAAAGTGTGCGCAGATGTTATATAGGGCTGAATTTTTCTTTTGAGCAGCTCACTGCTATTACAGGAAAATTTGATGATGCTACTACAGGTCACTCACTGTGTTAATTCATAGAGAACCAGGAAGTCTAAAAAGATTATAGACACCCAAACTGTTTTATTTGAGTTACAAATGGGGACTGTTACAAAGGATTTTACAAGGAATCCTTCAGGATTTTGCCTAAAAATGGTCCTATCATTAAAAAAATTCAAAAATTTCAAACATATGAAAGCAAAGTACAGGTAGAGAACAGCTGATTCACCCAGCCTGTCTCAGCCATGCTACAATTTATGTGCAGCATTCCCCTCATCCCCACCAATTCTCCCTACCACTCCCCCCTCCAAACACACACATGCTCACACATATACACAATCGCCATCCAGTCAACCAGCCAAACACAAAAAAGAAACAAACTTAAGGCCAATTTAGGGGCTAAAACTGTGATGCAGGCCACTCAGATCCCCATGCACACTGAGTGGGGACACATCCCCTGATCGCTAATGCCCATCTGTAAACCTCAATTCAGAATCCAGTTTAAAATAATCTTCCCCATTTTTATAGTTATCAAATCTTCCATCCTTCATTGTGCATTTGTCATCCGAGGATCTTGGTTCACCAATCTCAGATTCTTTCCATTTTTTATCCATTGACCGTTGAAATTCCAGGAGCAAAGATGCCCTAAAATGGTTGTCACCAACAGCAGTCAAACTATGTAAAATTCCTTTGCAATTGCTACAAGAATTTTGGAACAGCCATTAAAATACTTAAAATCTTCTGAACAAATGATTTCATCCAGTTCAAACTTAGTCCAGTTTTATTCCTGAAGTTAATAAATATGGTGTTTCTATATATAAAATCGTGCAACACAGAAGGAGGCCATTCAACGCATTATATGTGCTCATGGCTCTTTGACAGACCGACCCAGAAGGAAAAAAACAGTCCAGACCAGTACTCTTATTTCCCAGTTTTTACTGGTGTTCCATTTTAAGGTATACAAGATCAATTCGGACCTGTATTCTTATTTCCCAATTTTTACTGCTTTTTTCCTTCTGTCATGCAGTTAGTCCCATTTCCCTGCCCTTTAAACATAGCCCTGCCATTGCTTCCACTTCAATATTTATCCAATTACCTTTGGAAAGTTACTTTTGAATCTGCTCTCACTGGCCCTTCAGGCAGTGCATTCCAAAACATAATAACTCACTGTATCAAACTCACTTCTGGCTCTAGCACATCTAACATAAAATTACTATATTTTTCTACATTGTTTATCTATAAAACTTTGTGCTTTCAGATTTCTTTGTGAAGAAAAATGATCATAACGATCATAGCCTTTGAACAGATATACTCCCGCGTTTTGATCACAGAGCGCGCCTGACTTAGAGTGCTGCACATTTATTTGGTGTGCTCATTTACTCCCTGTGACATTTCATAGTGCCATAGTTTTCATAGTAACCAAAGGAGGCGGTGGCATAGTGGTATTGTCACTGGACTGGTATTCCAAAGACCCAGGGTAATGCTCTGGGAACCCAGGTTTGAATCCCACCACAGCAGATGGTGAAATTTGAATTCAATAACAATCTGGAATTAAAAGTCTGATGATGACCATGAAATCGTTACTGATTGTCATAAAAACCCACCCAGTTCACTAACGTCCTTTAGGGAAGGAAGTCTGGCCTACATGTGACTCCAGACCCACAGCAATGTGGTTGGCTCTTAAATGCCCTCTGAACAAGGGCAGTTAGGGAGGCAATAAATGCCCACATCCCATGAATGAATTTTTAAAAAAATCTTAGTGACTGGGTTACCTGTGAATGCCAAGCAGAATATCACTTCTCTGATTTGCTATGAATCTGCTAAAAAGGCAGTCATTTCAAACACAATGTGTGCTAATTATATAGGCTGTATCAGCTCGAAAATATGTGTATGAGCTGTCACTTCTACCCTTTCATACTTAATTGACCATAATGGTTTTGTCCTATCAGTTCTGAGCCTTAATAAGATGCTGCCATTGTACATATTTTTACATTGACAGTCCAGGTTTTAATTCATTTTCAATGTTAAATTCCCGGAGAAAATTCAAAGGGCCATGACTAATAATAATAGTAACAGTCAGATGTCTCTTAGATCCAATCCATTACAGAGCCAATAATCACAGTGACATAAATACAAGGGAAGAGGATTAACTAGTGCATTGAGTTAGAATAAATTTGTTCATTTCACTTCTGAAACCTGAGGGTCAAATCCAATCTAGGCTGATGAAGTGAAAGTCTTTGTTTCTCCTGACCATTGTAAAGAGTAAGCAAAATAGGTTGAGATCATCTCTGCTCAGTTCAGCTCTTAATTGATGTAAGTATATAGCGCACGACTAAATATAATTCGGTTCAGGCTCGGCAATGTCATTCAAAAGGAACCGTAAGCTTTAAAATGTCATGCTGTGCAACAGGAGTGATTTTCTGAAGTGGAATTGGGGCATGCGTTGGGGGAAGATTAAAGGAAGCTCTCCCCTGCATGAAACCCAAGCTATGCCTGACTTTGGTGCATTTAATACCGGCACAGAGCGCTGGAAGAGAAAAAATAATCATCAGTACGGAGGTCCACCTTCTGTTGATAAATTTTAAAGATTTTTTTTTAAAAAGAAACCATTAAGAAATGAACATTTGTGATAATAATGTACAACATGATGCATCGCCACAGGGGCACACTGGAACTTCCCCTTTCATTACCCCCACCCTCTTCCTGTCTAAATGGAAACATTTCTGAATCTTTCAAATAAATTTTAATACCATTTTTAGGTTGAACTCAAGTGGTTCCTTGTATCTCAACAATCTTATAAAGGCAGCAAAAAACAAATAACAGGGAATAAAGCAAGAAAATGAAAATTCTCTATGTGTGGTAAATGAACTCCATAACCATTATTTAATGGCAATTTAACCATTGTGGAATGGAGCAAAGAGACATCTGACTGTTACTATTATTATTACAGGCATAGCCCTTTGAATTTTCTCTGGAAATATAATTTTTATAGAGTGAATATTGTTTATGAGGAAATACTGGCTGGCCATCCCACTTATGAAAATGATATTTTCTGCTTTATTTTGCTATCTAAAATAATTTAAGAAGGCAGCTTGCCAACACCTTCTCAAGGGCAATTGGAGATGGACAATAAATTCTGGCCTAGCCAGCGATGTCCACATCCCGTGAACGAATAAAAAAAAATCTAAAACGATAACGTTAATAAAGTTGATATTTGCGCAGAAGCTAGTGAGTTTTAGAACCAGTGCGATCCTTTCAGCTCTGGAAGATGAGTTTGAATCCAATCCATGCAGAGGAAGATGGTATGAAAGTCTCTTTTCTTTGATGCCTGCTAAAGGTTCCAAACCAAATGATTATGGCCAATTTCAATTCAGTTCCCAATGGACTGAAGTTCGTTGAACAAAACTGGCCTAATTTGGAACTCATTGACACTAATCTGGCGTTGTATTCTGGAAAGGTAAAAAGGTAGGCAATTCAATGGAAATATGGCACTGGTGTACCAATGTCATGAGAACAGATCATAGGCCCAATTACTTAAGGGCATATTGAACTTTTTGAGGAAGATGTGTTTTTTAAAAAAGGACATACAAGCCAAAGTTGGCTGAGACTGTAAAATAACCACTTTCTGGAAAATTCTTATGCGGATTATACATGACCAACTAGTCCAGAGAGACCTCGGAATGTCACACCTAAAAAGGTGTCAAGGCCCACTTCCGACAGAGCCACTTGAAGGGAGCGCAAAAGACTAAACATTAATCTCCTGTGGTTACGGAGACAATGGAGACTGATTACCACATCTCAGCAAAAACCATCTCCTGTTGAGTTATATCTCAGAATGCGGACATGGTCTGAGATGAAAGAAAGCATATCCTGGGCAAAAGACATGTTTGTTTTATCCCTTCCAGGAAAGGAATTAAAAACAAAACAAAAACAGAATTACCTGGAAAAACTCAGCAAGTCTGGCAGCATCGGCGGAGAAGAAATCAGTCAACGTTTCGAGCCTCCATGGCCCTTCGGCAGAACTGGCAGTTCTGCCGAAGGGCCATGGAGGCTCGAAACGTTGACTGATTTCTTCTCCGCCGATGCTGCCAGACTTGCCGAGTTTTTCCAGGTAATTCTGTTTTTGTTTTGTTTTGGATTTCCAGCATCCGCAGTAGCTTTTAGCTTTTTGTTTTTAAGGAATTAAAAAGCCAGCTGTAAACTGGATCTGTGTGTTCTAGTTCTGGGGTGCGAGTGTGTGCTGTGAAGGTTACAGCAGCAGAACAGCAACCAGGCATCCCCGCAACTTACAGGTACAATTCTTCTATCTCTCTCTGGCTGGAGGCAAGTCAACAAAGCCACAGTCAAAAAGGAAGAAATAGCAGGACATTTAGAAAAACTTAATCCAATCAAACAGAGTCGACATGGCTTTGTGAAAGGGAAATCATGTTTGACAAGTTTGCTAGAGTTCTTTGAGGATATAACAAGAAGAGTTGATAAAGGAGAACTGGTAGATGTAGTATATTTGGATTTCCAGGAGGCATTCGATAAGGTGCCATATAAAAGGTTTTTGCACAAGATAGGAGCTCATGGTATTGGGGGTAATGTATTAGCATGGATTGAGGATTAGTTAACACACAGAAGACAGAGAGTCAGGATTAATGGGTCTTTTTCTGGTTGGAAAGACATAACTAGTGGAGTGCCACAAGGATCAGCCCTAGGGCCTCAATTATTTATTTTCTATATTAATGACTTGGAGGAGGGGGCAGAGTGTAATGTATCCAAATTTGCTGATCATACGAAAATAGGTGGGAGGGCATGTTGTGAAGAGGACATAAGGAATCTTAGACAGGTTAAATGAGTGGGCAACAACTTGGCAGATGGAGTTTAATGTAGTAAAGTGTGAGGTCATGCACTTTGGTAGGAAAAATCAAAAGGCAGACTATTATTTAAATGGAGAGAGACTCCAAATAAGTGCAGCACAGAGGGATCTGCATGTTATTGTGCATGAAATATAAAAAGATGGCATGCAGGTGCAGCGAGTAATTAAGAAGACAAATGGAATTTTGGCCTGTATTGCTAGGGAGTTGGAGTTTAAGAATAGGGAACACTTGTTATAACTGTACAGGGTGTTGGTGAGGCTGCGCCTGGAGTACTGTGTACAGTTTTGGTCCCCGTATTTAAGAAAGGATATACTGGCATTGGAGGCAGTTCAAAAGAGATTCACTCAGCTGATTCCTGGGATGAAGGAGTTGACTTATCTAGAACAGCTAAACAGGTTAGGCCTTTATTCATTAGAGTTTAGATGAATGAGGGGTGATCTTATTGAAATGTACAAGAATCTGAGGGGGCTTGACAGGTAGATGTTGAGAAGATATTCCCACTAGGGGAACATCTACAAGGGGAATCTTGAACTAGGAGACACAGTTACAGAATAAGGGGACACTCATTTAAAATCGAGGTGCAAAGGAATTTCTTCTTTCAAAGGGTAGTGAATGTCTGGAATTCTCTACCCCAGAGAGTTGTGGAGGATAGATCATTGAAAGTTTTTAAAGAGGATGTAGATAGGTTTTTAAAATATAGGGGAGTTGAGGGTTATAAGGATCTGCACAAAAGAGGAGTTGAGGCCTGGGGTTTTTATTTTATTGAATGGTGGGGCAGGCTAGAAGGACAAAATGGCCTACTCCTGCTCCTATTTCTTATGTTCTTATGTTCAGCTAACCTGCAGAACCAAGTGTCTCCAACCCAACTGCTCAATTGCCAAAGTCAGCTCTACTGGAATCACCCAACTTAATGGCTGCAACATTTCACCATCTACCCCTCACAGACAAGCCAAATGCTGATTTGTATATCTTTTCTAAATTCTAATTTTGGACTCAACTTCTCATTTCTGATCTGTGTGTATGTGTGTTGCGTTTTTATTATTTTTTTTTCTTGGGTTTTAGTAACTAATAAACTTATTCTTTCTTTAACTCAAGAAAACCTGGTTAAATTTGCTCCTTCTAAAACATAAATATATTTGTAGTGAGAAAAGGTGTCCACAAGGGAAGGGATCCCTTTTAAATTAACCTTGTTGCGACCAGCCAAGGGGGTTGAATAAAGAAGGGGAGCCAGCTCATTCCTCCTCAATCAGGAACATAACAATTTGGGGTACCTCATCTGGGATCATAACAAATAGGGGGACCTCACCTGGGGACCGGCTGTAACACCAAGGACCTTTTTAAATTTTGACTAAGGCAAACTCTGGATAGTGTCATTCTTTTACTCCCTTTGCATGATCAAATGGAATTTTTTGACTGAATCCTATTCTGCTCTGAATTATAGTACAGTTACATGCAAGTTGAGAGCTCTCTCAGTAGAACAGATACATAGGAAATCCATGTCAGGCAGAAGCACAGATTGGGATTGCCGCACCATGGTGTCAGGTGACTTATTAAAAACCAATCTGTAATTAAATGCCGTGAAATTTAATGGCTTCTGCATACGTAACAGAACAATTAAAATTAATGCCTTAAAGATTTGCACCTCTTGCTTATTTGAAGATGTATCTATCTCTCCAGTGCTCAAAAATTCCTACACTTGTGTAAATGTGCTAGGAGATGTGCTGTGGATGGTTTCTATGATTGCACTTGTCTCAAACTCAATGGTCCAAAACGTCTGATCAGAGTCAAAAGCCCTGTGTCAAACACTGATCAGACAGAAAACTACCCACTTACCTGAATATGTTGAAACAACTCCAACTTCTGATCCACGATGCAGAAGAACTCCCTTCGCACAGGAATCCTCACAGAGAGTAGCAAAGAGAATCTGTGCTGAAGTCACATCCCCTTTTTACAGCATTAGCTGCCATAGTCTGGTAGTGAATGAACGTATGACCGAATGTGTGAGTGAATATGTGTCTGAATGGATGAGTGAATATGCATGAATGCATGAGTGAATGGATGAATGAGTGTGTGCATGAAGGCATGAGTGATGGCATGAGTGAATGGGTGAGTGAGTGGCTGAGTGAATGGGTGAGTGTGTCAGTGGGTAAGTGGGTGAGGTAAGTGGATAAGTGGGTAGTATAGGGCAGCTGGGTAGGATGGCAGCTGGGTAGGGTGGTAGTGGGTAGTGTGGGTGAGTGAGTAGGTGGGTCGGGGGGGGGTCGGTGTGTGAGGGGGATAGTCAGGGAGTCAGAGGGTAGTCAGGGAGGCAAGGGAGGGAGTCGAGAGGTGTCATGGTGAGTGATTGGGTCCAGTTTTATAGCTTCCCAGGAATTAGACTAGGATTTTTCTGTCTGACATTTTCTGGGTTACTATTCATGTAAGTAAGTTGGACTGTGCGAAGTCTCTGGGCAGGATTTTACTGTTGGCGAGCGGGGGAGGGGCCCGCTCGCCGATGCATAAAATGACGCGGGATGACATCGGGCGGAACTCCTGATGTCATCCCGCCCCATTTAAATTTTCTGGAAAGCGGCGGCTCAGCAAAATCAGCTGTGCGCCCGCCGACCTGTCAATGGCCAATTGACAGAGCAATTAAAGTAATTAGTGGACCTGCCCGTCCAACCTTAAGGTTGGTGGGCAGGCCAGGAGCCCCGGCGGGGAGTAGAAAAAACATGAAACCTCATCCACAGGCGGGGTGAGGTTTCAGGTAGGGTTTTAAAAAGTTTAATAGAGTTTTTTTTGAAATTATGAACATGTCCCAACTCATGTGACATTGTCACGTGAGGGGACATGTAAGGGAATTTTTTTTTTCTCTATTTTTAATATTTCTGAAACTAGAGCCGATCTCCCTGAGGCAGCACTTAGCCTCAGGGAGATGAATGCACTCTTTCATGCACATGCGCGAAAGAGCGCACCCTCGATTTTAGGCATACCCCCGCCCGCACAGGGAGCGCACAGCACTTCCCTGTGGACGTCACGCTGGGCGGGCCTTAATTGGCGCCGATTGGAAGGGCGCCCACCCATCAACATCCCCCCCGCCAACGGGGGGAAAATACTGCCCTCTGACTCTAACTCAAAATCAGAGACTTTTTCAGAGGGTTCTGGGTAGCAGGGGAATTGACCTTCGGAAGTTCAAATTTCCCAGGCAATCCCAGGAATCAGTGCAATGGGATTTTTGTGGGGTCCTGAAGCGTATTTTGGATCGTACTTCCGATGTCCGACGATCTGGAGACCAAAAGATCTGGGCCAATGTCGATGCGTGAAATTTGGGATTTGTAAATCTTATGTGTCCTGTGTCAACTCCCTCCTCCCTCCTATTCCCGCTTGGTTTGACCTCCCCACTATCAAGAGATTGGTGACATTATTTGTTACGTTGTAGGCATAAGTTGCCTTTGTTGTTTTCGAAGCAAACCACAGCATTCTCACCTGTAAAGAGGAGGTGGAGAGGGGAATTCCCTGCTCCAGAGTCCACACCCTTCCCCACTCTTTCTATCCCTTGAGACTCTCCCCAAACCTGATCTCCTTTATTTACCTGGAAATCAACAAGAGACTAAGGCTTACCCTAACTTTGTCTGTTAACAGCTGTACTGCCCTCTTCATACCTGTTCTGGGTGGGTCAGTGGCACTTTAATGATGACTGGCAGTTAAAATCGCCATGGTTTCCAGCTGTCTTTGCCAAGCAGGAAGTCCAATTATTGGAGTGGTTTTCTGCTCGAAATTCACGCCAAGTTAATTGTTTTTCTGGAGTTGGTGATTTGGTGCATGGGGTAATGTACTGGAGTCCTGTAGTACCTTTGGACATTGCCACACTTGACTAGGGGTTAACATTGAGTACCTTTGTATTCTTTTCTATGCTTTACTGCAATTGGAATATTCTCAAAGACCAAGTTCCAATTCTGACCCTTCAGGTTGTCACCTAGACAACCAGGACAATTTCCACGATAGTGCTTTGTATATGAAATCATATTCACTTCTGTAAAAGCAATAGCCAGTTGGACACCAAGTAGTGAACTGGGATTTAACACAGGTATTTCCCCTTTCTTTGGAGTTATAAAGCTCCCAATATTGCCAAAAAAAAAGCAAGTGCCAACTCACCACGATATACTGCTAGAGAAAGCTGATGTGCAGGTATCCTTTCCTCTAACCTCATAACCTAATACTTTCCTTAGATACCAGCTTCCAAACACACAACCGCTACCATCTGAAAGGACATGAGCTACAGATGCATGGGAGCAACACCACCTGCAAGTTCCTCTCCAAGTCGCACACCATCCTGAGTTTTCTAAATATATCGCCGTCCCTTCTCTGTCGCTGGGCGAAAATCCTGGAACTCCCTCTCTAACAGCACTGTGGGTGCACCCACATCACATTGCCTGCAGCAGTTCAAGGAGGCAGCTCACCACCACTTTCTCAAGGGTATTTAGGGGTGGGCAATAATCGAATCAAGGGAGGCTGAAACCAGCTGGCCCAAAAAAGATTCCTCACTGCAGAGTGCTGACCTGAAGGTTGTGAGTCTAGTCCAAACAGCTGGTATGCGTTTTGAAGTATTACAGCTCACACAGGCAAGTACCAGCTACTTTGCAAATTAAATATTTGACAGAGCACACTTGTGACCCCACTGAGCCCTCTTATCCCGCCTGTGGATGAGGTTTATACAAATGTCTACCTCCAAGGGAGCCACCATTGGGACGAAAGGCGCAGGCACAAGGGGTGCAGGGCTAAGAGGTAGTCCAAGGTGGAAGGGGCCGCAGAAGGCACCACTATCCTGCTGCCAGGGTATACAGGCGGTGAAGGAGCTACCTCAATATGTCTGAGGTGCAGTGCCGAAGGAGGCTCTGTCTCTCAAGGAAGACAGTCAACTATATCTGTCAGGTGATTGCGCCTGAGATCTCCGTGAACTGTGTGGGTGGATACCCCATGCCAGTGGCTCTAAAGGTCACAGCTGCCCTCAACCGCTATGCCTCTGGCTCCTTCCATGGTTGGTGGGTGATTTTTGTAGTGTCTCCCAATCAGCTGTCCACACTTGTGTCAAGCAGGTCACAGATGCTCTGTTCAGGCGAGCATTGACTTTCATCCGCTACCGTTGGGACCAGGCAAGTCAGATACAACGAGCCATAGGTTTCGCAGCGATTGCTGGCTTCCCCCGTGTCCAGGTGCAATAGACTGTACACATGTGGCCATCAAGGTGCCTGCAGGTGAGGCCAGTGCCTTTGTCAACAGGAAGAGATTCCATTCCATGAACGTGCAGATAGTATGTGATCACAGGATGCAGATTCTACAAGTCTGTGCAAGGTACCCAGGCAGCTCCCACGATGCCTACATCCTCAGACACTCCCAGGTTCCAGGGCTCGTCAGTGCTTCAGCCTGGCTGGATGGATTGCTGCTGGGTGACAAGGGCTATCTCCTCAGAAGGTGGCTTATGACGCCTCCCCGCCATCTAAGAACAGAAGCAGAGCAGCGGTACAATAGGAGCCACGGCTCCACAAGGGCTGTGGTGGAGAGAACCATCCGTCTTTTCAAAATGTGCTTCCAATGCATGGATCGCTCAGGGGGCGCACTCCAGTACCCCCCAGGTCATGTGTCGCTGATAGTGGTTGCATGCTGCGCTCTCCACAATCTTGCGCTGGAAAAGGGGGATGCAGTGGACGAAGAAGACCATTAACGCAGTGGCTGCGGCTGCACACAATGAGTCCAGCAGTGAGTCCGAGGATTAGCACGCACAGGGAAATGCTGAGGGGGTATATGCTGACCCGGGCATACTCCAGGGAGGCAGGGACACCTGGGAGGCTTTAATCCAATGAACCTTCAGCTAGCACAGCACATATGGACCTCCAGGACAAGCCTGGGCTGCAGGCTCCGTACTCGATACCTGAGTGCGAAATCTGCCTGGATAGGAACATTAACTAAGGGCCTTGTTAATAAAGCTGAATGTCCCACAAATCACTGATAACATTATTGGAAACCATCCACCTGCAGGAGAAAAGAGGCTCCCTCAGCCACGGTGACACGACTGAATTTAACGGTATAACAAAAGGGACTTAAGAAAACAAAATGATAAAGGTGTTAAACATCACACCAACTCATAAAGACCTCATTGCGGCCAACACAAAAGCACCAGTGATAAACCCGTGGTGTGCCTAAGGTGCCTTATGTTTACATTTTCAGGTGCTACGTCTTGGTGCTGACCCCTCGCTGGGAGTGGCGTCTGAGACAGCCTGCTGACTCTGCTGTCCTGTTGGCCTCGATGACCTTTGCGGTCGTCCTCTGGCCCGTGGAGCCTGTGCTGACCCCGCCTGGGAGGGAACTGCCAGTTCCACAGCTGGCATCTTCCCAGTCGCCACAGCCTCACCGGATGCAACGGTCACTGGCAGAGGGGCGAGGGAGCTTCCACCCTCATCCGGAGCGACCTGAGAGGAGCCCGCAGAGACAACAGGGCAGCTGCTGCGCCGACGTGAGGTCGCTTCGGACCTCCCTACTCCCGATAGATGGATGGTCACCGAGCTGGGAAACTCAGTGCCCAGACCATCTCCCACACTGGCACTGACCAGCTGAGGTCAATGCCGATGTGAGGGCTTGCTGGTCCGAGCGCATCCCCACGAAGTCCTGATGGGTCTCCTGGAGGAGCCTCTCCACGAGAGTCACCACTCTCTCCATGGAGGATGCATGGCTCGGATATGAGGCTCATTGCATTGGCGATGGTCCATCATGGACACCAGGCCAAGCATAGCCTCATGTATCTCCCCCAGATGCTCCCGCACACCCGGCCACATTTCCTGCGTTTGCTGCATCGTGGACGACTCCAGAGGAACATCATCAGGCACCGACTGAGCATGTGCCTGATGCCCTGCAGTCCTCCGACTGCTGGTGCCATGGGCACTCTCTGTCTCTGCCAGCCCCTCCAGCAACTGTGAAGTGCCCTCACCGCTGTGCCCCGGGACACTGGCCGATGATCTAATTCCCACTGAAGTGCTAGTATCTGCGCTGGTGCCTGCCTGGCAGAGAGGGTGTGATGCTGGTTAGGCCAAGACTTCAGGGCCCTCAGGTGTGAGAGGGGGCCCCTGCTGGTCCTCCTCCCAGCCCTGCTCTGCTGATGCTGAAAGGAAGAACAAGGACATTTGATTAGTTAATGTGGAGACAATGTCAATGTGCATCCCTATTCCCCGGATCATTATGCGCTCATCCTTCCATAAGCAATGGACAAACCATGTTGCAAACTTCAATCACTGAACATTCAGCACTGCCATGGTTGCTGGGAGAACAATGGTGACCTCACTGCTGGGCAAACATACCTGCCCGTGGCATCCCAGCCTCACCGACACCGGTGGACCAGGGTCTCCTGTTCGAGCCAGCTAAGCATCACCACCTGGGCTGGCCCTCCACCAGTCCTCACCCACTCAGCTGCATTATGTTCATTCTTCTCCTGAAAAGTAGAGAAGAGCATTGATTAGTGCTAATTGTACCTGGACCCTCTTCACAGACAGGCCACCCCAGCCAGAGTGGGATATTGCAGGGCTCCAGTGTCTTCTCATCCCACTGCTGCCGGACACTCACACAAAGATGCCAGGCACTCAACCCCTGACCCCAAACCCCCTTGGCCAAATATTGCCTACATCACATTAGGCACCACACGGTCTAATCTTCCATAGCAAGGAGGCACAAGCAGGTGAAGCACAGAGGACAGCAGATTGATCGGTGCCAATGCCACCTTGAAGCTCCCCTCCCAGCATGTCACCCCCTGACTTTGACATGTCCTGGAGTTCCAGCACTGCGTCTAGGTGCAGCTCCTCCAGGTTGCCCCCAAAACAGTAATGTGGGTCTCAGTGTACCACATGCTGCGGGGACAGAACCCATCTCTTCACCACCCACTCAGGGTGACCTCGGCATGGGCAATATCTGTTGGCCCACCCAGCGAAGGACACATGCCGTTAATGACTCAATGCAGTCACTACACTCAGACTTGGGGGTGGGGGGCATCAAGGGGGGAAAGCCTACCTGCTGGGTTAAGTGACCAATGCCAATATGGTACTCACCCATCCTGAGTGCAAGAGGTCGTTGAAGCGCTTGTGGCACTGGATCCACATGTGTCGCACCACGTCTTGGGAGCTCACGATCTCCGTCACCTCCTCCTGCCGTGCTGCCACCTCCTCGAAGAGGGCAGCAAGGCAATCGTCTGAAAAACGAGGGACATAGTGCCCTCCTGCCCTACCCTCCTGCCTGGCCTGCTCACCAGTAACGCTCTGGGAAGCCCTTCCACTGGCCGTGATTCGCAGCCTTTGAAAGGCTGTAGCAACCTTTTAGAGCAGGCCACCGGGTCACAATTGGACCCAGTGGTCATTGCAGTCCCGCTGCTGCTGCCCACCCACTCCCGCTGTCCCCTGGAGCTGTGATTCATGCTGGGTGGGCCTTAATTGGCTCGCCTGCGTAAAATGGCAGTGCGGACCCGATCGCGGGTGGCGATCGGGTCAGCGCCCACCCGCCCGCGCCCACTCCCGCTCCACCCGCCCAGCAGCCAGAAAATTCTGCCCCAGTAATTTATTTGGAGTTTGGTAAGATCAGCATGATCAAACACCTCCTGCAATACAGTCATCAGCATGTTACTGACTACACTAGCCAAATCATTACCCAGAATAACATCTACAGCTTCACTCGGTGACTTCGGAACAGTTGCCACTGTCACAATTCCATTTACTAAGTCACTTCGTAAATTTATTTCACACAAAGGAACAGGTTTATAAATTCCATGGCTATCTCCTATTAATACCTTTTCCTTCATCAAACTATCTGGAACACAAATTGTATCATCAGCCACCAATAATTTCTGACCTGCCCCAGGATCTCCCAAAATTTTACTGTGTTTACTTCTTTTGTTGGAGGAGTAAGGGAACATTTCTCCCTTCGAGATAAAATATCCAGAACCTCCAGTAGCCTGACTCTCTTTAGCAGTAGTCAAAGAAGAATTCTCTGGACCATCCTGAGTTATGTCCCCCATTTAATTTCCAACAAATAGTGTTAATATGTCCAGTTTTATTGCAATGGAAGCATGCCACTTTCTTTACATCACTTTTAGGTTCTACCCTATCTCCTTTATTATTTTGGCAACCTTCTGCCTGTTCCCTAGAACTAGTATCTTTTCCATCACAAGATTTTCAATTCCTCCAATTTTCCTGTTGATTTCCATACGACCTTTTCCTCACATGTAACTGTCTGTGTGAGATATCATAGGTATCAGCCGAAATTTCAGCTTCTCAGACACTGGACCATCATCTAAATAAGTTTTAATGGTTCCTGGAATACTATTTCGAATTCTCCATTATCATGATTTCCTTCACGTTCTCAAAACTTCTCTCTAACTTCTGACCATTGATCCCACAGCATCTCCTTTTTAGCAAATTCAACAAATGTCTTATTAGGTTTCTATCTCATGGTCCTAAACTTTAATTGATAAGCTTCAGGGAAAAGCTCATAGGCATTGTGTATTACTCTTTTAACTGCTTCGTAGTCTGCACATTGCTCTTATGACAGACCAGTGTACACATTCATAGCTGTACCTATCAGGACACTCTGTAACATCAAGGTCCAAACATCTTTTGGCCACTTCAATTTCACAGATATCTTTTCAAATGAGTTGAAATATCTTTTAACTCCATCCTCTGTAAAGTTAGATACTAAACGAACATTTTAAGTGAAATCAAAATTCTCAGTGGAATCAAACTCATCCTCTGAGCCACTATCTCTCCTTTCTTGTTTAATCCTAAGCTTTTCTCTAGCCAGGTCCTGTTGCCTGATTTCTTTCTCTCTTTGAAACTCAAGCTCAAGCTTTTGCATTTCCATTTCTTTCAATCTTTCTTTTTCCTTCTCCTTTCTATCTAATTCAAGTTTTTTCTTTCATTTCTCTTTCTCTTTCTATCTCAAGCTGCTTCAATTACAAATGAATGTTAGCTAACTCTAGCTGTGAGATACCAATTTCAGGTTTCTCTCATTTTAATTCTAAATGCTGGGTGATTACTTCAATCATATCATCCTAACAAAATCCTACTTTTATTTCTACATTCAATTTATCTGCTAATTCCCTTAGTATAGCCTTATTCAAGGATTTTAAGTAACCTACTGTTATATCTTTCTTACTCACAGAAAAGTCTTAGCAAAAATCAAAGCCATTTTTGAGTTGTACCCCATGTAATATACTTAATAGCAAATCCAATTCCTAAGCCCAGTACCTCCATGACATTGTTTCTTTAAGGGTTCGCAGGTCCCACTAAAATTCAAAGATTTTTGATCCTGCAAGAGCCCCTTTATTACAATCCCAGCTGATGTTAAAACTGGACAAGTCAGGTCCCAGAGTGAAACCTGGTTTGATAGGTCCTAACATTTTTTTTTAGAAACCATGGAGGAAAGTTATTGAACAAATTCACCCGAGTCCGCTGATGAGCTTTTAACACAAAGAATAAAACATTTATTGAACAAGAAAAATGAACAATATTGCACCAGACAAAAAGATTGGAAAAATCTCAATACGAACACAAGTAAATGCGTCACATGCTCACTATTCCGTCTCCCCAGCTATATCTATTCAGAAAGATGAAACAATTTACAATATCTATCTTGTACTCTAATATTCAGAGAAAGTATGTAGTACATGTGAATTAACCTGGAAATGAAGCTGTTCCTTTCTCACCTGACCTTTCGACTCGGGCCAGGCAAGAACAGTGCAGTGCAGTGGGTTCCTAAGGCCTTGTGTCGAGGGCAGGAGAGTCAGAGGTAAGGAAGCCATGCCCCTTTTTTATGGCCCTAGCTGCCAAAAAAGCAGATAAGTTTAAACATCCAGCAACTTTGAGAAGCCAGGGAGAAAGTAAGTTGGCAAGGTAAGTGAGTAGAATTGGGGGGCTTGGGGAGGTTGTCGGGTGGTGGGTGGGAGTCGGGTGCTTAGTGGGGGCCTGGGTGGTCGGGGTGGGGGGAGGGAGTGGCCAGTGAGGGTCGTGGCGGTCGGCTGGTCAGTGGAGGGGGCGGGGTGCAGGTGGTCAGAGGAGTCGGGCGGTCAGTGGTGGGGTGGTCAGTGGGAGGGGTCAGGTGGTCTGGGGGTGGGGTCGGGTGGTGGGGAGCCGGCTAGTCAGTGGGAGGAATCAGTGGGGTTGGTCAGTGGTGGGGTGGGGTGGGGGGGGTTGGTTGGCTGGTGGTCTGATGAAGTGGTCGGTGGGAGGGGTGGGTAGTCGGCGGAAAGGGAATGTCAGTCAGGGTGAGTCCCTTTGGGGTTCAAGGATTGGGGGGTGTTCCCGTGAGGGGCGGGGGGTAGTTGGTGGATCCCATGGGGGATCAGGTGAGGGGGAGAGACCTGGGGGTGGTAGTTGGGGTGACCTGTGAAGAGTCAAGGGGTCAGTACTCTAGTTACCCAGGAGTTAGAAGTGGTTTTAACTTCTTCTAGTATTTTCTGGTGACTATGCTGTATGACAGTCTGAACCATCCAATGTTTACAATTTCTATCATACTTTTTAAAATTATTCGTTCATGGGATGTGGATGTCACTGGCTGGACCAACATTTATTGTCCATCCCAAATTGCCCTTGGGAACTGAGTGGCTTTCTAGACCATTTCAGAGGGCAGTTAAGAGTCAACCACATTGCTGTGGGTCTGAAACCACATGTAGGCCAGACCAGGTCAGATGGTTCCCAGTGCAGGGTAATTGCCTAATGAAGTTTGAATTTCCCAAGCAATTGCGGTGTAATCCTTACCTGGGAACTTCTGGTGAGGGTTTGGGGGGTTGGCGGGTTCCCCAGCGCATCTTTGGGGTGCACCCCAGTTCCAACGCCCCGGAGCTTGGAAGTAATGGGACATTATCAATGACAGCCTATACAAGTTTTACAATGTAATCTAGCCACTACTGGGAAAGGGGCCATTTGTACTCAAACTGAACATTATGCAGAAAGTCCTGTGATTCATGTATCAGACATTCCCATTGCAGGAGTACAAGGGGTTGTGTGCAGCCATCAATGAACTTTTGGGAATCCTGATATTTGGAAAATCCTTGTGCCTTCTCCTGTCCACAAGGTAAATGCTAGCGTTGCTTTCTCTTGCAAGTTATACACTGTCACTTCCTCACACTTGACCTCCTTGAAGCCTGTGAAATGGCCGACCAAACAATCCTCCCCCATCCACCCTGATGCATTCTCCAGCTAAGTGGGGTTTCCCTCACTTGGTTCCACTCTTACCTATCAAGTCATAGCCAGAGAATCTCCGGCAACAACTTCTCTTTCCACCCAAGTGCTGTTACCTCTGGGGTTCCTCCAAGGGCCTATCCTTGGCCCCTTCCTACTTCTCAATAACATACTTCACATTGGCAACATCATCCGAAATCATAACATCCATATATGGTGTGAACACCCAACTCTGCCTCATGTTATGGTCCAATTAGGGATCGTTAACATTTAAAAAGAAATCCAAATAACTTGTTTTAACCGAGCGAAAAATGCCACAGGATTTTGTTTTTTTTTAAACAAAACAAACCTTATTGTATGCAAAATAATCAAACAAAGCAAATATGATTACATTGTATTAGCAGCTTATCACTGCATGTTATATCCTCAGGTTTACTTTTTCCTTCCGCCAGGAATTCTCTTATAAGGCACACCAATCATCTAGTTAGTTATTTCTGTAGACACCACCCATAAATATTTCACAGTCCTCTGGAGAATACTCCTCAGCTCCAGCTATTCTCAGAGGTCAAACTTTCGTTTATTATCTCCTGACTGTGGATGCCCCAGTCCCTTGTCCTGGTTATTTCTCAATACTTTCAAGCTAATCTGCTTGCTACTTTCTTTGCCACATGTCTCTATAGGGGCCACTAGGTCTCCCACTAGTTTCAAACTTAGTAATCTTCAAACTTCTGTTCCCTCCCAACATTTAAAGTGAGATTAAGCTTCACCTGCCTTCCACATGGTCATTGATGAAGTTAGTGTTTTACTCTGCTTACAGAGCAGGTCCGTCTAACTGTCATTTACTTTGGATATCTTGTCTCAGTGTAAAAAAAGACATATCAGGTCCAAACTGAAACTAACTCTCTTAGCAGAAAACATTCCTAAACTCCAACCATCTCCATAACAATGTAACCTGCTGTCCTCAAACTGACCTTTAGATTAATTATTCCTCATTTACAATTTCTTCTTTGATCTGCTGAAGTAAGTGGGTTTTACGACCTTCCTGGGTTTGCTGAATACTTTTAAACTAATTTAGCTCTACCCAAAACAAAAACATCTCTCTGGACCGTCTGTGTTCTTGAAAGCATGACAGAGACCATGGGAAAAAAATTTCCACCTTCGGAGGGTGGGGCGGGGGGGGGGTTGCGCGGGGGTGGGCACAAACCCGGTCGGCGCCCCCGATCGATTGCGCATGGACAGGCCAATTAAGGCCCGCCCAGCATGACACACACCCGGAAGCGCTGTGCGGGCTGTGGGGTGGGGAAATTCCTTGAGTCGGGGCCTGCGCTCTTACGCGCATGCACGTGATAGAGCACAGAAATCTCCCTGAGGCACGGAGGTGCATCAGGGAAATCAGTTTAAGTCCTGGAATATTTAATAAAGGCTGTCACATGAGTTGGGACATGTCCATTAACTTTTTCAAAAATGTTTATTTAATTAATAATCCCTTCATGAAACTTCATCCCGCCCGTGGATGAGACTTCATGAAAAATGCGAAGGCCGCCTGGGCTCTTCCCCTGCCTCCCCCAACCTTAAGGTTGGACGGGCAGCATTCTTAACAACTTTAGTTACTTTGTTAATGGCCTTACTAGGCCTTTGACAGTTCGGCGGGCGAGCAGCCAATGTGGCTGGGTGCCCGCCGAACTGACAATCCAAATGATACGCAGTGACATCGGGACGCACGCCCAACGTCACCTCACGTCATTTTACTCATCGGCGAGCAGGCCCCGCCCCCACTCGGCGACAGGAAAATTCTTCCCCATGTCTCCAGCTCTTTAGCTAAGTAAATCCACCTGCTGCTTATAGCTCTTCTGACTTAATTAAACAAATATGGCCACCTTTTGACCTGCCATTTCTTGAGGTTTTCTGGCAATCTCTAAAATCTGGCATTTTAATTACCTTTCTAGCTGTTAACCTCTTAAGGCTACATAGCCCCAATCTCTTAATGTAATAGGCTCCAAGCTATCTTTAATTGCATGTATTCCATTTTTTACAGTTAAACCTTAATTCCTAAAACTAAAAATTATATTCCAAAACACATAATCCACAAACTAGATATTCACAACACTCACCACCCCTTCGCTTGGCTAGTCTATAGCCTCTGTGTCGTTGGTCTGCTTGTCTGACAATCAGCCCTGAATGAAGCAAAAACCTCCTCCATTCAAATATAGGGACGATTGAAGCCATTTTCTTAAGCCCCCATCACAAACTCCATTCCTTCGACACTGATTCCATCACCACAGCAACTGTGCATCTCCCCCCCACAACCACAGTCTCAGGATGAAACAAATCTCACAACCCCAGGGTTCTATTTGAGCTTAGGCTCGACTTTTAATCCTCTATCTCCTCCAGCAACAACTTCTACCGCTACAACAATCATGTGTTTCATACTCATGTTCAAACTTTTCCATTGTCTCAGCCCTCCCCATCTCCGTAACCTCCTCCAGCCCTGCAATCCTCTGAGAACTCTGTGTTTCCCCAACTCTGTCCTCTTAATGCATCTCCCACTCTCTTCACCCCACCATTGGCAGCCGTGCCTTCATCTGTCTGGGCACTAAAGTTTGGAATTCACACTCTAAATCTCTCAACATTTCCACCTCTTTCTCCTCCTGTAAAACCCTTATGAAAATCTATCTCATTAGCCAAGCTTTTAGTCATCCTCTTAATAACTCCTTCTTTGACTCTATATCAATTGTTGTCAAATTATGCTTCTGTGAAGTACCTTGAGATGTAAGGGTACTACATAAATGCAAGTTGTTGTTGTTGCTTTATACAATTATGTATTACAGACTGACTAATGTTACTGAAGTCCCCATCTGAACCGTGAAAGAGACTAAAGCAAAGTAGTTCAATATAGTTGTCACTATAATGGTCACTGCAAAAACTGTACCTGCACTAGGGTTTGGTTGGCAGTCCGTCTATAATGTTTCACACTACTTTGTCATCACCTCGCGGGTTAATCGGAGCATTTGAAGGCATTGATCTTTATATTTTAATTGCTACTTTTACTCCCACTCCACCCAAGCCTGGAGAAATTGTTTGGCTGCAACTAACATTTTTTTTCTTTAATGTTGCATTGTCTGTAGCATTATCAGGTCAATTGTTACATGTGCTTTACGCATTCCATGGCATAATCAGCAAGATAATCAAATCGGATGTCCGTGGATGAGGTTTCATGAAAAATGCAAAGTCCGCCTGGCCGATTCGCCTGTCCGCCAATCGTTAAGGTTGGACGGACCACGAAAAATTGGAAACAATTGCAACTTTAATTACACTAATTGGCCTCTTAATTGTCGGTGGGCCCGCGCAAAAGTCAGAAGCACGCCCGCCGACAAGTAAGAGGCCAATTAGTGTGATGGAAACTGAACCAGATATAGTTCAACAGAGATTGACAAAATTATTCGGAGAAGTATCCGCCGCAGACAAAGCAAAAGCAAACATTAGGTGCATCTGCACAGCAGCCAGAATCTAGGACAGTTGACTCAAACTCTTCAGATCCAAAGGCCTTTTGATCTTGGCCTCTTTTATCCCACCTGACATTACCTGTGGAATAATCAACAGCTGAGGTTTCTCCACATGAACTCTAAACTACATTATTTATCCAGCTCCTTTAAGTTCAGGGGAAGGAAAATTAACGAGTGTCACTTCCCAGGAAACATGTTCTGAGCTCTTATTCTTTATCAAAGCAGAATTCTGCCTTTGCAACTCAGGTGTTCCCGAGCACAGATCTGTGTACCTGTAGTCACGTTTTCTTGAGCTTTCTTTTGTGGAGAATGAATGACGTCCATTGACAAAGAACCTCTCCTTTTCTGACAGTTGGTGGACCTAATTGCAAATTAGAATAATTTAGGAGTAACTGTCATCATAGGACAGTGTGACTGAAGTTCCCCCTGGATAGTAGCAGTTCAGGCCCTGCCCAATTCTCATTTCAGTTCCATGAAATTTGAGGGGAAAGGAAATCAGGCGGGTGTAAAATGGGTTACCGATTTGGCATTGACCATTTTGTACCAGCTCCCAAGACAAGCTTTTACTATGACTATATCATTTGATTTGTTTTAAGACCAAAAAGTTTGCTAATTATTGACCCACATAAATATTTCAGTAGTTATAATAACATTCAATAAATAAAAAATCGCAACTGTACATTGTAGTCATAGGTTTCAAAAGAAATGATATAACCCTTGCAATTATGCTATCTAATATTGTGGAATAAACTTTTAGCAGAGCATCATCCAAAAGTGAACGTGAATGAGAAGTTTGAAATATCTCACTCAAATTTTCTCTTTGGTTATTGCACTTCAATACCTTAGCCTGTATCCCTTTCCACCTCAGAATGTCCCGAATGCTTTACGGGTAACTAAGCACTTTAAATTGTGGCCTGAATTTTACCCCCTAAAGTCCTGAAGTCAGCGCAGCCGGAAGCGGATGTAAAACCCACTCCTGGCCGAGTTTGCGCTATAAACGCGATCTTACGCTGGGTGGCCAGGTAAGACCCGCTCAGCATGAAACGTGACTGCCGGATGTGTTTTCTGTGCACGGGGGTGGGAACGAATCAGGCACTAGGTCCAATAGGAACCCAGCAGGGTGTTCAAAAAACGGAAGTGGCAGATCCCTGAGGGCTGCCAGGAGTTGTGGGAGAGGCTAAGGGAGCTGTATGGAAGCTGTTCAAGAAGTGTCCTGGTGTACAGACATGGCTTCAGCACCTGGTGGTTATGGAAGATGGGAGGGCAAGTTGGGTGGGCACTCTGCCCCCACCCCCTGTTTCTCAGATGAGCGCCTGGGAGTGCTGGTCATAGAGGTCAGTGCCAGGAGGCATATGGTAATGGTCAGGGACAACAAGAGAAGGCCGCCCCACCTGAGCAAGAAGGCCTGGACAGAGGTCGCCGCCCAGGCCAGCGGGCACAATGTGGTGCGCCGTATGTGGCTTCAGTGCCACAAAAAGTTCAATGATCTGCTGCGGTCAGCAAGGGTAAGTGCAGAAATGGCACAGACCTGTGCGAAGAACTTTAGTCGTGTTCCCGTTGCCCAGAATGTCCAGGGGTCTAAGAGTGTGTATGCCAACTGGCACGTAAGCATGCCCTGCCAAGGATTGCAGAGTAAGATGTGCCATAGTGACACGGCCTGCCTAATGCCCAGGTGGGAGGGTGGCTGGGAACCAGGAAAGGATCTCCAGGGAGACAGACCAATAATGAGGCTATTTTTCCCTGTCAGGAGGAGGGGACTCATAACGTCATGGAGCACCGCAGAACGGGCAGAGGAGTGCCAAATCGTGCTTCCTCACGAAGCACGAGAGCGATGCACTGGAGCTGGAATGCTACCAGTCAGCTCGCTCCTCCAGTCGTGGTGAGGCAGGGGTCTTGGATGAAGATAAGAATGTAGTTAACAGACTGTCAGATGTCCAGCGGGATGTGCGGTTAGAACCAGCGGAGATCCATGAAGGTCTGCATGCCATGGTCTCTGTGATGGAGGAGTCCATGCGGAGCATGAGTTCTGTGTTGACCCTGAGCACCGAGCGCACAGCCTCCTCCATGGATAGAGTGGCGACTCTCCTGGAGAGGCAGCTTCAGGAGCAGACTCAGGGGTCCCTAGGATTGCATTCGGACCTGCAAGCCCTCACACAGGCAGTGACCTCAGGAGGTCACTGAGATACGGATGAGGCACCTAGTCTCCCTGTTAGGTTCCCGTCCATCAATGGTGAGCAGGGAGGTGCAAATGCACCTCACGCTGGCAGACAAGCTGCCTGTCGTCTCTGTGGGCTTCTCTCAAGGCGCTCTGGACTAGGGCACCAGCTTCTCCCCCCTTTGACAATGGCTGCTGCATCTGATGATGCCACGATGACTGAGGAGTGCCCAGACATGAGGCTGGACGCACCCTCCCAGGTAGAGCCTACTCAAGCTCCAGCACCCAGGGACAACCGCCAAGGTCATCAGGGCCACCAGGACAGCAGAGTCAGCAGGCAGCCTCCAACACCACTGATAGCAAAGGTGGGAGGGGCAGCCGCAGGCAAAAGTTGAAGGCACTTTGAGCACAGCAGGGGCCTGTCACGGGTGACATTTTTTACAATAATTATTTTGACTCTTGTGTTAGGGATGGACACTTTGTTTCTTCTTTGTTTGTTCATGTGAAGTAATATAAACATTTATTTGTCTTAAATGGGCTGAGTTGGCAGGAATTTTGAATAGGTGCCAGGCACAGCACTGGCTTATAATAGTATGGCATTGTGTGGTGCTGGCATACTGGGTTGGGTTCTCATTTATTGCTTGTTAGCAAAGGAGACAGTGCCATTAGCTTGACGAGGCATCATTACCTTGGATGCCTAGCTGAACGTTCGCTGCATCAAAGCATCCCTGGTGTCCCTGCCTCCATGAAGGTTCCTGTCCTCTGCCTCGAGGTCCTCACCCTGCGTCCACCCAAGCTCTTCCTCTGAGCCATCACTTGAGTCATCCTCCATGGCCTGTGGAGCTGCCTCGCTTTCCTCAACCTCCAGTGGGCCCCCCCTTGCCAGAGCCAGGTTGTGCAGGGCGCAGTATGTGAAGACAATGAGGGAGACACACTCTGGAGGATACTGCAATGCTCCCCCTGACTGGTCCAGGCATCTGAAGCGCATCTTCAGTAGCCCGATGGTTCTCTCCACCACTGTCCTTGAGGGAGCATGACTCCTGTTGTATCTCTCCACGGCCTCAGTTCTTGGGTGACGGAGTGGGTTAATCAGCCACCTCTTCAAGGGATAGCCCTTGTCAACGAGGAGCCATCCATCCACTTGTGCAGGAGCCATGAACAGCCATGGTACCTGTGAGTTCTGTAAGATGTAAGCATCATGTGAGCTCCCAGGGTAACGGGCACAAACTTGGAGGATCTGTGTCCTGTGATCACAGGCAATCTGAGCATTCATGGAGTGGAACCCCTTTCTGTTGATGAAAGCTTCTGGCTCACCTGCTGACGCCTTGATGATCACGTGAGTTCAATCTATTACACCCTGAACGCGGGGGAACCCAGCCATCACAGCAAAGCCTTGTGCTCTCTCCGCCTAGCTTGCCTCATCTGTCTGGAAAGGGATGAACATGCAGAAGTGTTTACAGATAGCATCAGTCATGAGCTTGACACAACTGTGTGCAGCTGATTGAGAAATGCTGCACAGATCCCCCACTGAGCCCTGGAAAGAACCAGAGGCCTAGAAGTTGAAGGCCACTGTGACCTTCAAAGCCACCAGCATGGGGTGTCCACCCATGAAATTGGTGGCGATTTCCAGACCTATCATGTGACATATTGCTGTCACTGTGTCCCTGGAGAGACAGAGCCTCCTGTTGCACTGGGTCTCGGACATCTGGAGGTAGTTGGAGTGCAGCCTGAACACTCTAGACGCTGGCCCAGCACCAACTGACCCTGTGCCTCTCCTCTTAAAGGTCTGTCCCTGGGATACTGCCCACGCTCACCTGGCCTCCTCTCCCTCCTTCCCCTCTCTTCCTCTTCAGAGGACGTTCCACCAGCAGAGCACACTAGAGGAGCAGTGCCTTGAAAACGAAGCAGCCCTGTGCTGCAATACTCAGGGGAACCTTTCAGGGAAGATGAAGACTTGAGATGCTGAAAGTCAGCTTGACAATCCAACGAGATGCCAAGAAACCCTGCGACAACTCTGTATTCACACAGCAAATTACTGGCAGCGACAGAGAAAGTGCTGTTTCTCCGGGGGCCTTTTATCCAAACCGTGGATGAGGAAATGATAAAACGCGAATTCCGCCCACCATTTTGCCTATGCAATGAGCGAAAAATTGCACGGGCAACATAAAATCACGGTCGATAGGCTTTTACATGACCTTAATTGACCCTTTAATTGCCGATGGCCGCTGCTCTGACTCCCACACACGTGCTTGCCGACTTCAGTATTGCATGCGTGTGTGATGACGTCTGGACGCACGCCCAACGTCTTTCTGCGCAATTTTATGTGCATTCGGGTCTGGAGCGCGACAGACCTCAGAACGCAAAATTCAGGTCGTAGTCACTGTTGTAATGTAGGAAGCTAGATTGGCATTTTTGTGCACAGAAAGGTGCCCACAACAGCATCTTGATAATAGCCAGATATTCCATTGTTTAAGGGATAAATATTGGCGAGGACACCAGGGAGAATCCCCCTGTTCCTGTTCCAATACTGCATTGGAATTTTCACGTTCACTAGAGAGGGCACTTCACCTTAATGTTACATCCAAACAACACCTCCTCTGGCAGTGCAGCTTTCCTTTGGTGCTGTTCAGAAGAGCTGGCCTACATTATTTTTTACATTAAAGGTGCTACATAAATGCAAGGGGTTTTTTTTATATATGAAATGATTTTGTCCTCTATTTCAGCAGAAGCATAAACACACTTCATGCATCAGTTTAAATAATAAGCAGAGGAATCAGATATATAGGGGATAATATAACACCGGCATCTGCATGACAATGTGGAAAATTGCGCAGGCATGTCCTCACTACAAAAAGCAGGACAAATCCAATCAAACCAATTACCATCTCATTCATCTAGCCTCAATCATCAGCAAAGTGATGGAAGCTGTCATTGACAGTGCTTTCAAGCGGCATTTACTCAGCAATAACCTGTTCATCGATGCTCAGTTGGACAGTGAGGGCCACTTGGCTCCAGATCTCATTACAGTCTTGGCACAAACATGGACAAAAGATCTGAACTCCCGAGGTGAGGTGAGAGTGACTGCCTTTGTCATTGAGGCAGCATTTGATCGAGTGTGGATCAAGGAGCCCTAGCAAAATTACGTCATTCAGATTTACGGCAAAAGCTCTCCACTCAATGGATTCATACCTAGCACAAAGGAAGATGATTGTGATTGTTGGAGGCCAATTGTATCAGCCCCAGGACATCACTGCAGGAGTTCCTCAGGGTAGAGTCCTAGGCCCAACCATCTTCAGCTGCTTCTTCAATGACCTTCCTTCCATCACAAGGTCAGAAAGGGAATGTTCACTGATCATTGCTCAGTGTTATCATTTGCGACTCCACAGATCCAGTCCGTGCACACAGCAAGAGCTGGATAACATTCAGCCTCTGGCTGATAAGTGATAAGTAACATTCACGCCCGACAAGTGTCGGGCAATGATCAACTCCAACAAGAGAGAATCACACCATCTCCCCTTAACGTTCAAAGGCATTACCAACACAGAATCCCCTCCCATCAACAACTTGGAACTTATCATTGCAACAACCACATGAGGAGGGGTGAATGACTCCCCTATTTTACCACTCCAGGCCTGATCGTAACAGGGTTCTTTAGGTCAGAAAGGATGTGCTTTGCCAATATTGCAAGAGTCTCACTATTTAGGCTTTCAGATTGTAAATAATTAGTCAGACAGATTTTCTTAGGTTGAACAAAGATCAAGATAAGCTTATTGAAACTATTTCCCAAATTAAAAGAAAATCTAAGTAGATTGCAACCACCATTTATACATCACACACACTTACCTGGGCCCACAGACACACTAGTACAGATGGTAGAATAAGAGGATGGCATAAGGATTTCTTGCAGCTCATGAAGAAGATAAAACAGAAGATAAACTGCTCCCAATGCGGTTTCCTCTACATTGGAGAGACCAAACGCAGACTGGGTGACCGCTTTGCGGAACACCTTCGGTCTGTCCGCAAGCATGACCCAGATCTCCCTGTCGGTTGCCATTTCAACACACCACCCTGATCTCATGCCCACATGTCCATCCTTGGCCTGCTGCATTGTTCCAGTGAAGCTCAACGCAAACTGGAGGAACAGCACCTCATCTTCCGACTAGGCACTTTACAGCCTTCCGGACTGAATATTGAGTTCAACAACTTTAGATCATGAACTCTCTCCTTCATCTCCACCCCCTTTCCGATCCCCTTTTTCCAATAATTTATATATCTTTTTCTTTTCCCACCTATTTCCATTATTTTTAAATGTATTTCCATCCATTGTTTTATCTCTAACTTTTAACCTATTTCGATCCCTTCCCCCCACCCCACCCCAACTAGGGCTATCTGTCCCTTGCTCGTCCTGCTTTCTACCCTTAATGTCACCATTAGCACATTTCTTAACTAATATCACCACCGTCAATACCTCTTTGTCCTTTTGTCCATGACATCTTTTGGCAATCTCCACCTATCGCTGGCCCTCTATCCAGCTCTACCTGTCCCACCCCCCCTTAAACCAGCTTATATTTCACCTCTTTTCTATTTTTCCTTAGTTCTAGTGAAGAGTCATACGGACTCAAAACGTTAACTGTGTTCCTCCCCGCAGATGCTGTCAGACCTGCTGAGTTTTTCCAGGCATTTTTGTTTTTGTTTCGGATTTCCAGCATCTGCAGTTTTTTGCTTTTATATTAAAACAAAGGAGTATACGATTCTTCGACTGGTCTCAATGCAGCGATTCCACATTGTGGCCGTTTCATTCAATTGTCTCCCTGAGTGTAGTTTTATGGAAAATTTACAACATTTTATTCCCAAAAGATCTCGATTTGCTGTAGATTTCTCTTCTCAGGATGGTTACTTTGCAAATCTGGGCACAATACTTTCCAGAGAGAGAGAGAGAGAGAGAGAGAGCAAATAGCTTTTGCAGCCTATTTTCAGTGCAGCATTCTGATCTCTTTCTGCTCAGTAAAATAGTCTCTTAAAGTAACCTGCTGGCTGTATAGTTCATGGGAATTTTATTAATTCATGTCTGCTTGAATCATTGGTTTTAGAACAAGTGAGTGCATTTTGATGTTTCATCTCAGAAACTTCTGAAAAGTTTCAGGATAGTGTAAAGCCAATAGGTGATGGAGTCATTCGTGTTCTCCAAGGTGTTAAATGCCTTTTCTTATAAGCTGTATATTGTAGCCATCTGGCAGTCTCCATTGTCTTCAAAAAGGTTCCAGTTCTTTTTTTAAAGTCCAGCCAGAAGAGAAACATTAGAAATTGTATATTTAAAAAAAACACATCCTTGTAACCCCATTGACTAGAAACTGAACTGGACCAGCCATATAAATACTGTGGCTACAAGAGCAGGTCAAAGGCTGGGAATTCTGCAGCGAGTAACTCATCTCCTGAAATCCCAAAGTTCTCGGAACGTCTACAGGCCATAAGTTAGGAGTGTGCTGGGATACTCTCCACTTGCCTGGATGAAAGCAGCTCCAAAAACACTGCAGAAGCTTGACACTATCTAGGACAAAGCAGTTCGTTTGTTCAGCACCCCATCACCATAGACATTCACTCTCTCCACTGCTGGCATATGAGTGACAGCAGTGTGTACCATCTTTAAGATGCACTATAGCAACTTGCCAAGGCTTCTTCCAATCCCATGACCTCTACCGCGTGGACCAGGGGAGCAGTCGCATGGGAGCACCACAGCCAGCAAGTTTCCTTCCAAACCACACGCTACACTGACTTGGAACTATATCACCATTTCTTCACCGCCACCGGGTCAAAAGCCTGGCTCTGCCTTCCTAACAGTACAATGAGTACAGCAGACAGGCTGCAGCAGTGCAAGTAGGTGGCTCACCCCCACTGCCTTCTCAAGAGTAATTAGGAATGGGCAACAAATGCAGGCCTTGCCAACAATGCTCACAACCCATGAATGAATTTTAAAAAATCATTTTCAGGCTTCAAACCTTAAATTAATTACAACAGTTAAAATTTTTCCTTCAAATTATCCATCCATTCTGTAGTTGTGCAATAAGACATCTAACTCCCGTTTTCTCTTCGATGAAAGCATGTTGCCTCTGCTCAAAGCACAGAAAGAAGATAAATGTTTCTGTTATGTTTTGACAGTGTATAATTAAATCCCCCCATTGTCACATCTAGCAGCCTGTGCCACAGAATCTGTTGCTTTGGAAAATGAATCTCAGTTCAGTGTTTTTACAAATACTCTGAAGATCTAGTAAAGACCATTGTTAATCTTTCACACCATGAAACAATTCTT
The DNA here is from genome assembly GCF_964194155.1 of Cetorhinus maximus. Lineage (NCBI taxonomy): Eukaryota > Metazoa > Chordata > Chondrichthyes > Lamniformes > Cetorhinidae > Cetorhinus > Cetorhinus maximus. The sequence continues at coordinate 105,423,173 of NC_135889.1, read as the reverse complement.
CTGCTGAGTTTTTAGTTGCCTCATCAGCAACAATCCATTTGCATTTAAATCTGCATGTTGCAAAAGGGAATATAATCTCTATTATCTCTCCAGTTATCAACTATCATTTGTATGTCCCCATAGCTTGCCACTGCTATTTTACAGCATAATTTGAAATTCCTTTCATATGAATTTGAATACATCCTGGGATATGCTTAATCAGATACGGTGGCATAATATTGCAAATCAATGTACATATCAAATTCTAACATTCTCATTCCATATCATCATTACGACCTTGGTACAACCGAGGGACTAACTTAACAAGAACACAACTTATTTAAGGCCATGATTTCAGCCTATTCTAAAGCTGTGATTTCACTGACATTTACCAGTACTTAATACACATAATGAATTTGTTATGGGGGTGTGGGGTGTCTAATGTCCTCAGTTTCTACCTGTGGACACTCATAGTAAGTGCAAGTCCTCGTTACAAAGCAGAAATTGAAGTGATAAAAACAAGTCACACTCAAAATTTAAAATAAAATGGCAAAAGACTATCAACGTTTAGCAAGATAGTTAGTATCTGAACTAAAAAGGTAAGTTAATGGGCCAGAATTCTCTGTAGAAATAACAGCGAGGTTAACATTGCTCACCATTATTTATGACTTCAGGTGAGTGCAGGTACACAGTTAAATGTAAAAATTCAGAGGTTGCTTTACGAGATGTGCCAGTCGAACTGTGCAAAAATGACATCTCACCACCTAGTTCCCCATTCAAATGTTGAACAACCAGAATCAGAGAATTAATGCCTTAGTGAATCAGAGTCGGTCTGCTTGGTTTGAATTTGATCAAAAGCTTGACAGTTAACTGTTCTCTGGCACATTCTGCATGGCAACGCCTCTACCAATTAGAGTCCACTTGCTAACCAATCAACACACTCTTCTGATGTAGCATAAATTGTTGTTCCCTTTACTATTGGTCTGCTTACGAACTGTCCTGATGAGTGCAAGATGAAACGCTTAGAAAGCATGTCTCTTTTCTCAGTAATAATCACAGAATTATTACAGCAGGGAAGGAGGCCATTCAGCCCATCTGCACCAGTTCTCCGAATGAGCAATTCACCCAGTGCCATTTCCCCACCTTCTCCCTGCAACCCTGCGCATTCTTCCTTTTCTGATAACTCTAATTCTCTGTTACATGCCTCCATTGAACCTGCCTCCACCACACTCCCAGACAGTGCATTCCAGACCCAAACCACATGCTGTGTGAAAAACCTTTTCCTCATGCCACTGTTGCTTCTTTTACTAATTAAGCTAAATCTGTGTCCTCTTGTTCTCAATCCTTTCACGAGAAGCTTAGTACTTGAATCGAAGATATGGACTAAACTCACTACAGAAAGTTAGCCTTGTCCAGTTAAGTCTAGATACCCCATTAAACTGTGTGATAGCTTTAGTTACAGTCAAACAATCTCTCTAGCTTTTTACACAAGTGTAAAAACTCATTCCTCCAGGTTTTAATTATTATTGGAGAAGACGATTTTTAAAAGTTGTTTACTTTTTCTTTCTCCCTCTTTTTTCTCTTTGGCTGAATCCAATTTTTCTTCTCTTTATTTCACTTCGTTGGCATTTTGGCACTTCCATAATTTTGATGGAAGAAGCGGTGTGGGGAAGGGGTTTGGGTCGGTGACGTAAATCATTCAAGCACAGAGTTGTCATGAGCTATGGTTTGGGTGCTAGGAACCATATGATATGTCTGTACAAAAGGTGTTGCCTACTTCAGATGTCATTATGAAATGAGTTGCATCAATTTTTAACCAAAGTGAATAATGACAGTGCTGTTGTTTGAAAATGTAATTGACATTAAAATAATGTGGTAGCCAGGTTGTAACTTCTGACAACTGGCAAGCTATCAAGGAAAAGAATAGCATTGGTAAAGTGGTAAATTCTTCAGATTCATTAGAGTAGATTGTCCACTGGATAAGGTGCTATTCCGCATTGCACAACATTGAAGAGCCAACTCAGTTTCAAATCCAGAACTGATTGTGTGAAATGACCCCATTGCTTTTACTTTTTCCCTTGAAGTTCATTCAGTTCGGCCATCTGTTTCATGGCTGTTTCAAAGATTTGGCTGATCTCTAAACGTTTAGTAGTCTTCAAAGGCTTTAATGGATGCAGCTCAGCATGGTTTGTTTACACAGCTGTCCAGATGATGTGAGTGAGTTACTTTTGACGGATTTATGAGTTTCTAAAGAGGATAATTGTTGTTTAAAGTGGTTATACAAGTTATTGTTGATTGTTTTGACAGATCTATCACATTTTCAAGAACTTCCAAATGTTATTGTAATGCTTTTGAGTTCTGTTGATAGTGGATAATAAATTGGGGGGGTTGAATGGAGATTTGGGGTGGGGGGATTTGAGGTCTGGTAAAGGGGTGAGGGGATTAGTGGTAGGGGGGCTTCATGCTAATCTGTAGAATTGGGTCGATGTCTCTATGAACAGAAGTGGGTCTTTGAACCTGGCTGCCTCAGTATCGGCCCAATTCCATATTAGGTGCCAGGCACAACTCCAGACCATTCCTGCCTCTGCGAGATGAAAATCCTACCAGCCAGCACTACTAGGATGGAGGCAGTTTGTGAAAATTTACAACTCACTATTGCTGCCTTCATGATGAAAATCCATCCCCATGTTCGTCGACTTCAGACACACCAGAGCACACTAATGTTAAGTAAGGCTTTTCCTGTGGCATTTTAAGGAAGGACATTTATTTGAGTATTATTAAACAAAAGAGGATTACCGAATAAAATAATAATCTTGCAATTACACAGTATATTTTTAATTACAGAAAGGCAATTTGATTCAATCAACTTTACTGCACTCCTCCACAGCCATTAACACCTCATTGTTTTTAATTATTGTGCACTCGTGACTTTTGGATTCCCCTACCATAAAACAGATTTAAATAAAAATGTATTTTTTTAAGACCATCAAACTATAGTGATACATTCTGGTACCATTTCCAACCTACAGATTGAGCTAAAAGCCCATAGATATAAAAAGATATGTTTTCTGCCATTTTTTGCCATAAAATATACTTATTTGCCACATAATCTTCTCTCCCCATACTCAATAGCAAATAATAGTTCTTGACATGATCAAAGACAATAAATGCTTTCATCAGAAAGCCTTTTGTTATTAGGCTGCCTGTTGTAATAGCGAAGATTGAGTTATTTACCTGTCAAATCCTGAGCACCAGTCCCCGCTCTTAGTAAATAACAAGGTTCACTTGGAGTGTAGTGGAATGCTCAGCATTTGCCTCAGATACAATGAAGAAGTACCTCAATACCATCCTGCCCAAAGCAGTCCACTTGCTGGGTGCCCCTCCCGCAAGATTCAATATCCACTCTCTCCACCTCCAGTGCACTGTGTTTGCCAAATGTACTATCGACAGAAAGTGCTGCAACATTTGTCTGTGCCTACTTCAACAGTACCTTCCAGTTTGCTGCCTTCACCACTGAGAAAGGCAAGAGCAGCAAGCCGGTCATCTCCATTTTCCCCCTACTAGTCACACGCCATCCAACTCAGACATCAATTGCAATTGCTTTACCGGCGCTGGGTCAAAATCCTGAAATCATCACCAGTTCAAGGCCTGAAACAATTCAAGAGAAAGCTGATAACTATCTCAGGATAGCTGGGGTCTGGAGTCCAGCAAAGTGATGTTGGGAACTGAGATCAATGTTACCATTTGATGATCATGTTTAGTAAGGGGAACCTGGGGACACTAGAGACAAAACAAAATCAAAATGGCATTTCTGAATGGGGAGAAACCAGAGGATTGTGAAGAGTCTCCCTCAGGAACAATACAAAAACATAGGGCAGCATTTTCCCATCGGCGAGGCCCGTTCAGCGATGTGTAAAATGACGTGCGGTGACGTCAGGTGGACATCCTGATGTCACCGCACGTCATTCAGATATTCAGTTTGGCACAGCCGAGTCGGCTGCGTGCCCGTTGAACCGTCAAAGGCCTGTTAAAAAGTAGTTAAAGTAATTAACTGAGCTGCCCGTCCAACCTTAAGGCTGGAGAGGCAGGCGAAGAGCCCAGGCGGCCTTCGCATTTTTCATGAAGCCTCATCCACAGGCGGCATGAGGTTTCATGAAGGGTTTATTATTTAAATAAAAATTTTTGAAATAAATAATGGACATGTCCCAGCTCATGTGACAGTTTCAAGTAATCAAGTCTAAATTAGGGTTACTGTGCATGTTTGTGAATGCATCAAGTGTGGTAAATAAGATTGGTGAGTTACAGGCGCAGATTGGAAATGTGATGTTGTGGCTATGACAGAGACCTGGCTCAAAGAAGGGCAGGACTGGGCGCTAAATATTCCTGTATGCACGGTGCTCAGGAAAGGAAGAAAAGGGGGAGGGGTGATGGTCCTGATTAAGGGAGCATTATAGCGCTGAAGAAAGAGAATGTCCCAGGGGGATTCAAGCACAGAATCTATTTGGCTAGAGCTAAGGACCTAAAAAGGTGCAATTAAATTGCTCAGTGTAGTCTATAAGCCATCAACTGGTGGGAAAGATGTAGAGGAGCAAATTTGCAAGGAAATTAATGATGCATAAATTGATGCAAATATTATAGAGCACTTATAATGCTGGACTTATCCATATATAGGCTGGGGTAGTAGTGCAAAGGGAAAATGGGGCAAGGGTACCTGGAGAGTGATCAGGTATGTTCTACAGCAGTATGTTTCCATTCCAATGAGAAAGGAGGTACTGCTGGTCCTGGTTCTTGGGAATGAGGTAAGCTAATTGGAACAAGGGTCAGCAGGAGAACATTTAGGCAGCTTTGATCATTGTATCATAAGGTTTAGGTTGGCTATGGAAAAAGACAAGGAACAATCCAGAATAAGAATACTTAACTGGGGGAAAGCCAGCTCCAATGAGGTAAGAATGGATCTGACCCAGATAAATTGGAATCAAAGGTTGGCAGGCAAGACTGCTACTGAAGACTGGGCTACCTTCAAAGGAGGGATAGTTCTGGCATAGCCAAGGCACGGTCCCTCAAAAGACCAAGGTAGGGCAAACAAACCCAAAGCTCCTTGGATGACAAAAGAGATGAAGATAATGAAGAAAACATGTCCTTATGACAGGTGTCAGGTAGAAAATACAATTGAGAACCGAGCTGAATATAGAAAGTTCAAAGGAGAGGTGAAGAAACAAATAAATGAAGCAAAGAGAGGGTATGAAGAGAGATTGGCAACCAACAAAAAAGGGAAACCCAAAGACAGATAAATAATAAAAGGGTGCTAAAAGGAGGACAAAACAAAAACAGAAATACCTGGAAAAACTCAGCAGGTCTGAGTTTTTCCAGGTATTTCTGTTTTTGTTTTGGATTTCCAGCATCCACAGTTTTTTGGTTTTTTCTCTGCTAAAAGGAGGAGTAGGGCTGATTAAGGACCAAAGAGGGGATTTACACATGGAGACAGAGGGCGTAGCTGAGGTATTAAATTAATTCTTTACATCTGTCTTTACCGCATAAGAAGATGCCACGGTGAAATAGAAGGTTATTCAGACACTATAAGGGTTTAAAATCGATAAAGAGGAGGTAATGGATAGGCTTACTTAAAAGCTGAGGTACTTAAAGTCGAGAAGGTACCAGGACCGGATGAGATGCATCCAAGGATTATGAGGGAAGTGAGAGTGGAATTTGCAGAGACAATGGCCATAATTTTTCATTCTTCCTTAGACTCAGGGATAGTACCAGAGGATTGGAGAATTGCAAACATTACACTCTTGTTCAAGAAAGGGTGTAAAGTTAAACCCAGCAAATACAGGCCAGTCAGTTTAACTCCAGTGATGGGAAAACTTCTAGGAACAATAATTCAGAACAAAATTAATAACCACATGGACAAATGCGGGTTAATTAAGGAAAACCAACATGGATTTCATGAGGGAAAATCTTGTTTAACTCATTTGCTGGAGATTTTTGAAGAGAAGGTTGATGAGGTCAATGCTGTTGGTGTGGTGTACATGGACATCAAAAATGCACTTGACACAGTGCTGCACAACAGAATTGTGAGCAAAGTTATAGCTCATGGAATCAAAGGGAAAGTAGCAAGGCTGAGTGACAGGAAACAGAGAGTAGTGGTTAAGCAATGTTTTTTGAGCTGAAGGCAGGTTTGTATTGGAGTTACCCAGGGGTCAGTCTTGGGACCCTTGCTTTTCCTGATATATATTAATGATCTAGACCTTGGTGTAAAGGGCACAGTTTCAACATTTGCAGCTGATACAAAATTTGGAAGCATTGTGAACTGCAAAGATGATAGTGTAGAATTTCAAAAGGACCCAGATAAGTTGGTGGAATGGGCACTCAGGTTGCAGATGAAGTTCAATGTGGACAAATAGGAAGTAATTCATTTTGATAGGAAGAACATGAGAGACAATACAAAATAAAGGGTACTCTAAAGGTGGTGCAGGACCAGAGGTACCTGGGTGTATATGTGCATAACACATTGAAGTGGCTGGAGAAGTTGAGGGATCGGTTAATAAAGCATACATTATCCTAGGCATTATTAATAGGGGCATAGAGTGCAAGAGCAAGGAGGACATGTTGAATTTGTACAAGACAATAGTTAAGCCTCAGAGGGAGTGTCACATCCAATTCTGGATGCTGCACTTTAAGAAAGATGTGAAGGCATTACAGAACATGCAGAAAAGATTCGCAAGAATGGTCCCAGGGGTGAGGAACTTCCTTCAGAGAAGGAAATCTGCCATCTATATCCAGTCAGGCCTACATATGACTCCAGTTATGAAGATAGATTGGGAAGTTGAGACTGTTTTCCTTGGAGAAGAGAAGGCTGAGAGGAGATTTGATACAAGTGTTCAAAATCATGAGGGGTCAGGACAGAGTAGATAGGGAGAAACTGTTCACTCTCGTGAAAGGATCAAGAATGAAAGGGCATAGATTTGAAGTAATTGGCAAAAGAAACAAGAGCGAGGCGAGGAAAACCTTTTTCACACAGTGAGTGATTAAGGTCTGGAATGCACTGCCTGTGAGTGTGGTGGAGGCAGATTCAATCGAGGCATTCAAAAGGGGATTGAGATTGTTATCTGAAAATAAGAATGTGCAGGGTTAAGGAGAGAAGGTGGGAGAATGGATCTAGGCTCATTCGGTGAACTGGTGCAGACACAATGGGCCAAATGGCATCCTTCTGCACTGTAACAATTCCGTGATCCTGTGAAATCCTTTAATCTTGAAACACCTCAACTGGATGCTTTGATGAATATAAATTGCACAAATAAAGAGTCCCTTATGTTTACATCATTTATATACTGTTTCCTATCAATATTTCCCTCACAGGGAGTTTGTGTTTCATGTTGTTTTGAAGCCCATTAACAAATAATTAATGTTGATGGATCTTAAAATTGCTGCTAATTATGAAAATGTTAATGGCCTAGATTTTGCGGTCAGCAGCAAAGCAAGGACGCTGGCAGCTGATCTAGAAGAAAACTGTCCATAAAAACCCAGTGATCTAAGTGGCATTGTTTTTCCCCTTTCCCGATGACAGTTTAAATCCCCTGTCAAACAAGGGAATGTCATTGGGGAGGCCACTGACATTTTATAATTGGCAGCAATTTTTGAGATCCAATCAACATTAATTATTTGTTGGTGGAAGGGATGGTAGCATAGTGATCATGTTATTAGATTTGCAATGCAGAGGTCTGGACTAATGCTCTGGCAACACAAGTTCAATTCCCACCAGGTCCACTGGGGGAATTTAAACTCAATTAATTAATAAATCTGGAATAAAAAGCTAGTCTCAGTAATGGTGATCATGAAGCTGCTGGACTGTTGTAAAAGCCATTAATAACAGTTACTAATGTCTTTCAGAGGAGGAAATCTGCCATCTATATCCAGTCAGGCCTGCAAATGACTCCAGACCTATAGCAACGTGGATGACTCTTAACTGTCCTCTGAAATGGCCTAGCAAGACATTCATTCAAGGGCACTTAGGGATGGGCAACAAATGCTGGCCTTGCCAGCGATGCCCACATCCTATGAAAGAATGAAAAAAAATACTATTACAAAACCCAGGCTTAGAAGTTGCAGTCACAGGTGCAAGTTAGGAACTATAGCTTGATCTTCTTTAATTGTTATTGATTGGTCGAAGAACCAGCAGAAGAGCATTGCATTTGTGGGTTCTTTGCAATAAAGTTACAAACTTGTTTACCAAGAAAAGATTTATGATCACGATGTGTAACAGGAAATCTTCTGTCAATGTGTAATCTCTGTTTGATATCACATTGTCACACAATGCAGGTTAAAGTTCTATAGTTGTTTGTAAAATGCATCTTAATGCTCTTGTTAAAATGTTAGTTGAGAAGAAAAAGTTTACTTTGAATCAAAATTGTTTCTTTTAAAATGGGCCTAGTGCTCAACCTTAGACATTCCTTTCACCTCATAAAAGCAACCAAGTTTTACAGTAACAACTTTGAGAATATTTCCGTTATATTTGCCATATGCTCTCATCAAAGGATGTGTCATTGCAAGAAAAAAAACATCACAGTGCCACTACATGAGTCATCATCATGATGGGGATAATATGCTTTCTTTCCAGGTATTTAGTTTGTTCTCCTTTAAAAGGGCTCACATAATTTCAATGAGTGCATCCTCATCTCAATTTCCTAACAGTAAAGGACATATTGGGAGTGGAGCAGAGCCGGTTCAGAAGGTGGGCATGACATCATTGACAAAGCTCTAAATGACAAAACTGCTTTGGCCTGTATCTGGATGGCAGAACCATTAATAACCGTCAAACCACGGCAATGTTGTAACTATTCATAGATGGCTAGAATTTTACAGCAGAATTTTTCCACCGAATTGAATGAAATTAATTGAAAAAGTGACAGGTGTACTGATGATCACCATTGAGTTTTAAATAGAGGTTAACTAGTTTGTGAGAAAATACTGAAATGAATTTTACCACAGGAAAGATCACAACAATCTGAAAATGGCTGAATGCATTTAAATCACATTAGGTACTTTACAATTTAATCTGCTGCTGTACAAGATAGACTTAATGATTCAGTTGGATAATAATAGATTATTTGTTCGTACAACAGAATGAACAATAAGATGACAGCTGAAGTTATGTATACATTTTTCTTCCTGTGCAGTGAGTTTCAAGGTAAGTAAGCTAAGATGTCATATGATGATAAACTAAATTACCATCATTTTATTAACTGTGCTCAACATTATCTGAATCCTCTTTTTGCACCCAAAATAATGCGCCAATCCCTAAAATTTCAAGGTCCAAATACAAGATACAGCTTATTTCTCTACACTGGATTAATTCTTTACGCACATTGCAGCAGTACATATATCCAGCTTCAACATGTCCATCATTTCTAAAGCCTAACCTTTTGTTTGGGGGTTTGAATGATTGCTTCTACAGTGCAAACAAGAAACTATTTGCAAACTCAATAATGAGAAATGGCGCTTTTGACAGAAACCCTTGAGGAAATCTGGACCAAACATTGATCTCATGAAAGTAACACCTTTATTTATTAAAAGCGTTAAGCAACAGGAACAGGGTTCAGAATGAAACTCATGACAAACATGCTGGCAGATTAATTATTTTCAGTTGTTGAAGAATTCCTCTTTATAATGAGCATTCTTCTTACATCTCAAAACAGTTACTGATTAACAAATCTACTACTGAGAATTAACAAGAACAAGCTCCAATATCTTGTTGTACAGTAGTATTTGACAGCGGAGGGGACATGTTTTTCACTGTGTCTAATAATCTTTTAAAGCACTGGATATGGCATTGAATGCAATTAACTGACGTTGGACAAGCTGTGGAAAATCAAACAATTTGCTTTTAGATGAGTTTATATGTAACCAGGCCTCCGATGCACCATTCAAATAGAAAAAGTATTAAATTTTAAATCTGAGATTGATAGAGTTTTGTTATGCAAAGACATACAGGCAGGTTTCTGGAGTTAGGTCACAGATCAGCTTTGATCTCACTGAATGGTGGAATGAGTTTGAAGGGCTAAAATGTCTACTCCGGTTCCTATGACATTTATAATGCTCACAGGAAATTGAATAGTCGTGGGATTCAACACCCAAAATGCTGATAGAAAATCCAGGGTATCACAGAGTACATAGAATTAAATAGAATATATAACACAGAAACTGATTATTAGCCCAATTAGTGTTTATGCTCCACATAAGCATTCTTTTGCCTTATTTTAACCATATCAGCGCAGCCTTCTGTTGCTTTCTCCCTCTTGTACTTACCGAGCTTCCCCTAAGTAAGAATTAGAGCAAATAAGCAGCGATATTAATAAGATAGGGTAAGTTAAATGTAGCTCTCTTGACAAGTAAACATCGCAACTGTACTTCAGACTCCATAGAAGGAGGAAGTATCACCATCGAAACTCTACCTGTAAATAAAAAGAAAGTTATCAGCAATATGGGGTAGAATTCCCTCTGAATTCTGTCAGTCTCCAGTGATAACTTTGGTACAAACCCCAAAGAAACAGTTTATGCCATTTCCCTGCCACTTCTGGCAGTTTTCCACCAAAGTTAAAGACCAGGGCCAGAGTTTTATGTCCCGTAGGCAGGCGCACGCCCAACCCATCCGGCCGCGAAATAGCACGAGGTGACATCAGGCAAGCGCCCCAACGTCATCGCGCACTCGCGATATCTCACTCGGCGGGTGCGTGCAGCAGTCGGAGGCGCACCCGCCAACAATTAAGCGGGCAATTAAGCCCATTAAGGAGGCAATTGAAAATGATTTTTTATGGCCCATCCACTTTTAAGGTTGGCGGATGGGCCAATCAGCCAGGCAGCCTTTACGTTTTTGCTCAAACCTCGATCCAGGGTGGGATGAAATCTCCGTGGGGAAAGAAAATAAAAAGAGATATCTGGGGACATGGACATATTTTGCAGCAATTTTGTTGTTTCATTTATTTTGTGGAGGTCTGCAATTCCCTGGGGCAGCTGTCTGCCTTCAGGGAGCTCAGTGGAAGTGCTCACCAGCACCTGGGGCGATGTCTGCCCCTGGCTTCTTCCCGCCCTCCTCAGCAGTGCTGAGCCTTTCTCAGTGCGCGTTTCACACTGGCTGGCCGTTAATTGGCCCAGCCGGCGTGAAATCGCGGTCAGAGGCCAATCGCGGTCAGCGGCCTGATTCCCGCCTGCTCCCGGGCCCACCGATCGCGCGTGCCTGATGAGCGTAAAGTTCAGGCCCAGGCATAGGGAGAACCTGCATGAAAATTCTAGGTGATCACCTTGCACAAAGTCTTCCTCAGTCTGCTAGTGAAATTATGAATAAAGAATGAGTTTCAGATTTTGCCATACCTAATGAACACAAGAAATCTTTCTCCTGGCACCCAGCTTTCATGCTTTTATGTATTACTATTTATAGCCTTGCGTTTTGGAGTTCTGCTTTTGTGTTGCATTATTATTTTAACAACTTCTTTTGTTCCTTGAGTTTCAAAATAAATATTTGCCATACCAGCTCTGATGTTCTTTTTTTATTTGTTCGTGGGATGTGGGTGTCGCTGGCTAGGCCAGCATTTATTGCCCATCCCTAATTGCACTTGAGAAAGTGGTGGTGAGCTGCCTTCTTGAACCGCTGCAGTCCATCTGTTGTAGGTACACCCACAGTGCTGTTAGGAAGGGAGTGCCAGGATTTTGACCCAGCGACAGTGAAGGAACGACGATATATTTCCAAGTCAGGATGGTGCGTGGCTTGGAGGGAAATTTGGAGCTGGAAGTGTTCCCATGCATCCGCTGCTCTTGTTTTTCTAGGTAGTAGAGGTCATAGGCTTGGAAGGTGCTGTCAAAGGGGCCTTGGTGAGTTGCTGTAGTGCATCTTGTAGATGGTACTGTCACGAGAGTATAATGATTTTCATAATATATTTCTGGTTTATAGTAAAGTAGGTTTATGGGAGTAAGTAGTTGGGCCTGTCTGTGTGTGATTTAATTAAATTTGGAGTCAAGTAGACTGCAAGTTTAACTCATCAAAAGAAGCCAGGTGCTTGATATGCCGATAAGTAAACATGGATGCTGGCTTGGCATGTAAGTTTGAAGGGAATTGCATTTTTAGATAGATGAAGGGAGATTTGGATTTCAAAGGGATCTCAGTCTGCTTACAAATAGCCAGATAAGCAAAGCTAAGGAATGTGTTTATTTTTCCCAAAGGTTACTGACAATAAATAGTAGCAACATGGAAGTTTTTATATTGTGATGAAGATACAGTTTCAAAGACATATAAAACAATTACATTTACATATTAAGAAGAGAGAAACATATATAAAGGAGAATGAGGCTATGTGTCAGGAGAAGACACTGTGAGATCTAACAGAAGTGTGTGAAATAGCCTTAGTGAAGTGTCCAAGGTTTGTGCATTAGCCTGCTGTCTACTGAAACTGAAGCTGGAAAAACAGCCATTTGGAATTCCACTGTCCAGGGTTTTGTGTTAATTTACTGGATGTGTTTAAAATCTAAAATCTATTTTCGGACTGTTCTCTTAAAGGAAGTGTAACTGGGAATCAGGCTAATTAGGAATTTTAGGAGTTATTAAAGCTGTAGTTTGTAGTTCTATGTATGTGCTTGAAACCTTTTCTTTTGTTAATAAATATTTTAATTTAATTTTTTTTTTAATCTCTAAAAGTCTTGATGGACTTATTACTTCTGGATTCAGTGCATGCATCTCAAAATAAATACAAATTGCAAAACCATTGTAATAGCGCGATCAAGTTTGCCTAGTGGACTTGGTCCACCTGGCACACATCATCTGTCGCATCATAACAGCACACACTGCTGCCACTGTGCATTGGTGGTGAAGGGACTGAATGTTTAAGGTGGCGGATGGGGTGCCAATGGATGGGGGCAGGTGGTGGCATAGTAATATTGTCACTGGACTAGTAATGCAGAGACCCAAGGTAATGGTCTGAGGATCCAGGTTTGAATCTCACCACAGAAGATGGTGAAATTTGAATTCAGCACAACAATCTGGAATTAAAAGTCTAATGATGACCATGAAACCATTGTTGGTTGTCTTAAAACCCATTTGGTTCACTGATGTCCTCCTCTAGGGAAGGAAATCTGCTGTCCTTACCCGGTCTGGCCTATATGTGGCTCTGGACCCACAGCAATGTGGTTGACTCTTAAATGCCCTCTGAAATGGCCTAGCAAGCCACTCAGTTCTCAAGGGAAATTAGGGATGGACAATAAACGCTGGTCCAGCCAGTGACGCCCACATCCCATGAACGAATAAAAAAAAGTGGGCTGTTTTGCCCTGGAGGGTATCGAGCTTCTTGAGTGCTGTTGGAGCTGCATGAATCCAGGTAGATGGAGACTATTCTATCACACTCCTGACTTGAGCCTTGTAGATGGTGGACAGGCTTTGGGGAGTCAGGAGTGAATAACTCTCCATAGAATTCCCAGCCTCTGATCTGTTCTCGTAGTAATAGTGTTTATATGGCTGGTGCAGTTCAGTTTCTGGTCAATGGATGTTGATAGTGGGGGATTCAGCGCTAGTAATGCCATTGAATGTCAACGGGAGATGGTTAGATTCTCTCTTGCTGGAGATGGTCATTGCCTGGCACATGCGCAATTGTTACTTGCCACCTACAATCCTAAGCCTGAATATTGTCCAGGGCCAGAATTTTCAGCTCAGCGAGCGGCAGCAGGGCCCGCTCGCCAAGGTGTAAGATGATGCAGGGTGACGTCATTTTGATTTTCAGTTCGGTGGGCGCGCAGCCGACTCAGCTGCACGCCAGCCGAGCTGTCAAAGGCCTATTAAGGCCATTTTAAAACTAATTAAACCAATAAACTGAGCTGCCCATCCAGCCCTAAGGTTGGCGGGCAGGCGAAGAGCCCAGGCGGCCTTTCCATTTTTCATGGAACCTCATCCACGGGCGGGATAAGATTTCATGAAGTGTTTAGAAATTGAACAAAAATTTTTATGAAAAATCATTGACATGTCCCAGCTCATATGAGACTGTCACATGAGGGGACATGTCTTAATTTTTTTTTCTTTTCTTTATTTAGAATTTTAAAACTTAAACTAATCTCTCTGAGGCACCTCCGTGCCTCAGGGAGATTTCTATGCTCTTTCACGTGCATGCACGAAAGAGTGCAGGCCCCGACTCAGGGAATACCCGCCCTCCCCCACCCTGCCCGCATAGGGACCGCTCAGCGCTTCCGGGCGCACGTCAAGCTGAGTAGGCCTTAATTGGCCCGCCCTCATAAAATGGTGGCACGGTCCCAATCGGGGGCACCGATTGGGTCCACACCCGCCCCCGCATGCCCTCACACAACCCCCCAACGGGGGGAAAATTCTCCCCTGGGTCTTGCTGTATATGGGCACAGACTGCTTCAGTATCTGAGGAGTTGCGAATGGTGCTGAATGTTCTGCAATCATCAGCGAACATTCCCACTTCTGACCTTATGATGGAGCGAAGGTCATTGACGAAGCAGCTGAAGATGGTTAGGCCTGGGCACTACCCTGAGGAACCCCTGCAGCGATGTACTGGGACTGAGATTATTGACCAACAACCACCAAAACCATCTCCCTTTGTGCTAGTTATGACGCCAATGATTGGAGAATTTTTCCCTGACTTCAGTTTTGCTAGGGCTCCTTGACGCCACACTCTGTCAAATGCTGCCTTAATGTCAAGAGCTGTCACTCTCACCTCACCTCTTGAGTTCAGCTCTTTCGTCCATATATAGACTAAGGCTGCAATGATGTCAGGAGCTGAGTGGCCCTGGTGGAACCCAAACAGAGTGTCATTGAGCAGATAATTGCTGAGTAAGTGCCACTTGATAGCACTGTCGATGACACTTTCCATAACTTTGCTGATGAACAAGAGTAGACTGATGGGATGGTAATTGGCTGGGTTGGATTTGTGCTGCTTTTTGTGTACAGGACAAAATTGGGCAATTTTCCACATTGCCAGGTAGATGCCAGTGTTGTAGCTGTACCGGAACAGCTTGGCAATGGGTGCAGCAAGTTCTGAAGCACTATTGCTGGCATGTTGTCAGGGCCCATAACCTTTGCAATATCCAGTGCCTTCAGCTGTTTGTTGATATCACATGGAGTGAATTAAATTGCTGAAGACTGGCATCTGTGATGCTGGGGACCTGAGGAGGAAGCCGAGATGGATCATCCAACTGGTAGTTTTAGGTGAAGATAGTTGCAAATGCTTTCGCCTTTTTGTTTGCACTGATATGCAGGGCTCCCCCATCATTGATAAGGATGGGGATATCTGTGTAGCCTCCTCCTCCAGCTAGTTGTTTAATAGTTCACTACCATTCATGACTGCATGTGGCAGGACTGCAGAGCTTAGATTTGATCCGTTGGTTGTGGGATCACTTAGCTCTGTTGATCGCATGCTGCTTCCATTGTTTGGCACACAAGTTGTCCTGTGTTGTAGCTTCACCAGGTTGACACCTCATTTTTAGGTATGCCGGGTGCTGCTCCTGGCATACCCTACTACACTTTTCATTGAACCGAGGTTGAACCTCCAGCTTGATGGTAATGGTAAAATGAGGGATATGTCAAGCCATGAGGTTACAGATTGTGTTTGTATCCAATTCTGCTGTTGCTGATGGCCCACAGCAGCTCATGGATGCCAAATTTTCAGTTGCTAGATCTGTTCAAAATCTATCCCATTTAACACAGTGGTTGTGCCACACCACATGATAGAGGGTATCCCCAATGTGAAGACGGGACTGCGTCTCCACAAGGACTGTGAGGTGGTCACTCCTACCAATACTGCCATTGACAGATGCATCTGTAAAAGGTAGGTTGATAAGGACAAGGTCAAGTAGGCTTTTCCCCCTGGCTGGTTCCCTCACCACTGGCCAAAGACCCAGTCTCACATTTAAATCCTTAGGACTTGGCCAGCTCAGTCATTAGCGGTACTACTGAACCACTCTTGTACATTGAAGTCCCCCACCAGGATACATTCTGTGCCTTTGTTACCTTCAGTGCTTTCTCCAAGTGGTGTTCAACACGGAAGAGTATTAATTCATCAGCTGAGGGGGGATGGTAGGTGGTAACCAGCAGGAGATTTCCTTTCCCATGTTTGACCTGATGCCCTGAGACTTCATGGGGTTTGGAGTCAATGTTGAGGACTCCCAGGGCAACTCCCTCCTGACTAAGTACTACTGTACTACCACCTCTGGTGGTCTGTCCTGTTGGTGGGGCAGGGCATACCCAGAAATGGTGATGGCTGATGTTTATATAAGTATTAATGCGGGTTATATAGTCAGACCAAATATTAATTTTCAACTGCTGTTATGCCTGGGTATGGATACCTCATTGGCATGTGATGTTCAGGTGCAGATGTTATTTAAAAAGTCAGAGGCATTTGGGATTGATTTTAAATATGGTCTTTGAGTGAATAACTGGCATTGTTGATTGATTATCCATTTTGGAAACTGGCTGATTCTCATTTCCATTGATTTCTCTCGTACAAAAGTGAATATTCCTGATGTGTAAACATCTTGCACTGTCACTATTACTATGATAAATTACTAGTAAACTCATCCTACCATCCAACTACCCCAAACCAGCATATGATTCAATTTAACTAGCATATGCAGACATTAAATCAACTCTGTTAAAAGAGGAATGAAGTACCAAATTCACTTAAATTGCTTCATGAATGTGTTTAGCATAAACAAACTTCTCAAGTGCTATAAATATGCAGCCAGTGAGTCAAACTTCACATCAGTTAAATACATGAATACTTATCGTTTGATAATTGCCATGCATTTATTTTATTGCTCCCCAGTGGTCTCTGTTGGCCTGGACGCTCTAAAGTATATACTAAACTTGAGTATTGCTGAAAAAAGAGACATGTCAAAGCTCTTCGTCTTGCATTCATCAGGACACTTTGCAAGATTACCAGCATAAGGGGAAAACAATCATTTATACTGTGTAAGAAGAATGCTGATTGGTTGGCAAGTGGACTCTGGCAGAGGCATTTCCATGGAGAATGCACCAAAAGATGGTGACTGACAGTTAACTGCCAAGCAAGGTTTGCAATTTTAACCAGGCGGTTTGACTTTGATTGGTCAAGGCATTACCCTGAGGAATGAGTCAGAAAATGGCTGTCACTTATTTTGTTTAGCTGAAACAAGTGCAATGTATGTACATGTTATTTCTGTCTGTAAAGAACAGGGCCCTGTGTAATAATATATGTAACGTTCACTAAACACAAATGCTCCATGCTGCGAGCCTGACTGAAATCTTAAACTGGTTGTCAGCGTAATTCTTAACACACTGAGGATTATTTAGCAAATGTTGTCCAATCGCAGAATCGCATCTAATGTTGGACATTGTTTTGAGTTTTGCAAGCACAGGCTGGTCGGGTGCAGCTTGTACCCCGCCTGTTGCGAAAAGGGGTTGGAATATGCTGTTTGATACGATCCTCCAGTCTTTGGGATGCATGGCCTACATACCTAGCATCACATTGGCACCGAAATTCATATACCACATTATTCATTTGTGTATAGGCAGAGCATCTTTTTGGCTTGACGGCAGCATCCTGTTGGTGACGAATACCACTCGTGTTGCTACTGCATAGTAGCAGTCCTGGTTCCAGCGGAAGTCTTGCTGCTGGCCTCACCACTGACTGATTGGCATATGGTTTGGCAGGCACTCCTGGGAAGAGGCAGCTTGGGTCACTTGCCAGTTGTCCAGTCACCAGGGGCAACCCCTGATGCCTCAACGAGTTTCTGCTTGAGACATCTCTATCTTTCCTTTCTGGTATTATCCTTCTAAATCTTTTCTGCACATTCTTCAATGCCTCTGTATTCTTTTTTAGCATGGAACCAGAAGTTCACAGTACTCTGTATAATCTTACTAAAGCTTTATACTGGTTTAATATAACTTCTCCACTTTTCAATTCTATTTCTCTCAAAATGAACCCCTGTAATTTGTTTATATTTTTATGCCCTTGTTAACTGGCATTGTTACTTCTAATGATTCTTGAATTTGTAGCCCTAGATCCCCATATTCCTCTATTTATTTTCCAAGTGCTATGGAGTCTACTAATTTCTCCCACCAAAATGTACCACCTTTCTCCCATATTAAAATACATTTACTATTTACACATGCATTCTGCAGTTTTATTTTGTAACAGTTTTAGTATTTTGTCACAATCTTCTTCTGTATTTATTGTTTGGAGAAATGCCTTTGTGCACTGTTGTATTTTGAGTGCTGTTACTTGCCATAGTTGTGTGACCTCAGAGATCATCTTTGGTAAACAAAGGATTGAGGCAGAAGCTATTTTACCGACCATATAGAACATGGTGCCAGGAGTATGCAGCTGAAATTGAATTGCTTTTTATAGTTGTAAGAGAACCAGCCACTGTAAGAAAGAGCAGAGAGTAATTGAAACTTCAGTCTGCCCTTTGTAACTTTAAAACTTTGTACCAGACATTGACTGCTGGGTGAGTCAGTATGGCTTTGTATATTCCAGCACCTGATCCTATAGAGATGAAGAGAGGTTTGAAAATTTATTGGAAATTCTGCTAGTCTCAATGACAGAATTATGAAATTACCACAGAGCTGAATAAGAAACCTGAACAAATAAGAGTAGCAACTCAATTATCAGTTGTATTGCACCCTAGGCCTGACAAAGGAGCTAGAAAAGGAAGTCTTGTGAAATTTTGGAGGCCTTAAGGACACACTTTGAACCCGCTACAAAAATTATTTATGAACACGACGGGTGCAACACCAGGGCCTGATTTTTTCCCTCATTGGGCATGTTCAGGAACGGATGGGAAACGGGCCCCTGACTGCAATTGGCCCCCAACCGTGATTTCACACTGGCTAGCCAATTAACGGCCAGCCAGCATAAAATGTGTGCTGAAAGGCTCAGCGCTGCTGGGGGTGGGAAGAAGGCAGGTGACGATGTCACCGCGGGCACGGGTAAGCATTTCCACTGAGCTCCCTGAAGGCAGACAGCTGCCTCAGGGAACTGAAGACCTCCAAATAATAAAATAAAGCACAACAAAGGTCCTAAAAATGTCCATGCAGCACAATCAAGCACCTGAAAGCATAGCTCATAAAAAATATTGTCCCCAGATATTTCTTTTCATTTTATTCCCTAACGGAGATTTCATCCCGCCCTTGGATGACGTTGCATCAAAAATGTAAAGGCCGGCTGGCCGATTGGCCCTTCCGCCAACCGTAAGGTTGGACAGGCCATGAAAAATCACTGACAATTGCGCCCTTAATGGGCTTAGTTGCCCGCTTAATTTTCAGCGGGTGCGCTTCCGACTACCACGCGCGCCCACCAAACGAAATATCGTGCGAGTGCACGATGACATCGGGACGCTCGCCCACCGTCATCTCACAGATTTTACGCCCGTTCAGGTCAGGCACGTGCCCACCTTGGAATGTGAAATTCTGCCCTAGAGCTTAGGAAGAGAAGGAGAATATTGATCAATATGTGATTGCGCTGAGATATCTAGCGGAATCCTGTGAATTTGGGCAACTGATAGATGACCTGATCAGAGATAGGATTGTCTTAGGAACAAGAGATCCTGCTGTGAGAGCACATCTGCCAAGACTAGAGAAACTTGACATGCGCAGAAGCTCTGAAGTGATTAATCAACAACTGAAGAGGCTTCTCACTTTGATGAGAGGCAGTTGAGACCTTGCAAGCACAAGACAACAGAGAAAAGAAAGAACTATTTAGGGCCAGCGGAATGATCAAGACCAGAGTACAGAATATAAATGTTGCAGAGGACACCACACAAACAAAAAAGGAAGCTTATCCAGCATGGGGAAAGCAGTGCCCTAACTATCAGAAGCTGAATCACTTTGCATGCAAGTGTTTTGCTGGAAAGAGGAAAAGCAAGCCTATAAAGATGGTTGCTGGAAAGGTGTCGATGATGGTTCTGACAAATCGCTCTACACGCTACAACAGGTTGGCACAATCAAGTCTCAAGGTAAACAATGGTTTGTAACTATTTGAATGATGACTGCAGAAAGAACATCAAGTTAATGTGAAGTGTTCAAAAGACACTGGTGCTACATGCAGCATCATGAGCTTCACAGACATGTGTGAAGTTGCGGAAGGTGGTGACCCGAAAATGAAGCCATTGAATGTAAGGTTGAGGCTATAGGCTGGAGCGATGCTCAACCCAAGAGGACAAACTAAGTTGAGAGCTCAATGCAATGGGAAGAAAGAAGATCTACACCTCCAGATAGTAGACACTAAGCAAAATCCACTTATCTCAGCTGAAACAAGTCAAAAATTTGGGCTGGTAACCCTTCACATAACAGAAGAGGTTTGCAGCATTGTGCATGGCACCAAGCCATTGACTGCTGAACAGATCCTAAAATATGACAAAATGTTTTCAAAGGTCTTGGATGTCTTCCTGGTTAATATCATCTTGAAGTAGATGAGAGTGTCAGACCAATTCAGCATCTTCCGGGGAGAGTTCCAGCTTAAAAGACAGATAGAGGAGCTTGAACATATGGGAGTAATCAAGGAAGTGACAAATTATAGAGACTAGACCAGCAGTATGGTAGCAGTGAAGCAGCCTGGAAAGCTATAAGTGTGCATAGATCCAAAGGACCTCTATAAAGCTTTGAAGCAATCTCACTACCACGTGCCAACTGTTGAAATAATTTTTGCCGCACCTTGCCAAGGCAAAGCTCTTTACCACCCTAGTTGTGAAGGATGGATACTGGCAAGTAAAGTTGGATGATTGCAGCAGTTTTCGACTACTTTTTGGATGCCATTTGAGAGGTACAGATGGTTGTGCGTGCTGCTGGTATTTCTACTACTCCGGAAGAATATCAACGCAGACAGCACGAGATAGTCAAAAATCTTGCAGGAATGGAAGTGATTGTGGATGATCTGATAGTCTATGGATGTGAATATACAATGGAAGAACCCCATACAGACAATAATCAGGATCTAGTGAGACTGCTAAGGAGAGCTCACCAGATGAATCTAAAGCTGAACAAGAAAAAAACTGCAACTGAAGATGACTGAAGTCAAGTACATTGGTCATGTACTGACAGCGAAAGGACTTTGCCCTTATCCCAATAAGGTGTGAGCTGTAGCAGAGATGCAGCCACCAACAGATGTGAAGACAGTGCAATGATTTGTTGGATATGTGAGCTACCTATCCAAGTTCCTACCTAATTTGTCACTGGAGTGTTAACCTCTAAGCACGCTCACTGTAAAGGATGTTCAGTGGTATTGGGACACAGAACAAGAAGCAACTTTCACTCACATCAAACAACTAGGGACAGCAAATCCAGTGCTGAGGTACGATGATGTCAATGGTGCAGTCACCCTTCCGTGAGGTGCCAGTGAAACAGGGCTTAGAGTAACCCTCATGCAACAAGGACAAACAGCTCCATTTGCATCAAGAATGTTAATGCAAATTTAATGACACTAAGCAGAGATTGAGAACGCATGCCTCGCTGTTATCTTTGCTTGTGAGCATTTTAATTAGTGCCTGTATGGGAGAGAGAAAGTGATGATAAAGTCTGGCCACAAGTCACTTCAAAGCATCTTTCGCAAACCGCTTCTATCTGCTCCAAAGCGTTTGCAAAGGATGTTATTTCATTTCCAGAGCTATCATTTGGAAGCAAAGTACAAGCAAGGGAAGCAGATGTACATCACTGGCAAGCTGTCAAGAGATGTACTTCTCTTGAAGGCAGTTAGGATGCTAGTACAGAGAGTGAAATCTTCCAGACTCAACAAGAAGCAACAGCATGTCATGGTCTGGAAGTCAACCCAGCAGAGACATTGAACCTAACAGACAAGTGTCTTTCTCAGATCAAGCAAATTATGCAATAAGATTAACTTTTCAAGTGCTACAGGAAGTAGTGGTGAAGGAATGGCCTGAAACCATCAAGGACACCTGGTGCTGTGAGAAAGTATTGGACATACAAAGGTGAAGAGATAGCCCAAGATGGCATCTTGTACATTATCCCTAAAGAGATGGGGAAAAGATGCTGAAGTGCATCCATGTAAGACATCAAGGAATTGAGTCTATGCTGAGGAAGGCAAGAAAAGTGCCATACTGGCTAAATTTAAGCAATGAGATTAAGGACCACATCAGCCACAGAAGTTCTTGTAAGGAGCATCAAGATAAGCAAACTCAAGAGCTGCTCATAACTCATAACATCGTACAAACAATTAGAAGAAACAGTTTTTTGAACATATGTGATTATTTTCTTTATAGACCAGGTATATGGCTAACTTGTAACTGCAAATGATAGTGCATGCAATTTGCTTTTTTTCCCTTTTTATAAAAGCTTGGAGAAATGCCTTTGTGCACTGTTGCTTTTTGAGTACCGTGGCTTGCCATGGTCATGTGTCCTTGGATGTAATCTTTGGTAAAACAAATGATTGGGGCAGGAGCCATTTTATCCACCACAGGGAACATTCTTCAAATTGGTGTCATTTGCAAATTTTGAAATTGTGCTTCCAAATCCCGAGTCCAATTATGCAAATGACAAACAATAGTGGTCCCAGCTGTGATCCCTGTGGAACATCACCTTGCATTCTGCACCAACCTGAATAACTACCATTAATCCCTAAACACAATATTGTTATGATTGCAGAGGATAATAGCCCATAATGAAAGATAGTTGTGTGCCATTGGTGAAGGCTCAGCCACAATCAAAAAGCTTCAAGAAGAGAGGACCATAAGAAACCAGAGCCAGTACTGGAGGGGGAAACTTGAGTTGGTGTGATAGCAGATTTTTCAGTCTCTAGTGTCCCTCAAGAATGTTCAGGACCTAAAGTGAAATGAAAACAGAAGATTTTCTTCTTGAGAAGATTCATAAGTTCCCTAAGGCATCAGGATGTCATCGATTGTAACTCTTTCTTGTACAATGCCTTCTCGAGCCCTGATAAAAACAAAGGCCAGGGCCAACAGGGAGACATTTTCCAAGTGTATCACCAACCCCCAGACATAATACTGGACCACCGAGCAGTCACTCAGGTCCACCCACCCAGAGGGGAGTAAATGGGAATGATAAGGAAGGGTAGCTGTAGGTTTTTCATATAACTAATATAAAAAATGACCAGGAAGTATAAACAGTTGGTGATTGTCATGTACATACTGGATCATTGAAAAATTAATTGCTGAAAGGCAACTTCTTTTTGTCATGTTAAAATATTACTGCTCTGTTTAATGAAGTGTTATGAGAGTTAAACCATCAGTAATTCCAATTGTTATAACAAAACTAAATAAATATTGGTGTTGGGGAGATGGTGGCATGCTGGTAATGTCACTAGACTAGTAATCCAGAGGCCCAAGCAAATGTCCAGGGAAACACAGCTTCAAATTCCACCACAGCAGCTGACAGGATGTAAACTCAATTAATAAAAAAATCTGGAATTAAAAGCTAGTCTCAGTAATGGTGATGGTGACCATGAAGCTATCATTGATTGCCATAAAAACCTATCTGGTTCATTACTATCCTTTAGGGCATGAGATCTGTCACCCTTACCTGATCTGGTTTACATGTGACTCCAGGCCCACAGTAATGTGGTTGTCTCTTAACTGCCCTTTGAAAAGACTGAGCAAGCCACTCAGCTCAAGGGCAATTAGGGGCTAATTGCCAGCCTTGCCAGTAACACCCACATCCCATGAAAGAATAAAGAAAAAAAAACTATGGTGAGTGCAAGTTACATTGTTTTCCGCTCTATGTCCTAGCCCTCTGGAACCCCCTTCCTTCGTCTCAACTCCATTCTTACTTTCAAAAGACTAAACACACCTTTGTCCGTCTATCACCTTTTCTCTTTCTCTTTTTCCTTCCTTGCCAGCATCTACTGTTTCTTCAGTGCCTTGAGATACCAGAGGGAGTGTGGAATATGGCACACAGCCAAAAGACAACTTCATGATTCACCAAGTCTTTGGCTTTTGGCATCTGTGGGTCCAATGAACTGGCAGGCTGTTTTATTGCAGGAAGCAAAGAGGGTGCAATTTCTCAAAGCTGGAGGTTGGCTTGGAGGCCTCTTGTCACCTGTTTTGGAATCCCCAACTAATTCCAAGCTTAAACCTTTTCTCTTACTTTACAGCATATTTCACCCTCCACCCCCAAACCCCAGGGAAGAGGTTTTCATGAAAGAGCTTGAAAAAGTGTATAATATCCAAGAAGATTCAGGGCCTCATTAAGTGACAAAATTCTAGTGAACCGTTCAACAAAATAATGCTTAAGTTCAGCATTTTGATTAACTGCTGCAATTTAACATTTCACTATTCTAACTATGTTTTTTTGGTTCCTGCACTGTTTATTTGCATCACAATAAAATTTGAAAATTACAGTGCAGTCCACTCAAGTTGTATTTCGCTGGCTCACAGCACACACAGACACAATGGCATTTATTTTTCATTTATTAGTGGTTTTTAGGTGGATGGAGTGGGTGAATTAATTTCCTAGATTTTCCCTTGCACAACTTTTGCATACCTAGCTGCAGGGTGACCTCTATATTTTAAGGGATCGTCCTTTGATTGTTTGTACCTTTAGGGGTGCCTTTTGTCCTGTATTTTGTAATACAGCTTATGGGGAACCGATCCTGGGAGAGTCTGAGTGATTCAAGTGAGATTGCAAGTGAGTTAGTCGGCTAGCAGCGATGACTCAACAACATAATTTGTAAGTTTTGCTTCCCTGAGACCCTTCCTCCCCAACCCTCTCAACTATCCCACCCCCAAGTTTACTGAACCATCTGCTCTTATGGTCAGCAACATGCAACTCCACCTCCACTTCCCCAAACCCCCAGCACACACACGCACCCCCTGGCTCCCACAGTCGAATTGTTCCTTTATTTTATTTCATAAGAGTCACAGCCACTCTGAGTAGACCAGTCTCGAATGGAACCAGCTGGGCCAGCAAATTTAAGCAGGCTAACTGACCACAACTGGAACCAACTCAACAGCTCAACTGGAGACAACTTAACTGGTCATCTAGTTCAAACTGGCCACTGGGACCAGTTCCAATTTCCATTGAATAACTGGACCGATTGCAACTGAATTTATTCCTGTAAGTTTCTCTATTTGGCTTATCAAATCTACTTGGATATATTCCAGGAGGAACCATCGCCTGCCCCTTCCATCTTCAGCTCCCTGGTTGGTCACCTGGCTCAACCATCCTTGTGACCCGATACAACAATTGGAAAGTGAATAGTCCCCTTTACCCAGCTGGATGTTTTTTGACTAGTTGCTGAAAGCAGTATCCAGGAGATTCATAGCTCCTGGAAACTCAGGATGGAGAATTGGCAGCCCTAATCTCAACAACACTCAAGAAGCTCGATACCATCCAGGACAAAGCAGCCACTTTATCATCATCCCATTCACCACTTAAACATTAACTCCCTCCACCACCGACGCACAGGTAGGTGAACTCACACCTCACCCCTTGTACTCTTTAAGGTTCACCTGAACCTGTACGGGTGGAGAAAATGTGGTCAATGCTGCCAACTCTTCTTTTTTTAGCATGTTGTAGCATTGAAAAAACTTACAAATGTCAGTACACTTTCAAGTTACATTAGCACTCACAAACGAACTTACAAACATCAGTACGTTGCCCTTTAAGTTAAATCAGTATCATGCTCACAAACACCATCTCCATTACATCTGAGCTGCGCCCACATTGTTAACCCTTGGAGTGCTGCTTCTGAAAAGTTGCTGCTTCGGTTCCTTCTATCCCTTTAACTTACTTGTCCTCTCTGATCCATCCAATTCCCTTATTAAACTTATTTTCTGAGAGCTCTATGCTGGGCGGTGCTGTCTATTGGTAGTTGCCCTTTATCTTGTCTGCTTTTGCTGTTACTGCCACCTGCTACCACTACTGTTCTCACTACCACCACTGTTCTCGTGACCACTACTGTTCTCACTACCATCACTGTTCTCGTGACCACTACTGTTCTCACTACCATCACTGTTCTCGTGACCACTACTGTTCTCACTACCACCACTGTTCTCGTGACCACTACTGTTCTCACTACCACTATGGCTCACACTACCACCACTGCTCTCACTACTACTACTGTTCTCACTACCACTACTGCTCTCACTACTACTACTACTGTTCTCATTACCACTACTGCCTTCAGTGCCACTACTGCTCTCCCTGCCACTACTGCTCACACTACCACTACTGCCCTCATTACCACTATGGTTTTCACTACTACACTGCTCTCGTGATCACAACTGTTCTCACTACCACTACCACTATTGTTCTCACTACCACTACTGCTCTCCCTGCCACTGCTGCTTACACTACCATAACTGCTCACACTACCACTACTGTTCTCACTACCACTACTGTTCTCACCAGCACAACTGCTTTCAGTGCCAATACTGCTCTCACTACCGCCACCGTTCTCACTACTACTACTGCTCTTCCTGCCACTACTGCTCTCACTATCACTACTACTATCACTACCACTGCTCACAATACTGTTCTTATATTGAAACACACATTCCTTTTAAAAAAAAACAAAAATCACACCCGTAACAAATATTGCCACAAAAACCCCTCCCTAATTCCATCTTCCAACATATTGTAATAATTTCATGAATAGTCCATTAACATATGAAGATAATTTCGATGAGGTTATGATATTCATACATTTTCACTCTATTCATAAGGTCCTCTGTGATTAGCATTTGCCAGGAATGTGGGGTCACATTCAGACACAACGGCTCCAAATCTGTAGATATTATTTACAGTTCCACAGTATAGCTGCATTACCATTGTGTGGTCTGATGACTTTGTTAGCCATCTCTTGACTAGTATATTGAAAAAGTCACTCAGTGTGTGTGTGTCAGGCTTTACTGTCCTGTGGAATGCTGGGAGGCAGTGTTTGGACAACTTCCATAAATTGTCGGATTTTGTAGAACCCTTTTTTGCCTTTAAATGTTAATTGGCTTCTTTTAAGTGGAATGCATTCTTGCTGAAGGACTGGCTACAGTGGCAACAGTAGGTTCCATGTACAAGGTGCAGTGCAGTAATGGACCAAGCCTCTTTTGACAACGCCTTCCAAACCCACAACTCCCACCACCTCTTAGGACAATGGCAGCAGATTCATGGGAACACCACCACTTACAAGTCCCCCTCCAATTCACACACCATCCTGACTCACAACTATACCGCCGTTTCTTCACTAAGTCAAGATTTTGCTAAGTCAAAATCCTGAAACTTCCTCCCTGTGCCTACACCACAAGAACTGCAACAGTTCAAGAAGGCCATTCACCACCACCTTCTCGAGGGTAATTAGGGATGGACAATGGAGGCCTTGCCAGCGATGTCCACACCCCATGAATGAACAAATAAAAAGTATGGAAGTGTACGTTGTGCATTCTTTACACACATATTAATGATTCCAGAGGCTCCTGAAATACCCCCTTGATTAAATGTACAAATGGTGTGAACACTAAAACACATAGTTCAAAATGGCCCTAGGTTCAAACCTTGGCTTTTGTTGATTGATCTCCAATAGGAATGTATATGGGAGTTTAACACTTGGAGTAGAGAGCTGAGAAATCATCTAGGGTCCCACCCTGATCTGTATTAAGCAACCCCCAATGGT
This sequence comes from Cetorhinus maximus, assembly GCF_964194155.1. NCBI lineage: Eukaryota > Metazoa > Chordata > Chondrichthyes > Lamniformes > Cetorhinidae > Cetorhinus > Cetorhinus maximus. Next base: position 105,395,589 of record NC_135889.1, on the reverse strand, counting down.
ATGCATGTGGGTGATAATGAGATTGACCGCAACTGTATGATTCCCCATTGCTAAAATAGCTTGCTAAAACTCAAGTTGGAGTTCTTTCAATACCAGTGGTTACCCATTTCAAAGAAATTGGTGACATTCAAATCACATTAATAAGAAAATTCAGGCATCACAGTTTAGGCTCACAATGGAAAATGGTCACTTGAATGAGATCATGTTTGGCTGTTGAAACTATGTAAATGGTCCAAACATAAACAACCACTTTCCAGAAAGAAGTAATTAGGAGAAAGAATTTGAAAGAAAAACGCTATTGGCATTAGCAAAATTACAAACATTTAAATTCCATGTATAGCCACATGAAAGAACACATGTTAAGACAAGTATAAAAACAATGAGCTGGATTTTTTAAGGGACGCAGGGTTGGGACGTGGTGCAGGTGGGATTTGAAAATCACAGTCTCGGAGGTCATCTTGGCATCCTGACACCCCCAGGGCAGTTTCAAATTTTTAAAGAGCTGGCAGGGGTAGGGAATGGGAAACTAATTCACTGCCAAATAATTCCCCTTAAGCTCCTTAAAGAGCTTGTTAAGGGACCTGTCTAGTGCAGTATTGAATTTTCAAACTTTATCTTGGTGAACCCAGCAAACCTGGTGCACATAGATGCATAGCTGTCAGGTTTGCCACAGAGCCAATTAAAGTTTATCTGTCTTTGTTTTTACCTCTTTTTTCTGGGATCTAATTGTACCGGTGCGAGTGCTAGTCCTCATTTCTCCTTCACGTTCCCTTCCAGCTCCATCCAAGTTGCTGGTCCCCAAGGGAGTTGCCTGTTCTACTTGGGAAGATATTGGCAGCAGCCAACATGGCTGCCACCTGCCTTTGCTGCTGGCACCAGACAGATAGCCCCTGCCTCCCGGAAGCGCTCGCCCCTTTAAATGGGCGCCAAGTTTGCCTTCTGGCCTATTTGGCCATTTGAATTTTAACAAAAGCATTGCGAGAGTGACACTGTTGAGGCAGGGGCTTCGGGACCTAGAATTCACCAGATTTCTGAACCTGCATTGAAAACTTGGCCGAATTAGTCTGTTGTGAAAATTTGCAAAGAAGTATAGTTGTGCGGAAGCCATACTTTGTAACAACTGACGCTCCCCCTAAATCTATGTGATAATCCTGCCCATAATGGACCCATGATGACTTGTTTGATAATATGAAGACATCCCAAGAGAGGATGCACATACCCTGCCTTGTTCACACATTCACACAGACTAGCTTTCCACAATTTCCTGCCTGCAGCTGTAGAAAAGTACAGAGTTTTTAACATGTAAAAAATGAGAATTATTACACATAGGGGAGGAGGAATGTGGCGATTAAATTTATGCTCTGCATGTTTCAAACATATATCCGTGTGTATGTGGCTGTTTTGCCTCAAACCACATGTTGGTGCTCCATCTGCAGAACACTCAATATGTGACAAGTGGAGGTTTGGCTCGTATTCACATACTTCAACATTGATTTATGTCCCAGACATTAAAATGCATCACTGCTATATCTCATTCATAATGCTCTATCCAGAGAAAATATATCAGATTTAAAAGCAGACTATGCATTCTTAGTGGGCTCATCACCTGCATATATTCACCTGACCTCTGAACTCAAAGTCACCTCTTTTGATTTGGCAGCAGATGTGTTAGATAGCACATTGTGATCTGAGTTGTTTTTAACTTTGAGAAAAAAGACTTTCACTTATATAAGGCCTTTCACAACCTCATGGCATCCCAAAGCACTTCACAGCCAATGAAGTACTCTTTGAAGTATAATCACTGTTGCAATACAGGAAATGCAGCATTCAATTTGCACACATCAAGTTCCCACAAATAGCAATGTGATAATGGCCAGATCATCTGGTATTTAACCAGTGTGAATTAGTGATAGATATTGGCTAGGTCCCCTGGCAGAACACCCTTGCTTTTCCTTGAACTATTGCCTTGCGATCATACAAGAGGGCAGATGGGGCCTCGATGGAGGACAGCACCTCCAACAGTGCAGCATCCCCTCAGGATTGCACTGCAGTGTCAGCCCAGATTTTGCGCTCAAGCCACTGGAGTGGAGCTTGAACCCAGACCTTCTTTAAATCTGTGTCACAGGCATGCATGCAAGTTATGCTCTCAATCCTGGAGCTGGGTCCCAGTCTCTGAGCAGACACTACGGAATCCAATCTTACCAGATATGTTTGTGTCTACCCAGGCAGACCAAGTCGCTTTGATCACAGTGTATCCTTTGATAGATATCTTTGCTGTTGGATCCACTTTTATTTCCAATTTAAGCTTTTCCAACCAAATACACATGGGATCTTCTAAATTGATTTTCCCTCCTATTTTATTGCATAAGTCCATCTTTGTTCATTCTACATTCTGTGCACAGCAGTTTCTCTATATTTAGATAGATAAAACCTTCATAGTGTTATACTTGACATCCTGTTGTTTTTATTCATTCACGGGATGTGGGCTTCACGGGCTGGGCCAGCATTTATTGCCCATCCCCAGTAGCCCTCGAGAAGGTGGTGGTGAGCTGCCTTCTTGAACCGCTGTAGTCCATGTGGCATAGGTACATCCACAGAGCTGATAGGAAGGGAGTTCCAGGGTTTTGACCCAGCCACAGTGAAGGAACAGCGATATGTTTCCAAATCAAGATGGTGAGTGGCTTGGAGGGGAACTTCCAGGTGGTGGCGTTCCCATGTGTCTGTTGCTCTTGCCCTTCTAGATGGTAGCGGACAGGGGTTTGGAAGGTACTGTCTAAGGAGCCTTGGTGAATTCCTGCAGTATATCTTGTAGATCGTACACACTGCTGCTACTGTGTGTCGGTGGTGGAGGGAGTGAATGTTTGTGGATGTGTTGCCAATCAAGCGGGCTGCTTTGTCCTGGATAGTGTCAAGCTTCTTATGTGTTGTGGGAGCTGCGCTCATCCAGGCAAGTGGGGAGTATTCCATCACACTCCTGACTTGTGCCTTGTAGATGGCGGACAGGCTTTGGGGAGTCAGGAATTGAGTTACTCATCGCACGATTCCCAGGCCCTGACCTGCTCTTGTAGCCACTGTAGTTATATGGCTAGCCCAGTTCAATTTTTGGTCAATGGTAACCCCCAGGATGTTGATAGTGGGAGATTCAGTGATGGTAATGCCATTGAACATCAAGGGGCAATGGTTAGATTCCCTCTTGTTGGAGATGGTAATTGCCTGGCACTTACCACTTGTCAGCCCAAGCCTGGATATTGTTCAGGTCTTGGTGTATTTGGATATGGACTGCTTCAGTGTCAGAGGAATCGTGAATGGTGCTGAACATTGTGCAATCATCAGCAAACATCCCCACTTCTGACCTTATGACGGAAGGAAGGTCACTGATGAAGCAGTTGAAGATGTTTGGGCCAAGGACACTACCGTGAGGATCTCCTGCGGTGATGTCCTGGAGCTGAGATGACTGACCTCCAATGACAACAACCATCTTCCTTTGTGCTATTCATGACTCCAACCAGTGGACAGTTTTCCCCCAGATTCCCATTGACTCCAGTTTTGCTAGGGTTCCTTGATGCTACACTCAGTCAAATGCAGCCTTGATGTCAAGGGCAGTCTCTTTCACCTCACCTTGGGAATTCAGTTCTTTTGTTCATGTTGGAACCAAGGCTGTAATGAGCTCAGGAGGTGAGTGGCCCTGGCAGAACCCAAATTCCACATCAGTAAGCAGGTTAATGTTAAGCAAGTGCCGTTTGATAGCACTGTTGATGATGTCTTCCATTACTTTACTGATGATGGAGAGTAGACTTGAGTAGAAAGCAGCTTTCCTTACTTTATGCCATAGGCTTTCAAACTGGTTTCTTTAGGCCTTAGAGAAACACGTGTAGAGGATGTCAAGATTTCTCTGGGTTACCAGAGATGCCCGTGGCTATAGGCCCAGACAGCTTCAAGAATTATGTGATTGATATTTTCTGCTGTATCTGTTGACACCCCAGTGTATTATTTCTTTTGCTGTACACGAGTACCCAAAACCTTTTCTACAATGATGGTATTGTTTTCTTTGCAGTAGGTAAACAAAGGGCCTCTTCCATTTGTCTACAGGACACTTTTCATAAAGAAAGCAAATGTAAGGATAAAGGAGAGTAATATGGGCCTGAATTTTCCCGTCGACGATTTGGGGGTGGGGCCCGCTCGCTGACGGGAAAATGACGCAGGATGATGTCGGGAGGAACGCCCGATGTCATCCCGATCCCATTAAATTTTTAGGAAGGCGGGCGGACAGCGAAATCAGCTGTCTGCCCGCCAACCTGTCAATGGCCAATTGAGGCCATTGACAGGCTTATTAAGATAATTAAAGACCTGCCCGTCCAACCTTAAGGTTGGTGGGCAGGCCAGGAGCCCCAGCGGGCCCCTGATAAAGCATGAAACCTCATCCACTGGCGGGATGAGGTTTCATGTCCGTTTTTTAAAAGTCTAATAAAGCTTATATCCTTTTTATTAACATGTCCCATTTCGTGTGACATTGCTACATGAGGGGGACATGTTAATAATTTTTTAATTTTTCTATTTTTTGTCTTTGCTTACCTGCCAGTAATCTCCCTGAGACAGGACTTTGTCCCAGGGAGCACTGCGCTCTTTCGTGCGCATGCGCGAAAGGGCGCACTTTGACACATGGGGAATCCCTCCCCCCCCACTGCATAGAACTTCCTGTCGGGAAGGCCGCTGGGCGGGCCTTAATTGGCCCGTCCACTCAAAATGGCAGCGGGCCCCGTTTCGGTGGCGGGGGTCGGCTGTCCACCCGCCGCCGAGCTGATGGGACCCGCCCACCATCCGAGGGCAAAATTCTGCCCATGATTTCTAGAGATAATTAATTCAGATTTTAATTGTATTTATTCTGGAATTTCCATTATGTTCTCACTTTGTCACTTGGCAAACTGCAAAAGTCACACATGCTCCAAGTTACGAAAAAGTCACTTCATTTGAAACACTTGGAGTGTAAAATTGCATCTATTTGCTGATCCATAGAATCACAGAGGGGATTCCAGAGCTTTTTGTGAAACCTGCTTTATTGCCCTGGCCATCAAGGCTCCAAGTGCCTAACAATAAGCAGAAATCATAATGCAGCCACCCACAGCAGGTAGAAGTTTGAAGTTTAAGAAATTTGCTTATTACATGGGATGTAGCACAATCTTTGAAAAACTGACTCATCCGCTTCAGGTTTGGCTTCTTCACAAATGGCTGCTCCAGATGTTGACATCAGCGTTTTAAGTTAAAATTTCTTGAAGCATCCAGCCAAAACATCATAATTATTTGGCTGACAAGCTTGGCATAATAGACACAACAGCTGCAGCCAAGCCAGCAATATGGTCATAGTGGATTCAGGAACAAGATGAAGGCAAGCACTTCTGTCTTGTGTGATACAGATCAAGCTGCTCACAGAATAATTGCCAGTGGCATGCTTGATGAGCTCAGGTTCCTAATCCACCCAGGGAGCATGGGATTGGCTTTGCAGACCCATCCATTCTGGTTTGTAGGTTGTCAAATAATTTCTGCTTAACCAGCAGGGTGGGCAGATGGCACTTCCGAAGTAGTAGTATATACTTAATACAGAGTAAGTATTTCTGGGCAGGTCATGCAAGTAAGGTGGGGATTGGGTTTGGTGGGGGTGGGGTGGGGGGGGGTGGGGGTGGGGGGGCGGGGAGTGGGGGTGCGGGGATTTCTATCTATCAAGCCCCATTTGTGCTTGTAGCCCCATTTCCCCTATCAATAACCTGGGATTACCATTGACCACAAACTGGACCAGCCATATAAATACTGTGGCTACAACAGCAGGCCAGATGCTGGGAATTCTGCAGAGAGTAACTCGCCTCCTGACTCCCCAACGTTCTCTCTGCCATCTACAAGGATCAACTCAGGAGTGTGATGGAATACTCTCCGCTTGCCTGGATGAGTGCAGCTCCAACAACTCTCAATCCAGGACAAAGCAGCCCATTTGATTATCACCCATCCACCATCTTCAACATCCATTCCCTCTATGCAGAGGCACAGTGGTACCAGTGTGTACCAGCTACAAGATGCACTGCAGCAACCACCAAGGGTCCTTCGACAGCAACTTCCAAACCCATGACTTCTGCCACCTAGAAGGTGGTAGATGCATGGTGTTCCCATGCAGCAAGTGCTCCAAGGCACACACCATCCTGACTTGGAACTTGTAGTAATTATAGTTTTGATAAACGTTAGGACTGTAGCTTTAAGAATAATCCTGTATTGTAAGATCACATGATCTGTATAAACCAATGAGTTAGCAGCACGCGGAACCTCTAGAGAGAGTCCTTCTTTAGTTATAGAGTTGGATGCACACATGTAGTCGCTGCTGCTGTCTTGTAAATAAAGTTAAATGTGTCCACCAAGAAAAATTGCCTGGAAAATCAACTCTATAATAGAACTATTTCACTATTTCTTCACTGTTGCTGGGTCAAAATCCCTTCCTAGCTCCCTGTAAATGTACCTACACCACATGGACTCCAGCAGTTTAAGAAGATGGCTCACCACCGCCTTATCAGAGGCAAATAGAGATGGACAATAAACGCTGGCCTAGCCAACGACACCCACAACCCGTGAATGAATTTTAAAATAAAATCAGCAGCCCATTTTCCAATGGAAATGAGAACTGGGTGCAACATAAAATGGACTGCTGGTTTGCTGTGAGCTTGTTTTTGCTGCAGGAAGAGAAGAATTTATCCCCCCGATATGTCAGCATTGGTCGATTGCTGAGTCTGATGAATGGTCTTTGCGACATGTTGTCACCAATTATATGGGTGGATGGGATTGAGGCCACAGGTCAAAGGCTAACGATTTACTGTTGCTGGATCTTAATCAGCTTCCAAATTTTGACACCAAGCTGTCACATTGGTAATACGCCAGGGTGGAATGTTCAAAATCTTGTTTACAGGATCACTGTTCTAGTCACTGCAGGTGTATTGACAGATGGCTGTGACAAGCACGCAAGGTTCTGATACTGTTATTGTGGATGTTGCTCCCACATAGTAAATGGCATTATTTTCACCCTCCTGGCAGAGCAGATGCAGATAAAAATGCAGTGCTAGACCAATTGCCTCTCATTCTAAGGCTAGTATCAGTGGATAAATAACTCTAACAGATATTAGGGGAGTTTACCATCAGCTGCGATGGTAAGTCTTTAAAAAAAAGAGCAGGTGACAAATTGCATTTGGAAGATAGTTTTAGTTGAAGAAGCCCTGTCATCACAATTTATCTCATCCTTCAGAAAATCCAGACGTTTCTTCTGCTTGCCTGAGAATCTAATGCAAAGATCATGGTGAAAAGTTGGAGTTTTGCAACTGAACCTTTAGTGCTGTTGACCATCCTTCTCTCTTACAGTTTAGATTTTATTGGATTACAGCACTGTGGGTGTACCTCTACCACATGGACTGCAGCAGTTCAAGAAGGCGGCTCACATTCTCAAGGGCAATTAGGGTTGGGCAACGTGGTCGTTGGGTGGTGTAGCCAACGACACCCACATCCCATGAATGAATAAAAAAATATAGCCTAATGGGCAATACAGGAATTTTTTCTCCTGTTTCTGCTCTATATATTTGTTTATCCCCGCTTTTTGTCATTGTCATATCTCCCTTAGCCTCAGCCAAGATTGTTAGGATGGCAGATTTTGCCTTCCTACCACCAGAAGAGTCGGTGGCAAATGCATCACCACTGATACTGGCTGCTCTGCAGCCATTTAACTTTCCAAGAAGCATTAATTGCATGGAGTCTGGTGGGAGTCCCAACTTAGAGAGCTGCCAGCTGATCTGATTGGCTCTCTACAGTCCTAGCAGTGCCAGAAGCTACAGGGGATAGGATTGGGTCTACAAGCAATTCCCAGATCCCAAGTCCCAGGAGCCCAGGAGGAGGTGGTGTGAAGGTCTCAGGGCAGGGAGTTGGGGTGAGGGCAGCGGCAGTGGGCAGAGGGGAATGGGGGGTGTGGATTGAGAGGCTAGAGAAGCCTATTCAAAATTGTCAAATCTCAATGAAAAATCATTAATACTGGCACCAGTAATACTGGAGTTCCATTTTACGATATACAAGACCAGTTTAAACAAATTTTACTGATACCTTTCATTTCCAAGTTTTATTGTTTTTTCCTTTTGTGGGGGGGGGGAGGGCTGGGGGTGGAGGGAGCACACACAGGGGCCAGAACTTGTTGTCGGAGAGGGGGGTGGGGGGTGGGGGGTGGGGGGAGGTGGGAGGGGGGAGGGAGTGGGTGGTGCCTGAAGTTGAAAGGAAGCTTTTGATGGAGGCACCAGCAGGGTCACATTTTACGATTGCCCCTGCCCCTGAACTCCTCCTGCCAGCCTGAAAATTGAGCCTGGGTGGGAAACGGCCCTAATTGATCACTTAAGGACCTGAATTGGGTCAAGTGGTGGGGCTGGGAGTGGGGGAGGCAGTGGGGAACAGCCTGGGCTTCACCTGCCCTACTATAAAATCGCAGAGAGGCCGGAGCAGGCTGGAGCCCAGCGGGAAGACCATGTGAGGAACTTTACAGGCCCCTACCTGCCTGTAAACCCACCGGTGGGGGGAACGTAAAATTCTGCCCCTCGTCCTTTTCTCTTTCTGTGATTGTTAAGCACTTTCTTTTTCTCAGATACACCCTTCATCTCTCATCCTCTTGATCTAAGTCATTGCAATTAATCATCTGGCAGGAGTAGAAATGGAATGGAATGAAAGAATGTTATTCTTCACCAAAGTAAATCCAAAAGGGAAAAGTTACTGTGATACACAATCCAACAACATTTTAAAGGGGAAAAAAAATGATTCTATTTTACATTAACAGTTTGCTTCCATATGCTCAAAGCAAATTGCTTAGATTTGCAGACAGCAGCAAACTGGGTCAGAGCAGAGGCTGCACCTGTAGAGGCCAATTTGTGAATGGCAGTCCCCTCCGCAACTGGCACAGATGAATAGCCCATTGACCCAAGGTCGCCTAATGATTTTTCCTTCTGCTGGGCTCTCTTTTCTGCCACCTTCTTTTGTCTTCTGCTTTTTTCACCCCCTTCCTGACTGCTTGGCTCCAGGCATTCCGGCCAGTGGCAAGGACTTCTCATCCATTACTCTGATCCCAGTCAGCTTGAGGTCTCACTTGCAGGCAATCTTGTATTGGCCGTGTGCCGACTGCAAGCTCACTATAGAGGATGTCTTTGGGAATGCAGCCATCAACCCATTCAGCTCACATAACCCAGCCTTAACAGAGTCACCGCTGACTCAAGTGGGCAAACATGCTGGGAAACCTTCACATGGGGAATTGAAACTACAATATTTTCACAAGTCCCAACTCTTTGCATCTGAGAAGGGTATTCACTTATCTGATATCTAGGCAACTTTCAGACCATGCTCAGACTAATGAACGGAGAACATATTTTAGATTGCATCAGCTGCTCATTCCATTCTGTGCCTCCACATGATCTTCCTGGGTCTATGAAAGGCCACAGTATAATGGACCTTGCTGTGGCATTCAACGGTCAACAACCTTGGTAAGTAGTGATAGAAAAAGTGAATGGTAGCAATAACATAGCATAGTTTTGGAGCATGTATTAAACTTACTTAGGTTTTTCTTGCTATGGAAATTTAAGCTAAAATGTTACACATCAACTTTCTGTACCTTTCCTTTCTTTCATAGTGGGCATATCCAATATAGCTAACAATCTTCAGAAGCTCCAGACAGATTCACTTTGAAGGTGACTGATTACTCCATTCCCCTTTGAAAGCCTATATAGATGTATTGATTTTAAAAGGACAGGCACACCAGTGGTCTGCTCAATTATATATTTCTGGTGGCATCATGGCTCCCATTGTCGACATCCTTTGGGACTGTACCCAGGTTCCAGCCAGGAGTCATGACCTGTGTCTGAAGGAGTAATCCCTTGCTACCCAATTTCCAGCCCAAAATCTGGTGACATGGTTGGCATGAAGGCAGTATGGAGATTAGCACAGGATGCGTGAAGCATGACTACTGCCAGGATGCCAGGCATAGTGTCAGACACTGGGCGGCCTAATTGCCAAAAGGTGTGCTAAAAGCAAGTGTATTATGCAGCTTTTTTAACCCTTCCAGCACATGTCCTGGATGGCTACGCAACAAGTTAATCCAATATGGTGCACTTTTAGCATGGAGCAATTGGGCACACCGCCTGCCATATTGAAATCTTAGATGCTCATTTATATCTGTAAAATGGGAATGATATGATCAAATTTTTAAACCACTATTTCATACAACATTAGCATTGGAATTTACAATATTGGCCCCCTTTATATTAATTTTTTTCAGACTAACCAGTTCTTAAATTTGTGCCAGACTAATAGGGTGCCAACTGTGATTAAATGTATTCCTGGAGGTTTCATCACATGGCTTGGCCCCATGCTCCAGCCATTCATCAGCCAACACGTCCACCCTTGTGATGCATTGCCTTCCTACACCAACTGGAAAGCATAAAGACTCATTACCCATTCGGATGATGATTGACTGTGAGACAAACAGGCTTTTCCCATTTTTTTATATTTGGTAAAGAGAAATGTTCAAAGCAAATGGCAAAAAAAAATCTTTTTTAATGTCCCAATGATTTCTATTCAGGGTAGCACACAACAGTGTCCTGGAGATTGATCTTCAATCCTGGAGTGTTGGCAACCCTACAGACTAAGTGTGGAAGCCAGAAACTCAGCAGAGTTCCAAGACCATATCAAAGAAGGAACAAACTTCTTGTGTTGCCAAGATGTACCCACCAGGCTTGTTAATAGATCTGAGATGTTCAGGTTCAAATACCAATCATTTTATCACTCCTGACACATATAGAATGTACACGTTTACACCACGCAATAACATTGCAAGTCAAAATCTTAAACCTCAACTTCAGCTCCTTAGCAGTTCTTCTTTTATTCTCAATGACCTTCAATGCTGCCAATCTAATTCATCATCTTATCTCCACACGTCAGGCAGCTCCAGAGTTGAAGCATTAACTGGATCAGTGGATTTAATTGTAATATTGAATTTCTGCTTCTTAAGGTTGATTTCAGTTTGATTTTATTGTGCTTCTGACTGAATTGCACACGCACTGTAACTCTGCAACCCTTGCCATGAAAGATTTTGCGCTGAGTAGGCTGCCACCTTCAGATGCTGCATCACTGACCTTCCCTTCATCATAAGAACAGAAGTGGGGGTGTTCATTGCCCTTCACACAGAGCGCAGTTCCATTCACAACTTCTCAGATACAGTTTGATCCTGTATGCAGCAAGACCCACATAACATTCAAGAATTAGGTGAGGAGCAATTTATTTAATTGAGGTGTGTGACTACTTGGTGATCTATACCCCAGAGGGCTGAGGATGGTCACTTGTTGAGTATATTCAAGACTGAGATCGAAGGATTTTTGGACAATAAGGATATCAAGGGATATGGGGATAGGACAATAAAGTGTACTTGAGGTAGAAGATCAGCCATGCTCTTATGGAATTGTGGAGCAGGCTTGAGGGGCCAGATGGTCTACTCCATCTCCTATTTCTTAAATTCTGTCACAAATCTTACTTGGTACACCAAGAATACTCTTGGTAGCACTTTCTCTCTCAGGTCATGTCTTCAAGTTTGTAATTTGATTCATAGCTGTAGAAAAGGGCAACTTTCACATGCTGTGGAACTTTAACTTAACCATCAGCATTGTCCAGCTGATTTCTACGTTGACTTAGTTTTGCCATTAAGGAGGACGAAGGTTTACAACCTTGTGCATCGTCATTTTCATTCAGATGAGACAATGAAATTTATGTGATGCAAAATGCCTTGCAATGTCATTTGAACTAGCTGTACTATGTTCTTGGTGAAATATCAAAGGAAGGTATATCTAACCATGATGTTGTGGCCTTTCAGGAGCTTAAGTGCCTGCAGTGTCCTCGCCAGTAGGGAGTTAATAGTTTGCATTAAAGTACTTTTAAAAATCCCATCATAAACTTAGAATTCCCAGATGCCTTGCCTCCCAGCATAGTTTTAATTACCTCATGTATCTCTCGTAGCTCCAAGAGTTTGTCTACTCTGTAACTATCACAAAGATATCTTGGGAAATATGTACTTAATTAAAGAATTAAAAAAACGTCTACTTTGCTACATTTCTGACAATGTTCCCCAGTGCCTTCTTGGTGTTCTGGGGGCTTCATAAGCAGATTGTTTAGTTTTGCTATTATTGTTGGCTGAATTCTGCCTCTTTCAGCTGATAAACCAGGCTCTGCCCTCTGCCCTCCCAGCGGCTCAGCATAGTTCAAGCACATTCAATAAATGGTAAGTTCCAGTTTGCTCTGGCATTATGGAGTTATGCTTTTGTGATTCTCTATAAACTTTCACATTTTCTGCTTCCCCTGCAAACAAACAACTTTTTTTAGATCTTGAATCTGCCCACATTGACCTTTAGTTTTCTTCCCTTTCTGCAGGAAAGCTTCCTAATGCCCTACATATTTCATCATTTTAATGTTTTCTACATTTGAATCCACACAATGTTGGCTGTTCAAGAGGAAATCCATAATTCCTTTCTCTAAATTGCTTTGGAAACTTTGATGATTCTGCATCCTGCTTAACCCACAATTAGCAACTATGCATTCAGCTATCTCAGTCCCATGTTCTGGAATTCCCTCCTTTAATCCTTAATTATTTCTCTGCCTCCCTCTCATCCCCAACACTGTCCTGCAAACCCATCTCTTTGGCTATATGGTCACCCCATCCTGTTACCTTTATCTTTTGTTTTGGTCTCTATTTTTCTCCCTCATGCCATTGTTGGGCACCTTGATATGTCTTTCTCTGTTAATGGTGCCAGATAAATGTAAATGTTGTGTATGACCCCTAACAATCTTGCCATTCCACCATTGATCACACATCCTAATCTAACCAATCACGGTTAAAGGATAAAGACACAGGTAAGACTTTGTTATCTCCTTCCTCTATCTGCAGCTGTGACATTTGCATATTGCTGAGTCCTTTGCATGTACACTCAAAAACGTTGGTCTCATTTCTCTCCTTATGAGGAGGTGGTGGCATAATGGTATTGTTACTGGATTAGTATTGCAGAGACTCAGGGTAATGCACTGGAGGCTCTGGGTTCAAATCCCACCACAGCAGATGGTGAAATTTGAATGCAGTAAAAATCTATAATTAAATGTTTAACGATGACTATGAAAACATTGCTGATTGTTGTAAGAACTGAGGGAAAGAAACCTGTCATCCTTACTTGGTCTGGCCAACATGTGATTCCAGACTCACAGCAATGTGGCTGACTCTTAAACACCCTCTAAACAAGGGCAATTAGGGATGGGCAATAAATGCTGGCCTAGCCAGTGATGCCCACATACCATGAATGAATAAAAAATAATCAGACTTTATATTTTCTTTAATCCTTTCAATTTTCTGAAGTGTTTTTTTTAAACCTTTGCTTTTCTGCTCGACTCATGAGCTTGTTTTGCATCATGACATACAGGTTCTCAACAAACCTTTGAAATAATTTCTTCGCAACACAAATTCCTGAACAAAGACTCCAGGCTATGCTTTGACAGGAAGTGACTACCTGCAGGAAGAGGTTAGAGGAAAATCATCTCTTACCGCTACAACAGCTAATGAAAGGTGTTGACACTATTCCTGCACACACTGTTAAGGCTCTAGGGCTTAAGAAAACAGCTACTAACATTTGTTCTTTTTCCTTCTACCTGTGTTTAATTCCAGGAGTGGAGGTCATCCCTGAGCCCCAAACAAACAGATGGGCTGAAACCTGTTGGCCTCATCAGCACCCATGCATAAATAATTGACCAACCAGATGTTATGACCTCACCTTTCTGCTGAGGAAACTGCAGGGAGGCAGCCTTAGGCTCAAGCAACAGTTTCCTAGGACGAGGATCAGGTCATTCAAAAGCATCAAGCACATATTAGGCAAAGCATGTGTTACACTCTGGGGCCAAGAGAATGGATAAACAAACTAAGTTAGGGACCCTTCAATCAAAGAGTTATGAATCTTTGGAATCATCTACCTCAAAGACCTGTGGATGCTCAATCATTAAATATATTTAAAACAGAGATTGCTGGATCTTTCAGTGCTAAGAGAATAAAGGACATGGGGATAGAGCAGGAGGGAGGAGTTGAGGTAGATTATTATCCATGATCTTGTTTAATAGCAGAACAGGCCCAAAGGACCAAAAGGCCTATTCCTACTCTTATTTCATGTGTTCTTACATTCAAAGTGCGTATAATACAGAGAAAGGCGACCATGGAATCTTGTTGAAAAGCTAATGTTGCGAAGTTACAACCAGGTTTAAAATTTAAAAAGGAGTAAAAGTCAAAACAACTTAGATCTTTAGCTCAATGAATGGGAGCTTTTAATTATTGAGAACCTGACCGTCCAATAACGTTATATAAGTGCCTGACAAGCCTCCCTTCAACCTGAACTAAAGTATCTTGGTCATTGGACTCTCCCATATCTTGGATTCTTTCACAACAAATAGCACCCTTATTTGATTCAACTCTTCAATAACTATCTCTTTCCGCAGTAAAAAAAAAAGTTATCACTGAAAAGCAAAATATAATCAATATTGTACAGAATGATTCAGTGAAATGTCCTGTCCAATCTCAACATGTGAGTGGGAGAGATAGATTGTTAATGTACATGGCATCCATTTCCTGACCGTTTTCTATTAGTAAGTCAGGTACCTACCATAATGGTCCCATATCTATCATCACTCAGTCATATTTCTTTGGCTTCCACATCATACATTGAGTCAGATCTCATTTGCCTCACTAAGTTGTGCCTCATTTGGTTCAACATCATTTCTCACTGATTCATGCACCAGTCACACATCAGGCTTTGTCTGTTCCCCCCTTTTTTCATAAAAAAAGTGAACTTCATTTATCCGTTTTAAAAGAAAAAAAAGATGAATACTGAACACAGATATTACAACGATAAACCAAGATAATTGACAAGAGGTTTCAATCTCTCAAATGTGATGGGCACTTGAAAGAGTTAAGAGAAATAGTTTATTGTAGTTAAAGAATTGAAGCAATTTTAAGTTTTAAAGGCAAACAAGACATTAATCTTCATGATAGCTTGAATAAAAAATGTCTCTTTATGACAAGAAAAATTCCAGCTAGGTTACATTTAAGAAATTTAGCTTCATGAATATGGAATTTACCCAGCTGTATAAGAAGATTAATAGCAATCTGTTACATATAGCATTCGTTTGATCTAAAGCTGCAAATTATATCCCCAAGCACTAAATTTTGCAGAATCTTTAAATTGGTGCAGTCAAAAAAAGATTAAACTCATTCCAAAATGCTTTCCTATAAAAGTGAGAGAAATCTAAGTGCTGGATTGTATCACTATTAAGAAATGTGTGAGATGGAAAGATGCTCTGTGGGTTATTCATTATCGTTAACATTTTATGAGTCTCTGTGATGTAAAAGATTTCCTTCACTTTGAATCCCTTCAAAATAAATTTCTGTAAATGGCCATAATAGGTTGCAAACTTTGCCAAGAAACCTTTCCAGACAGTTCCCCACTTCTCTTTACAAGGCTTGCCTTCCAACAATTTTTATCATTAATATTATGGCATTTGGGATCGGAGATGGTATTACCATTTAAAGCAATCAATGTAAAGGAATTGATCTGGATTATTAGAGGCTCGCTGAGTGATAAATCTATTAAAATAATGTTGGAAATGACCTGAGGAGCATTGAGAGATTATAGGAAAAATTATGGAAATTTGTAATTAGTGAAGGAATTCCAAATGTAATTAAGTGTGGTTATCGCGAGGAAATGGAAATAAATTATTGGGCTAAGATAAAAGCAAAATACTGCGGATACTGGAAACCTGAAATAAAAACAGAAAATGCTGGAAAAACTCCGCAGGTCTGACAGCACCTGTGGGGAGAGAAACATTTCGAGTCTGTATGACTCTTCTTCGGAGCCCCTCTAAATTATTGGGCACCTGTTAAAGATTGCAGGAAGTTCTAGCAAAAAAACACAAGAAGAAACACGATCCAAGCTGTTAGGTGAGCACAAAGATGGAATTGCTATCTTGAAATCATTCCCGTGCACCAAATTGTATTTCTCTGATGAATATGTGTCCACGTCGAGGTGAATGGCATCAATGCAATAACACTTGGACTACTCTAACACTGAGGTCGCTTTCCCTCTTCATTCATACCTGTGCTACCTCAGGCTTCCCTGGGGCTTCCCAATAAAAAATAACTGGAACTACATCCATTCGAATGAGACACAAGGAAGCCTTTTCAGCCGCGTTTTCCTCAACTCTTTGATTATCCCAGTTAAGAAAGTTGATTCTAAGGCCTGCCCCAGGAAAGTGAGCCACATTGTTGTAAACACAAGATGGCTGCCTTGGCCCTTTCAACTGCTGTGCTGGGTTTTTCTCTTTGCCTCTTTCTCTCCGGGCTAGACTATCTTTAACGAGTGCCATTGCCCTCACAAACACATCATAAACACTTCGTAAAGATGCACCAAGTAAAATTCGAATGTTTTTAAGCAGTCCCAGTACATTTCAGCTGGTGAATCAGCCGCAGAGAAAATCCTAGCTGTTTGTTAATCACGCTGCCACAAGGACCAGGCAGGACTTTTACCCTGATGATCTCAGCCCCTCACCCTCCTCACTGGGACCTGCCAACCTGACCCCAGTGAAACCCTGGGCTTACCTTTATCTGCGGCTCCTCTTCAGAGGGAACCGTCTGAAGTCCCAAAAGTGGCCGTTGCTCCTGCTGGCACTGCTGGGGCTAGAGAACTGCCGACAGCTCTCAGATTAGTTGATACTTCCTCCCCGATGGAGGCGGAAGTCCAGCCTTCACCCTGTTAGCCGTTAAATGGCTGCAGGGTGACCCAGCCAAGCGGAGGTGGGCTCGTCCCCGACTTCTCAGCCAGGGGTTGGGGCCACCTCCACATAAAATTCTGGAAAGAGTTACATCCCAGGAACGTATTAGTAAGTTGGTGAATTATTCATGGAATGAATCCTGCAGGAGAGAAACATCTGACTATTATTTAGATATTTAAACATGCTCTTATCAGGTTGCACAGGCCTCAATTCTCAATCAGAAAGCGAGATTTCAAACAGCTTCTGCCTTTTTACTGAAAGTCAGCCAGTCTCCAGTGCTCCCTCAGAGCAGATACTCCCTGAACACTCAGCAGATGCTGTCATATCTTTACACAACAGTTATACCCATAAACATCATTCATGCTTTTGCAACTTCTTTTGACAATCACATCCCACTGTCCCCTGTGGTTTTTGGGTCCAGGTTTCAGAAGACACTCTTCTCATAGCTGTCAGTCTGCATTTGGTCTCATCTGCTCTATGCGGCATTTCTCTGTTAACAACTAAAAACATACTTAAGAGGGAGTTTGAAGGAACAGAGACAGAATCACCCAATAACCAATGGCTCCATGGCACCTTGTGTGATTCCATAGCTAAGTCGCATGCAGGTCGCTGGCCAGATTTGTGTGTGACATGTAGAGCATATTCCTGGGTCAATAACAAAATAGGCCTTGCAGCAACACAGGCATGTATGTGCAGGGACCAACCAGCTGAGAGGTTTCCCGAGGCTTTGTCTGCTGCCTCAGTGAAATGGCAGCAAGGTGAAAGTGAACTCATGCTGGCATTCACCCCAAGGTTATGTACTAAAAATAGGCAAGCAATAGATTCACATTGACAATCTTCCCCAATCCAAGCTTTTATTTCTCATTTCCTCCCATAACATACAGGCATTGGAGATTGCACTGATTTGCTTGGCTGCCTCCATCCAGAAGAGTACTCTTAGCTCCAGATGGAGTAACACTCAACTGTATGATCCCCTGGAGCAAGAGTTCTGGAGCAGCATCTTTAGAGAGCCCATCCCTGTCATATAGCCACCCCGGCTGCCATCCTGAATTGCTATCATTCAGAGGCCAATCTCAATTTCTGCACTTTTGTGGTTGTTACGCTTTTGTATCTTTTCAAATCGCTTTACCTTAGACTATCTTGGCTCTCAAATATTGAATAATACTCATGACTGACTCCCAACTTCATAAACTTCAGGGAGCCTTTGTCCCCACCCTGAGGACAATGTAAGCTTTTAGTATTAGGCCTGGGTGGGCAAACAGCACACCTTGTTTAGCCTTCCGGACTTAACATTGAGTTCCACAACTTCAGATCATGAACTCTCTCCTCCATCCCCACCCCCTTTCCGATCCCCCTTTTTCCAATAACTTATTAAAAAAATGTTAAATATATTTTTCTTTTCCCACCTATTTCCATTATTTTTAAATGTATTTCCACGCATTGTTTTATCTCTACCTTTTAGCCTATTTCGATCCCTTCCCCCCACCCCACCCCCACTATGGCCATCTGTCACTTGCTCGTCCTGCTTTCTACCCTTAATGTCCCCCATTTGCACATTCCTTTAGCTAATATCACCACCATCAACACTCCTTTGTCCTTTTGTCTATGACATTTTTGGCAATCTCTTCTTTGCCTCCACTGGCCCTCTATCCAACTCCTCCTGTCCCACCCCCCTCAACCAGCTTATATTTCACCTCATTTCTATATTTCCTCAGTTCTGATGAAGAATCATACGGACTCGGAACGTTAACTGTGCTCCTCTCCGCAGATGCTGTCAGACCTGCTGAGTTTTTCCAGCTATTTTTGTTTTTGTTTCAGATTTCCAGCGTCCGCAGTATCTTGCTTTTACCTTGTTTAGTCATTGCTTTTAAATATTGAATGATCCTATTCCTCTCTAAGGTTCTAGTTTTCAAAAGCAGTAGATTCTTACAAAAGACTTTGGCCAGGATTTTACGGCCCTTCCCACCCAGCGGGATATTGCGGTCCTGCTGAACTGAATGGAGATTTAAATGGCCCGCGGCATCTGCCGGGGAGAGACATGGCATGGCAGGGCCATAAAATCCCGGCCTTTGTTTAAAGCTTGAACTATGTAAAGACATATCAAATGAGTAACAAGCAAGGAATTAACGGTGATTCAATAGTTATATATTTTCCAGGGAATTAGGTAAAATAATAAAAGATAATAATTTTAAAAACCAGTTTAATCTTTGAGACCTGACCGGTATCAATCTTGTTAGTTCTTTACAAGCTGCTTTTTTAGCAGCTGTTCTTGAGATTTTCATCCTCCTCGTTCATACTATACTCTCCAGATGAAAATTATATCAGAAGAGGTACAAAATGGGCTGCTTATTCACTCTCGCCTGTTATCCATTATTGCACAAGTCGACTACTACCCCAAAGTGCATTATTCCACATTCCAAAATAATTGCATTTTATTTTTAGTTCAGTGAATATGATCCAAATGAAACAAACTTAGGCATGAGTTGGGCTGGGGCTTTATCCTCAAGCAGTTATTATTTTAGCACTTAACTTCACTCATTATATTAATGAGAAAATTACTGACATGCTAAAACTCAGGATATATGCATTCAGAAGCCTCCAGCCCTGCGTTAATTCTCTGTATTTAAAACACAGCCTGAAACAAGATATCTGATAGCCACATTTTAAAACTGGAGAAGTAGAAACATTTTTAAATTATGCTTCAGTCAATCCAAAGGTCTTTCTGAGTGGGAAAACAATCCAAATTGTTAACCTTTAGTTAAATTTCCAAGATGCTTAACATACAACTGAGAGGTTACATCAATCAGGCAAGATTGTACAGGCTGGGCTATTCTCTCTTGATAAGAGAAAGATGAGGGCTGACCTGATAAAGGTCTTTAAATTATGAAAAGATTTGATAGGGTAGACATGGGGAAGACATTTTCACTGACCGAGGAGTACAAAACTAGAGGCCAGAAATATAAGATAGTCACTAACAAATCCTACAGGTAATTCAGCGGTAGCCTCTTTACCCATACAACATGCTAATTGCTACCACAAGGATTACCTGAAGAGAAAACCATAGATTCATTTAAGGGAAGCTAGATAAACACAAGGGAGAGAGTGATAGAAGGTGTGCTGATGGCTGGGTTAGATGAAGAGAGGTTGGCGGAGGATTGTCTAGGGTTTAAACATCAGCATGGACCAGTTGGGCTGAATGGCCTGCTTTCTATGTTGTACATTCTATGTAATTCTATTTAATATTCAAGAGTGCCTGGCCTCTTGGGTGGTTCAGTTAGTAAGCACAGGCCATGGTGATGTATTGAGGAATACATACCAAGATGGTCCCAAGTATGAATTAGCTGGGCTGCACCAACTGGGGTGACACAGTTGACCTCAGTATTCTGGAATTACTTCCTTTTCCTTATGTAAAATTACATAGAAATTATTGTTATGTTTTATGCCTCAGAGATATGCAGAGATGACACACCAAATTCTAAGGGCAGAATTTTACCTTTGGCGTGCGGGCGCGTGCCCGACACCCGTGCATGAAGTAAAGCATTCTTGCGAAATTTTGCTAGGCAAACGCGCGATGAAGACAGAGGCACAACTGCCATTAATTAAGTGGCCAGTTAAGGCCCATGAGAGACCAATTGTCTTCAAGTATACACAGCTCGCGCCATTTTCAGGCCATCGCACAGGCAAAATTGGCAGGCGGACAGGCTACAATTTGCAAAATCTCATCCACAGGCAAGATAAGAGGGGTCAGTGGACTTGACAAAGCAAATACTGAATAGTTTGGATATGACTTGTTGCTGCTTGCTTCTGTAAACAGGACAGCTTCATTTCACCTCAGCACTGCATTCAGAGCATTTAGAGGCTTCAGTTCAGGACTCAGTGTTGTCTTCCAGGCCCCTGGAGGATTTACACTGTGTGGGGCCTTTCAGGTATCAGACAGTCTTCCCATACCCTGGGAATGGGGATTGTGGTCTTCACTGAGGTACCTCCTCCTCCGAGGAAGAGAGAGGCTGAAGGGAGAGGAGGTCAGGTGTCCCTATTCAACTTCCAGGGGAGCGACCTGTGGAAGGAGAGGTGCAGGCACAAGGGGTGCAGGGCCAACAGGAAGGCCAAGGCGGAAGGGACCACAGAAGATGTCACTATCCTGCTTCCGGGGTATACAGGCGGCGATGCAGCTACCTCAATATTTCTGAGGTGCAATGCCGAAGGAGGCTCCATCTCTCAAGGGAGACAGTGACCTTCATCTGTCAGATGATCGGCCCTGAGATCAGCTGTGGCTGTGTAGGTGGACACCATATTCCAGTGGCTCTGAAGGTCACAGTGGCCCTCAACTTTTATGCCTCCGGCTCTTTCCAGGGCTCAGTGGGGGATCTGTGTGGAGTCTCCCAGTCAGCTGTCCACAGTTGTGTCAAAGTAGTGAAAAAGCTCTGTTCAGGCGTGCATTGACTTTCATTCATTACCGTACACATTAGGCCAGCCAGGCTGAGCGAGGCAGAGGCTTCACAGCAATTGCTGAGTTCTCCCGAATCCAGGGTTCAATAGACTGTTACATGTGGCCATCAAGATGTGAGCCCGGTGCCTTCGTCAACAGGAAGGGCTTCCACTCCATGAGCGTACAGATAGTGTGTGACCACAGGATGCAGATTCTGCAAGTCTGTGCAAGGTACCCAGGCAGCTCCCATGATGCTTACATCCTGAGACGCTCCCAGGTGTCGAGGCTCTTCAGTGCTCTAGCCCAGATTGATGGATGGCTGCTGGGCGACAAGGTCTGTTCGTTCAAAAGGTGACTCATGACGCCTCTCCACCATCCAAGAACAGAAGCTGAGCAGCGGTACAATAGGAGCCACACCTCCACAAGGGCTGTGGTGGAGAGAACCATTGGTCTTCTCAAGATGTGCTTCCGATGCCTGGACCGTTCAAGGGGCACACTGCAATACCCCCCAGCTCTTGTGTCACTGATAGTGGTTGCATGCTGCGCTCTGCACAATCTGACACTGGAAAGGGGAGACACAGTGAAGGAAGAAGATCTTAACGCAGCTGCTTTGGCTACAGATGATGAGTCCAGTAGTGAGTCCGAGGATGAGCACGCTCAGGAGAACACTGAGGGATAGACGCCGACCTGGGCAACCTCCAGGGAGGCATGGATACCCAGGAAGCTTTGATCCAATGCTTCTTTAGCTAGCCTACCAAAACAGAAACACCACCACCACATGACAGGGCTGCAGGCTCCATATTCGATCCCTGACAGGACCAGTTCCTTGGTCAACAACATACACTATGTGCCACTGCAATAAAGTTTAAGGAGTCACACGTCCATCATAACATCATGGCTTACCCCGCACCTACAGAACAAATCAAGCATCTAGAGGCCAGTTGCAAAATAAAAATCTCATTTACTGCTGACTGACAAACATTGCAGAAATTAACACTGACTGGTGCTTTCCATCACATCATTAAAAAAGGCCAGGAAAATGGGGGAAACAAATATCACCCATGATCAGGCCGTGTGGTGTTCAAGGCGCTTTAATTTTTTGCTTGCAAGTGTTACATCTAGGTGCTCCCTTGTTGTTGGCACCAGCATTGGACCAGCCTGTTGACTCTGCTGTCTTGTTGGCATTGATGGCCCTGGCGGGCGTCCTCTGGCCCATGGAGCCTGTGCTGGCTCCACCTGGGAGGGGGCAGCCAGTGCCATGACTGGCAACTCCCCAGTAGCCGCAACCTCATCGGATGCCATGGTCACTGGCAGAGGGGCGGAGGAGCTGCTGCCCTCATCCAAAGTGGCTTGAGAGGAGCCCACAAAGATGACAACTTGTGCGCAAATGTGAGGTCGCTCTGAACCTCCCTGCTCACCATTGACGGGCACCCAGCTGGGATAGGACGTGGATGCCCAATCCATCTCCCACACTGACACTATCAGCTGAGGTCATTGCCGGTTTGAGGGCTTACAGATCCGAGTGCATCCCCAGGAACACCCGATTGAGCTCCTGGAGCAGCCTCTCCATGAGACACGCCACTATCTCCATGGAGGAGGCATTGCACTCGGCCATGAGGGTCAATGCGGTGCTTGTGCTCCACATGGACTCCTCCACAATGGACACAATGACACGCATTCCCTCATGTATCTCTCCCAGATCCTCCTGCACACCCTGTTGGACATCAACAGCCGCTGTCTCATGGACAACTCCAGAGGCCAAACATCAGCCACCAACTGAGCATGTTCCTGGTCCCCAGCATTCCTCCCAGGGCACTCTCTGCCTCCGCCTGCACCTCAAGCGAGTGTGAAGTGCCCTCACCAATGTGCACCGAGATACTAGGTGGTGATCTTATGCTGGTATCTGCGCTGGAGTCTGTTTAACAGAGAGGGTGTGGCGCAGGTATGTGCTGAGCATGGTGGTCCTCAGGAGTCGGGGCGGACCTTCAGGCTCCTCACAATGAGGGCTGCTGGTAAGTCTAAAAGGGAGAAAAAGGACATGTCATTAGTTTGAGTAATTAGACTTTCAGTGTGATGCCAGACAGAGATCTGCATCATGGTGCCCTCATCTTTCCATTATCAATGGGCATTCCAGGTTCGAGGCTCACATCACTATAGAGACTACAGTGGAATGGTTAAAAAAAGCCACATCCTCACCTCAGTGCACTGCACTCTTACCTCCCTCTGGCACCGCAACCTCACCGCAGCCACTTGACCAAGGTGCATGGCACCTCTCCAGCTCCAGGGCCCCCTGTTCGTATTTACTGAGGATGAGGAGGTGTGGGGGTCCCCCGCCATCCACGACCTCTCAGCATTTTAATGGGATGTTTTCTCCTGGAAGGAGAGAGGACCATTGATTAGCCCATTCTCTACCTGCAGCGCCATTGCAGCCTGGCCAATCCCACCTGAGGGACACCTCGCAGGGCTCAGCACATTCATGACCCTGGAGCCACAAGGCACTCAGTCCAAGCAGCCAGGGCTCAGCCCCCTTGGCCAGGCCCTGCCTCATTGACATTTGCCACTCACACTGTAACATCTCCGAGGTCCACGGAGGGGGGATGGGCAGCTCTTACCTGTTCTGCAAAGTCACCCATGCCAACATGGTACCTCACCCTTCCTGATCACAGGAGATCGTTAAAGCGCTTCCGGCACTGGACCCACGTGCACCTCACCACGTCATGGCTGCTGATCCTCATTCCAGGCCTTGTTGATGAGGTGGGGAGGGCCTCCTCCTCCTGCCCGTGGGGACAAGTGTTTCTCTCCTGCCTGCCACCTGCTCCAGGGTGGCATCGAGGCTCTCATCTGAGAAACGCAGGGCCGTCTGCCCCACCGACCTGCCCTCCCGCTTGCCATGTCCACCCGTTATGGTATCCATGCACAGGGCTTCCACGTCCTCCAGTGGCAGCCTTCCAGGGGCTGCCGAGGCCACATTTGAATCGGCCACTGGGTCGTCTTTGGACCCGGCGGACATTAACGTTCATTCAAAGTCTGCGTCTCATGTAAAGTTGCTGCTGATCACGGGTGGCAGTCAGCTTCCCGACCACCCCCACCCGCCTCTGCTGAGCATCCCCGCCAAGGGTAAAATTTTGCCCTATGTGCCCTATTTTATTTACAGTCCTTCTGAAGTGTCTGCACTCCCATGTTTCTAGTTTCTTGCTTTCAGTTTAATTTCAGTTTCTCTCGATCGCACCCAGGCTTGACTAACAGCACACTGAAGAGAGAAGAGTCAACAAATATGCATAATCAAACAAAGGAACAATTGCATACTACATCTTTTCCCTCTTGTAAAACTGAAAGACCTTATTTTAAATTAAAGCACCATAAACAACGAACATATGGACATTGAGTCATTCCTTGGAGTTCAGTGTGTCTGTTTTTTCATAAGTACAGAAATAGCCCTTGAGATATGAAGGTTGTTGATAATGACACTGAGATCTACAAACTGTGGTTCTGTGCGATCAGCTTGACGGGGCGGGTGAAGGGGAGAAGTTCTGCCTTCAGGTGATGAATGCTTCACGAGCATTAAATGCTTGCAGGGCTACATTCCTCACAGATCTTTTCCTGTCCTGCCATCTTAAAAAATCCTGCCTGTTGTGATATATTGGTCAGAACACCAGCAATAATACCCCTGCTCTTCTTTGAAATAATACCATGAGTTATTTTACACCCACCTGAGAAACAGAGAAGGCCTCGGTTTAACATCACATCTGAGAGATAGCACTTCAGACAATGCACCACTCCCTCAGTTCTGCACTGGAGTATCAACTGCTTTGTGCTCAAGTTCTGGAGTGGGACTTGAACCCACAACCTTCTGATTTAGAAGTGAGAGTACTACTACTGAACCATAGCTGACACAGTGTGGCAGCAGGCAGCACCATCAAAAGAAGGATGAAATCGGGAAAGGACTTGTATTGATGCAGCTACAAGTACCTTGGGATCTTCTGAGCTCATGAAAAGTGCTGCATCAATACAAGTCCTTTCCCGATTTCATCCTTCTTTTGATGGTGCTGCCTGCTGCCACACTGTGTCAGCTATGGTTCAGTAGTAGTACTCCAATTTGGGTGCAGCAAGTTCCCCCGAAGAACAATGGCAAGATTTATTTTTAGCGATGTTGACTATTTTTGGCACAGGACTTCCTTATCCTTCTTTGAATAGTGTCATGGGATCTTTTATGTGCATTGAGACAGTTGACAGGGTGGGCCTCAGTTTAGAGTCTCATCCGATAGTGTAGGACAGCTAGTGCTTCCCAAACCTTTTCCCAGTGTGACCCCCATTTTAATGCCGTAAACTTTGCATGGAAATTTGATTGGAAATTTGGGGAGTGAGGTTGAACATGGTGGGAAGTGTTTAAACTGCAAGATTTTTTTTTTCAACACCTAAGTTTTCACAGGGTTTTTTTTTTGCAGCAGGAATCAGGCCTCAACGATATGTCTGGTAGGCCACGCCTACCATTAGAAAATACCTGAGGATTTATAGGTGCACTCAGCCTGAACTCCACGGTAGCCATTACTGCCTCGAATCTCACGGTCCCAGAATCTCATCTCCCGGCACCCGGCCCACAGTGTGGGAAGACCTGATGTATGCGAGCTGCGATTAAGGAAACACAAGCCTCACCTTTTTAAGCCATTATATTTCAAAATAAACCTTTCAATATTCCCCAATCAATTCGGCCCTTTTATATATCACAACATATGTTGTGCGGATTATTTTTGATGCGTTCAACAACAGCTTCACTTCGATCTTTTAAGAATAAAAACTTGAGCCAATTCTCCCCTGGAGTTTGCAGAAAAGGCACAAGTGAGAGACAAGAGGCTGAAGGTCAGTCTGCTGTGACAGCATTGCAATCCAATCTTCCATGAAAGGCCACATCACCCAAGGACAACAAAGAGAAATGATCTAGGCGTAAGGGAGAAACGAGGTGTGACTCAGAGAGGCTGAAGTCCAATGATGCCATAACCACACAGTCTTCGTCCTTGAAGATTTATCCACAATCCAGGGGAATGAAATTAAAAGCTGGGTACAAGTTGTTCTGGCTTCTTCTGCTTAGGAATCTCATAACATTTTTAGCCCTCTCTACACCATTAAGGGCTCATCACCCAAAAAATGCGACATTAATGGAAAATATATATTTTGTATCTCTTCAGCATTTTTAGGATCTTTCTGCAAAATATTTTGAATGCCAGTAACTTGTGCTATAGGAAATAAAGCACATAGATATAAAAAAAAGTATTGCTTCACAGTGAATAAAGTATTCAGAACTGTAGGGATTGGTGCCTCTTTTTGCTTTTGAAATAATATAATTAAACTCCCCCGCATGCCTCCTCTGACATATGAAAACATCAACGGGTAATAGAAGATAATCAGAACAAATCTAACTGTTTATAATTCATTTAACAATCAGCTTCCTATTAATTTTTTTCTGACTTATAGTCCTAAGGGTATTTGTCACAGCAAGGTTTGGTACAGCCAAGTTAAGAAAAAAAGAGAACACTCTTGCATTGCTCGGAGCTGAGTGAAGTGCATACTGCAATTGTACATTACTGTACCACAGTCTAATAAGCACAATCAGTGCAACTGTGGCAACCTTTGCACAGTCCTTGCCAAAGACACTGAGCTGACATTACCTCAGGTCTCAGGAAGCATTTATAGTTTTGACAGACAGCAACAATGAGGGTATATGCCTACTGAGGTTTTACATTAACCGTCAAAAGAATTCACATTCAATTATGGGAAATAAATCTCCAGGAGAGATAAAAGTCAAGGAAATAAAATTACAGGGCAATTAGAGATCATTATGGGCTCCAGGGCTGGTAGACCACATGACCAGATTTCATTTTTAAAACATGTTTCCCTGTACTGGCTATAGACTGAACATTGTGCTAAAACTGTGATGGATGAACTAGTGAATGAAACATGAGTTTCGACATTCCCTGTGGGGAGATGCCGAAGTCCGGCATACTTCTGGGCACACTGCATGAGTGGAAAGCATTTGCCTGGTAACTTGTTAATCAGAGTGTTTATGTAAAGTGAGCATGCTGGACTCCGTTCCATTGTGCTGTGTGCTGGGAGGGGTGGAGCTATATTTGCAACTTTCCACATTCTTGATCTTAGCCTTGCTCTCAACAGGAATTGTCAAGCATTTCCTCAATCAGGGAGATTACTATTGTGTAACTTGGTCCAGACTATGTTCATGCACCCCATAGTGACCACCAAACCCATAAAGAAATCTGAGCAGAAACAGTATAGAATTGAAAGGTAACACCATGTAATCAAAGGCAAGGAGCTAGTATTTATTAAGGATACAGTTAGGGCCAGATTCATTCAAGGCCCTAAATAGTGCAAAATTGATGGCAGATGACAGCAGTTAGATATGGATTTTGTTAAACAACTGAATAATATTTATTCATAACCAAAACAACAACAGCCTTTAATTTAGTGCCTTTAAGGTGGTACAACATCCCATGATGCTTCACAACATAGCATAGGTAGCATAACCCCAAAATACTTCAGAGCAAGTGCACCATGTACATAACCCATCTGCAGTAATACGAGGGGAGGCAATAGCTTTTGTTTCACGATCAGGCCCCATGATCAGGTTGGAGGCGACTTCCAACTTTGGCGGGGGCAGAAGTCTGGTGGTATCAGATCAGCCATCTCTTATACACCTCCCCAGTGAAAAGCAAAATGAGACAGGAACAGCCAATCCTAAACCTCATCGACATTGAAAGGTAGCCCAATTGTCTCTTTGGCTGTTCACATAGTGCTAAATGATTTGAATGAAGAGGACGATTTAAGAAAAGCACAACATCACCAGGTCCAGCTCTACTTCAAAGAGTATGTTCACTCTTAGTATTTTCTTAAGACCCATAGATGAGGACATCACCCTTCCTAACCCTACACATCACTGCACACTGATATCATCTCCATTCTTTCTGACTACCCCTTTAATACCTTATTTCTTCCTTGTTTCTGGCTTTCTGCTAATTATCTCATACATCCCTCCCTCACCCTTCTTCCTTCTCTCTATCAGCTTGCTCCCATTACCTTTCCTACCTCTTCCAATTCACACCACCCTTTCACATCCATCACCTCTCCTATGCCCCGCCTCCCATCCACCTCAGCCTTCCATCCTCAATCTCCGCCCAGCCCCAGTCCCTCACCCACCTCTCCACGCACCCCTTTTCCCAATTCCTTCCTCTCCCTGCACTCCCCATCTCCTCTCTTTCCCATCTTCTTCCACCCATCTCCGCTGGTCTCCCTCACCTTGGCTCCCATTCCGCCTATTGCCATCAGTGTGGGTTTTTTTTTGTAAGCACAAAGTGCTATAAATAAATTATATATCACTAAAGAGCTTGAAGCCCAGCAGGTAGACAGGTGATCTAGGCCTAAGCAAATGGCAAATGCAATGGGCAAATATCTAAGCAGACAGCAAATCTGATATGCAGACAAGAGGGATAGGGCGGGCATCCTACATTATGAGGCCCTGTAACAGGGAGAGTGGGGAGGTTCATGGATAGTGCAGCAGCAGATGAAAGCAAGTTAAATTAAAATTTCAATAAACAAAAAATATTTAAATCAGCTTAAGTCTAAAACTTACCTGACAGAAAAAATAGAAGTAAAGTCTAGGTAAAATGTAACTAAAGCTTAACTTGCAGTGCCACCTAGAGAAGCAGACTTGGGAGACACAGCAGCACAAACTAGCAGCAGGAGGACTGAAAGGTAGATATAATGGTAAGTACACATGTAGCTTGGAGTTAAAATCATGGCCTACCATTCCACTGATGTGCGATACCCAAACATGATGAAAAGGCATGATTCAGAAAGGAAACATGGCAAACAGAAAGTGAATGCTAGATGTAATACTATTGATATGTTATAGATAAGCATTATTATAGTGTCAGTAGTTCAATTGATAGCACTGTCATCTGAGTCAGAAGGTTATAGGTTTAAGTCCCATTTCAATATTTAAGTACAAAAATCAAGGCTGGTACTTCAGTGCAGTACTGAAGGAGTGCTGCATTGTTGGAGGTGCCTCTTTTGTATGACACATTAAACTGAGGCCCCATTTGCCTTCTCAGGTGGATGTAAAAGATCCCATGGCATTACCTGAAGAAGAGCAGAGGAGTTGGCATCATGGCCAAGCAACATATATAAAAAAAAACATATTACCTAATCATTCTGACTTTGCTGTTTGTGGGAGCTTGCTGTGCACAAAATGGCTGCCGCGTTTCTCACATTACAACAGTGACTACATTTCAAAAGTATTTCATTGGCTGTAAAGCAATTTGAGATGCCTGATGGTCATGAAAGGTGCTATATAAATGCAAGTCATTCTTTTCCTCTCATTAAATGTTTAGAAATTACATTCGCACATTTTAGTACACCCCTTTGTTTTCAGTCAGAGTTTCAGATCTTATTAACAGGAATTCCTTGCTCTCATATTTCCAACATTCCCTCTTGAATTAATATAAGTGGAATGAGCAAATGAATGGTTCTGGACTGAAAAGTCCTAAATCTGCTTTCCTCTATGTTTTTTTTTCAATCAGCTCACAGAATATCTGACCCAGTGGATAATAATGTTGAGGCATGTTCAGTTAATTCACATTTCCTCTCTGCATGACAGCACTTTAAAACATTTGTCTTGATTCATATACAAATATTACAGCAGTACTTAATTTACAAACCAGACAAAATAATTACAGGGTCTGCTGGAGCAGAAAGATGTATAACCTACTGAATTACAGTGACAAGATGCTGGAAGACCGAGCTTCCAGGTTACCTCACGGCTCAATCCATTTACAGCTCGGCAGCTCTAAATATTTAATTACTTTTTTTTCATTATCCCAACTTTAAATAGGTGCCTAATCCCGATTATTTAATGTTTCCTTAAAGAAATGCACGCACTCATCTCATTTCGATGCCCGCCCCCCCCAAGGGAACAAGGCCTCACACAGATTGACTCGAAAGCGCTAGTGTTTGCGAGATCTCCCCTCACAAATGGTTCCCACTTTCTTATTCAGAGAACATATGTGCATGAGGGGCTACATACTCAGGGAGCAGGATCTTCCCTGTCGGCGAGCAGGGGAGCGAGGCCCGCTCGCCGACGTGTAGAATGATGCGTGGCGATGTCGGGTGGAACCCCGCCCCATTTCAATTTTCTGGGAAGCGGGGGCGCAGCAAAATCAGCTGCGCGCTCAGCGGCCTGTCAATGGCCAAGTGGAGGCCAGTGACAGAGTCATTAAACTAATTAATGGACCTGCCTGTCCAACCTTAAAGTTGGCGGGCAGGCCGGAAGCCCTGGCGGGAATTAGAAAAAAAACATGAAACCGCATCCACGGGCGGGATGAGGTTTCATGTAGGTTTTTAAAGATTTTAATAAAAGTTTTTGTAAAAAATTATGGACATGTCCCAACTTATGTGACAATGTCACATGAGGGGATATGTCAGGGAAATTTTATTTTTCTATTTTTGGCTTTTTTACATTTAGAGCCGATCTCCCTGAGGCAGCGCTTAGCCTCAGGGAGATGAATGCGCTCTTTCATGCGCATGTGTGAAAAAGCGCACTCTCGATTTTGGAATTTTCCCCCCCCCGCCCGCACTGGGAGCGCATAGCGCTTCCGTGCAGACGTCACGCTGGGCGGGCCTTAATTGGCCCGCCCACGTAAAATGGCGCCGCACCCCCGATCGGGGGTGCCGATCGGAAGCGCACCTGTGCTCGCCCACCCTTCAACTTTGTCCCCGATGGGGGGGAAATCCTGCCCAGGGATCCAGCACGTTTCACTTTTCATTCCAGTGACCAGTTGTTGTTTTCCTCCAGTTTTTAATTCTCGAAAGGCTGCTTTCTGTCGCTTTCCAATTGACCTCTGACCCCTTTTGTGTTTCTTGTTTCTCCTTTTGACTGCTCAGTGCAAACCTGCCTTACGAGGGGTTGAGCTGTTTTCCCAATCACTATGTTGTGGGGGCTGTGGGAATGTTAAAAAAAACAGCACCAGAAAAGGGTATTTATCCCATCCAACTTGCGTCACCCCTTATCTTCATAAATCATGCACGGATTTATTTTTTCAGGTCTGCGGTCTCATTGAGATTTTACAGACTTTGAGATGAAAGTAATCTATGTTTGAACTTCCTGGGTGAGGGATGGGAAGCATTAGTTTAGATCTTTATACCCTCTGAATATTATTTAGTCTATCTTCATTATTTGTGAACAGTTCTAATCTCCGTATTGCAATAAGTATATAGAGACACTGGAGAAGGTGCAGAAAAGATTTACATGGCTGACATGAGAATCAAGAGGTTATATCTATTTGGAAAGTTTTGAATAGGCTGGGGCTCTTTTCATTAGGAAGGGAAGGCTGAAGGATAATAGGGATCTTTAGAATTATGCAGGAATTCGATAGGGTGCACCTAGTGAAAATATCTCCACTTATGGGGGAGTTCAAAGCTAGGGGACATAAAAATAAGATAGTCAATAATAAATCTAGTAAGGAATTCAGGACAAACTTCTTTATCCAGACAGTGACTAGCATGTGAAAGTTGCTGTCACATGGAGTGGTTGAGGAAAATAACATAGATGCTTTGAAAGGGATGCTAGATAACTCCATGAGGGGGAAAGGAATAGAAGGTTCTGCGGATCAGGATACATGGAGGCATGTATGGAGCAGAAGCACTGGCATAAACCAGTTTGCCGGAATGGCCCATTTCAGTTTTGTAGTTTGTTGTTATAATTCTATTTTGCTGCCATATGAAGCTCCTGCTATCTAAAAATGGGCTCATTTTCATTTGATGTCAGTGGAAATCAACTCACAGACGCTAACAAAGGTCGAATGAGTGATCTTCAGTTGTCAAGAATCTAATTTACATTTTACATGTTACACTCCACTGGACAGCTTAACCTCAGATTGGTTATAAATTACTATGCCAGAGTGTGGAAATGCCATGCAATTTGCCTGGAATGAAATATACATAGTTGGTGTGAAAAGAATGACTGCAAATGGTGAGCACATTATGAAAACAGAAAGGATTTCAGATATTTATGGAGAGCCAGTTTTGCATTGAAGGATCTCCATATGGAGATCATCCATATAGCTTCCTGATTCTCAGTGTCATGTATATCCAGCATTCTCCAGTTTCATTTCAGAGAAGGTTACTGCATAGATATTCTGAAAAGAGCTTTAATTGCCACGGGAAAGACGCTTCTAGCCTATAGTTTAGTCAACATGGACGATGCACATGGAATCGGGTGAATCTGCTAAACAGAGTGACAATAGCAATAAAAACAGAAAATTCTCGAAATACTTGGCATGTTTGGCAGCATCTGTGGAAAGAGAAACAGAGTTAACGTTTCAGGTCAATGTCATTTGCCCAGGACAGGGTGGGAATTTGCTGTGAGTGGGAATTTGGTGCAGAGGTGAAGGAGGTACTGAGTACTTCAAACCAAGCTGGAACAGTAAGTACATAAATTATCAAAGTAATTACGTAATTAAAATTGACAAAGTAGAGGATACCAACATCGAAGGGATCTGAACTGAATTCATTCTCCCTTCGCTTCGATGAATGAGCGTTCAGAAAGGAGACCAGTTGTTCAAAATCTAACTTGGCGTCATCTCATGTGTGATATCAAACCAAATCTTGATTTGCAGATATTACATATTGTGAAGGAATCCGACAGGGTTGCCTGTCACTCATGTTCATGCTGGGGGAGGACTACAATTCCCGACATGCCTGGAGTTCTGGCACAAGCACAGAGAGTGGCTGGGGCACACATCACACGTGCTCAAAGACGGAGGCTCAGGATAGCACAGCAAGATTACTCAGGTGGCTGGTTTGTGGCACAAAAACCTGACCACTAGACCAGGCATTTTGGGCGTGGACAAGTTTAGAGCGGTGCTGAAGAGGCAGTAGCTGAAGTGCGGTCATTAGTTCTGTGCAGCTGGGACTCAGAGAAGCCCCAGGAGCAGTGAATAGCTCTGTGCTGCTGAAGGGCTGATAGCTCAGTGAAGCTTCAGTTGTTGGCCGCAGCTCCGTTGGGGTGTTGGGGCTCAGAGAAGCTCAGGAGCAATTGTCGGCTAGAAAGCTGGGAGGTGAGCAGCAGTTGTTTGCATCAGTGTGGCTGAGGAGCTGGGACAGTGCTTGTGTTTAGATACTAGGGTGTAGCCTGGTCAACACAATGGGACGCAGTCCCAGAAGGAGGTCAGCTCAGCTGGAAAAGAAGACCAAGAGGGCTGGATCTGGGAGTAGATCAGGGAAAGATCTGGAAGAGTGTGCCTCTTGGTGAGAATTGTACCCGTGAAGCTGCTATCAGCTGGGGATCAGGCTGGCTCTTTGAAGAACAGGAGTTGAAATTCCTCATGAGGAAGACAGATTTGCTGAGAAAATTCATGGAATCTATCTTGGTTGTGTCTGCAGTGTAATGTGCAATTTGTGATCTATTCGACCTCGGTTTACCTGTTAATTCATGTTTACCTTATGTGAATTCTGGACATTAGATTATAAGGCAGGTAAAGTTGACTGTTTGCTTTGCTGACTTTTGTATAGTAAAATCTCCTCTGTTTGTTTGAAACCATGGAATATTGTGGCTTTATTCTCTTAGTAAGTAACTGTGATTTCAAATTTTGTCTACTTTAAACAAAACGTTACTGGTCCCCAAGGGGTGCATAACAATATGAAGTCACTGTGGAAGGGGTGGATGAGGCATTGGCTCTGCACAGTGCTGACTTGTCCTTTAGGGGCCTGACTCTGTTCTCCTCAAATGTTGGGATTGCTTGATGACGGAGGCTTCTCCATTTGGATCTGTCCAGATTTGTTTTTTTATTCCCATGTAATGGCTTCCAACTTACAGGCTCTGATTGGCTTTCAGAATGCCTTAGTATGTGAGTTTAGGGTGTCCGATATTGCGGGTTTCCATGCTCAGCCAGCTGTAGAATACTGCCTCTGCTATGTGGGAATCCTCCATAAGAACAACATGGCCAACCCAGTGAATAAACATCTGATACATATAAATAATTGAGTAACACATGGGCCAGGATTTTATGGCCCCTCCTGCCCGGTGGGATATTATGCTCCCGCCGAATTGAATGGAGATTTAAATGGCCTGCCACATCCCCCGGGGAAGACAAGCCACAGCGGAGCCATAAAATCCTGGCCGTGGGAATAAGGAAATACTTAAACAAAAACAAGTATATACCAAAATTAGCTACACTTTTCATTGAGATGATAGGGCAGCTGAGATCCATGGCCTGAAATTCCTGTGCTTTATGTGATTTCTGAGCTTGAAGAGTGGCTGGAGTCACTTCAGGGCATACAGGACTCTGAGAATATCCTGAAGGGCATGTTTCAGGAGGTGGCCCCCTCGGAGTTACAGGGCATCCAGGACAATAATAAGTGGTCACCCATCCAGCAGGATAGGAATAGGCAGGCAGTGTAGGAATACTCCTAGAGTGTAGACCTCTCAAACTGCACTGAATACGAGGGTGGTGACGTCTTAGGGGAGTGCAGTCCAGAGCACATCCATGGTACTGTAGCAATGCAGTAGTCAGAGGTTAAAACCCACAGTACAAGTTAACCTTCCTGCAAGAGCAATAATCCTCGCTCTGTTGAGCTGCAACCAATCCATCTTGAACTAGGTCCCTCCTGCCCTAGAACTGGTTCCAAAGCTTCAGGTATCCAAAGCCCTCTCTCTTATACCATTTCACCAGTCACATGTTAACCTGTCTAATCTTACTATTCCTACACTCACTAGCTCTCTTTAACATTTCTTGTTATGCTCTGTCTACTCACGACGGTAACACCCACCATCCATTTCAACCGCTGTTGCCCTGTATCAAGAAATTAAAAGTAAATCATAAACATAGTTCACTACTGACAGACTCAATACAGCCAGCAATGTCTGATGGTGCAGGACATTGATGTAGAAGACTCTTACTGAGAACAAGTGAAATGTTCATTGACATATGATAATGATTATTTAATATCAGCAAACAAGCACATAAAAAATTCCTGAAACCTGTACAAAATGGACATTTGCGGGTTGCTTGGTTGCTGGCTGCTGATAAGAAGTCATCATTTAAAAGGAAACTAAAATGTTGGTGAAAACAAAGAATCACAAAGAACGTACAGCACAAGAACAAAGAATACTGGAAAAACTCAGCAAGCCAGGCAACTGAGTTCTGATGAAAGCTCATTGACCTAAAACATTAGCTCTGTTTCTCTCCACAGATGCTGCCAGACCTGCTGAGTTCTTGCAACTTTTTTTTGTTCTTGTTTCAGATTTCCAGCATCTGCAGTATTTTGCTTTTTACACTTTACAAGAAACAGGCCACTTGGGCCAACTGGTCCATATTGACGTGCGTGCTCCACACGAGCCTCCTCCCACCCGACTTCATCCAATCCTATGAACATAGCCTTCTGTTTCTTTCACCTTCGTGTATCTATCCAGCTTCCACTTCTGGAAGGTTCACCTATATTGTGGCCAGCCCTATTTTGTCAATGTACCTGCAATGCTGCTTCAAGGTGTGTTCAGTTATGATTCTGAAATCTTCATGGGCAGGATTCTCGGGTCGCTGGGCGGGCGTGGTGGGCCAGCCTGGGAGCGGCCGTGAAATGGGCTGCCACCCGCAATTGGCCCCTGAACGCAATTTCACACTGGCTGGCCAATTTCAGCTAGCTAACATGAAAGGCGTGCTGAAAGGCCCAACGCTGCTGGGGTCGGGGTGGGAAGAGGGCGAACGCTGAAGTCAGCATGGGCGAGGGGGAAGCGGGCACAATGAAAGCTCCCTGAAGGCAGAGAGCTGCCTCAGGGAACTGAAGAATTTTAAAGCCAAAAATAAACATGAAATTCTGAAAAAAATTTCCACCCATAAGAGTCACTCACCTAAACATATTATTGATAAAAATTCTGTCCAAACATTTTTTTAAAATTAATATTGGAAATCTCATCCTGCGCTCGGATGAGGTTTCCTCAAAAATCCAAAGGTTGCCAGGCTGATTTGTCCCCTCCCCCCGCCAACTGTAACATTGGACGGGCAGTGAAAAGTCCAGGTCGGTTACTACATTAATGGCCTTAATAGGCCTCTTAATTGTTGGCGGGCTTGCTGCTGACTCTTGCGCGCGCCCGCCAACCAAAATATCGCGTGAGTGCGCAATGACGTCAGGACGCTCACCCGACGTCACCGTGTGCTATTTTACACCCGATCGGGTCGGGCATGCGCCTGCACAAGGAACGTAAAATTCTGCCCCATGTTACTCGTTGATTGTGTAGTTTGGGACAAATCTGCTACGGGCTCCGCCATGTGCCCCCATGGTCCTGCACACTTATTGTTACATCGATGGAGCAGAATGCAGACATCTTGAAACTTTACTTTCATCCTCAACGCCCCCTATGCCCCTGCCAATGGCACCTGCCTCATCTTGCCCACTTTTGCAGCAGTGAGTAAAAAGTATCTTGGGAAAAGAAATTAAGAAGGAACCTATTTCCTCTGAACCAGGAGAGCTCTTTGATATTACCTTCAGTGATTCCATCAATGTCACCTCAGTCACTCTGCTGAAGGATGATCTCCTCAAGTTCACTCAGTAGTGTCAGGTTCTGGAGCCTACCTCATGGTCATCTCTCTCCTGTGAGGTGCTGCCTTGTCCTGGAAAAACAGAGAAGCTAAGGTAAGATGGTGAAATTGTTGGGAAGATTTCTGTAGTTTGAAATTTTGCGATGTTGCACTGGTTGCCGAGCTTTGGTCTAAAATAGTGGAATTCAGAAAATCAGGTGCAGTGTTCTTTAATCTAGATTTCCAATCTGTGTTCCTGTCAGCTGAAGCTCGATGCTGTGAGCAAAGTCTTACAATATTAGAAGCACAGTCATATTCCAGTGCCCTGCAGAAGACCATAGGGACCATCATAACAAGTGCACTCAGAGGGAAGAATTGGTTTTGGGTAAGTCCCTTAAAGACTGTGCCTGAATGAACACCAACGAATATGAATTGTTGGTACAAAGCATGCATGGGAGTTGGTAATGAGGTATATCAATGTTGCGTCTACCACTTAGGGTGGAATTTGCAGCTCCTGTTGGTGGCCAATCAAGTAGGCTACTTTGTCCTTGATGGTGTCAAGCTTCTTGAGTGTTGCTGAAGCTGCACTCATCCAGCAAGTGGAGAGTATTCCTCACACTCCTGACTTGTGCCTTGTAGATGGTGGACAGGCTTTGAGGAGTCAGGAGGTGAGTTACTCATCGCACAATTCCTAGCCTCTGGCCTGCTCTTGTAACTACAGTATTTATATGGCTAGTCCAGTTCAATTTCTGGTCCATGGTAACCCCCAGGTTGTTGATAGTGGGGGATTCTGCAGTGGTAATGCCATTGAATGTCAAGGGGCAATGGTTATTCTCTCTTGTTGGAGATGGTCATTGCCTGGCATTTGTGTGGCACAAATGTTACTTGCCACTTGTTAAACCAAGCATGGTTATTGTGTAGGTCTTGTTGCATTTGGACATGGACTGCTTCAGTGTCTGAGGAGCCATGAATGATGCTGAACATTGTGCAATCAACAGCAAACACCCCCACTTCCGACCTTATGATAGAGGGAAGATCATTAATGAAACAGTTGAAGATGGTTGGGCCCACGGCACTATCCTGAGGAACTCCTGCAGCGATGTCCTGGAACTGAGATGGTCGACCTCCAACAACTACAACGATCTTCCTTTGTGCCAGGTATGACTCCACCCAGGGGAGAGTTTTCCCCATGATTCTTCTTCCCCCGATGTCTTTTTTCACATCCGCTACCACGCTTAGTGCTAATCTGGGACAATTCTGCCCTATGTCTACGGACATGTAGGTTAGCATATGTGTCCAAGCACGGCAATGGTGCTGCTGCTGACCTGTCTGAGCTGTGGAAGAATGCTCACTTTTGACAAGCTTTTCTAAGTGCATGGCCACTTCCCTCACCCTCTAGCCCCTCACTAGCATATGCTTGTGTACTTCCTTCAGTCTGTGCTGCCTTGCCCACTCCCCACACCTCCTGGCCCCACCCACACTGCTGCCCTTGTTCCGGCACTGCACCAAAAGCCAGCCGAGAATAAGGACTTGCCTCTGCCCCCCAGCTCCCCTGCCAAATGCATGGCATCCTCACGAGTGCTGTATAAGGTTGTGTGCACTCATCTCTGAGTTCCCCTCGAAGTTCAGTACTCCAGATGCATGTACGTCTTCTAAAAGCAATCGTAAATCATGACGCTCTGAAGTCACGCCGACGTGGGAGGTAAATTTGAGGTGGGGGAATGATTCCAGTGTGTAGCCACAATGATGAGCTACAAATGCATTAAAATTGAGTTCCAGATGTTGGACGGCAGGGAACGGGGCCTGCCATTGATAGACGGAGCGTAAAACTGGTATTTTGCCTTCTCGCCCTACTGTCTGCTCTCGCCCGCCATGCTGCCAACAGCAACGGAAAATTCCAGCCTTACACTTACACCGGAAGCAAATCTGGAAGGAGATTACTTCTTCACAATAGCTATGTATGATAACTCTTTAAAAGTGCTACAATGCAGCGTGAGAGAGATAAAATATCTGCATCGTGTGCATTTTGGATGGTTAATCAATATAATGTCACAGTGGCTAGCCATATCTTGGCAGACATGGGGAAGTCTATCAACTTCTTCCAAATTAGATTTCAATTATCTCCAGCTTTCTGTTGTTTAACCATGGGCAGAATTTTCTGCCTGTTGGGCAGGTGGACCCAATCTCCGGCGGGCGGGGAGCTGATCCCCGCCGGAAAAGCAGGCCCCGCCGCCATTTTAAGTGGGCCGGCCAATTAAGGCCTACCCAGCGTGACAACCGCCGGGAAGCGCCATGCGCTTCCTGTGCGGGCGGGGGAGGGATTCCCCAAATGCAAGAGTGCACTCTTTCGCGCATGTGCATGAAAAAGCGCACATCCCCCTGAGGCTAGGTGCTGCCTCAGGGAGATCGCTGACAGCTTTATAAACTTTAAAAATAGAAAAATAATAAAATCCTTAACATGTCCCCCTCACGTGACAATGTCACACGAGATGGGACATGTTAATAAATTTCACTGAAACTTTAATAAACTTTTTAAAACCCCACATGAAACATCATCCCGCCGGTGGATGAGGTTTCATGTTTTTTCAGAAGCCCTCCGGGACTCCTGGCCTACCCGTCCATCCTGGCCTTTAATTGTTTTAATTATCCTGTCAATGGCCTCAATTGGCCATTGACAGGTCGGCGGGCGGACAGCTGATCTTGCTGTGCCCCCGCCTTCCTGAAAATTTAAATGGGGCGGGATGATGTCGGGGGTTCCGCCTAATGTCATCCCGCGTCATTTTGCCGTCGGCAAGCAGGCCCCGCCCCCTGCTCGCCGACTGCAAAATCCAGCCCTATATGTCTGGTGCCCTGGGAGGGTATCACAATTACCACCCTCTTACAAGCTTTTAACGATGAAGACATAAAATGTGCATTTCCAATCAAAAACAACACTTTTCTGCCTGCTCCGATATATATGAACACGAGAGTTCCCAGTTAATACCACAACCTGAATACAATTAAAGCTGATCAATATACAATTAACATACACCTATTTCCCCAATGTAAAACTCATGTCAAAGTGCCCAAAATGGGAAGTGGTGTCTGGTATGCACCAACACATTTGTCACCCAAAGTGGGGGACACATAAAGACCCCTGTATAGGTGCTCAGGACAAGGTCTGAAACAAGCATTTCCCTTTCAGGCACAAATAGATGGTTTAACACCTTTTGAGTCTCACTTTCCAAAATTCATTCATGGCTGACAGCACCATGCATGCATGGTTGCCTGATTAGATGAGTGCTGATCATGTGGAACAAAGAGGCAGCTTCATTGCCCAATTTCACTGAGCTCTGAGCATGGGGAATATTATTATTATAGATGGGGTGCTGAGAGTCAGGGGTCAAGCAGCTTACCAATCCTGGGAAGAATGAAGATCGACCGGGCCAGTGGTCTGTATTTTCAATGCCTTGGCATCCTTTCAACAGCCCTCAAAAGGACCACTGGTGGCTGCCTCCCAAAAGGTAAGTTTTTATTGATTTACTCACCCTATTTTGGAGCTGGGAGGGGCAGGAGGGCCCCCTCCCAGCTGCACATTAAAGATGTGAGCTGCTGATAGCTGCCACTTGCTCCCTTATGCTTCCTTCCTGGGCTGTGCCTAATGCTGGTCCGGTCGATCTTCATTCTTCCCAGGACTGGTAAGCTGCTTGACCCATGACTCTCAGCTCACCGGTAGTAAACAAATAAGGCCAGCATAATTTCATGTGGACATCACATTTTGGGATTAATTTTAACCTAACCTGCCCACCAGGAAACTGACAGGATTAGGTGGAACACTGGTTTTGCACCCCATCTAATATTACTCTTCACTGACTTCAATGGTGAATGACATTGGGCTTTTGTGTAAAACCAGCATTGCACTCAAATAGGTCTGTTTCTGGCAAAAACAATTCAAGTCCAACTCTTTATCCAGTTTTTCTGTTAAAGCATGGCTTCCCCTCAGAGGTGATTCTGTATGACTTTAATATCTACACCGCCATTGGATTCCCTGCAAACAGCGAGCATCCTCTAGTGGCATTCCCCATGCTCAGAGCTCAGTAAAATTGGACAATGAAGCTGCCTCTTTGTTCCACATGAGTTCATCTCTCATCTTATCAGGCAACCATGCATGACTCCTACTGAGCCCACTCGCAGACTCAAAAGTCAGCACTGCGCCAATTTGGCTAAATTAGAGGTTAAAACCTAGGGGCTTAATTTAGTCTAGGAGGGTCTAATTTTTGTGATTATCTGCAGTGTTTATGTGCATATTGTGGTTCCTTACTGTGTTAATACTGGAGTCCCAATTTCTTGGTAATCCCGCCATTGAGTAAGAAATGAATGATAGTTACACTGCAGTTCAGTTCACCATGGATGTACTCAATCTGAAATAGTCTGATTAGGCTTGGCTGTCTGTAGCCATTGATTGAACAAACCCCAGCATAATGGAATTCCTGAAAACCTTCAGCACTACAAGAATACGATTAGTCAAGGAAAATTGCTTAATGAAGCTATTTGTTTAGCCGTGGCCTAAAATTCATACTGTATACTGAATTTTGCAGACTTGACATACCTTTTCTTCAATGGTGAATTCCAAACAGCATCAAATTTAATACCAAACAAACAGTATTGTGCAGACGGACTCCAAATTCTCCCAGTTGTCAAGGCAACCGTTGCATGAAAGCAGAAGCTCCATTGAATTCACAATGGGTTCCTTTAAAGATTGGAGAATATCATTATTTCTCAATCACAGAGCTGCTGGTCTTTTCCTTGAGGGTTTGAATAGGCTTTGCCAAGGACAAAGCTGGCAAAGCAAAGCAACAATTGGAGATAATTCAAGAAACTTGCAGATGGTCAGATTTTTCATACACAACACATCAGTAAATTAATTCCTTATGTGATGTAAAAGATTCGCCTTGAGATCTGTGTACTGGGATCTCGTTTCCCCAGCCAGGCTGCTTGGCTGAAGAAGAACATTTGTAAGGATGAATTATGGT
Source organism: Cetorhinus maximus (assembly GCF_964194155.1). Taxonomy (NCBI): domain Eukaryota; kingdom Metazoa; phylum Chordata; class Chondrichthyes; order Lamniformes; family Cetorhinidae; genus Cetorhinus; species Cetorhinus maximus. The sequence goes on along the minus strand of NC_135889.1, from coordinate 105,353,686 downwards.
TGTACCATTAATGTTGGATATTTCATTTCCATCTCTGGAAATTTTGAATTAAGTAGTAATAACGACAAACATAGAAAAAAACCTAACAAAATTACAAATAAAGAAAAATAACGAGAAAGATTAATGTCACGCTATATTTAATGGAGCAGCACAATTTACAAATGTAACAAGCATAAGTACAAAGTCACAGTCACCACACAAGATTAACTGTGGTATATTGTACTGAGAACCTTAAGATTAGGAAAACCATAAGAAGTTTATTAAAATCTATTGGTTAGTGGTTATTTGGACCAAGACTGCGACTCATAGAAGTTCCAGTGAGAAAGGCCTTAAGCATGATTCTCTAAGTACCAACTGATCAGTCTAATAACAGGAATGATTATTTGGGCAGACCTGTATATCACAACCAGGGAAGGATAAACATTAAAGGAAAATTAGCAAACAATACATGGAGAGGGGAATGAACAGGTACAGCTGAGCCAACAACAGGTTAATAAAATGGAAAAGGGGAACATGGAGCCTTTCACAACTGCAGTATCATCAACTCTTCGTCCAGAGCACACTTATAGGTCAACGCAAACTAGATGGCATTGCTCTCTCTCCCTAGGGAACTGAAATGCAATATGGGTCTAAAGAACGGGTCAGAGCAGGAGCCACTCCCCACGGAAAGTGCGCCGTCGCTCGAGGTCGACATCCAGGGAGAGGGAACTAGCCAGACGGCGTGAGTGCTCCGGGTCATGAGAGCGAGGCCAGGAACGTAGGAGGAGTTGCTCGAGGTCACATCACAGAAGACGGTCAATGTTCCCACGACGACATAAGTCAAATTCAATATCACCTTCGAGACAGACAGATCAGGATTCAAAAGAACATGTGATCTCGGAGGCCGACATGGAGGGAAAAACCAAAGAAGAGATTGAACTACTGAAGGTGTTGGGGTTTTGACACTATGAAGGACAAGAAACTGGATGGTTCTGTTAATGCTGACGCTGTTAATGTGCAACAGAAAAGGAAGTATCGGCAATACATGAACAGAAAGGATAGATTTAACAGACCTCTAGATTTCATTGCATAACTCCTTTTTGGCTTGTAATGACATGATGGTAGCATGTGACATTCTTTACACTGTGGCCAGGGCACTGACAGCCATTGCTCATTTGCCATAACTTCCAGACAGAGTCCTGCGTTATTTAGGTTGCACCCTAGAGTATGGCACTGGTGGTAGGCATGGTCTTCAAGCCTGACAGAGAAGGTTTGACTGCATTTGTGATGTTTATTCTGCATATTGTTTTCAAATTACTGTACTATTAGCAAGGAATAAAAATACAAGATGACAGAAAAGAAAAGCCACAAAAATTTGAACCAATCTACAGAAGAACACAAGAAATAGAAGCAGGAATAGGGTATTTGGGTCAAAATCCTGGAACTCCATAACAGCACTGTGGGTGTATCTACACCACATGGACGCAGCAGTTCAAGACGACAGCTCACATCATCTCCTCAAGGGCAATTAGTGATGTGCAATAAATCTTGGCCTAGCCAGCGACACCCAGATCACACAAATTAATTTAAAAAACACACACACACACAAACACACATGCCTGAGAAAGATACAGGTCAAGAAAATAGTGCACTTTTATAAGTTACAAACAAAAGAATAGTTAATCACTCACACGTTTAGCTCATTGCAGGAAAAGCAGCTGTTATGGGTTCCTTGAAGGAAGCATCTTCACTCTGAAAGGGTAGTTTAGGTGGTTTCAATAGCTGACGTCATATATCAGCATTTTTGCAGGATTCCCTCGAAGAGAAGGATGTTCAGCTGGTCACGAAGTGAGTCACTTGTAGTTCTCTTACGAGGACATCAGATTTCTGTGCTGACGAACTTTTTGAAAAGGAATAGCTGGGAGGCTTTAAGATACAGTCATCGCCAGATTTTTAAAGGCATGGATCTTCTTGCCTTTTCCTGCAGCTGCTGTTTCTTGGCATGCTCTCTGTAGACTGACCAGTTTCTCCCTGGTTCTTGGGATAATAGATTTGTTATCTGAAGACAGTTTCTGTCAATGATCACCTAACCAAATACTTCAATTGTCCACCCAGAATGGTTTAAAGTCAGAAGCTATTGTGATACAATGGAGACTGAATGGGGTGTCTGTTCACACCCAGTTATGATAACTTTGCTTCAGCACCTTTCTTTGCCAAGTTTCAAATTTAGAAGTCTATTGATTTTGACATTTGGTAAATCACATACAATAGCAGGTGTAAATTCCACGGATGGGTTCTGTCTGGGTAAGTCCATTCAAAGGGACAGGCCCCTGCACAAGGTTATTCAATCAGGGACTTTCGGGAGCCTTGAGACAGAAATTGAAAAAGTCATCTGAACTTTCAGCAGCCATCTTAGCAGTCTGGTTAGTGTCCATTTTTAAATAAGAGACAGTTTCATAAGAGTATATACTGAATGTAGTCCATGGTTAAAGTAATGAATAGGACATGCCTTCACTGGGAATGACACCCTCCATTCTCCCCCTCAAAACCATACCCGCAACCCACTCACTCAGCATACACTATAAACAGCACTCAACAGCCATTTAATATCATCATGAAACCTTTGAGAAGCTCATAAATCTGTCAAAATAGTCAAGATCACATTCCCCTTCACAGCTTTTTTTTATTCATTCATGGGATGTGGGCTTCGCTAGCTGGGCCAGTAGTTATTGCCTATCCCTAGTTGCCCTTGAGAAGGTGGTAGTGAGCTGCCTTCTTGAACCGCTGTAGTCCCTGTGGTGTAGGTACACCCACTGTGCTGTTAGGAAGGGAGTTCCGGGATTTTGACCCAGTGACAGGGAAGGAACGGCAATATATTTCTAAGTCAGGATGGTGAGTGACTCAGAGGGGAACTTCCAGTTGGTGGTGTTCCCATGTATCTGCTGCCCTTCTGCTTCTCGATGGTAGAGGTTGTGGATTTGGAAGGTGCTGTCTAAGGAGCCTTGGTGAATTCCTACAGTGCATCTTGTAGATAGTACACACTGCTGCTACTCTGCGTTGGTGGAAGGAGTGCAAGTTTGTGGATGTGATACCAATCAAGTGGGCTGCTTTGTCTTGGATGATGTCAAGCTTCTTGAGTGTTGTGGCAGCTGCACTTATCCAGGCAAGTGGGGAGTATTCCATCACACTCCTGACTTGTGCCTTGTAGATGGTAAACAGGCTTTGGGGAGTCAGGAGGTGAGTTACTCATTGCACGATTCCTAGCCTATGACCTGCTTTTGTATCTACAATATTTATATAGTTAGTCCAGTTCAGTTTCTGGTCAATGGCAACCCCTAGGATCAGGGGTTTCAGTGATGGTAATGCCATTGAACATCAAGGGGCGATAGTTGGATTCTCTTATTGGAGATGGTCATTGCCCGACACTTGTGTGGCGCAAATATTACTAGCCACTTGTCAGCCCAAGCCTGGATATTGTTCAGGTCTTTCTGCACTTGGGCATAGACTGCTTCAGTTTCTAAGGAGTCGCTAATGGAGCTAAACATTAGCGAACATGCCCACTTCTGTCCTTATGATGGAGGGAAGCAGCTGAAGATGGTTGGGCCTAGGACACTACCCTGAGGAACTCCTGCAGTGATGTCCTGGAGCTGGGATGACTGGCCTCCAACAACCACAACCATCTTCCTTTGTGCTAGTTATGACTCCAAACATTGGAGAGATTTCCCCCTGATTCCCATTGACTCCAATTTTGCTAGGGCTCCTTGATGTGGCACATTCAGTCAAATGTGGCCTTGATGTCAAGGCAGTCACTCTCACCTCACCTCGGACATTCAGCTCTTTTGTCCATGTTTGAATCAAGGCTGCAATGAGGTCAGTGGCCCTGAAAGAACCAAAAGTGGACATCAGTAAACAGGTAATAACCTGTTTAACCTGCTAAGTAAATGCCGCTAGATAGCACTGTTGATGACCCCTTCCTTCACGTTACTGATGATGGAGAGTAGACTGATGGGGCGATTATTGGCCGGGTTGGATTTGTCCTGCTTTTTGTGTTGGGCAATTTTCCACATAGCCGGGTAGATGCCAGTGTTGTAGCTGTACTGGAACAGCTTGGCTAGGGGCGTGTCAAGTTCTGAAGCACAAGTCTTCAGTACTGTTGCTGGAATATTGTCAGGGCCCATAGCCTTTGCAGTATCCAGTGCCTTTAGCCATTTCTTGATATCGTGTGGAGTGAATTGAATTGGCTGAAGACTGGCATCTGTGATGCTGGGGATCTCTAGAGGAGTCCAAGATGGATTATCCACTCCACACTTCTGGCTGAAGATTGGTGCAAATGCTTCAGCCTTATCTTTTGCACTGATGTGCTGGGCTCCTCCATCATTGGGGATGGGGAGACTTGTGGAGCCTCCTCTTCCACTGAGTTGTTTACTTGTCCTCCACCATTCACGACTGGATGTGGCAGGGCTACAGATCTTAGATCTGATCCGTTGGTTGTGGGATCATTCAAGACTGGGCATCCATGTGGCACTGTGGGCCATCAGCAGTAGCAGCATTGCACTCAAACACAATCTGTGCCACTACTCCATTGCCTCCCCATTGTTGAGCAGAATCCATTATTGGGTTTGGACATCAGCCAAACATTCATAGTGAGATTCAACTGAACAACTGTATAAACAACCTATGCTGAGCTGGATCCACTCATAAGTTTGGAACTCAATCAAGCATTCATAATAAAATTCAATTGAATAACTGTGCCAACAAACTCTCCTGAACAGAATTCATTAAAACCTTTGAAGGCAGCCAGAAGCTTAGCCAACCGTCCAAGGTTTTGAAACGGCCAAACCGATAGCTGACCTGTGCTTCAAAGTTAATGAAAGGTCATCCAGCCATCAAAGCTTTGAAACAGCCAAACAGACAGCTGAGCTGAACTTTAAGGGAAAATAGTCGAAGCTCTGGGCACATTTCACACCATCATCTCTGGATTTCACTTTTGTAAAATGATGAGTGGACAATGTATTCTAAAGCATCTGAAGACCTTTCCAATTTCACAATGCTGTTTATTCCCTTGACAGCTGGCCAGATATCAGAAGTGACAACCTGGCAACCACATTACTTAATGGTCACTTATCTTTTTAAAACAAAGCTCTATCATCGCTCACTCTGTCAAAAGCACACTTAACTTATGATACATTATTTTATAATGACATGGAAGTTGGCAACACTTTTTGAACTCAAGGCTTCATACAGTTCTCGTCACCAAACCAATGTTCACCCATGGTGCATGACACCTCTGTGCTAGTGTGAATCATGTCACTTATCCAAAACTGACTCCAATCCATGAGAATTGCAAAGGTCTGAAATGCCTGCTTTCACAATGGTGTGGCATGTGGGTTCCCAGCCCGGCCCTTATCCCGCACTGCTATAAAGGAGGTGATAACTGGACATGTAGAAAAGAATAGTAAAATTGGGCAGAGTCAGCATAGATTTATGAAAAGCAAACCATGTTCGACAAACTTGTTGAAGTTTTTTGAGGATCCTACTTGTAGCATAGATAAAGGAGAACAACTGGATCTGGTGCATTTGAATTTTCAGAAGGCTTTGGATAAGGTCCCACACAGGAGGTTAGTAAATAAAATTAGGCTGCATTGAACTAGGGGAAATATAATAGAATTAATTGAAAATTGGTTAGCAGACAGAAAGAGAGTAGGGGTAAACAGATCATTCTCAGGATGGCAGGCTGTTACTAGTGGGGTACCGCAAGGATCAGTGCTTGGCCCCCAGCTGTTCACAATCTATATAAATGATAAGACCATAAGACATAGGAGCAGAAATTAGGCCATTTGGCCGATCGAGTCTGCTCCGCCATTCAATCATGGCTGATAAGTTTCTCAACCCCATTCTCCCGCCTTCTCCCCGTAACCTTTGATCCCCTTACCAATCAAGAACCTATCTATCTCGGTCTTAAATACACTCAATGACCTGGTCTCCACAGCCTTCTGTGGCAATGAATTCCATAGATTTGGACGTGGGGACCAATTGCAATATTTCCAAATTAGCTGATGATGCCAAACTGGGTGGGAACGTAAGTTGTGAGGACGATGCAAGGAGGCTTCAACAGGATTAGGACAGGCTAGGTGAATGGGCCAGAACATGGCAGATGAAATATAATGTGAATAAGCCTGAAATTATTCACTTTGGCAGAAAAAACCAGAAAGGCAGAATATCCCTTAAATGGTGAAAGGTTGAGAAGTGCGAGTGTCCAAAGGGGCCTGGGTGTCCTTGTTCATGAGTCACTAAAAGCTAGCATGCAGGTGCAGCAAGCAATTAGGAAGGCAGATGTTATGTTGGCCTTCATCACAAGGGGATTTGAGTACACGAGTAAGGATGTCTTGATGCAGTTATATAGAGCTGTGGTGAGACCTCACCTGGAGTATTGTGCACAGTTTTGGTCTCCTTATCTAAGGGAGGAAGTGCTTGTGATAGAGGAGCGCAAAAGAGGTTCACCAGATTAATCCCTGGGATGGTGGGATTGCCGTATGATGAGTGATTGAGGAGAGTGGATTTGTATTCCCTAGAGTTTTGAAGAATGAGGGGTGACCTCATTGAAGCTTACAAAATTCTCACAGGGTGTGACAGACTGGATGTGGATAAGATGTTTCCCCTGGCTGGTGAGTCTAAAACCAGGGGACATAATCTCACGATAAGGGACAAGCCATTTAAGACTAAGGTAAGGAGGAATTTCTTCACTCAGAGGGTGGTGAATCTTTGGAATTCTCTACCCCAGAGGACTGTGGAAGCTCAATCATTGAGTATGTTCAAGACAGAAATGGATACATTTCTGGAGACTAATGACACCAAAAGATATGGAGATAATGCAGGAAAGTGGCAATGAGGTAGATGATCAACCTTGATCTAATTGAATGGTTTGAGCAGTCTCAACAGGCCAAATGGCCTACTCCTGTTCCTATGCTGAAAATTGCCAGCACCAAGAATGGGAGCAGGAGTCTTGGATTGGGTTTCTGTCCACCATTTATTAAGCCCAACCGACATCTTTTGGCTCAACATCAGGATGGGAAAATCCAGCCACAATTCTTGTCAGACCTCTTGAAGAGCAACAGTGTCTAATTCATCGGATGGGTCAAATCCAACACTCAGGTCCACACTTCTGGTCAAAAATGGGAAGCATGTATTTCATTTAATAAAGAATTTCTTAATGGTGTAGCATATGATTAAGCCATTAGATAATAATGGGGCATCTGGCTCTATGATTGTGTTATTATGCTATCACTTGGTTCGAAATATGATGCTTGCTGGCAGATCAGATCAGATAAGTGCCCTGACAAGCGTTCTTTGTTAGTGTTAATTCAAATAGCCTAGATTGCATTGTACACAGCACAAGAATTAGGTTCTATGCTAGGTGAATAATTAAGTATATATTCCTAGTAAGTTTTGTTTAAATTTCTAGATTTTTCCTTAATTAATTCAAATTCTCAAGCTGCCTGTGATGAGATTTCAACTGATGTTGTCTAGATTATTAGTCCACTAACGTAACAACTACCACATTATATTTATATTTCCATTAATCAGCACTGCAGGAATGGAAACCGCAATTTTGATGACAATTTGTGTAGTTCCCTCAAAAGAGCTACAACACAGGGTTAGGCATTCTCTTAGTGGCTGGTTACCTCATCAACATCCATTATACAACATATTAATCACATTAATCTAACTCAAAAGCTCTGCGCAACATCTGGATAAAGGTCTCATTGCATAATACTGTGGCAGTCACCACGCATTATCTGTGATTATTACAGATTATTTTTAAGAGGCCTGTAAGGGCTCATCACTTTAGTTATTGTCTCTATTATCACAATGTATATCCTGTGGTCAAATATGATAAATGTTGGTTTGAAAAACAGGCCTTGATATAACAAAAATGTTTTGTATTCATTCTTAGTATTCTTGTGGTAATTCTTAGTAAGTCTTAGAAAATTTGAATTCTATATACAATAAGCTTCAATTTACATGAAACAATGGGCTCCAGATTAGCTTCGGGCTTGACATTACAAAGACGCCAACATGTTGTTCAGATCTGTCAGTGGCAGGTGCATGGCAGCAGCTGTGTGATTTTTGTTCCAATCTTCTCACCTTTCCTGTGAGGCAGCTCCTCATAGCCCTGAGATTAAGATCCTATATGGTGGAGAATTACAGGTGTGAGTCCATCCTTTATTATTCAGTTGCACAATGTATTGTTGTATCAATCAACTTTGCTTTATGTCACCATTTGCTGATTGATAACATCACCTGTATCGACTTAGCGAACTTAATAGTTTCATATTGCATTCTAAAATTCATCACTGCTAAAATTCTTAGGCATATATAATCCAAAGAGAACCTTGATACTAAAACTGATATGTGGCTACGTTGGATTATTTGCTATCACTTCAGTACCTCGGGCTGCACTCCAACATAGACAAATGATATAAGAATCTTCTACATCTCCAGGTTGTTAAGACTTGGCAACAAAATGAGCTTGGGCAGTCTGCAGTTCTCAGCAGACACCCCACAAAGCCACTGTGTATTAAAGTTTAATTGGCACTAACTTGTCGATCGCGCTGTGAGAAGCTGCAGTAGAGTATTTAAGGGAAGGAATTGCCATTCTGATGGCTTTGACGGCTGACCCAAAACGCTCAAAAGATTGAGAATAAAGCATGAGTTTTGTCTGCCTCACAAAATATCTAAGATATAAAACTGTGGAGGCTCAGTCACTGAGCATATTCAAGACAGGGATCGAAAGAGTTCTAGATATTAAAGATATCAAGGGGTATGGGGATAATGCAGGAAAATGGCACTGAGGTAGATCAGCCATGATCTAGTTTTGTGGTGCAGCAGGCTCGAGGGGCCAAATGGCCTACTCCTGCTCCTATTTTCTATTTCCCTATAATATTAATTCATGTTATCACTTTGGACATTGTGTGATGTATATTTATTCACTGATTGATCAACAAGGGTTACCCTTCTTGACTTTGACTTCAGCTTTGGATGCAATTCAGATGGCTGGATGCAAATATTTTGTTTTACATCATACACACTTTAGATTTGAAAAGCTGAATAAAATTATTTATTGGAATTTAAATTTGAACTGTACAAATCTAAACTCTGGCTGCTTGACTGCAGCATTTCAGATTTTTTTTTTATTGTTAGTGATTGTACAAGGTATAAGAAAAACTGGCTGCAAACTCACATTTGATTCCTTTATCCAGAATTGTTTACCACCAGTTAGTTTTAATATCTCCTCAGGGCAACAAATGTAGAATTGCACTGTTCATGTGCTTTTTACTCATTCATGCGATGTGGGCAACACTGGCAAAAGTCAGTATTTATTTACCTAAAATCCTATTTACCCTTGAGAAGGTGGTGGTGAGTCACCTTCTTGAAATGCTGCAGTCCATGTGGTGTAGGTACATGCACAGTGCTGTTAGGAGCCAATTCCAGGATTTTGATCCAGCAATAATGAAGAAATGGTGATGTAGTTCCAAGTCAGGGTGGTGTGTGGCTTGTAGGGGAACTTGCAGCTGGTGGTGTTCCCATGTACCTGCTACCTGCTCTTTTAGCTGGTAAAGGTCATGGATTTGGAAAGTGCTGTCAACGGAGCCTTGTCAAGTTGCTGCAGTGCATCTCATAGATGGTACACACTGTTGATTTTATATTAATTGTGTTTAATTGTCTGTTACGTCAATCACAATGATGACGCATCATAAGTATTCTGCGCTTACACATCTTTGTAACTGGAATCCTCCTGTCCTAAACTCAACACCTGTTCAGTCAAGGCCATATCAGCAAGAGGATAACAGGACATGATGCTAACATTGCGCGAGCGTCCCGACGTCAGCGCTCAGCATTGCGATATTTTGGACGGCGGGTGCTCTGTGCAGTGGGGCGCGCGCCCGCCATTAATTAAAGACCTTGTTAAGGCCATTAACTCTCCAATCGACCAGGATTTTGAGGGGCCCGTGCGAACTTTGGGTTGGTGCATGGGCCCAATGGGCAGGCGGGTAAGTGAATTTCTCACAAACTTCATCCACTGGCGGGATGAGGTTTGATATCGGGTTTAAAAACTTTTATTAAAGTGTTTGTGTTCTTCACTAACATGTCCCATTGTGTGTGACATTTTCACATGAGGGGGACATGTTAATGATTTTTTAATTTTTCTATTTGTAGAGTTTCACACAGTGTCAGCGCTCTCCCTGATGCAGCACTTTCCCTCAGGGAGATGTGCGCTCTTTCATGCGCATGCGCGAAAGAGCACACTCTGGCAGTTGGGGAATCCCCCCCTCCGCCCGCACAGGAAGCGCATAGCGTTTCCCGTCTGGCATCACACTGGGCGGGCCTTAATTGGCCCGCCTACTTAAAATGGCGGCGGGACCCGTTTCGGCGGCGGTGATCAGCTGCCCGCCCGCCCATCAAGGGCAAAATTCTGCCCTGTATGTTTTCAAGAAGGAGTTAGATATAGCTCTTGGGGCAAAAGGGATCAAATGGTATGGGAAGAAAGCGGGAGCAGGCTATTGAGTTGGATGATCAGCCATGATCATGATGAATGGCAGAACAGGCTTGAAGGGCCGAATGGTCTATTCCTGCACCTATTTTCTATGTTTCTATGTTTCTGTTAAGTAAATTTGAACAGTTAAATTTTCTTTACCCTATACCACAAACTCAGCCATCACTGATTCTATCCCAGATATAACATGTGGACAAGTTTTTTTCTGTTGGCAAAAATCCACGAGCACAGCTTTTCATGCCTTGTATTTTAAAACCAAGGTTTGTTCCCTGAAGACTTATTCAGTACAATTATTATTACATTATTTGACTGATAAATTATGATGCTACTGTTTGAAGACTATGGCGCTATCTATCCTTTAACTCCAGGCGATAATTGAAACATAACTGTAGCCTAGAAACTGGAACAAAAACAGAATTACCTGGAAAAACTCAGCAGGTCTGGCAGCATCGGTGGAGAAGAAATCAGTTAACGTTTCGAGTCCTCATGACCCTTTGGCAGAACTGAGTATAGTTAGGAGAAAGGTGAAATATAAGCTGGGTCTAAAAGTGACAGTACCTCTGAAAAGAGCAAATTTCAACTTTATCTGTGATGACAGTGTTGCAGAATCTTATGTGAGAAATACTATGGCCCAGGTGCTGTGTAAGGTTTCTTCATCTAGTCTACACCTCATATTGGTAACCATATTAACACCCCTCCCAAGAGAAGGAAATTCTTTCTATCCTCTACAAGTATTACTGCACTCAGTTTTCAAAGAAATAACATCTTCAAAATGTACCTTTTCACTTAAAATCTTACAATGCTATCAACATAAACTGCACGCTCGCCTTATTTCAATTTTACTTATTAGGTTTACAAAGTTATCTTTAATAGCAAAATGCATTTATATATTTATTGAAAACAGTAAAACACCCCCAAGGTGCTTCCCAGCAGAATTATCAGCAAAAGTCTCATAAGATTTTGGGTCAGGTTATCAAAATCTTGGTCCAAGAGGTAGGTTTTAAGGAGCACCTTAAAGGAGGAAAAATGTTTAGTTTCTTTTTCATGGGATTTGGGTGTCAGTGGCAAGGGCAGCACTTGTTGCCCATCCTTAATTGCCCTTGAACTGAGTGGCTTGCTAGGCCATTACAGAGGGCAGTGAAGAGTCAACCATATTGCTGTGGGCCTGGAGCCACATGTAGGCCAGGCCAGGTAAGGACAGCAGATTTCCTCCCCTAAAGGGCACCTGTGAACCAGGTGGGTCTTTATGACAATTGATGATATTTTATTTTCATGATTACTAAGGCTAACTTTCAATTCTAGATTTATGATTTATTAATTGAATTTAAACCCCACCAGTTGCTATGGTGGGATTTAAACCCATGCCCCCAGAACATTAGCCTGGACCTCTAGCTTACTAGCCCAGCAACATTACCACTGTACCACCATCGCTTAGTGGGGGAGCTCCAGAGCATTGGGTCAAGGCAGCTGAAGGCATGACAGTCAATGGTGAAGCATTTAAGATCAAGGATGCGCAAAAGCCAGAATTAAATTAATCAATGATATTTTGGATTATTGGTGAAGGATTCCATTTGATCCATAACATTCAAAGTTAATTGATTCTGCCTAAGCCAAGACAACTAGGGTTTCAATGAACTTCTGAAAAAAAGAAAATCACTATAAATCTCCAGAAATCTCAATTATGATAACTTTGTCCTAAATGTTTGTGCACCTGTCTACATTTGCAAAAATCTAGGAAACTCAAGTGAGCTGGTCTTTTGCATTGGGTGGGGTGATGTAAATGAGCTGCAGTGGCTTTCAACAGGCTTATCTCAAAAACATCATTAACGATTATTGAAATGTATGTTACTGCTGTTATAGCATAAATCGGTTTCCCGCGAATTTCCTCAGAACAAAGCAGTGCAACCCCACTGTTACCCCATGGTTATGTTGAAAATTTCCAGGAAATTCCAGAATGATCTTTGAATTCAACTGGGTATCTCTTTTTTTTTGGAAAGCTAACTCATTACAAAAGGGTTTCACTGTGCAATCAATATTTCTCCTGGCTGTTACCATTTTTGTGCTATTTAAAACTTCATTCATAGCTATAAAAATAGAGGAGAATAAAATGAAGGGTCTGAAGAAAATGTTGTGAACTGGGTTGTATAGAGTGAAGGTCATTTACACTGGAGCTTAATTATTTTCTGTCATGTTCCTTCCTTCAATCTCTACTGGAATCAGCTTTGTCCTGTTCAATCTGCCAAAGTCTCTTTTCAATTCCTGATGCTACCATACAAGGACCTTCAGTCACGAATAGCATTGTTGAATCGCTCATTTGTTTTGCTTGTTGTATTTTTCCACAGTGACCAAGTAAACATTACCAAGTCACGCCCATTGAGTCGGCTCCAAGAGCTCTTCACTCAGAGTCAGCAGCAGCTACTGATTTATGCTGCCTCATAATTACTTCATGAATCTCGAACCAATAAATTAGCGCCTTTTCATCTGGGCCTGTCTTTCATTAAAACACCTTGTTTTGAGGGACAGGTTGAAAACAAGTGTTCGATAGATGCTTAAGATTTTCAATTATTTCTCTATGCACTATAGTAATCAGCTGTTACAGGACTTAGCAGGTTCTAGAGCTTTAAGTATCCAAAGCTGTCTCAACTAAAATAGAAAGGGTCTTATAACAGCACATGAAGTCCTAATTAAACACAAGCATTATGAACTTCTATTGATTTTTTCATGCACAGGTTTAGATAATTGGCTCAAAATTTGGAACTGCATTCACGTCCTCCTGGCGAGCAATGCCTCATTCCCAGGCAGCAATTCATGAAGCTACAAGATGCTTTCTACTCAAACTGGTCCGCAAAATGTCTTGCTGTAAGAGAGAAAAGCCTATATTTTCCATTGCTGCCAGCACATTGTAGTAGTGTAAATAGGACAGCTGGTAGCCAAAAGTGTTTATCCCAGTAGAGCACAACTCACTTTGTGCTGCAGCATAGCTTTTGTGGAGATAGGGAGCAACAGAGTTTACTTTGGCAAAGCTTTCCTTCTCAGATTACAAATGCTCAATACAATATCCAATGGGATAGAAATAACAGGAGAAAGGCAGAAGGAAAGCTGTTTGACAGCCTGTGCCTAGCCTGTGCAGCCTTTGACCCCAATGCTGAGTCCATCAAGTCCTTTTTTTACGCAGGCACCCCAGGCAGACGCCTAAAGGTTAGAGATAAGCCCCTTAAATATACAAATTAGGGAGCCTAATGTCTGTTGAAGGACCCCATCCAGAAATGTCAGCAATGAGCAGGGCAGGCATCGGGTTAGCTTCTTTTTTAAATTTTAAAAATGTTTCTGTGGCGCCAGGGCAGATTCCTGCTGGATTTACACATGCTACCATGCCTCTTATACAATTGAGTAAACTTGTTGAAACTGTCTATAGCCTCACAAAGGAAGAATGGTCACTTGGGTGAACTTCCCGGTGGAGAGGTGGCAGGCCCGGAACTGCTTTCAAGCATGAATCAGCACCATCAGGAGAAAAGGGGAAGAAAGAGAGGGAGAGTGCTATCTTGTCATGTGTATTTTACATCGTTACCTGTCAATATAGATCAATCACCCTCATGCGACCAAACAGTAACATTCCTCCTTTTTAAAAAGGCCAGGCTTACGGCATTAAGGCAATTTAAATTTCCCAAGTGACGCCATGAACGTCATTGCTACTGTGACTTAACTGTTCTCAAACTTCTTACCTAAAAGTCACAGCTTTGGTTTGGGCTTCCACTGTGCTTAAATTATTACGGCTTACAGCAGCGGAGTCAGAACGTAAGAATTGAGATAGCAATATATCACAAATATTATCTTGAGACCTTTGTTACCTGTCACAGAAACAACAAGAGTTAAGTCTTGTAGTGGCCTGTGATTTTCTTTTTAATTTACTCTCTTTCCCCTTCATAAGCATTACAACATATATTTTGGTTGCTGAATCTTCTCATAGATCGGTGGCCTTTTCAACTGTGTAATCCATTACCGCTAGATTGATTGGCAGGCCTGTCTCGGCAGGTAGTCAGAGACGTATACTATCACCTTCAGGCACTAGATGAAATGGCATTAATTCATTGTGCTCACACAGATTTTAACTGGCTGAGATTTAGCTTTGAAATTGTAGCTTTTTGACAGATAGACTTAGAAATACTCAATCATAATTCGAGTTAACAACTAGGTTGCACAGTTATTTAGCGTGGCAACATATTTAAATTCCAATGTTGGGTCTTTCATTGGCACTCCCAGTGTGCAGCTTCATGGGCAATTGGAAATTCAGGCAGAAGTCCACAGGCCCTATAGGACTATCCATTCTAAACATTAATAGGCAGAATGTTCTGCATGCCAAAAATTTCTGTCCGGAACTTTTCGTGCGCATGAAATCACAGTCGGGCCCTGATTGCGGGCAGCGATCAGCTTTCCGATAGCTCCCGCTTGCCCTCACTGATCCCGCCCAATGAGGGAAAAATTCTGCCCTCTGTGAGAAAAATTCTAATCTGCACTCTGGCACACAAAGGCCGAAATTTTCCGTACCTGCCAGTGTCGGGCGTGTTCGGTGGCGTGAGCGGTCATAACGGCGTGAGCGGTTTCATGACAGCGCGAAACCAACTCATGATTGTCTGCTCAGCGCACCAATGGCAGGCCATGTTCTCCACCATCGGACAATGGAAACCTCATTCGAATACATTAGCATATCATTATTAGGCCTGCCGCCAAGATCCCCACACCCCCAACCCCGATCGACCGTCCGTCCACTTCGGTGGGAAAGCACACTGGTGTAGAGCACATCTTGACAATTGTGACGTGCAGAAGTTGGGACTTACTTGCCAGGGCTTTGCCCACATTGCAGACATCCGAGGAGCAGAAGATGCTGGAGTCTGTCAGCAACGGCACACTGCTGGAACATCATGGCACGCTGGGTGGATTCTCTTGGACATTGCTCTGCAGCGAAGCAGCGCATGGAAGTTGGATATTCACCGTTGATGCTCACAACGGGTGATGGTCAAGTGGGTGGGAGAGGAAGGACGAGGATCAGCTGGGAGAGGAAGAGGTGTCGGTGGGGTGAGGCTGGGAGGGAGAATGAAGCTGTCAGGATGGGGGGAGTTTGGAAGGGGGGTGGAATGAAGATGTCAGGATGTAGGGAAGTTGGGAGAGAGGGAATGAAGTTGTCAGGGGTGATGGTTGATGGGGGGGAGAACTGGGGGAGGAGGGGGTAACGGAGGAGAAGCCCCAAACTGGGGAGGTAGGTGTAAGGTGGGTGGAAGGTGCAAGGGTAGGAGTGCAGAGAGGGGAGGGTGTCCAGAGGAAGGGGTGTGGAGAGAGGAGGGAGCTAGGGCTGAGGAAGAAGTAAGAGTGGAGGAAAGAGTCAGGAAGGGGGTAGGAGTAAGGCTGGAGGAAGAAGTGAGATTGGATGAAGAAGTGAGGCTGGGGGGAGAGGTATGGCTGGAGGAAGGGGTCAGTAGTGGAGGTGGGAATAAGGGTGGCTAAAGAGGTAAGGGTAGAGGAAAGAGTCAGGAAGGGGGGACAGACTAAGCAGGGTGGGGGATGTCCAGGGTGGTGGGAGAACTGGGGGGAGGGGGAAAGGGGTTCCAGGAGAAAGGGATTCCAGGGGGAAAAGGGTTCCATGGGGTGAAGGTGTGGAAAGGGGCTCCAGGGGAGAAGGAGTGCAGAGAGGGCCACGTGCAGGTGAAAGTGCATGAGAGGGGTTGGATAGGTCCATGTCTGCCTCCTGGGGAGCGAACTGAGGGTGGGTGTGGTGTGGAGGAAGGGTGAGAATGACCAAGGGCAGAGTGAGGTGGTAGGGTGGGAGGGTGAGGGTTCGATGATAGTGATAGAAGGGACGGCGAGAGTGGTTGGCGGGGACCCGGAAGCAGACGTGGACCCTGGGGGTGGGAAGGAGGAGGTGGGGGAGGTGAATGTGGATGGAGGTGGATTTTCAGGAAGGAAGGTAATGTGCACATTCACCTGGACATTCCCGAAGGAAAAGGGCTGTGGCTGGTAGATTACAGAGGGGGGTGGAAGGTGATGTCAGGGGCAGTCAACTGTGATGGGGGAGAGGAAATGGGTGACTCGGGGAGGGAAAAGACAGGAGAGTGCACAAAGAACAGAATCCAGACCATGTTGTCAAAATAGAGAGTGAAACAACAACCATGGTGGGCGAGATCAGGAGTTGCATGGGAGTGTGATCGTTGGGTGGGCGGAGATGCAGGTCAGCTCAGATGGACAACTGAGACCGAACCCCAGCAGGCAGCATTCAAAATGCTCAGGACATTGAGATGAATGTGAAATGTGAAGGATCCGTGTGTGTGGGAGAGAGCTTGCACGAGGCTCCAAAAGGTCCTGCCACACACTTCCCTCCAGAATCGCTCATGGGCCGGCTGCTCCCTCTGTGGTAACTGGTCTTGTGGACTGCTTATTTCCACCTCTTCACTGGAGGAGCCCCCCTGTTTGCAGATGAGGACATGGATGGAGCTGAGGGACTGGCTGGCTGAGGGTGGTGGTCCCTTGGCAGGGCTCCCTGTGAAGCAAAGTAGAGATAAGTAGTGCATGGCAGCAGAGTCAAAAGCTGGAGAGGGAACACTCACAGCCGCGTTGAGGGAGGGATGATGTGGTGCAGGATCCTCAGTTTGAGTGTTCGCCGTCGACATCACCATCACCGCAGGCACAGCCCATGTCCTCAACAGTCAGCGCGATGGCACACTCCTCAAAGTGAGTGAGGGGCCTAATGTGGGCCACTCCACTCCCAGTCTGGGACCTCTCCCTGCTGATGTGAGCAGGCTTCTCCTGCATGAAGACCCACAGAGAGAGCATGAGCAGGACACTTGGTACTACGTGGAATGTTTGTGTGGCAAGCTGAGACATGAACGGGAATAAGGATGTGAACACGAGACAGTATGAGCCTGATGGAGATGTGAGGGTGTGTGTGAGAGTTACTGGTGTTGTCCCTTGAGGTGTGAGATCCCTGTGGATGTGGGATGGGTTTGTGAGTGTGTGAATTGTGAGTGATGAGAAGAGTGAGTTACCCTGGTGGAGTGGATGAGACCATTCATTCTGTAGTGGCACTGGGTGGCTGTCCTCTTTTGCAGGGAATTAGCACTGACCACTGCCTCCCAAGCCTGGTTGGTAACGCCGCTGCCCAGCCTGGGGCCAGAGCGGGGGCGGAGGACAACGCGGGAGGCCTCCACGGCATCCAAAAGGCATTCCATTGATACATCATTAAACCTGGGGTCTTTTTGCCTTTTGTGGACATCTTCCCTGCAGTAGCCCTGGGCTGGAAGCAGTGAGATGTGTGTGAGCGGCTGGACTTTAAATATGGCGCCCGGAGTGATGAAGGGCAAGGTGATGGTGGGCAGGCAAATGAGAGCCCACCCACCATCAAAATGGCATGTTTCCCAGGAATGTGGAAAAAATGTGGCAGGATTCGGACGATACAGCGTGAGAACCCGCCATCACAGCCGGCGGGTAAAACGTAATTTTACACTCCCACTATGTGCAAACCTGGGACGACTCCGCCCAAAGTTTCATGGAGCTTGAATTAATATAACTTGCACTGATAATTCCCCTATTTCCTCTCAATTCAACTTCACAAACTTCCCGTGCACTGAGCAGACAAAAGAATTAAAAGTAAAAAATGTCAGGGTTAAAGTTGGAAATTAAACCCTGGGCAGCACGAGCAGTATGATGGCTGCAGGAGTGAAGGATGAGACAGTTGGGCATTGTGCCAGCAATGGGTACCAAAATGGGCACGGCAGAAAGCACCCAAGGAGGATCGGGGGGGTGGGTGCGGTGGGGTATGGGGGAGGTAATGGTGGGGGAGCCATTCACTCATTAAAGAGAGGCTTATTTCTGGTGTCAAAGAGAACTTTGATTGCTAAGTAGTGTCAGCTGGGGAAAGGGTCAAAGGGATTATGATGGTGAAGATGGGAGAGATGGAAAAGGCATGGCTTAAGATATTGAAGAGGTGAGAAGAGCAGATCAGGACCAGAGGACAAATGGGAATGACAAGCAATTGAATTGTAAGATTGAATCTTACATTGTCCAGCAACAACATTGTTAGATGTGTTGCTCAACAAAACATAGATGGGTGCTCAACATTGCAGAGCATGGTCTCTGTCTGAATGTAACACTGGAGGTGCTTTATAAGAAGTGTGGGAAAGGAGGATTGCCTGATTTGAATCTCCAGGACACTTAACCCCTTTCTCATCACAGCACATGGGAGGAGATGCTAAATGAGTTAATGCTGCACTCAACAGCCATAAGGTGAGTGCAAATGAGGAAAAAATGTAATAGTCTTAAAAACCTGCCAAGGAAAGGCAAAGTATGTATGGCCCAAGGGTTAATTTCTCTCAAGTTATTTTACTATGTCAGAGGTTGCATTCTAGTCCCATAAAACCTTATACATTCTCTCACAATTTGGTTCATTCTGCACCAGGGTATGTTTTATTACTAGCACTTAAAGTTAGATAGATTATTGCATTAGAATTTGTGCTGAACAGAATGCAGAATTATGTATACAGAAAGAAAGCCTACAGCAGTTGTGCATTGCACATTCATTTACTTACGCACAAACCCAGATGTAAGAGGAACTTGGGACTTTGAAAGTCACATGTTTATTAATCTTCTAAAATTCCCTTCCACATCGTCATGTGGTAATTTAATTTAATTAAATAATTATGTTACATATTTTCACTCAACGTGCAATCCTTTACCTTTGTTGGTATTAAGCTTAATTTGTCATTTGCATAAATTGGCCCAAGAAGGGAAGGTGCGTTCATGACATGGCCAAACAGATTAAGCATCAACTTGGAAATCCTTCCAACATCCAGCGGTAAGAGCAGGAGAGATCCCTGGTCAGCAATAGAAATTGGAGCCTCTACCATCACTATCCATAGCTCCAGACTACAACATGGATATAAAAGTGTTTGTTGCCACAGCAGTTCAGGCTCCGTAGGAGGCCGGTTGGCTCAGTTGGCTGGATGGCCAACATGGAGCAGATTGATGCAAACATCACAGGATTTGATCCCAGTTCCCACTGGGTTGGATTTGGGACCTGTCTCCTTGCCCTACTCACGGTTGACATCGTGGAGCTGTGGTCGGACCTGCCTTGGGGCACAGAACTGAAGGAGCAGATTGCACAACTAATCAAAATGCTTCTGTGCTACACCCTCTGTGTCTACTGCACTCTCCATTAGAGCTATCAACTAATTTGGCAACATGCATTTGATTTTGAGAGCTAAACATTAGATTTATCAGCAAACAACGCACGTCGTGGCCTTACTTCAGAGGGAAGGTCACTGATGAAGCAGCTGTGGGTGGTTGGGTCAAGTGCACTGTCATGGGGAACTCTAGCAGCTCTATTCCTAGGTTCTGAAGATTGACTAATATTCATGACCAGAAATAATTTGGCAATGAGTGGAATAGGTATGATTCCAGCCACTGAAAGAATTTTCCGTTATCCTCATTGAGTGTAGCTCCGTTCGGACTCCTTGGTGCCATACTTAGTTGAATGCTGCCTTGATGTTGAGGGTACCAATCTCATTCCTTCTCTGGGTTTCATCTTTTGGTTCCGTGTCTGGATCAAGGTTTGATAAGACTGTGATGAGGTCTGACGCCAAATGGTTCTGGAAGGCCCTGAACTGTGCATCTACTTGATGGCACTAATGAGTAATCCTCCCAACAACTAGCCAATTATTGGGAAGTGGCGCTTAGAGTGATAGTTACATTGTTTAATCTATCCTTTTGTTTGGAGAATAAGATGTAGCTGGGCAATTTACATATTGTCAAGTAAATCAGATTGTTTGGAAACAAATGATAGAACCTGGGAATGCTTTGGGCCACATAAAAGGAATTTTTTTTCACGTTGCATGAAAATGGAAACAGCAGAACTGGTGAAGCTTTGCCTACCCAGTTAGCTAAGGGTGATTCACTGACCTTTTGCTTAGACTTTAGGATAATCTATACAGACTGGCCTGCAGCCAACACAGAAATCTACTCTGAGGCAAGAACAGAATAAACTACAGCTGCCCTGCCTTGACCCACCAGCAAATCAATTCAATTCTGAGCTATGAAGCTATTTTTTAAACAGCGAGCCATATGGTAGTAAAGCAAATTTATGATGAGATGCTAGGAAGAAAAAGTCACTGAAATGTCCCTGTTAGTAACAAATTTACTAACAGATCTGTGTGGGGTAACTTTGATCTCTGAATTTAATGAAAAGGATTAATGCCTTTGTTAAAAAAGTGTTGGGTGGTTGGTACAGAGTGGTCGTAAGCAGAGTGTTGAAGTTGGTGCAAGTGGGGATTCAGTGCTGAGAGGGGAGGAGGTGTTGATTTTTTTGTCTTTAAAACTTCTGGTGGTTTGTGTTCCAGGTAAATATTTAATTTAATCTACTTATAACTTAAACTAAACCAAGTAATTAGTTAAAATACTAAATACTATAAGCCAAGTACATAGACTAATTAAATAAAGAAAAGGGGGTTAGATAAGAATAAAAGCAAAATACTGCGGATGCTGGAAATCTAGAACAAAAACAAAAATACCTGGAAAAACTCAGCAGGTCTGACAGCATCTGCGGAGAGGGATACAGTTGATGTTTTGAGTCCGTATGACCCTTCATCAGAACTAAGACATATAGAAATGAGATGAAATATAAGCTGGTAGAAGTGGGTGGGACAGGTAGAGCTGGATAGAGGGCCAGTGATAGGTGGAGGCCAAGAAGAGACTGCCAAAGATGTCATAGACAAAAGGACAAAGGGGTGTTGATGGTGGGGATATTATCTAAAGGATGTGCTAATGGGGACATTAAAGGAAGCAAGCTAGTGGCAGATGGCCCTAGTGCGGGTAGGGTGGGGGAGAAGGATCGAAATGGGCTAAAAGGTGAAGATGAAACAATAGATCAAAATAAATTTTAAAATAGGAGAGAAAATAAAAAATATAGCATAAAAAGACTATAAATTATTGGGAAAAGGGGGATCGGAAAGGGGGTGGGGATGGAGGAGAGAGTTCATGATCTGAAATTGTTGAACTCAATATTAAGTCCGGAAGGCTGCAAAGTGCCTAGTTGGAAGATGAGGTGCTGTTCCTCCAGTTTGCGTTGAGCTTCACTGGAACATTGCAGCAGGCCAAGGACGGACATGTGGGCATGAGAGCAGGGTGGAGTGTTGAAATGGCAAGCAACAGGGAGGTCTGGGTCATGCTTGCGGACAGACCGAAGGTGTTCCGCAAAGCGGTCACCCAGTCTGCGTTTGGTCTCTCCAATGCAGAGGAGACCGCATTGGGAGCAGCGAATGCAGTAGACTAAATTGAGGGCAGTGCAAGTGAAGCGCTGCTTCACTTGAAAGGAGTGTTTGGGCCCTTGGACGGTGAGGAGGGGGGAAGTAAAGGGGCAGGTGTTGCACCTTCTGCGGTTGCATGGGAAGGTGCCGTGGGAGGGGGTAAGATAAGGATGACAGTGCAGGTGGCGTATAGGCTACAACTGCAGCATATGGAAGCTTATGGAGAACATTGCAGTCCTGAATAATGACACCTGCAGTAATTGTCTGCATCTCGAAGAACTTCAGCTTAGAGTTGTTGAGCTGGTGTCCGAGGCATCAAGGAGGGAGAGGGTAATTCGACATTTTGATCCAGGAGGCTGTCACACTACTTAAATTCGAAAGTGCTACAGGTCTGGTTAGTGGTCATGGACAAGAGGATGTGACTGCAAGTCAGGCAGGTAAGAAGATGTCGGGTGCAGTGTCGGAGGAGCCCCAGAATTTGCCCTTGTCCAGCAGGGATGAGGTTCTTCCTGCTTGTATGGATAAGCCCAAAATCTATAGGGTGAATGAGTTAACTGATCCCGGCATTCTGGCAACAAAGTCATTCAAGTATGGCGGGATGGGGTGGCAGGGAAAATGCATGTGATAGTGATGGGGGTTAGATATTGTTCTCTACAGCCATGACTGGAGGTCTGAAGGGTCTGTTACCTTTCATCAGAATCGAGCCACGCCTGTTTCCAGTATGGAAGCATACTGATCTAGAAAATTCTCCTGAACGCACTTCAGAAAATCTTCCCCCTCTCTTTCCTTTGCACTATTATTATTCCAGTCTATATTAGGATAATTAAAGCATCCATTATAATTACTCTTTAGTGTTTACATCTGTTTCTTTCTTGCAAATTTGTACCTCTATGTATCCAAGAGGTGAGCATGTCTCCTCCATGTTTCAGTATTTCCACAGGAATATTATTAGGACCAGAAGCTTTGTTGTTTTCTATCTGGTGATCTCATTTAGTTGAGCCTTGGATCATGGTCTAGCTTAACTCTGATTGTAGGTTGTGGGAGCTCCTCTGACAGGTACATGTCCACTGTGGAGTTCTGATTGAATAGTTCTACAAAGTACTCTTTCCAGTGGGCATTGACACTGTCCATGTCTTTGGGGAGAGTCTTGCCATTTTTGACTCTTACTAGTGTTGTTCCATGTGTTGAGCATCCATAGATCTCTTTGACTGCCTTGAAAAAGATGCGCATGTCATGCATATCAGTGAGGAGCTGAGCTTCCTCCGCTTTCTATGTCCACCCTTTGTTGGACAGGTTCTCTCGCCGGTTCTTCTTTGAATTTCGGCTTTGGCTGTCTGGCGAGTGAGCTTCTTTCTGGGGAATTTTAAGAAAAGCTACAATGGATAGTTGACATATTCATTGAAGCCTATGTAAGAATAGGATTTGTCCTAAAAACCAGGAAGACCAAAGTCCTCGACTGACCCACACCAAATGTATCCAACTGAATGTCTCAGAGACCTCCAACTGAAATTCATGCTGAAGTGTTGGAAAACATCCCTCACTTCTATATCTTGGAAGCCATTGATCCCAAAAACATTGAAGAGGTATACCATCGATTCCAAGTGCTAGCTCAGCCTATGGTACATTGAGTTTTTGAGAATCATGATATCAGACCCAATACTAAACTCAAAGTCTATTAGGAAGTGGTTCTCCCCATGCTTCTCTTTGGTGCTGAGGTTTGGACAACCAATAGATGCCATACAGAGGCTCTAGAGCAACATCAGCAATGCTGTCTTAGAGTGATCTTGCAAATCAAGTGGAAGGACAAAATAACAAACCTGAGTGTCCTCCAAGACAGAGACATGCCAATTTAAGAGGCCATGATAATCTCGCATCAGCTGAGATGGATGGGAAATGTCGTCAGAATGCCCAAATCAAGACTGCCCAAACAGGTAGTCTACTTGGACAAAATAAAAACAGAATTACCTGGAAAAACTCAGCAAGTCTGGCAGCATCGGCGGAGAAGAAATCAGTCAACGTTTCGAGCCCTCATGGCCCTTCAGCAGAACTGAAGCATAGTTTCAACAAGGGAGAAATATAAATTGGTTTAAGGTGGGTGGGGGGGAAGAGACACATTGAGGGTGTGGTGTGAGCAGATAATCAAAAGATGTCAGAGACAAAAGGGTCAAAGAGGTGTTGAAGGTGGTGGTCTTTGTCTGAGAAAAGTGCTAATTAAGAATGCAAGACAGGATATTCAAAGTACAGCTCTAGTGGGGGTGGGGTGGAAAGACTAAAGGTTTTAGTTTTAGATTTAAAAATAATGGAAATAGGTGGGGAAAGAAGAATCTATATAAATTATTGAAAAAAAAGGCGGGTGGGGGGGGAAAAGAAACGGGGTGGGGATGGGGGGAGGGGGGTTCAACAACTTTAGATCTTAAACCCCCCTCCCCCCATCCCCACCCCGTTTCTTTTCCCCCCCCACCCGCCTTTTTTTTCAATAATTTATATAGATTCTTCTTTCCCCACCTATTTCCATTATTTTTAAATCTAAAACTAAAACCTTTAGTCTTTCCACCCCACCCCCACTAGAGCTGTACTTTGAATATCCTGTCTTGCATTCTTAATTAGCACTTTTCTCAGACAAAGACCACCACCTTCAACACCTCTTTGACCCTTTTGTCTCTGACATCTTTTGATTATCTGCTCACACCACACCCTCAATGTGTCTCTTCCCCCCCACCCACCTTAAACCAATTTATATTTCTCCCTTGTTGAAACTATGCTTCAGTTCTGCTGAAGGGCCATGAGGGCTCGAAACGTTGACTGATTTCTTCTCCGCCGATGCTGCCAGACTTGCTGAGTTTTTCCAGGTAATTCTGTCTTTATTTTGTTTTGGATTTCCAGCATCCGCAGTAGCTTTTAGCTTTTTGTTTTTAGTCTACTTGGAGCTATGCCAAAGAGCCCAATCACATGTGGGCCAAAGGAAGCATTTCAAAGACAGTCTCAAAGCCTCCATGAAGGTCTGCTCTATTAAAATCAACACATGGAAAGCAGAAATCCAATCATGGCCAAAATTATGATTCATCATCAAAATGGTGTAAAGATTGTCCCATCAACAAAAACAGCCACTGACAGACCACAACAAGAAAGATGGAAAGAGAGGGAATCTATTGAAGCAAAAATCTGCCACCACCCTGACTGCCCAACAACGAATGTCCTCATTGTGTGAGAACCTGAAAGACTAAGATAGGGCTCAAAAGCATCCACAAACCCATAGCCAACATTGAGATTTCAATTAAACCCATCAATCCTCAAAGAAGAATCATCTTTCATGAGTGGCTGCATTTATGTAGAGAAAATTCCTCTAAATCTTTCTCACTAGTTGGTGCTATGATAGAATTTTACAATGAGTTTGAGATTGTCCAGTCAAAATCTAGAGTACTGAATTTTAAATAAAGCTATTTACATACCTGAGCCAGCCTCAGGTAGATTGGGAAGTTAGATTAAAAGGTATGACGGTAAATGAGCAATAACCAACATTAAAAGACATATTTCAAAATTCTCAACAAATCCACATTTCATTGGGAAATAAAATCTCCATGGGAAAGAAACCTTTGGTTCACTAAAGAAGCTTAAGATAGTATTAGACTAAAAAGAGCAGTTTATCAAGAAGAGTAATAACCTGAGGAATGGAAGAGTTTCAGATAACAACTAAGGATGGCCAAAAAATTGATGAATAGGGAGTTAATTGAAATTGAGAACAAACTAGCCAGAAATATAAAAATAGATATTAGGAGTTTCCACAAGTGAGGCCAACTTTGGAGTATTGTGTGCAGTTCTGGTCGCCTAACTACAGGAAGGATATCAG
The DNA here is from genome assembly GCF_964194155.1 of Cetorhinus maximus. Taxonomy (NCBI): domain Eukaryota; kingdom Metazoa; phylum Chordata; class Chondrichthyes; order Lamniformes; family Cetorhinidae; genus Cetorhinus; species Cetorhinus maximus. Next base: position 105,328,020 of record NC_135889.1, on the reverse strand, counting down.
TAAGATTGAGAGAGTGCAGAGAAGATTTACTAGGATGTTGCCGGGTCTTAAGGAGTTGAGTTACAGGGAAAGATTAAACAGGTTAGGACTTTATTCCTTGGAGCGTAGAAGAATGAGGGGAGATTTGATAGAAGTTTATAAAATTGTGACGGGTATAGACAGAGTAAATGCAAGTAGGCTCTTTCCACTTAGATTAGGAGAAATAAACACGAGAGGATATGGCTTTAGGGTGAAAGGGGAAAGGTTTAGGGGGAACATTAGGGGGAACTTCTTCACTCAGAGAGTGGTGAGAGTGTGGAACGAGCTACCATCTGACGTGGTAAATGCGGGCTCACTCTTAAGTTTTAAGAATAAATTAGATAGATACATGGATGGGAGAGGTCTGGAGGGTTATGGACTAGGTGCAGGTCAATGGGACTAGTGGAATAATATTTCGGCACAGACTAGAAAGGCCGAATGGCCTGTTTTCTGTGCTGTAGTGTTCTATGGTTCTTTATAAAAAATAAGAAAGTAGCAAAAGTAAATGAGTAGATTTAGATTTACTCCAAGTAGACCCCTTGGAGACTGAGAGAGGAGAAATAAATAAGTGTTAAATAAATACTTTGGACCAGATTTTCATGTCGGAGGCAGGAATCAGGAAACAGGGCTAACCCTGCCATCATGATTAAGCCTCCATCTCGAGGCTACTGGCAGGTGGGATCTTCCAGGGCCTGGGCCCTGGAGCAGGTCTGTCTCCAGGAGTGGAAGTGGGCTGTGTCCAGGGTGCACAAATTAAAAGGCCCACCTCCGTACCTGAAAACCCTCAGCCCAATGCTTCTGGGGCAATCAGCAGCTCATCAAGATACAATTGAGCATCCTGGCCATTTTAAATCTTCCTCACACTAGCCCCCCACCCCCTCACTATCACCACCTCACCCCCTCACTGGTTCAACTTCACCATCCTCACCCTCACCACCCCCCCTTACCCTTACTCCTTTCTCCCATTATCCACTTCATGAACAGAACTCTCAAGCCCGATTATAAAAGTCAGAAGTCATTGAATAGCCCATAAAACTCTGAGTTAATAAAAACAGATTTGTCAATGTTGTATAAACAATTTCAAACATTTATAAGATGATAAGGAGTTGGATTGTGGCCAAGAATCTGCAGAAGTAAATGCCATGGTGGGATAGACTAATTTGCCCTATTCATTTGGAACTGGGATTAGAGGGACAATACTGTGAAGAACATTGTATAGATGTTATTAATTAGCTTGGTTGTAGCAATATGCGGTGCTTTAACTTGTCAGCTTATGGGTATCAGAAACCCACTAACCCAGCCACCATGTCACCACCCTCGGACAGTAGGAAAATCTAAAGTAGTATTACATGATGTCACAGTAGTGACCTTAGGAGTGACCTATAATTTGACCAAGCTCATTTCAATCCCACTAAGTGGCTTGTAGCAATCATGCAAAACCTGCTAGTTGGGCATGACAAAAATTATAGCGTCTTACCCAGGATTACCAAACCCATTCAGCCCCGAGAATCCAGGATATCGGAAAGGGGAGATGAAAGAAGTGGAGTTTCTTAGGGGATGTAGGGGGTTTGTTCACAAGTGCCAATTCAGCCCTGAAGTCACTGTAAATCTCCCATATAAATGATTATGCCTCATGGATAGCCAAGGAAACTGCAAGAGGCCTGTGGTTCATTGCACGGGGAACTGAATATGTACTTACAGGTCTAGGAGAAGGTTTCATGGAAGGGTTAAAATTACTATCCCAGGCCAGCATTAATGCAACAGATTCACAGCATAAGGGGAGGGTGTGTGACATGTTGCCTCGGGCCTTGATAGAAAATGTTAGGTCAGATATTGAAGATATAAGATTTGGTACTGTGCCTCAACATATATATCAAGCTGTGGAGAAATTGGACCTTATGAATTCAGGAAGAATAACAGGAATTAGTAGTTACACACCCAGAGCCAGGAGGTATTGGGGATACAATAAAATTTCTGATCAGTATACCACAGGAACATAATAATGGAACATATTGGGGGGGATACAAATTCGAATCCCTCGGATTGGAAAAGAATGGGTAGGTGTACCAGGTAAGATCCCAGGAATATATGGTCCTGGGCCAGAATGGCACCCTTTTAATGACAACACGAGAATGTTGTACTGAATCGCAGCATCACATTATATGCTCCTGTAACATCCTGAAACCCATCAGTAATGATTCTGCCAGCGTGATGTCAGTTAACTCTCTTGAAAGGGCCTTCAAGGCAGTTCAAACCTTTCCTATGCAGTAGTGCTTTCTGACAGACCAGGTGAGATTCACATATGGAGGATTAGAGTGTGACAACAACCACACCTTCTGCTTACAGATCACTGCCTCTTGTGCTGTGGGGGACTTTCACCTTGTGGGCAGGGTCCTCACTGGCTATGTATTCAGTCCATGGTGGATGGCACGTTAAACATCAATGACGCCCCAGGTCGAATGGCTTGGGTAACAGTGGAGAGGGCAGTGGCCACTACCAAGAGGTTTATAGAACAGAGCCGTCAAGCAATCGTGAGGGGAAGGGAGCAGGTGAATCTAGCCACCTTGAATCTAGCCAATTTGGAGGATTCGGCTAGTAATCTTGCCAAGGTGGCAGGAAATGTGGTATAACCGGTGGAAAGTTGGCAGGGTGACAGCGGCCGTTGCATCTATTGTGGTCTTGTTAGTTGGTCTCTGTATTTGCTGTTATCAGAAACCGCTGGTATCCCAAGCTGGCCAATAAAGGGTATACCTCGGTATCCACTGCAGCTGAAACTCCCTTCTCAGGTTACAAAAATTGGGAACATTTATGAAGATTTTGCAATCAAATCAAATGATGGTTCCAGACCTAGCCTAGATCATTAGGACTTAGCCAAAGCCGTACCAGAACAGTAGGGTAGCAGACCCAAAGCCCACTGGGCTCTGGTAGGATCCCTGGAGGTACTGGTGGACAGAGGATCTTGGGAATGTCCCGTCAGGGCCAGATAGTGCCTGACCAGGGGTCCAAAAGGAAGGACTGAAGTGCTGTAACTGAAATGATTTCATATTCAGATTGGTATTAAGACGTGCATTAATAGCTTTAGAATAGACAAATGTAGTTATGAGCTCTTTCTAAGCATAATGGAAAATATAGCCAACACTGTAGGCATGATGGATATGTAGCCAGTACTGTGAGAACCCAACAAGCAATCACAAGTCATAAAACTTAATAACCTTCACAGGATGAGTAAACAAAAGTTAGGGTGCTAAGAGCACAGACTGGGAGGCGTTAGGTCTGAAGCATTCATAGCCTCCCAGTGAGATGACAGAGAACATCTGCAGCCTGAATAATTCTGTTCACTAGGTATGTAACTGAAGGTTGTACTGGGCAGTATAGTGAATTGTGATAACTAAAAGATATAAATATGTTACACAGGGCTTGTATCAGAGAGACATCCTGTAGAATCAGGCTGTGTTCCTCCCAGCATAAGCTTGTAATAAAGTCCTTGCTTGCTTGAATCTCTCAAGATTCGAGAGTGGTAACATTTTTACCACAACAGGCCCTTAAAATGTCATGAGTAAACAAATAGACTTTGGAACTTCTATCTGAACAGCGTGAAATGTAATCTTTTTTTATTCGTTAGATGAATTTTTTTAACTCATCTGAAGACTTTTTGACATTTACAATGCTGATCTTTTACTTGACAGTTTACCAGTTGGAAGAAGTATTAATCTGGCAAACAGATTGTTTAAGGGATAGGTACATCTTTCAATCACAGCATTGTCAAAACTCACCTTACTGAACACTGATACAACTCGTGTGCAACATTGCCTTTTCAGCTCTTCCAGCCTCCAAACACTGGTTCAGACCTCCATGCAGCTGATGTAAAAACCAACAGCTGCTAAGGTCTGGCCACCTCGAAAATTAAAAACTTAGCTAGGGCAGTCTCTCAATGTGCCCACAACGCTGTCACTTGCCTCCTTCGTAGGATCAATTTTGAATGCCTTTGCCTGGAATTAAGGAGGTGACAACAGCCTCAAAATGGGAGAGGCATATTAATCCCCCTTTAACCCTGATGATAGGGCTGGTCCATTTTGTAAGACGCCTTTCTAATGTAGAATTCAGAGTCCCAAGAAGAAAGGAATTTGATTGAAATTTTAATCCAATTTGAAGTCAGAACTGGTTAGAGGTTGAGCAGTGCAAATTTCAGCCAGGTTCACTGCTGATAGAACTGAAGAGACCTGCTAATGGTGTCAATTTTACTTTTGTGGGCTCCGGACAAACTCTTCGGGGTTCAGCACCAACGCCACTCTCCCCAGAGTCATCTTTTTGCCCTCCACTGCTCTGTTGTTTATTTTTGCTGTCCTTAGCACAATTTTAATATTCTAACTAGTGCGCATAGTGAGATTAGCTACCTCAGCAAACGCCGGTGCTTTATTCTGGGATCATCATGACCTATATGGCTTAGTATAATACACCATGTGCCCTTCATGATCGAATCAAATTACCCATAGTTTCAAGACATCTCTCTTTGTTTCTCTGATGCTTATATCAATTTTGAACGTACAAGAAATAAAGGCTCCAAAATTCTGTGGTGCCTCTGAGAGACCAGTGCAGCCAATGAATGCTCAGGCTCATGGTTCCTTGGCTACTGCATTCACCGAGTCAGTTGTATATATTAAAGCAGGTTGTTTTTTTTTCAATCAGTTTTCTCATTGGATCTTTTCAAGGTACATCATTGCTCAGTTAATCGATTTGGCCACTGTATACTGATAGCACAAGCTGAAGTCATTAACACAAGTGAAAATAGATACCAATATGGAGAACTGAAATCAATTCATATGGTGCCTCAGCCATGATTTACAATGCTGAAAAACAAATTAAAGCAACCACTTACAAATATAATTGCTGGAGAAAGACTGTAAATGTCTCCCAGCTATTATTGGTATTAATCCACAGGCATAATAATTTACTTTTCCACACATAATGATTGAAATAGAGATCAGAAAACAGGGGCTCAAACTTTCTACAAAATTATGAATGAATGTGACTTACTTGCCTTTAGACGGTTCTACTTGGAGGAAATTCAGCTCATGTATACCTATTTCTGTCTTTATAAAGGCCTTTAGCAAGCTAGCTGCTACATTCATGTTCATACTGACAGCTTACCAAATAAAAATATACATCTATTTATGTAGCAAAGTAGGTGTAAATCTGAGTCGTGCAAAGGGTAACATTATTGCCAGAAAACCATTAAGTATTTGAATATAGTAGGATTATGAAGAACGGATTGTGACTTGTAAAATACATTGGCCTCATACCAACACTTTTCTTGAACACTGCATATTGCCTTGTATTCCCCTTATGATTTTCCCTGTATATTTCCTCTGAGATATAAAAAAACTGTTTCCATAGTGTTTTGAATTGGTCTTCTTTCCAATCATTTCAATTTAAACTCATCCAAAACTCTGGTGCCCACATTTTAACTCACACCAAGTCCCATTCACCTATCACTCCTGTGATCGCAATGTGCCAATTTTGAAATTATCATCCTTGTTTTCAAATCCCTCCATGGCTTCATTCCCCCCCCCATCTCTGTGATCTCCTTAAATCCTACAACGTTCCAAAGTATCTATGCTCTTCCAATTCTGGCTTCTTAAACATCCCTGATCTTAATCACGCCAACATTGATGGCCATGTCTTCAGCTGCTGAGGCCCTAAACTCTGAATTCCTTTCCTAAGCCTCTCAGTCTCTCCATTCCCCTTAAGAGACTCCTTGAAACTTATCACTTTAACATCAAAAGAAAATGAGAAAGCAGAAAATGCTAGAAATACTCAACACGTCTGGCAGCATCTGCGGAGAGGGGAATAGACACATTTTAAATGAGTTGAGGGTTTCTGCTTCTACTACCCTTTCAGTCAGTGGCCAGAATTTTCCTGTCGGCAATTTGGGGGCGGGGCCCGCTCACCAACTGGAAAATAATGCGGGATGACGTCGGGAGAAACCCCTGACATCATCTCGGTCCATTTAAATATTGAGGAAGGCGGGCGGACAGCGAAATCAGCTGTCCGCCCACCGACCTGTCAATGGCCAATTAAGGCCATTGACAGGCTAATTAAGATCATTAAAGACCCAGCCCGTCCAACTTTAAGGTTGACGGGCAGGCCAGGAGCCCCAGTGGGCTCCTGATAATACATGAAACCTCATCCACTGGCGGGATGAGGTTTCATGTCCGTTTTTTTAAAGTTTAATAAAGTTTATGTCCTTTTTATTAACATGTCCCATCTCGTGTGCCATTGTCACATGAGGGGGACATGTTAATAATTTTTATATTTTTCTATTTCTAATGTTTTTTACACTGTCAGTGATCTCCCTGAGACAGCACTTAGTCTCAGGGAGCAGTGCGCTCTTTCGCGCGCATGCATGAAAGAGCGCACTTTGACAGCTGGGGAATCCCTCCACCCCCCGCACTTCCTGTCAAGCAGGCCGCTGGACGGGCCTTAATTGGCCCGCCCGGGCCCCATTTCGGCGGCGGAGTTCGGTTGCCCACCCGCCCATCAAGGTAAGAATTCTGGCCATTGAGTTTTAGACCCCTACAACCCTCTGGGTGAAAAAAGCTTTCCTCTTCTCCCCGCTAATCCTTCTACCAATCAATTTAAATCTATGCCCCCTAGACACTGACCTCTCTGCTAAAGTAAATAGACCCTCCCCATCCACTCTTTCCAGGCCCCTGTCAATTTTGTACATCTCAGTCAAATCTCCCCTCTCAGCCTCCTCCGTTCTGAGGAAAACAACGCCAGCCCATCTGATTTTTCCTCATAGCTGCGATTTTCCAGTTCTGGTGTTATGATCCCTGCTGAGGTTATCCCTGGACAAGGCTGATCCCAGCTTGATAGATCCCAACTTTTATTTGTTGTTTACATACGTGGAGAGTGGCTACTGAACAGAGTCACAGACGTCAGCTGATGAACTTTTAACAAAAGAATAAAACATTTATTTAAGAAGAAAAGGTGAACTATATTACAATACTCTTGCACCCTGTTCTGGAAGCCTTTTGCCTTTCTGTGTTCCCCAAACAAGCTTCTCCTTATCTTTTTTAATCACTTCCATCATTATACTTCCATTTTTACTTCCTTGTTGATAACTCTGCCTCTTAGCTACAAAAAGGAAATTAAAAAACTCAATCAATTTTCTCTTTTTATTATAATTTGACCAAATGTCAAAAAGATTAACTGCAGTATAAGTGTGAGGTGTAAGCTTTCTGGCATATAGATTTTACATGGTATCGCATAGCCTTACGGGCCAGAATTTTCATGTCGGTGTGTGGGGGCGGGCCCAGCAAGCCGACGGGTCAAATGACACACGGTGATGTCAGGCATGCATCCCGACGTCACCGCACGTCATTCAGATCTTTTGTTCACCGGGCGCGCACCGAAGGCAGCTGCGCACCCGTCAAACTGTCAAAGGTCTGTTATGGCCATTAAAAAACCAATTAAAGCAGTTATCAATGCTACCCGGCCAATGCTGCCCCACAGGCAGAAAATTCTGCCCACAGTGTTTTTATGCACAGGACCAAGCTATTCAGCCCAGCTGGACCATGCCAGTGTTTACGCTTTACATGACACTATTCGAGCCCTTCTTCATTTAACCTCATCAATATATCCTTCTATTCTTTTCTCCCTCATCTTTTATCTAGCTTAAATGCATGTTAGTTGGCTCAACAACTATTTATAGGAGCAAGTTCCACATTCTACCCACTTTGCATTAAGAAGTTTCTCCTGAAGTCCCCATTGGATTTATTAGTGACTATCTTATATTTATGGCCCCTAGTCTGGTCTTGACTGCATCTTCTCCATGTCTACCCTATTAAACCCTTTCATAAATTTAAAGGCCCCTATCAAGTCATTCCTCAGTCTTCTCCTTTCTACAGAGAAGAGACACGACCTCTTCAATCTTTCTTGATATGTATCACATCTCAGTTCTGGTAGCATTGGGTTAATTTTTTTTTCACCATTGTGCCTCTATATCCTTTTTAAACATATAGACCATAACTGTTCACAGTACTCCAAGTGTGAACCAACCAGGCCTTTTATATAAAATTAACATAATTTCTCTGCGTTTCAATATCTTTCCAGAAATAAATCCCAATGCTTTGTTTGTTCCTTTTTATATTTTGCTACTCCTACTGATTTGTGCATCTGGACTTCCAGATCGATCTGTTCCTCCACCCCATTTAGGCACTTTGATTTTTGGCCACATGTCACATGTGTAGAGTCATAAGAACTCTCCCCACTTTCTCCCCAACTTCTAAAAATGTCTGACCGAATCAGATTTTAATTCTGGGGCGGCAGGCTATATTAGGAGTCGGGCTGGGTGACCCTGGGACGAGTGCAGAGGATGCTGGTGCAGAGGTAGACAGGGCAGAAGGTCTGCCTCAGTGAACCAGTGCTGTATCAACGGCTTTAAAAAAAAGAGAAAAACATAAAGTAGACCTCCAGCCCTCACCCCTCACACCCCCTCACATCCCCACAAAGGAAGGTGGTTGTGGTTGTTGGAAATCAGTCATCTCAGCTCCAAGACATCACTGCAGGAGTTCCTCAGGGTAGTATCCTAGGCCCAGCCATCTTCAGCTGCTTCATCAATGACCTTCTTTCCATCATAAAGTCAGAAGTGGGGATGTTCGTTGATGATTGCACAATGTTCAGCTCCATTTGCAACTCCTCAGTTATTGAAGCAGTCCATGTCCAAATGCAGCAAGACCCGGACATAGAAACATAGAAATATACAAAATAGGAGCAGGAGTAGACCATTCAGCCCTTCGAGCCTGCTCTGCCATTCATTATGATCATGGCTGATCATCCAACTCAATAGCCTGCTCCCGCTTTCTCCCCATAACCTTTGATCCCTTTCGCCCCAAGAGCTATATCTAACTCCTTCTTGAAAACATACAATGTTTTGGCCTCAACTCTTTCTGTGGTAGCGAATTCCACAGGCTCACCACTCTCTGAGTGAAGAAATTTCTCCTCATCTCAGTGGACAATATCCAAGCTTGGGCTGACAAGTGGCAACTAACATTCATACCACACAAGTGCCAGGCAATGATCATCTCCAACAAGAGAGAATCCAACCATTGCCCCTTGATGTTCAATGGCATTACCATCACTGAATCCCCCACTATCAACATCCAGGAGGTTACCATTTACCAGAAACTGAACTGGACTAGCCGTATAAATACTGTGGCTACAAGAGCAGGTCAGAGGCTAGGAATCGTGTGAAGAGTAACTCACCTCCTGACTCCCCAAAGCCTGTCCACCATCTACAAGGCACAAGTCAGGAGTGTGATGGAATACTCTCCACTTGCCTGGATAAGTGCTGCTCCCACAACACTCAAGAAGTTTGACACCATCCAGGACAAAGCAGCCTGCTTGATTGGCACTACGTCTATAAACATTCACTCCCCCCACCACCGATGCACAGTAGCAGCAGTATGTACTATCTACAGGATGCACTGCAGGAATTCGCCAAGGCTCCTTAGATAGCACCTTCCAAACCCACGACCACTACCACCTAGAAGGACAAGAGCAGCAGACAGATGAGAACACTGCCACTTGGAAGTGCCCCTCCAATCAACTCACCATCCTGACTTGGAAATGTATCACCGTTCCTCCACTGTCGCTGGGTCAAAACCCTGGAACTCCCTCCCTAACAGCACTGTGGGTGTACCTACATCACATGGACTGCAGTGGTTCAAGAAGGCAGCTCACCACCACCTTCTCAAGGGCAACTAGGGATGGGCAATAAATGCTGGCCCAGCCAACGAAGCCCACATCCTGTGAATGAAAATAAACACTCTCCCCATGCCCCATCCATGCCAATTCATGCCAACCTATGCCTCCTACCCATTCCCATATATTCCCTTACACCCTCCACACCAACCTTTGGCCTCCACCCACCCCAATGACCCTTTATAGTCTTATGACAACTTATCAACCCCTGCCAACCCATGCTCCTCCCCCCAAGACCCTTTGTCCTTACACCTCCCATGACAACTCACCCAGTATCCACAATGTGCAGACCTTGAGAACCCTGCTGAGCTTAAATAAAATAAAGTTCCAAGTGTTTATTGTAGACTTTATTTTAGGAAAAAAATTAATTCAGAAAACCAAATTATTACATTTACCTTCTTTCAACTACATTAACCTTATAACAACAAACACTTCATTCAGTTGGATAATCCCTTATAATAACAAGCCTCGCAATTCATAGTTCAACTCAAAGAGTCCATAGCCACTTGGAGCTGTCAATCAAACTATGAAATGGTAGGCACCCCACTGTGAAATTGGACAGTTGTGAAATTAGTCATGCAGCACTAATCCAGTAATGGTAACCCTATGGTTTATGCCAACAGACAGTGTAAAATAGCAAACAATCACTTTTTTAACAATCCGGACAGTCTTTTCAGAGTTAAAGGGCAGGGGTTTTAAATGCCTTAACAGCTTGACAGCTTCCTTTGGCAGTTCATCTTGACACTTTTAATACTTGTTTCTGACAGTTTAAATGAGGTTATGCCCTTTTTATGCACATTCATGCCTAATTTTAAGGGTCCCAAAGAGCAACTTACCTTCCCCAAAGAGCAACTTCCCTTCCCTAAAGGATGGCCGGGACCATATCCAAAGGCATGCTTTATCTCTCCAAAAGCGCACCCTAGTTATCCAAAAGTATCCACAAAGTTCAGACCTCTTCCTACCGGGTCTACTCCACACACATCAGATTTCAGACACCGCTCACACCAAAATCACACAAGAGTGGAGGCAGCCCCTGACTTCTATGGGCAGCAGCTTCCCCAAAACGCGCGTGCGTAAAGCCCAACCTGGGCCCATTGCCGCCCCTTGAAAAAGGTAGGTGCCGTGTCCAGGGGCAGGACTTGTGGATTCATGCCTCTTCCACAATTTTTGCCACAATTTAGAGGCTCTATGTCACTGCAAAATTCAGGCTTTTATTTTCTGGGAAGCATATGACCTCCCTATTCTTCTTCCCAGAATGTACCACCTAACACTGACCTATATTGAGGTTATATGGCCAGAATTTGACGCCATAAGATATATTCAATTCAGTTTAAATGAATAAATTTATAAAAAAGACAAATTTCATCCTATGCAAATAGTTTCTACATTCTGAACCTAAAAGTGCAGTGAATTCAGAGTGAGAGAAATTTCATGAAGCTAACACTTGTCATAAACTCCAGAAGGATATCTGTGGATGCCTCAGTTTTCAGCCATTTATATTGAAGTTATAGCAGGGGGTTAGTGGAATGGCAAGGCCAGACTCAGATGCCTTCCACAAATCACTTTTATCACCTCGCAAATAAAGCGACTGAAAACCTAGCTTATCTTTCAACCCTTGCCTGCAGGAACAGCAAATTCTGAACTTGGTATAGGCTGGCTAATGTTAGTGACACTGTTTTTGGAGTTGCTAGAAAACAGAGAACATGTGGGGGGCGGGTGGGTTGATGTTGAGGGCCCTATCAGAAAAGTGAGCTGCACTCTGAACACAACTATATATAAAGACTGTGACCTGGCAAGCTTCTCCATTTTCAGGAGGACTCATAATTCAAATGAAATGGGGAAAAAACATTTTCTCATTGATGGACGTTTTTAAAAAAAATTGATATACTATGTGAAGCCTGAAGCATTAGTACAGGACAGCACCAAACTTTAAAAGAGTAAGAAAGACGATGATCTAATTCAGTAACTATGGGCAGAATTTTACCATCAGTGAGCTGGGGGCGGGGCCTGCTCGCCGACGCGAAAATGACGCGGGATGACATCGTGGGGAACCCCCAACATCATCCCACCCCATTTAAATATTCAAGAAGGCGGGGGCACAGCGCGATCAGCTGTCCACCCACCGACCTGTCAATGGCCAATTGAGGCCATTGACAGGATAATTAAGCCAATTAAAGGCCCCAACCTTAAGGTTGGCGGGCAGGTCAGGAGCCCCAGCGGGCTTCTGAAAAAACATGAAACCTCATCCACCGGCGGGATGAAGTTTCATGTCTGTTTTTAAAAAGTTTAATAAAGTTTTTGTGACATTTATTAACATGTCCCATCTCGTGTGACTTTGTCACATGAAGGGGACATGTTAAAAAAAAATTTATTTTTCTATTTTTAAAGTTTCAAACACTGTCAACGCTCTCCCTGAGGCAGCACTTAGTCTCAGGGAGATGTGCAGTCTTTAGTGTACATGCACGAAAGAGCGCACTCTCGCATTTGGGGAATCCCCCCTACTCGGTGGCGGGCAGGCAGGCCGCTGGGTGGGCCTTAATTGGCCCACCCACTCAAAATGGCGGCAGGGCCCATTTCGGCGGCGCGATCGGCTGCCTGCCCGCCACCGAGTCGGTGGGGCCCGCCCGCCCATCAAGGGCAAAATTCTGCCCTATGGGTCTGTGATGAGGAACAAAGGTTAAGAGAGGGATGAAACTTCCATTATAAGAACAATTTGTTATCATTGTCATCTGGCACTTGAATCCAATAATGAGAATTTTAACTAATGAAATGGAAAAAGAAAGAAAGAAATGTCTTAAATCATGAAGCCCATAATGGTACAAACTCCCACTGTCAAGAGAACACTTCTGAATGTACAGCACTCTGTATCATAGGTTCTTTATATCCATCGCACTGGTGATCTTTGGTTGCCTGGCAGGACTTAGAATTCACACAAGCAAGTCATACAATCATTTATAGTTTCAAGGTGGACCATCTCACATTCACTCAATGCTCTCATCCAGTTGCCTGATCACGATCTTACAAAATTCCATCCAATGTGACCTTGATTGTCAGCTAGCCGCAAGCCCCAGAATTTAAAACCAACTTCAGATCAAGTACTCAACCAGATAAGCGACAAGTCACATGGAAAACATGTTTGTACTGTTGCATACTGTCAGCAAAAAGAAGCAAGTACTGCCAGGCATTCTTAGGAAGAGAAATTGTACTGAGAGAGCTTACTGCAAGCATCAGCATGAATTCTAAAAGAAGCACAATTTGACATTGACACTCTAACTGCGGAAGAGCGGGATGGTGGATTACCGGAGTTTCATGCCTGAACCAGTCATAATTCCCTGGTCAGGTTACTTACATGAGAGAGGCAGGTGCTCATGCCAAAATGGGGTGTTCACGAGGTCTTGCAGAAATAGCTGTGTTGCCCAATTAAAGCAACTACTGATAGATCTGGCAGAAGATGACAGAGTGGAGCACAGATGGGTCCCTTTCTTAGGAGACTACTTTCTTTACAGCAACTGTGTGCTCTGCTACCACCCCAAAAAAAAAAAATGGGACTTTTGAGGTCAGAGTGTTCATAAATACTTGTAAGATTTATCATTATCAAGTGCTTTTCAATCACTTAAGTTCTTTATTCTGTAATTCCCTCCCTCTAGCCATCTCTCTTCCTCGTTTAGGCTATTCTTAAAATCCACTTCTTTGGTTAAGCTTTTGGTCACCATTTCTAATATCTCCTTCTTTGGCTCAACATTCACTTTATTTTTGCTTATACACTTTGTGAAGAGCCTTGGCATTCAAATGGTGCTATATATGTGCCAGTTGTTCAGTGCCAGTGCCCTCGAATATAGTAAAGGAAGGACCCAGACTAAATCTTTAAAGCAAACATCTAAATTTATACTGTGGCTCATCATGAAAGAATTCACATGGTGTTATGTGGGCAATATGCCAGTCATTTTGAGAACAGCAAAAATCCTCAAACAGAAATTTGGTAGTTTAGCAGTGAATCTGTTTTGTGGTGCTAGTGATGAGAAAGAAATGTTGCCAGGGTAACAGAATAACTCTGCTCTTATAAAGACAAGCAAAATACTGAGGATGTTGGAAATTTGAAATAAAAACAGAAAATTCTGGGAAAACTCAGGAGGCCTGACAGCATCTGTGGGGAGAGAAACAGAGTTAACGTTTCGAGCCCGCATGACATAGAAACATAGAAAGTAGGAGCAGTAGTAGGCCATTCAGCCCTTCGAGCCTGCTCTGCCATTCATTATGATCACGTCTGATCATCCAACTCAATAGCCTGCTCCCGCTTTCTCCCCATATCCTTTGATCCCTTTCACCCCAAGAGCTATATCTAACTCCTTCTTGAAAACATACAATGTTTTGGCCTCAACTACTTTCTGTGGTAGCGAATTCCACAGGCTCACCACTCTCTGGGTGAAGAAATTTCTCCTCATCTCAGTCCTAAATGGTCCACCCCGTATCCTCAGACTGTGACCCCAGGTTCTGAACTCCCCCGCCATCAGGAACATCCTTCCTGCATCTATTCTGTCTAGTCCCATTAGACTCTCCTGAAGAAGAGTTAAAAACTTAGGGCAGAGTTTTGCCCTTGGTGGACGGGCTTGGTGGGGTGGGCGGGGGCGGTTGGGGGGCCAACTGCCACCCAATATCAGCACCGGACCGCGGTTTCACACTGGAGGGCCAATTAAGACCCGCCCAGCGTGAAACGCTGCCTGTGAGGTGGAGGGGGGGGGGGGGGGGGGGCGGCGGTTGAGAAGGGCAAGCTGGTCAAGTGCGAACTTTGCACATGAGCGCGAGTGAGCGCTTCATAATCTTCCTGAGGCACAGAGCTGCCTCAGGGAGATAAAGCATTGTTAAAAAAAGAAAATAAAGAAATGTAATAAAACATGTCCCCTCGTGTGACTCTGTTATTAATTCAATTGTAAAACTTTTATTTTAGTTTTATTTGCTTTTGGAAACCGCATCCCGTCCATGGATGAGGTTTCCAAAAAAATGCAAAGGCCACTTAGCCTTTTTGCCTACCCGTCAACAGTCAGGTTGGACGGGCAGCAAAAAATTTAGTTTAAAAACAAAAAACTGCAGACGCTGGAAATCCAAAACAAAAACAGAAACACCTGGAAAAACTCAACAAGTCTGGCAGCATCGGCGGAGAAGAGCACAGTTGACGTTTCGAGTCCTCATGGCCCTTCAACAGAACTAAGTAGAAATAGGAAAGGGGTGAAATATAAACTGGTTTAAAGGGGGGGGGGGGGGGCGCGGGGAAGGGTTGTTGGGACAAGCAAGCAGTGATAGGAGGAGATAACCAAAAGAGGTGTTGAAGGTGGTGATATTATCTAAAAGAATGTGCTAATTAAGATTGGAGAGTAGGACAAGCAAGGTAGCTCTAGTGGGGGTGGGGTGAAATAAACCATGGGTAGAATACATTTAAAAATAATGGAAATAGGTGGGAAAAGAAAAATATATATAAATTATTGGAAAAAACAAAAGGGAGGGGGAAGAAACGGAAAGGGGGTGGGGATGGAGGAGAGAGTTCATGATCTAAAATTGTTGAACTCAATATTCAGTCCGGAAGGCTGTAAGGTGCCTAGTCAGAAGATGAGGTGCTGTTCCTCCAGTTTGCGTTGAGCTTCACTGGAAGAATGCAGCAAGCCAAGGACAGACATGTGGGCAAAAGAGCAGGGTGGTGTGTTAAAATGGCAAGCGACAGGGAGGTCTGGGTCATTCTTGCCAACAGACCTTCTGCAAAGCGATTGCAGAACACCTTCGGTCTGTCCGCAAGAGCTACCTTGCTTGTCCTGCTCTCAATCTTAATTAGCACATTCTTTTAGATAATATCACCACCTTCAACACCTCTTTGTTCTTCTGTCTGTGACATCTTTTGGTTATCTCCTCCTATCACTGCTTGCTTGTCCTAACAACCCTTCCCACCCCCACCCCCCACCCCTCCCCTTAAACCAGCTTATATTTCACCCCTTTCCTATTTCTACTTAGTTCTGCTGAAGGGTCATGAGGACGCGAAACGTCAACTTTGCTCTTCTCGGCCGATGCTGCCAGACCTGCTGAGTTTTTCCAGGTATTTCTGTTTTTGTGTTGAAAAATTTAGTTTAATTGATTATTTAATGGCCTTAACCAGGCTTTTTAATTGTAGGCGGGCACGCTGCCAACTCCGGCGCATGCCTGCCAACCGAACTACCGCACGACTGCTTGTTGACATCGTCACACTCGGCCGATGTCAACACGTGTCATTTCACGCTCGAGTGGGCAGGATGGGCGCCCACCCGCCAAGCGAAAATCTTTGCCCATAGAAACATAGAGAAATAGAAGCAGGAGTAGGTCATTCAGCCCTTCATGCCTGCTCCGCTATTCAATGTGGTCATGGCTGGTCCTGGCTGATCCTCTATCTCAACCGCCTTACTCCTGCTCTCTCCCCATATCCTTTGATGCCTTTAGAGTCCAGAAATCTATTTCCTTCTTAAATATATTCAGTGACTTGGCCTCCACAGCCTTTCTGTGGTAGAGAATTCCATAGGTTCACCACCCTCTGAGTGAAGAAGTTTCTCCTCATCTCAGTCCTAAATGGCCTACCTTGTATCCTGAGATTGTGACCCCTTGTTCTAGATACCCCCAGCCAGGGGAAGCATCATCCCTGCATCCAGTCTATCCAACCCTGTCAGAATTTTATACGTTTCAATGAGATCCCCTCTCATTCATCTGAACTCCAGGGAATACTGGCCTAGTTGGCCCAATCTCTCCTCATATGCCAATCCTGCCATCTGAGGAATCTGAACCACAAAGGTTTACTCTGTTGGAACAGGCAAACCAGATGTCACTTTGACATCCAATTTTAACATTTTAATTACATTTGTCTTCACAACTTTCGACTTTCCTTTCTCTATAATTGAACCAATTGGCTGTGTAGGTGCAGAATGATACAGACCAGGAGATATCAAGTCTGCTCCCTGATCTTTGCACAGAGCATCTGAACCAAGACATCAGTTGAACTCAGATCCAGCGCAACCACTAGCTGAAATAGGCAGTCACCTAGGGCATCAAGATTTAGTGGGAGGGTGGCAAAAAACTGACAGCTTTTTAAAATAATCAGAACTGACCATCAAGCAATTGTTTCCAGGACTGTCACTCTGGAGATCTTCCCTCCGCAGCTTCCAACCTCATAGTCTCCCAACCTCGGACCTCCTCTACCTTCTACCTCCTCCCCAAAATCCACAAACAGGACTGTCCTGGCAGACTGATCGTGTCAGCCTGTTCCTGCCCCACGGAACTCATTTCTTCCTATCTTGACTCCGGTCTCTCTCCCCTTGTCCAGTCCCTTCCCACCTACATCCGTGATTTCTCTGATGCCCTACATCATATCAACAATTTCCAGTTCCCTGGCCCCAACCGCCTCCTCTTCACCATGGACGTCCAATCCCTCTACACCTCCATCCCCCACCGGGATGGTCTGAGGGCTCTCTGCTTCTTCCTTGAACAGAGGCCTGAATAATCCCCATCCACCACCACTCTCCTCCATCTGGCTGAACTTGTTCTCTCACTGAACAGTTTCTCCTTAAACTCGTCTCGCTTCCTCCAAATAAAAGGTGTGGCTATGGGTACCCGCATGGGCCCCAGTTATGCCTGTTTCTTTATGGTGTATGTGGAATATTCCTTGTTTCAGTTCTACTCAGGCCCCCTCCCGCAACACTTTCTCTGGTACATCGATGATTGCTTCGGTGCTGCTTCATGCTCTCGTCTTGAACCTGGAAAAATTTATTAATTTTGCTTCCAATTTCCACCCCTCCATCACTTTCACTTGGTCCATCTCTGACACTTCCCTGCCCTTCCCTGACCTCTCTGTCTCAATTTCTGGTGATAGATTGTCCACCAATATTCATTACAAGCCTACCAACTCCCACAGCTACCTCGACTACAGCTCCTCACACCCCGCTTCCTGTAAGGGCTCCATCCCATTCTCTCAGTTCCTTCGCCTCTGTCGTATTTGTTCCGATGATGCCACTTTCCAAAACAAAGCTTTGGACATGTCTTCCTTCTTCCTTAACCGAGGTTTCCCACCCACGGTGGTTGACAGGGCTCTCAACCCATCTCCTGCGCCTCTGTGCTCACACATTCCTCTCCCTCCCAGAACCATGATAGGGTCCCCCTTGTCCTCACTTTTCATCCCACCAGCCTCTGCATTCAAAGGATCATCCTCCACCATTTCTGCCAACTCCTGCATGGTGCCACCACCAAACGCATCTTCCCTTCACCCCCCCTGTCGGTATTCCATAGTGACCATTCCCTCCGGGACACCCTGGTCCACTCCTCCATCACCCCCTATACCTCAACCCCCTCCCACAGCACCTTCCCATGCAATTGCAGAAGGTGCAACACCTGCCCCTTCACTTCCTCCTTCGTCACCATCCAAGGGCCCAAACACTCCTTTCAAGTGAAGCAGCACTTCACTTGCACTTCCCTCAATTTAGTCTACTGCATTCGCTGCTCCCAATGCGGTCTCCTCTACATTGGAGAGACCAAACGCAGACTGGGTGATTGCTTTGCAGTACACCTTCAGTCTGTCTGCAAGCATTACCCAGACCTCCCTGTTGCTTTCCATTTCAATACTCCACCCTGCTCTCATGCCCACATGTCTGTCCTTGGCCTGCTGCAATGTTCCAGTGAAGCTCAACACAAACTGGGGGAACAGCACCTCATCTTCCGACTAGGCACTTTACAGCCTTCTGGACTTAACATTGAATTCAACAACTTCAGATCATGAACTCTTTCCTACACCCTCCCCTCTTTTTGATCCCTTTTTTTCAATTATTTATTTTTTAATTTTTATATATATATTTTTCTCACCTATTTTTATTATTATTATTTTTTAAATTTATTTCCATTTTTATTCAGTGTTTTACCCCCACCTTTTAGCCTTTTTTGATCCTTTTTCCCACACCATCCCCTCTCCCTACCCTACCCCCACTAGGGCCATCTGACATTTGCTCATTCTGCTTTCTACTCTTAATGTCACCATTAGCACCTCCTTTAGCCAGTATCACCACCATCAACACCCCTTCGACCTTTTGTTTATGATATATTTTGCAATCTCTCCTTTGCCTCCACCTATCACTGGTCTTCTAACCAGTTTCACCTGTCCTACCCCCCTTAAACAGTATATATTTCATCATGTTTTTACTTCTCTTTAGTTCTGAAGCAGAGTCATACGGCCTCAAAATGTTAACCCAGCCTTTCCACAGATGCTGTCAGACCTGCTGAGTTTTTCCAGCACTTTTTGTTTTTCAATCAGAACTGAAAGCTGGTCAGAAACCTACAAAACTGCCTGAAGGTCAGAAGCAGCAGTTCCCAGTCTCTGACAGCTGCTGAGAGTGGGAACTGACTGCAGAGCTGTGAGTCCAAACATAAATCTGTCTCTCTTTGTTCGTGTGTTCTGTGCAAAGGAGTTGCATGCTCTGTCACAGCTTCTCAAGAACACACTGCACTTGAACATGTTGGAAAAGTTGAATGAGTGCAGGGAGGAAACAGGTTTTCAGTTACATGTTAGCAGTTTGGAGGAGGCTAGAACTGAGCCAAAGGGAGGGAAAAAAAGACTTTCCAAGGGAAAATACTCTACCCTGGAGTCAATACATAACCAATGCCCATTTTTTTAGGCAGCAATATCAATGAATTTACAATGCCCATTTCCTGGCTGTTTATCCTGGCTAAACTTGTTACAGTATTATATCTTCAAATTAGTATAAATTAAAATCTGTTGTTCCTTGTTTTAATTTTTGTAATTAATTCAGCTTTATCTTCTACTGAAACTCATTGCACCTGCATCTCTAAAACTATAAAGATGCCATCTTATTTCTGGCTAACTTTAACATTCTTCTAATTTAATTTCTCACAAAATCATGGGGTCATTATTGTACTTGAAGAGTCCGAAAAAACATTTACATTTTGCAGTAGACCATCATTATTCCCAGGAGGAAATATATTCATGTTTAACCAAACTGGATTATTGTTGCTGCAATGACTGAAATTGGGTAGAAATTAACACAATAGCCCTGTGCTGTAGCTTGTATTTGGACGAAGTAAGCACTGTGGGGAAGATTACTGTATTAATGACATGGCACGTGCATTGCAGTCTCTCCCTACATGCACACACAGGAAACTAAAAAAAAAAGCAGTTTCAGATCAGTTGAAGCCAGGATTACAGAGAGGCTGGACAGTAGAGGGACGGATAGCAAGTCCCAAACTAAAGTTGAGGACATCTGCCTGGAGAAGCAGGACAGGAGAAGGAACTTCAGAAGCAAGTTCCAGAAACTAAAGAAGAAAGCCCCAAAATCCAGGGAAGTGGAACAGGAAAGGCCCCAAGAGGACAGTCTAGTCAAAGGGCAGGGACAGTAATCTGGAAAAGATCCTGTTCTGTGGGACTGAAAGTAAAGGGCAGAGAGTAAGGCTCCAAACTTCAAGCTTAAGGAGAAGAAAGCTGCAGGATGCAGATTTAAAGCAATATAGGCATGCACAAAGCCAGGAGTTCCAAAGAGACAGCTGAAGGTCCGTAGCTCTCTACTACGGGCGTGTGAAGGAGTGGTGTTCTGTTGCCACGGCTGAGTATTTAAGAGAGGGTGCATGGAAGGAAGTTTGAATGCACGTGGCGATCCAGGGGAGAGGAACATTGGAAGGAGAGTTCAAAACCCTGGAGGCATATCTTTGTGGAAGGCGTCTGAGAACAAGCATCATTTGAGAGAAGATTCCAAAACGAGTTCTTCGAGAGTGGAGATTGGAAACCCTCATGTGAAAGACGGAGTTCAGTCAGACCAGTTGACTTACTGTGTTACAAGTGTCTGGGGGGAGTTGAAGAGGGATCCATAGCATCTGTTTGTGGCATCTGTCACTTGGTTTCAGTGTGGTGTTCCTGATCACAGGTCACCTATTGGTTTACATGGACTGTGTACTTACTGTGAACATTAGAGTATAAGATAGCTTTTGTAACTTGTGTTATCCTTACAAATATGTACATATCTGTAAAGGTATAGTTGCGGGTGAAGGATTATTGTAATATAGTTCGTCTTTTCTTGTTTAATTAAAGTTTTATTCCTCTGTTAAAAGTTCATCAGCTGACTCCTGTGCCTGTGTTCATTAGCCACTCTCCATGTATCGAAACAAAAAATAAAAGTTAGGATCTATCAAGCTGGGTTCCACCTTGAGATCTGGTTTGTCCAGGGGTAACATCAGCTGGGATCATTGCAAAAGAGATAGATAAAGGGTGAGACAGAAGGAGAGAGAGACAGAGATAGAGAGTAAGAGAGAGATAATGGGAAGGTGAGATATAGAACAATCCCTTAAGGACTGCACACAAAATCTGTGTAAAACAAGGATTTCTACAAAGACAGCTGGATTCCTTCATTACCAGATTCTTAAAGAAAGAAAGTTATTGTTTAGAGACATTAGAATCATGCTTGAAAATATACCAAAGCTGGGAAACAATGGGGGGTGGGGGGGAATGTTAGTTTGCCTGTATTTGCATTTTCCTGTCTCCCTCCACCCGAGTGCCAGCAAACCAACTGCCCAGTCACACCGGTAAAATGAATTCACATTAATATTTCATTCATAAATTTAAATAATGACATTCAAAAATTAACTTCAAATAAGCATTGTGTTTTTAAGTTCACCTTACAAGTGAAACTTTTTCATACATTGGATCGAAATCAATTCGAAAATATAAATATAAAATAGCTACTTTAAAATTTTTTTTATTGTTTAAAAGTTGTTTGCCTATTCGACATGCATGGGGAATGGGTGATACCGGTTACTCAAAGCTGCCAGTTCCACATTGTCAACCAATCAGAAAGGTCCTGAGTGATCTTATGGTGATCATGGGTAGTTAAGAACAGATTGTGCTGGTGAAAAGTGACTGAAGCATTCTGGGAGAAGTCACCGCAGCCACCGCGACTCAGGAGGGAATCAAAGAGAAGGACTCTTGCACTCAACAGGAGGAAGAGCATCCAACAGAGGGCGCTGGTGAGAAGTGATTGAAGCATTCTGGGAGGTTTGGCTAAGATCAAGTGTAGTGTTGCAGGGGCGACACCATGGTCCTGCCATGGCAAGGTCGGGATGGAAGGGCGAAAACCAATCGCAATCCGAATTCATACCGTGGGTTACCTATCACCGTCCGAGTCACGGTGAACCACAGCGACGAAGGAGGATCACCTATGGATCGGGGCTTCTTCACCAGGAGGATCCTGTTGAAGGCGTGCGGCTTCCAAGCTACGGAGATCTTCACCCTGCACGACTCCCGCAAAGGTGGTTATTTTGACGTCACGTTCAAGCAAGTGGCAGACTGCGTCCGGCTCCTGAGGGTGTTCGAGGAGAAGAGAGACCTGCCGGAGATGAAGATCCTGACGGCGGAGCCGCACTTTTCTCTGCCGTTGCAACGGGAACGTGAGGTGATGGTGCATGTGTACAACCCCTTCGTCCCTGTCGCCGACGTGGTCACCTTCCTCACCAGGTACTTCGATAAGGTGGGGAGCGGCACTGAGATTCGAGACGACTTGGGGATCTGGACAGGCAAACGCCTGTTTAAGGTCACGCTAAAGACCGATGGTAAGGGAGCCATTTTCCACCCTCCTTCCAGTTTCGCAATCGGGGGAAACCGTGGCTACCTGGTCTACGCTGGGCAACCCAAGCATTGCCGCTCATGCGGCAAGGCTGGTCATGTGGCGGCCAACTGCAGCGCCTCCCTCTGCAAGATCTGCAAACAGGAAGGGCACCAGACAAAAGACTGCAAACAGGCCAAGTGCTGCAACCTGTGTGGCGAGGCAAGTCACCTCTACAGGACCTGCCCCAAACGCTGCCGTACTTACGCACAGGCAGCCAAAGCCGACCACGGGGAAGCAGAAGAAATGTTCCGTGTCACTCCAACCACCAAGGCCCCCAGGGAGCTCAACGGGACAAAGGAGGACACAGAGAGAGACAAGGTGGAGAAAGAGATTGAGGCAACAGAGAGCCAATCAACAGCACCACCCCCTGAACCTTCCAGTCCTCAGGACAGCGAATCAATGGAGGAGGAGGCAGCAGTGGAAAAGCAGCAGGGGGAGTGGCGGACGGTGAAGAACAAGAAAAGTAAGAGGGAGCGAAGAAGAAGCAAAGGCGTTTCCCAGAGAAGCGGCAAGAGGCGTCTCCCATCCGACACGGATGACAAGGGCAGCAGCTCTTCGGATGAGGAAGTGCCAGAGCGGCACCGACAGAAGAGGCGGCAAAGCTCCAGGGCGTTGGAGGACGAGACACCCGAGCTCCAGAAAATTGGAGACAACAAGGAGACCAACGCACCCCAACTTTGCCTGCAACCTGAGGAGGCCAGTGCACCACAGCCCCTGGAATCTGGGAGCAGTGAGGCAATCATCGCACCCCAGCTCCAGGAAGCCGGGAACAGCAACCCCCCAGAGGGGGTGAGTTTTGGAGAAGCTTCTCCAGCAAAGGTCATCTCAAAATCCGCTCACTACGTGAACCTCCAGATGCCACTGGAGCAGAACACGGCCAAGGAGATCTACCTCAGCCCATCCAAAGTGAAGGAATTTGAGCTCACTACGGGTATGAAGGAGCAGACTAAAGGTCTGGGACTCTCAGAGACAGTGGGTTTGGTAGGAGAATAAATGCTTTAATATGGGTTTAAAGATTGTATCCATAAATGTGCGTAGCATTAAATCTACTACGCGATGTGTTGCGACCTTGGACTACCTTGCCAAGGTCAAAGCTGACCTGTTGTTTCTGCAGGAGTGTGCGATACCGCACCTCAGCTCCTACAGGCAATGGTCACGATGGTGGTCCCACGGGCCATCGATCTGGTCGGGCGGAAACGACTCTCGTTCCTCCGGCCTGGGTATTCTGCTGCGGGGAGGCAACTTCACCGTCTCCGAGGTCAAGGAGGTGGTGGGCGGGCGACTCCTGGTAGCAGACGTAATGTACAAGAACGCTCCACTCCGGTTAATTAACGTGTACGGCCCGGCACAAGGGGCTGAGCGGCTGGAGGTTTTTCAGCAGCTCCCACTGCTGCTGGCGACCTCCAGGCCGGTCATTCTGGGCGGGGACTTCAACTGCATCATCGATGCGGCTGGACGATCCGGCAGGGCCGGAAGCAGATTGGACGCTACGTCCAGATCCCTGATGGAAACAGTTAAGGATGCCAAGCTGCACGACGTCTTCAGCAACCCTGCAGACGGAGCGCAGCGTAGATACACCTGGTCGCGGCCAGACGGGTCCATTCGTTCCAGGATAGACTTCCTGTTTGTGTCCCGTGCATTCACAGTCAGATCCACCGAGGTCAAGCCGGTGTTCTTCTCTGACCACTGCCTCCTACTGGCGGACTGCCACTTGGAGGAAGACCTGAGGGTGGGCAGGGGGGCATGGAAGCTAAATGTGCAACTGCTGACCCCAGAGAACATTGAGGAGCTCAAGAGGGATTACAAAGGTTGGAGAACCGTGAAACCCCTCTTTGAGTCCCTGACACACTGGTGGGAAGTGATCAAGGGAAGCATCAAGAGGTTTTTCATCCGCAAAGGCACCCAGAAAGCTAGAAAGGAACAGAGGGAAATGTCCCGACTCCAGGAAAAGATGCAGAATCTGCTCCGGCTGCGGTCGATGGGGGTCGATGTCAAGGAGGAGCTCCAAGAGGTGAAGGGCCAGCAAGCCTCGCACTTTGCCTCGGAGGCCTCCAAGATCATCTTCCGTTCCAGAGTCCGCTCCGTGGAGCAGGATGAGACGTGCTCACGTTTCTTCTTCCAAAAGGTACACAGAGAGCGCTCTGTGATCAGCAGCCTGAAGGAAGAAGACGGCTCAGTAAAGTCATCACGGTCCGACATTCTGAGGATCAGCAAATCCTTTTATGCCGGACTGTATGACGTGAAGCCCACGGACAGCACGGCCTCCCAGTCCTTCCTGTCCTCTATCACGGAGGTCCTAGACCACAGTACGCGGGAGAGCCTAGACAAACCGCTAACTCCTGACGAACTGACTAAGGCCCTCGAGTCCTTCGAGAAGAGTAAAACCCCCGGAAGCGACGGCCTGCCGGCGGAGTTGTATTCGGCTCTGTGGGACTTGATCGGCCCAGACCTGCTAGAAGTGTACGAGAGTATGCTCCTGGCCGGCAGCATGTCAGAATCCATGAGGAAAGGCATCATCACCCTCATCTACAAGCACAAGGGGGAAAGGGAGGAAATTAGAAATTGGCGACCCATTTCACTGTTGAATATGGACTATAAGATTCTGTCCAAGGTCATCGCCAACCGGGTCAAATCCGCTCTGGAATTGGTGATTCACCCTGACCAGACCTGCTCTGTGCCAGGCAGGAAGATCTCTGACAGCCTGGCGCTGCTCAGGGATACGATTGCCTATGTACAGGACAGGGGTGTGGATACCTGCCTCATCAGCTTGGATCAGGAGAAGGCCTTTGACAGAATATCGCACACCTACATGGGGGATGTGCTCTCCAAAATGGGCTTTGGGGAGGGAATTCGAAATTGGATCCAACTGCTCTACACTAACATCAGTAGCGCAGTCTCAATCAATGGGTGGGAAACAGATAGCTTTCCGATTAAATCTGGAGTCAGGCAGGGCTGCCCTCTCTCGCCTGTCCTTTTTGTGTGCTGCATAGAACCCTTTGCCGAGTCCATCAGGAAGGATCCGGGCATAAGAGGAGTGACGATCCCAGGCAGTGGAGGCACTCAGGTAAAAGCCTCCCTGTACATGGACGACGTCGCTGTCTTCTGCTCGGATCCGCTGTCGGTGCGCAGACTGATGCACGTCTGCGACCAGTTCGAACTGGCCTCGGGAGCCAAGGTAAATCGTGGGAAGAGCGAGGCCACGTTCTTTGGGAACTGGGCTGACCGATCCTTTGTCCCCTTCACTGTCAGGGCTGACGGCCTGAAGGTGCTGGGGATATGGTTCGGAGGGACCGGGGCATGCGTTAGAAACTGGAAGGAGCGAGTGGCTATGGTGAAAAGGAAACTGGGCATGTGGGAGCGACGCTCCCTCTCCATTGCGGGTAAGAACCTGGCCATCAGGTGTGAGGTACTCTCGCTGTTGCTGTACGTGGCGCAGGTCTGGCCCATTCCACACTCCTGCGCGATGGCGATCACTCGAGCCATCTTCCGCTTTATCTGGAGGTCGAAAATGGATCGTGTCTGCAGGGACGCGATGTACAAGCCTCTAGATAAAGGGGGAAAAAACGTGCCCAACATCGCCCTCATACTGATGGCCACCTTTGTGTGTGGCTGCATCAAGCGGTGCGTAGACCCTCAGTACGCAAACACCAAGTGTCACTACGTGCTGAGGTTCTACCTGTCCCCGGTGTTGCGAAGGATGGGTCTGACCACGCTGCCGCGGAACGCTCCAAGTAGTTGGACCGTGCCGTACCACCTGTCCCTGGTGGAAAAATTTATGCAGAAAAACACCTTTGACCACAAGTCCATCAGGCAGTGGTCAGCACGTAACGTCCTAGAGGCCCTGAGGGATAAGGAGAGGGTGGACCCTGTGGGATGGTTCCCCGAGCAGACTGTCAAAGTCATTTGGCAGAATGCCTCATCGCCAGAACTTTCCAACAAGCACCAAGACGTAGCTTGGCTGGTGGTGAGAAAGGCCCTCCCCGTCAGATCCTTCCTACACGCCAGGAGTCTCACCCCCTCTGCACGATGCCCTCGAGGTGGCTGTGGTGGGGAAGAGACCGTTGTTCACCTCCTTGTGGATTGTGCCTTTGCAAAGAAAGTCTGGAGAGAGATGCAGTGGTTGCTGTCGAGGTTCATCCCGAGCAGTTCTGTGACACAGGACTCTGTGCTCTACGGGCTGTTCCCAGGGACACACACCGAGACAAACATCAACTGCAGCTGGAGGATCATCAACTCGGTGAAAGAGGCGCTTTGGTCTGCCCGAAACTTGTTGGTCTTCCAGCACAAAGAGTTGTCCCCGACCGATTGTTGCGGACTGGCACAATCCAAAGTCCAGGACTACGTGCTGAGGGACGCACTAAAGCTTGGGGCAGCTGCCGCAAAGGCGCAATGGGGAAGGGTCGCTGTCTAAGACCTTTCTACCACAGCGCACCGAGAGACTGGGAACTGTTTAGAGCCCCTCGGGCTGCACAGATCAAAATGAAAGGCTGTAAATGACTGTAATATTGTTTGTACTGATGCACCTGGTGATACATTTTGTAAAAGTTTAACCTGGATTGTACCCTTGTAATGTTGTTTTTGAAATGGTTTTGAATGTGATTGAAGATTTTTATGAATAAAGTATATTTTTACAAAAAATAAAAAAAAAAAAAAAAATTCTGGGAGGTTAGAGACGCCTTCGGGATTTGGACATGCAAACACCAGCTTAAGGTCACGCTCAAAACCGATGGTAAGGGAGCCATCCTCCACCCTCCTTCCAGCTTCGCTATCGGGGGAAGCCGTGGCTACCTTGTCTACGCTGGGCAGCCCAAACTTTGTCGCTCATGCGGCAAGTCTGGTCATGTGGCGGCCAACTGCAGCGCCGCCCTCTGCAAGAACTGCAAATAGGAAGGGCACCAGACAAAGGACTGCAAACAGACTAAGTGCTGCAACCTGTGTGGCGAGGCAGGTCACCCCTACAGGACCTGCCCCAAACGCTGCCTCACTTATGCACAGGCAGACAAAGCCAACGAGGGGGAAGCAAAGGAAATGCTTTGTGTCACTACTACCAAGGACACTTGCAACACTCCAACCACCAAGGCCCCCAGTGAGAACAACGGGACAAAGGAGGACACAGAGAGAGACAAGGTGGAGGAAAAGATTGAGGCAGCAGACAGCCAATCAACAAAGACAGTCCCCTGAACCTCCCACTCCTCAGGAAAGCGAATCAATGGAGGAGGAGGAAGCAGCGGAAAATCAGCAGGGGGAGTGGCAGCTGGGGAAGAGAGCCAAAAGGAAGAAGGGGTTAAGAAGGGACAAAGCCACTTCCCAGACAAGTGGCAAGAGGCGTCTCCCATCCGACACAGATGACAAAGGCAGCTGCTCTTCGGATGAAGAAGGGAAAGGGCGGCATCTACAGAAGCAGCGGCAAAGGTCTAGGGAGTTGGAGGACAAGACACCCGAGCTCCAGAACATTGGAGACAATGAGGAGACCAGCGCACCCCAACTTTGCCCACAACCCGAAAAGGCCAGCGCACCCCAGCTCCGGGAAGCCGGGAGCAGCAACGCCCCAGAGGGGGAGAGGATTGGAGGAGCTTCTCCAACAGAGGACATTTCAAATCCTGTTCTCTGCATGAACCCCCAGATGCAACCTGAGCAGAACTTTGCCAATGGGGAGGTTCAGGACAGTTTCCTCAGCCCATCCAAAGTGAGGCAATTTGTGAACACTCTGGGTATGCAGGAGCAGACCAAAGGTCTGGGAATCTCAGAGACAACAGGTTTGGTAAGAGACTAAATGCTTTAAAATGGGTGTAAAGATTGTATCCATAAATGTGCATAGCATTAAATCTACTATGCGATGTGTTGCGACCTTGGACTACCTTGCCAAGGTCAAAGCTGACCTGTTGTTTCTGCAGGAGTGTGCAATACTGCACCTCAGCTCCTACAGACAATGGTCACGATGGTGGTCCCATGGGCCATCGATCTGGTCGGGCGGAAACAACTCTCGTTCCTCCAGCCTGGGTATTCTGCTGCGGGGAGGCAACTTCACCGTCTCTGAGGTTAAGGAGGTGGTGAGCGGGCACCTCCTCATAGCAGACGTAATGTACAAGAATGCTCCACTCCGCTTAATTAACGTGTGCGCCCCGGCACAAAAGGCCGAGCGGCTGGCAGTTTTTCAGCAGCTCCCACTGCTGCTGGCGACCTCCAGGCCGGTCATTCTGGGCGGCGACTTCAACTGCATCATTGATGCGGCTGGACGATCTGGCAGGGCCGACAGCAGATTGGACGCTACGTCCAGATCCCTGATGGAAACAGTCAAGGATGCCAAGCTGCACGACGTCTTCAGCAACCCTGCAGACGGAGCGCAGCGTAGATACACCTGGTCGCGGCCAGACGGGTCCATCCGTTCCAGGATAGACTTCCTGCTTGTATCCCATGCGTTCGCAGTCAGATCCACCGACGTCAAGCCGGTGTTCTTCTCTGACCACTGCCTCCTACTGGCGGACTGCCACTTGGAGAAGGACCTGAGGGTGGGCAGGGGGGCATGGAAGCTAAATGTGCAACTGCTGACCCCAGAGAACATTGAGGAGCTCAAGAGGGATTACAAAGGTTGGAGAACCGTGAAACCCCTCTTTGAGTCCCTGACACACTGGTGGGAAGCGATCAAGGGAAACATCAAGAGGTTTTTCATCCTCAAAGGCACCCAGAAAGCTAGAAATGAACAGAGGGAAATGTCCCGGCTCCAGAAAAACATGCAGAATCTGCTCCGGCTGCAGTCGATGGGGGTCAATGTCAAGGAGGAACTCCAAGAGATGAAGAGCCAGCAAGCCTCGCTCTTTGTCTCGGAGGCCTCCAAGATCATCTTCCGTTCCAGAGTCCGCTCCGTGGAGCAGGATGAGACGTGCTCACGTTTCTTCTTCCAAAAGGTACACAGATAGAGCTCTGTGATCAGCAGCCTGAAGGAAGAAGACGGCTCAGTAAAGTCATCGCAGTCCGACATTTTGAGGATCAGCAAATCCTTTTATGCCGGATTGTATGACGTGAAGCCCACAGACAGCACGGCCTTCCAGTCCTTCCTGTCCTCTATCACGGAGGTCTTAGACGACAGTACACGGGAGAGCCTGGACAAACCGCTAACTCCTGACGAACTGACTAAGGCCCTTGAATCCTTCGAGAAGAGTAAAACTCCCGGAAGCGACGGCTTGCCAGCGGAGTTCTGTTCGGCTCTGTGGGACTGGATTGGCCCGGACCTGCTAGAAGTGTATGAGAGTATGCTTCTGGCCGGCAGCATGTCAGAATCCATGAAGAAAGGCATCATCACCCTCATCTACAAGCACAAGGGGGAAAGGGAGGAAATTAGAAATTGGCAACCCATTTGACTTTTGAATGTGGACTATAAGATTCTGTCCAAGGTCATTGCCTATCGGGTCAAGTCCGCTCTGGAATTGGTGATCCACCCTGACCAGACCTGCGCTGTGCCAGGCAGGAAGATGTGCTGGCCCTGGAGAGAGTCCAGAGGAGGTTCATGAGAACGATCCCAGGAATGAAAGGATTAACAGATGAGGAACGTTTGAGGACTCTGGGTCTATACTCGATGCAGTTTAGAAGAATGAGGGGGTATCTGATTGAAACTTACAGAATACTGAAAGGACGTGGGGAAGATGTTTCCATTAGTAGGAGAGACTAGGACCCGAGGGCATCGCCTCAGAGTAAAGGGAAGACCTTTTAGAACAGAGATGAGGAGAAACTTCTTTATCCAGAGAGTGGTGAATCTATGGAATTCATTGCCACAGAGGGCTGTGGAGGCCAGGTTTTTGAGTGTATTTAAGACCGAGATAGGTTCTTGATTGGTAAGGGGATCAAAGGTTACGGGGAGAAGGCGGGAGAATGGGGTTGAGAAACTTATTAGCCATGATTGAATGGCGGAGCAGACTCGATGGGCCAAATGGCCTAATTTCTGCTCCTATGTCTTATGGTCTTATGGTCCAAGAGATGCAGGAGCGGAGGGCGGGTATCTCGTGAGCAGCAACCAGGGCTCATGGTGCTGCAGGACATTGGGAAGCTGAGGCCGGAGTGAGGCAAGGCCACTGATAACAACCACCCTTGAGTTTGACAATTTTTAGCGGTTGTGTGAGGGTGGGATTATTTTACTGCGTTCATTTTCGAAAGTTAATGGGGAGGGGGCAGTAGCAGGCTCAGGGTTCACCTATGGCAAATACCCTTGTGCCAGCCCTGGTTGAACTGCTGCCATTGAGTTCAGGACATATTTGTTCCTGATTACACAAAAGTGACCTCTACTGGAAATTCATCTGACCACTGGGTTAAAAACAAGTTTGAGTTTATCTATGCTGCACTCTAGAACTGAACAACCTGCAAACTCCAGCTCCTAAAGGAAGAGTGAACAGTTTAGCAGGTTCCTGGGGGCCAGCAGTGCCCATGGAAGCTGTAGGGACCAAAAAGTATAGAAGAGTTGGGAGTGAAAAATGAATGACAAAAAGAAATTATATATTAAATTTAGTATGTTGGCCCAATGCCATTAGAAACTCATTATAAATTTCTCTTAAGCCTTTAGGTGGCACTATGATAGGCCTTTTCAATGTTAAGGGTGTCACATTGGGAGATGCACAATAGCTGATATTTCATTGTGCAATAATATCGCTCCGGCAGTGATTTCATTGCTCAAAATGCTTTCTGGCTCTTTTCACTGACACTTTTTTCAATTGTACACAAAAATAATCTCTAAAATAAAGATTTAAACATAATTTTAAAGATCAAAAAGTGCATATTTCCCAATAATATTGTATCCGCCAAGTTTTTATTTACTTTTTTAAACGCCTTCTTTACATGACGGCCTCAATCTAGCCCAAAAAGTTTGTCTTTGGCTTGACACTTTTGCCCAAAGTTGTGACACTGAGCTGAATTTGGACTGAGCAGCCTGACCATGTATAATGCATCCAATTTTCCTGAAGGCATCAGTAGCATTCAGGCAGATATACTGATGGAATATTTCTCTTTAACTTCCAGCACTTTCTACTCAGTATTTCTTCTTCAAATAGTTTTGAAAAACAAACACATGAATTGCAAAAGTTACATTGAGATGACATTTATATTGAGCATTTTCAGGTTAAAAAGAAGCAAGGCTGCCCATGGGTGTGTGAAAGGATGCGTTATAATGACAGTTCCGATTACATGCTTGTAAATTTTATCTTGTGTTCTTTCAACTTCAGAAAGTGCATTAAGGTGAAAAGGAAGAAGAGGAACAGTTAATGAGGGACAAAGAGAGAGAGAGAGAGAGAGTTAATTTTTCTTATTGATTTTAAGCGCATTTTGAATCCAATTAATTATCCCTCTGTCTTTTGCTGGCAGATACAAAAATAAGTGTTGATTCCTTACACTTTTGAAATAGAATTCCTAATTGCAAACACATAAGAGACAGAGATTAAAAGAGAAGCAAAAAGACAGACAGAGAGAGAAATAGAGAAAAGCAGATAGACATCGGGTAATTTTTACTTTTATTGGCAGGTGAAGAATGAGTGACAGCAACCAAGCCATAATGATCAGAGACAGGGAAGAGGGCAATCATATCCTCCAGTGTACCGTGTGTAACGCCATCTTCACATCTTAGTGAGCCAATCTTTTCACAACTGCACAACATATCATTGTGTTTTTAAAATCATAGAATCATAGAAACTTGCATCACACAAGGAGGCCATTCAGCCCCTCCTGACTGTGCTGGCTGTTCGAAAGAGCAGTTGAGTTTAGTCCTATTATCCTGCTTTCTGTCTGTAACCCTGTTAGTTCCTCACCTTCAAGTGCCTGGACAGCTGTCCTTTAGATTTTTTGGTGGAATCAGCTTCCATCATCTTTTCAGGAACAGGGTTCCAGACCCCGACACAATCTTTAACACATTGGGGGTGATTTTCACTGTTGTAGGGGAAATATACTGGCAGCGATGAACTCAGTTACAAGGAGAATTAGGAGGGATGGACAATGGGCAGCCGATCTGCTACAGCTAGTTTTCCACCTCAGCAAAGTTGAAAAGACACCCATTGTACCTGTGGTGTTGCACTAAAAGGCTGAGCGGTAATGAGCAATGTTCATGACCACTTGGGCTTTTTACAATCTCAGTGCGGTGTCTTTTTTAATAACCTGTATGGATTCCGACACCTTCCCCTCTGTCCTCTGAAACCTAATGTTACATTTAATCGCATTTTCATGTCATTTTTGCTACACAAGGTGCCTAAAAACTGAAAAATATCATAGTTAGGTTCTGAAGTTCGTTCACCTAAATTGAGAAACTGTAGGATCAGCAGCAAACTCTAGAGTGCAGAGCAATACCAAGGCTGAAACGTTTTTGAAAGAAAATGATATAAATCAAGGCTTGGGTTTTAAAAGACAGCAGGTTGCAAGGAGAGTGCGTCAGAATACAAAAAATGGGATGGGAAAAAATTAGGTAGAGCAAAGAGTCTTAATTTAACCTAGAGAAGAAGCAAACAAAGGAAGCTTGAGGGAGTGCAGTAAAAGTCATAATCTTGTATAGACTGACTGAGGTAAAAATAAAATAAAAATGACAATCCTAGTAAGATTTTTGACAGATCAAGAATTAAGTATTTGTTCTTCCAGGCCATTATTTATTTATCTTTGCACCATGCTATTAGGGAGTAACTGCCTATTAAATCACTGAATGTTTTTAACGAAGACACATCGCTCTTTTAACTTCATTTCACTTGGCTGTGATCCAAAGTGCAGCTTGTTGTTTCCTCTACATACATATTTACTGCAAATGGATGCTCACGGAGATCAGTGCTCTGATTTCTCAATCCTGCTCTGATTTAGAAGTAACATGGCATACCAATTACCCATTAATTCCAAGCCACTCTTTGTAGATGTGAGACTGCATGTCCATGTCCTTGACCTCAATTTATATGGTCTTTCATGTAGTCTTCTTGTAGTTTAAAATTCATTTTCCCCCAAATAGACTGATATTTCAAAGCCTCTGCCATGAGTAGGGCAATCGATTGCTGCACTGATTTTTTTTTCATTTACTACAACTCACAGTAACTGATGCGCTCCAACAATTTAATGCCTATTTCAGCTCTAGCTGTTTCTGTATATTGCTTTTAACTGAATAGGGGCTGCTGACTCTACTACCGAATTAAATTTGCTCCATTAAATATCTTATATGTTACTTCCAGATGCCCACTCATTGATGAATTATAGCTATGTAATGTCCCTTACCTTCCGACATCTCTGGGAATTAAATTAAACTCCATGTAAATTTTTTGTACATTTGCTCTTCTTTGTGATTTTGAATCCTGATTGATCCACGTGTAGTTTTCCATGGAATATTATGCACGGTTTGTGTTTTTATCAGAGTTTCTACAAGCTGCAGTTCAAATCAGCTGGTTTGTGACTCTCCACAATGTCATAATTATTTGTCCATTCATCGATTCCTTCTTAAGTCACGGCTATGCTTGAGAATTTACATTTCTGAAGTGTGCAATTGGCTCTAGGCAAAATTGGCAGTGTAAGGTGTTAAAAAGGAAAGGCTGCATGAGTGAGAAAGTTGTCTTGCACATGGAAATCTCTCCTTGGCAAGTCATATAATTTGTATCTGACAGCACAGGGCAAATTTTTCTTCCTCTTTTCCTTGTCCTAGTTCTAGACAGGAGGCGCTACTCAAAACGCTCTGCTCCTTTCCATCCTCGGCCTGCGTTTCCTATCCTGGGCCATTTAAACAGCCCAAGGACATTTCAGCTTTTACCACAATCCCTGCAGTTGGGAGGTGAACATGAAGCTGTCACTTCAGGAAGACTAATTAGAAGGACACAGTCTCACAGAAATTTCATTTTAATGGGCAGGGTTCTGAAAGCAGCAGCCTGAGCATCTGCCAGTTTCAGATGTGAGCCATCCTTTTAATGTTGTCTTTTCTGAGCCCGGGCTGCAAATTGTCCCCATTAAATGTGGATGTGTACGTTAATCTGAAGACAAACTTAAGGAAACACAGGCTTACTCCTGTTTGTTAGTTTCACGTAAGGGAGATATTTTAAAAATTGGTGCTTCTGCCATGGAACTTCAGGCGCTGGGAAATGTATATCGGGAATCCCAGCAGACAGGTACGAAAAGGAGTGACTTGCCTCTGCCGCCCTGTTCCAAGAACTCCACAATGGGTACATCAGGAATTTCAGCATCTCGCTTACATCTCTGATGCATTTTTCAAATCCTTTGTTAAATGCAGAGAATTTTCACGACCAAAAGTGTCCAACCTTTTAAGCTGCTGCAGGTCTTTAAACCCATGCAGCAGTGCCAGATCTTCCACTCCCACTATGACCGGCCTAGTGTATGTCAGGAGGTCACACTGCATTTCTAAGCAGGCCTGATCCTGAAAAATTCAAAAGGCTCTGGTATGTGCATGTACAATTCCTGCCCTCGCTGCAATGTTCTGAGAAAGATTACAGGAGTGTCTTTAATTGTTTCTCACGTTCTATGTAACCCCATGCTCAATATATGGAACTTATCAGCAAAAGCATAATAAAGTTAGACCTTTGAGATTCCGGTCATAGCATAGATGAGACCATTTGGCCCATCGTGCCTGTGCGGGCTCCTTAGAAGTGAGTTTCAGTCCCCTTCTGTTTCCCCATGGCTCTGCAAATTTCTCCTTTTCAAGTATATATTGAACATCCTTAAGAAAGCTACTAATAAGTCTGATTCACCAACTTTTCATGTGATGCATTCCATATCAGAACAACTCGCCGTGTGAAAAAAGACTCTCCCCAGTTCCCCACGGGGTTTTTTGCCAATTATTTTAAACCTTTATACTCTACTCATT
The DNA here is from genome assembly GCF_964194155.1 of Cetorhinus maximus. Lineage (NCBI taxonomy): Eukaryota > Metazoa > Chordata > Chondrichthyes > Lamniformes > Cetorhinidae > Cetorhinus > Cetorhinus maximus. The sequence continues at coordinate 105,292,770 of NC_135889.1, read as the reverse complement.
GACCCTCCTGCTGCTGAAAATTACTTTGAACTACAATCTGAACGGATCTGACTTCACGTCAAAAATAACTGATGTCTGAGACAATGGGCAGGATTTTCCGGTCCCGGCAGTGGCGGGTGTCATGGCGGGCGGGATGGGGAAATGCGGAGAAGGGCCAAAAGTCAGTTTCTCGCCGGCATAAACATAGTCCGCAATCTTCTGCTCCCGACTTTCCTGGCGGGTTGGGTAGCCTGCTGTGCCATGTCGGGAGCCTCATTTGCATTAATTTGAATATCACGAATACTCATTAAAAAGGCAGCTCATCAGAATCACATTCCTAATCCCAGATCAAATGGCCAGACCGGCAGCTAATTAGACCGGCGTGATTCCCAACCTGGCCAGCGCACTTCACTCGTGACCTCGAGGTCTGTTCGCCTGCCTTTTATTGCTCTGTGCCAGTGGCTGCTCGTGACTCTGTGCCAAGGCTGTGCGCGCAAAACCAGCTGGAAGCTGAGGAGAGATCAGAGCCAAGGTTTACAATGTGAGACCAGTGGGGAGGTCGGGGGTGGGGGGAGGTGGGGTGTGTGGTGGAAGGGGTGTGGTCGAAGGGGCTGGAGGGCAAAGGCTTGACTGGGGGTGGTGGGTTGGTGTGATGACTGGGGAAGACAGCACAGAGACACATGAGGAGGGGGGTGGAAATTAGTCAGTCTGATACATGAGTGGGGGTGAGGGGGGGGTGGTAGTAGGTGAAATTAGTCAGGGCCAGAAAGCATTGACAGACCTGGCCAATGGAGGAACAAGAAGTGGGGCCAAAAAGCATAGTCAGTCCTGTGGATCTGTGCCACAACTGAGAGTCTGCGTTTGGCATGCATGTCCTGGTCCCAGTCCAGGGAGAGGGAGGGCCTGATGCCCTGTGTCAGTTATGTCCAACATGGTGCACGGGGCATGGTCAGTCCCTCACACACATCTGGCCTCGGGGTAGGTGGCTTCATACTGGGCTGCAGATGGCACAGTCACTATCAGGCTGTAGATGGATAACGGGTAATGTTGGGGGCACTCCATGGTCTCATGGGGGTGACCTCTGTAAGTCACGGTACAATGGGCCTCAAGATGGGAAGGGGTGAGGGGTGAGGTCTACATGGGCTTCGGGACATCAACCTCAAATGGTTCGGGGGTGGGAGCAAAGGGATATCAGCGACTATAATGATGGGATCAAATATTAGAGGGGGAGGAAGGAGAGTGATTGGAGGGAGGGAAACCTGTACTCCTCCAGCACGGTGGGAGGGGTTTCAACAGTCATGAGGGTAGTGGGAGGTGGTGGGGGGGAGGGGTGCTCGAACTTAGTCTGGTAGTAAAAACTCAGCACCACTATTTTCAAGCTGATCCAGTGACACAGTTGAAAAGCAAACTATGGAAAAAATTGCAGCTGAGCTGTCAGGGCCTGTGGGAGGAGTTGACTACTGCACTTGTGGGCCGATTGAAACTCTTTCGAGTTATCAACAGTCACAGATTGCAACTCTTTCAAGTACAATCACAGTTCTTGGTTTCCGGGAGTGGGACGTGAACCCACAACCCTCTGATTCAAAGGCGAGGGTGCTATGAACTGAGCCACAGCTGACACCTCTGGGCCGATTGAAGGGGTACCCCACTAATTTCTGCTTTTCCAAATTGAGAGGGTGGCACAGCTGAGACATGTTAGGAACAGTCAAATAGCAATTTAGGGAATGTGGAGCCTTAACTCATGTTGCACATTCTTGTGATAGTATAATCCCAATTGGGGCCTTTGTAGGATTGGCTTCCAAAGATCCTTTGTCCCTCACATGGGAAATCCCGAGTGTCAGAAGGAACCAACTGAAAAGGGGCCACCAGCCAAAATGCACATGCCTAATGGCTCTAAACCTCGCAGTTGGCAGTTTAAGTTTTTGAAGGCCCCCCTCCCCTAAAATGCTCTCATAACATGAGTGCAAGCTGGGGCTGCTATGTAATCCGAAGTATACAGTCTGACAGTGCCCTGACTGAGGCTTCTCTGGCCTGGAAAAACTCGGTCAGATCCAAGCCCCTGTGTCAAAGACCTGTCATGCCTTTGTCATTTGCGAGGAACTGGGGGTTGGGGGTTGTTGTGGGGTAGAAGCCCTTTATTCCCCTTTGAATGCAAATACCCATTGCTTCACTATGGCTTTGGACTTTACCTTCCTGATAATAAAAATCTCTCATAGCACTAAGTTTTACCAGTAATCTTTGGGAAAAATAAACACACTGGGCAGAATTTTCTGCCTTTCGGGCGGGCGGGCCCGACTCAATCTCCGGTGGGCGGGGAGCCGATCCCTGCCGGAGAAGCAGGCCCCACCGCCATTTTATGTGGGCGGGCCAATTAAGGCCCGCCCAGCGTGATGCCCGGCGGGAAGCGCTATGCGCTTCCTGTGCGGGGTGGGGGGGGAATTCCCCAAATGCGAGAGCGCATGCTCACGAAGGAGCACACATCTCCCTGAGGCTAAGTGCTGCCTCAGGGAGATCGCTGACAGTTCTAAAAACATTAAAAATAGAAAAAATAAAAAATCCTTACCGTGTCCCCCTCATGTGACAATGTCACATGAGATGGGACATGTTCATAATCTACACTATAACTTTATTAAACTTTTTAGAACCCTGCATGAAACCTCATCCCGCTGCTGGATGAGGTTTCATGTTTTCTCTATTTGCCGCCGGGGCTCCTGGCCTGCCCGCCAACCTTAAGGTTGGACGGGCAGGTCCTTTATTTGTTTTAATGATCCTGTCAATGGCCTCAATTGGCCATTGACAGGTCGGCGGGCAGACAGCTGATCGTGCTGTGCCCCCACCTTCCTGAAAATTTAAATGGGACGGGGGGAACCCCCGAAGTCATCCCGCGTCATTTTGCGTGTCGGCAAGCGGGCCCCGCCCCCTGCTCGCCAACAGCAAAATTCAGCCCACTGTTTCTAAACTTCACCTGGCTAGGTGACACATTTTACCCCTCCTTCAAAAATGATCCAGTCTGGTTTATGTAAAAATGCAAATGTCCTTTCACCTTACATTCTAAAACTTCCCATATTTACCTAATTAACATTTCAAACTTAACTTCTCTTCTTACATCAAAGCATCCAGACTAGCTGCCTATAATTCAATTAAGTCTCTCACATACACTCAGACACATATGGACACATAGACATATCCCACTATTATTCTATTTTACAACAAATTCCAATAACATTATGGAAATTATTATATCTTCCTGACAGATCTCATTGGCGTGGGAAATGCTGATCTCACCCTTGGTGCAGGCACGGTCCCAGTCCTTACCAGCCAGCTCTGCCGCAGGCTCTTCATATTGGGTGACAGCCCTGAGCTCAGACGTCCCCCACTCTGGTCTGGGATCTCTCCCTGTTGTTGTGGGTGATCTTCTTTCGTATAAAGGCAAATGGACAGACTGTGAGCAGGATGGATGCCATGGTAGATGCTAAGGATGCCTAGCTTCTGTGTGTGCTGAGTGGACCTGTGTAAGGGCTGAGGACGTGAGCTTCACAGGATGTGAGAATAGATGACGATTGTCAAAGTGTGTTTCAGAGAATCAATGGTGATGTCCTTTGTGATGATAGTGTGTGAGACCCCTGTGGACTGTAACCCTGCAAATGACTGATGGCTTTGTGAGAGTGAGCTGAGAGTGAGGAGAAGGTTGACTTACCCTGGCAGAGCAGATGAAATCACTCATCCTCTTCCTGCACTGGATGGTGGTCCTCCTCTGAGGGTCATTGGCACTGACCACCCTGGCGAACCTGCTCCCAAGCTGGCATGGTGAAGTTGGTGGACCTCCTTCTGCCATCGTGGGGGTAAAGGATTCCCTGGCATGCCTCCACAGCATCCACAAGTGCCCTCAGCACATTGGCGCTGAACTTGGGAGCAGTAGGCTTTTTCCTAAGGGCCAGCACTCGCCATGAACAGTCCTGGGCTGCAGACAGTGAACAATGTGCATGGATGCAGAATGAATATGGCGCCTAGAAAGACGATCCAATGAGGTCACAGCGGGATGGAAGAATCCCAGTCTGCCCTGCTACGAGATACGATGTGCTTCATGTTCATGCATATACAATGAGCTGAAAAGCAGACAACCTGGTGCCAGCCAGCAGGAAATATGCTGCTTCTCCCACCCACCACTGACTCCGGAGCAGAAAATTTCACCCTATGTCTGATGGAGATGCTGTGAAAAGCAACATGGGGCAGTGGCAAAGTGTCTGCAGTGAGCCATGCTGCCCAAACATTCAACTACCTTGGGGGTTAGTTGCTTAATCCATGTCATTTCTGTCTTGCTCAGATGATCAAGATTTTCAAAAGCACCAAAATATCGAAGACAATAAAAGGACATTTACAGAAGAGGAAAAGACCTCAAAGTCTTTTTAATGCTGGATAATTATCCTCCATCTCCTCTCAAATTTTTGGGGGACATAGCTATCTATGCGTATTAGGGATGCAGCTAATCTCTAAAACACCTGTTAGGCATTGCAACCTTGGGCAGTATTTTTCGGTTGGTGGGCTGAGTAGTTCCAGTAGTGGCCAGGACTGGGGCTACAAGCAATCCCTAGATTCAAAGTCCAGGACCTGGTAGGTGCGGGGTGTGTTTTGTCTTGAGTTCGGGGTCTAGATGGGGTTTCTTTAGGGTTTGCCTGTTACACTAAGAATGCTGCCAGCTGTTATTTGTAAAAACATTCTTGTTTATTTACAAATCAATATACATCTCAGTGCTCCACAAGAGGTTGTACTTCTGCTTCCCACCAGATCTCAGTCTCTTAGTCCTGTGACATTCACCATAGTTACATCGGTAGTCGCATCAGTATCAGGTGCTCCTGATGTTAACCCTTTACTCTACAGAGGGTCTCATAGTGGGGGAGGGGGTGGTGTGGGGAGGTGAGGCCTGAGGGGGCTGGGGGTCATGATGGAGAAGCTGGGGAATGAGGGAGCACCAGCTGGGGGAAGAATTTGAGGGGGTTTGGTGCCCGATGTAGAAAGCAAGACGTTGAGGGAGGTGCCCCCCACCCACTTCCCGGGGCTCGAGCAGGGCGACCTTCTGGACTTCCCCCCCTGCTCCTGAACTCCAAAGTTGAGGCCGGGCAGGAGATGGCCCTTAATGCCCGCTTAAGGGCCTCAACTGGAGCAAAGGAGGGGGTTATGGCCTAGGTCTCATCCGTCCCAATGCAAACTTATGGACAAGTTGGGGGCAGGCAGGAGGGTGGTGGGATGGCCATGTGGGGAATTTTAAGGTGCAAACCTGCCAGTGGAGGAGTGTAAAATTCAGCCCCTGGTCACCATCTCTATTTGTTGTTTATGGAGTTGACCAATAGTTCATCCTTTCAAATGCTTGCTTTTTTGGATTATTTATATCATAAAGCCTATTTTAATTGTTCAGGTTTCCAAGTTACCATCTTTGAAGCTGCATTATCTAAGACCCTTACAAATGAATATAGATATCAGTGTCAGCTACTCTATGTAATAGATATAGAGTAGAAGTAATCAACTCATTATTTGGTGAATGCTCTATGGATTAAAATGATTGCTTGCATGTGAATGTCTAATTTAGAAGTGTAATTGAACAATACTTGCTCCGCCATTCAATAAGATCAAGGCTGACCCATATCAATTCCACTTTGCCTCCCTCATGGGCCTTGATTCCTTAACGCACAGAATATTTAATAGAGTAATGTCGTTTTGTTTACAAACCAAAATATTTAAATAATATGCAAGCATGCTTAGTGCAGGCAAATACCGTATTAATAATTTAGTCTATACACAGTTATGCACTGAGGTGACATGTACATTATTAAGTGTTAGCACACAACTTGTCTTTATTTCCTTCATATTTCGACATTTCTTACAAATTTGTAGGCACAAAATACTTTGAACATTTTTGGAACTCAGGAGACTATGTCAGAGGAAAATCCTCGGAACTGAAGCAATGGAACAACATTAATAAACAAAGGAAATAGTTAAGAAAAGCTCACAAAACAAGTTCTTAAAACTTAAGTGCTTATGGTCTAAAACCAAGACATCTGCTTTTTAAAAATGTTATTTTCCCTTTTGATTCTATTTAACAGATAATTCAATGGTTCGACACAGCGGAGCACCCCAAGTTCAGAATTCTCGGCAGGCAATTCGGTTACCAACACTGGTTGGAAATGTCCCTGGACGTTTAAACACATGACCTTCTGCCACCAACCTGCCCTCCCTACACCACAACCATCCAGTCAAACAACCCTCATTCACCTCTAATATTTTTACAGCTAATAAACAAAACCCTATTTGTTTTTCATGCCCTGATCACTTTTTCTCCCAGGATGCTGTAAAAATGCAAAAATGGACAATGAATCAAAGAAGGAAACAGCAGCACAAAATCTTGGTTATAAGAGGTAGGTTATAAGGAGCTTCTTCAGGGAAAAGAGACAGGTTTAGGGAGGGACTTACAGAGTTTAACAAAGCTGCCGATGGGGAGGGAGGGAGAGGGGTGGTAGGGGAAGTGAAGGATGGATGAGGCTTTAAGGAGCAGGATCTTTGGGTCCCACTGGAGATTGGAACAAAGATGGATCGGGCCCAAAAATGCTGTCCATTTTTGCCAAGGCTGGTTCGGGGCCAGCAGGACGACCAACCCCAGGCAGGAGGTAGCCAATTAGGCTCAAAAAGCCAATTAAGCCCACTTAAAGGAGGCCAACTAGGATTTTCTAAATTGCTCCCACATACTTCACCCAGTTTAAACAGCTCACCCAGTGCCCTTAATTTGACAGAGAAACTGTCCTCATGTCCATGCCAATTAAGAGGGTGCTTCCAGGAAAGTCTCAGTGAGTGGCTGCTAGCCCTCAAGGGCTAGGTTTGGGACCAAGAAACAGTCCCAACTTCTGCTGTCCTCTCCCCTAGGAAAAATCCAGCCCTGAGAGAGATACCTGGAGATGACCGGTGAAAGGACTTGTTGTGAGGTGAAATATGGACAGCGGAATTTTGGATCAGCTTATGGAGGGTGGAAGATAGAAGATTTTCCATGAAAGTGTTGGCATAGTTGAACCTGAAGATAACAATATATGGATGAGGGTTTCAGCAGCAGAGTGACAGGAGTCAGGAGTGGAGACAGGCTCGATTATTGAGTTGGACCTCGGCGATCTTACTGATAGAGAAGATATTGAGCTAAGTCCTTGGTGGGAGGGCTGGGCTCTTGGGAGCCAACACCAATGCAGGGTGGGTGGCATTTTGCCAGTGGCATCCAAGTAACAGGTCACCACCAGGGCTGCCATCCTCAACTGAGGATGGTGGCCTCCCCCCAAATCAGAGCGGTGACCATTGCTGAGGCTGCAACTTCAGAATATGAGGACCTCAATGCTAAGGTGTCCTCAAAGAGCAGGTAGGTTTTTGTGGGGAAGCCAGGTCAAGCCGAGAGGCCACAGCGATCAGTGGGGGTTGGTCGTGGTGCACAGGTGGTAACTCCTCTATGGGCCATGGGGAGCCCATAAAGGATGGCTCCCCGCCAGCCCTGAGAACCCATTGGAAGTCCTCCAGGGCTCACCTGGCAGTCTCCCAACATGTTGTCAGGCCGTCCCGATGCAGGCAAAATCTCCACAGGGGCAGGAAGTGGCCCAGAATTGGGCCATTAAGTGGCTCAATTGGCCGTCCGGTGGGCATTGTCCTCATGATGCCTTCCCTCACCCCGATACCTGCCCTCCCTCCTCCCAGCTGGACCCCAACAGGCCAGGAAACTTCAGGCTGACAGAAGTTCATCAACCTAAAACATTAACTCTGTTTCTCTTCACAGAGGCTGCCAGATCGACCTGTTGATTATTTGTAACCCTTTCTGTGCTTGGAGTCACAAACAAAGTGGGTCAGCCTGACTACAGTAATCATTAGAAATAATACAATTATAGTACTTATGGAATTTCTTTCCTCAAAATAGCAAAAGTCATGAACACCAAGCCATGAAACAATTTTTCTTTATTTCTCATGGTTACCACAGAATCCCTGATTAGTATCTATCCTAGACAGTCCAAGTCTGACTGAGATCTGGTTAATAATGTCCAAGATATTGCTCCAATTTCTTATGAAGGTACCCCAGATCAAAAAGGCATTTAAAATTGTATCTCTCACAACTACTTCAGATGGTCAGTAAATTACAGTACTTAAAATGTTGTTTTTCTACATAAATACAGCAGCTTAACAGCCCCACAGAATATTTGTATTTCAGTTGAAAGGCTCAACTCATTGACCTGCTCCAAGCACTTTGGATGATGATTACATCACAGAATCATAGCATGGTTACAGCCCAGAAGGAGGTCATTCAGCCCATTGAGCCTGTACCTGCTCTCTGCAAGAACAGCTCACCTAGCCTCACTCCCCTACCCGTACCCTATAGCCCCGCAAAGCTTTTCTCTTCAGGTAATTATCCAATTCTATTTTGAAAGCCACAGTTGAACCTGCCTCCACCAACTATCCACTCCCTGTGTAAAAAGATTTTTCCTCATGTCGCCGTTGCTTCTTTTGGCAGTCACCTTAAATCGGTGCCCTCTAGTTCTTGATCCTTTTGCCAACAGAAACAGTTTCTCCCTATCTATCCTGTACAGACCCTTCATGATTTTGAACACCTCTATCAAAACTCCTTTGTATCTTCTCTTCTCTAAAGAGTCCAAGGAGGTCAGCCCCAGTTTCTCTAATCTATCTATGCAACTGAATCTCCTCATCCCTGGAACCATTCGCATGAATCTTTTCTGCAGCTACTCTAATGTCTTCACATCTTTCCTAAAGTGGGGTCCCCGGAATTGGACACAATACTCTAGTTGAGGCTGAACCAGTGTTTTATATTGGTTTATCATCAGTTCTTGTTTTCCTACTATAAGCTCCTATTTATAAAGCCCAGGATCCCGTGACCTTCATTAACTACACGTGCAGCCCAAGGTCCCTCCGCTCCTACACCCCCTCTAGAATTGTCTTCCCCTCATTCTTCCTATGAAAATAAATCACTTCACAGTTATCTGCATCAAATTTCAGCTCCCACTTATCTGCCCATTCCAACAATCTGTCTATGCCCTCTTGGGGCAGAATTTTGAGTTCAGCGGGCAGGCGCGATTGGTTGGCCCAGGAGCAGCCAGGGAAGGTGCCGCCACCTGCGATGGCCCCCAACTGCGATTTCACACTGGCTGGCCAATTAAGACCCACCGAGCGTGAACGGCGGCTCCCCAATGGTTGGGAAGGGGCGGGCGGGGGAGGGGGCCTATTGGCTGCCGAGTCCTATGGCCACCCGACGGCCTGTTTAAAACCAGCACAGTCAGGCCCTGGAAGGCTGACAGCGATGAAGACATCTTTAGAGTTGTCAGCAGGAGATTATAATTATGGATTTAAATGCGGCTGCAGAAGGCAGGCAGGAGGCCAGGTCAGGTGTGCACTCGGACCCCCCGCCCCCCAGTTTTCTGATGAGTGCCTCGTGGTCCTCCTGGCGGAGGTGGCTGCTAGGAGGGACACCCTTGTCCCCAGCGATGGAAGGAGGAGGCCTCTGCACCTTACAGAAGAGCTTGGGAGGAGGTGGCAGTGCTGGTCAGCAGCCACAACGTCATGAGGCGCACCTGGGCCCAGTACCGCAAAGGGTTTAATGACCTGCTGCACTCAGGAAGGGTGAGTACCATGTTGACATGGATCAGTGTGTTGAAGTGTTAAGGTCTGTCCATCTCCCCATGGAGCTCAGGGGTGTTAGAGTCTGAGTGCCAACTGTCAATGACGCTGGAACTGGCCAAGGGGGTGAGTCCTGGCTGCTTGGACTGAGTGCCTTGTGGCTCGAGAGCTATAATTTGGATGTGCCCTGCAGGGTGTTCCTCAGGTGGGGTTGGCCGGGCTGCAATGACGCTGCAGGTAGAGGGTGGACTAATCAATGCTCCTCTGTCCTTCCAGGAGAAGATGGCCCATAACAACATAAAAGCATTGTGGACCAGCGGAGGCCCTGCAAACCTCCTAATCCTAACCAGAAACGAGCAGGATGCCCTGGAGCTGGAGAGGCGCCATGCACCTCGGTCAACCGGCTGCGGAGAGGCTGGGGTGTCAGGCGAAGGTAAGATGGATGAGGCACCCAGTAACCCAGCTAGGTGCCCGTCCATCAATGGTGAGCAGGGAGGTCCAGAGCAATCTGTCGTCTCTGCGGTCTCCTCTTAGGGCACTCTGGATGTCGGCAGTAGCTCCTCCACCCCTCTGCCAGTGACCTGGGCGTCTGATGAGGCTGCGACAACTGGGACGATGTCAGCCATGAAACTGGCTGGTCCCTCCCAGGCGGGGCCAGAATAGGCTCCACTGGCCAAAGGACGACCGCCAAGGTCACCAAGACCAACAGGACAGAAGAGTCAACAGGCTGTCTCCAATGCCAGTGCCAGCGATGGGCGGAGTACCAAGACGTAGCTCTCACAAATGTAAGTTTCAGACATCATGAGCACAAGAGGGACTGGTCACAGATGATCTTCTGTTGTGCAATGTTTTGTTTATGTTTACTGGTCTGGGGCTGAAGACCAGAGATTATTGTTTTGACTGTGAACATGAGATAAATTTTCTTTTTTCATAATGGCCTGAGTATGCTTCACCCTTTTTATTTAATGTTGTGCAGGGTACGTCAGCGTGTAACGCTGGACTTGGGTGGCTCAAAACTTTATTGCACAGGCACTAAGTGGAATTTGGGGTCAAAGGAATGGGTCATTGCAAACATCCGGGATGGAGGCGGTAGCCCTGGCATGAGGTGGTAGCTCTTATTTGGTAGCCTAGTTGAAGAAGCGTTGGATCAAGGTATCCCTGGTGTCCCTGCCTCCCTGAAGGATGCAGAGGTCTGCCTCCATGCCCCCAGCATTCTCCGCACCATACTCCTCTTCTGACTCACTACTTGATTCATCATCTGTGGCCTAAGCAGCTGTGTCAAGTTCCTCTTCCTTCAGTGGGTCCCCCCCTTGCCACTGCCAGATTGTGAAGAGCACAGCATGTAAACACTATCAGTGACACCCGCTCTGGGGGGTATTGTAGTTCTGCATCTGAACAGCCCAGGCATCGGAAGTGAATCTTCAGAAGACCTATGGTTCTATCACAGCCTTTGTGGAGGCATGGCTCCTGTTATACCACTGCTCTGCCTCTGTTCTTGGGTGGCGCAGAGGCGTCATAAGCCACCTTTTCAATGGATAGCCCTTGTCACCCAGCAGCCATTCTTCCAGTCAGGCTGGAGCACTGAAGAGCCTTGGCACCTGGGAGTGTCTCATGATATAAGTGTCGTGGGAGCTGCAGGGTACCCTGCATAGACTTGCAGAATCAGCATCCTATTGTCACACACGATCTGCATGTTCATGGAGTGGAATCCCTTCCTGTTGACGAAGGCACCGGGCTCACCCGCTGGTGCCTTGATGGCCACATGTACGCAGTCAATTGCACCCTGGATGGAGGGGAAACCATCAATCGCTGCAAAGCCTTTGGCTCACTGCCTGGCTCGCCTCGTCCCCATGGTAATGAATGAAAGTCAATGCACAACTGAACAGAGCTTCTGTCACCAGCTTGATGCAACTATGGACAGCTGATTTGGGAGACTGCACACAGATCCCCCACTGAGCCCTGGAAAGAGCCAGAGGCATAGAAGTTGAGGGCCACTGTGACCTTTGGAGCCACCAGCATGGGGTGTCCATCCACACAGTCGGAGCTGATCTCAGGCCCCAATATCAGACAAATGGAGGTCACTGTCTCCCTTGAGAGGCAGAACCTCCTTTGACATTGCATCTTGGACATATTGAGGTAGCTGCACCACCACCTGTAAACCCTGACAGCAGGATAGTGACGTTTTCTGCGGCCCCTAATGCCTTGGACTGCCAGCTGGCTCTGCACCCCTTGTGCCTGCACCTCTCTTCTCCCACAGGTACCTCCCCTGGAAGCCACATTAGGACACCTGGCCTCCTCTCCCTTCTGCCCCTCTTTTCCTCCTCAGAGGAGGTGCCTCCAGCACAGACCACAACCCCTATCACCAGGGTAACAGAAGGCTGTCTGATACCTGGAAGGGTCCACATGGTCTGAATTCTCCAGGGTCATTGGAGACATGAAGGAGTCCTGAAAGGAAGCCTGGAAATGCTAACAATGAAGCCCCGAACAGAGATGAAGTTGCCAAGTACCAATAAGTCACCAGCAGCAAACTATCTACCAAACTCCTCACACTGGCAATGCTGCTGACCCTTTTTACCCCGCCCGTGGATGAGGTTTTTGAAATTGCCGGCAGGCCGTCTGCCTGTTCTGCCCATGCGACGAGCGCAAAATCGCACGGGCAACGAAAAATCGGTGTCAATTGCCTTTTTAATGGCCTTAACTGGCCTCCAAATTAATGATGGGCGCAGCTCCAGCACCCGCGCCCGCCCACCAACCAAAATAACATCGGGACGCTCGCCCAACGTCTCCACGCGTTATTTTAAGCTCCAGCAGGCCGGGCGTGTGCCTGCCCACTCAACAAAAAATTCTGCCCTTGGAGTTTATCACTATCCTCCTCACAGAGAACAACAATTCCAAGTTTTGTGTCATCTGCGAAGTTTGAAATTAGATAGATCCCTATTTATGCACCACGCTATCTCAAGGTTACAGGATCAAGTCGGATTGACGACAATTAGTCCACAATGGCCACAGCAAGAAGGTGAACATCTGCCTAATGGTGCCATTAGCATATCAGATCATAATCAATATTCTTTGCAGCTTGTGGAGACAAAAGAAAGAATCCATTAAAGGATCTTCAATAGATAGACAAAATTTGTCACAAGTTATAAACCCTGCCCTCCTACATGGTGCATTGGTTGGTGGCAGTGGTGGGGGGTTATTTAATCAGGTGGGGGAGTGGGAGACCCCAGCACCTTCCTGCCACCACCCCGATTAAGTCTGCGGTGGAAAGGTCTGTGGACGGCCATCCCACCCCACTGCCACTGGCTTTAATCCAGCAGTGGGTTGGGGGGTGGGGGGAGGTGCTGGCTATGCGGGCAGCAAATCTGTGTGGAGTTGCTTGCAGGCTCCTAGAGGGTCCCTCATTCAAAGGCACTCAGTGTGTGATGGAGGGACCCCGTATCAGGGTGGGATGGGTCTGCTGATCCAACATCTTGCCCTTGCTGCTGATCCCCCTCCTCTCTCACAGAACACAAATCCCCATGATCCCCCTCCCGCTATTAGTCACCTTTTTATTTATTTTTCACAGGATATGGATGCTAGGCTAGCATTTATTGTCCATCCCTAATGGCCCTTGAGACGGTGGTGGTGAGCTGCCTTCTTGAGCCGCTGCAGTCCATGAGTTGTATGTACACCCACAGTGCTGTTAGGGAGGGAGTTCCAGGATTTTGACCCAGCGACAGGGAAGGTACAGCGATATATTTCCAAGTCAGGAATGTGCGTGACTTGGAGGGGAACTTGCAGGTATTCCCATGCATCTGCTGCCCTTGTCCTTCTAGGTGGTGTGTGTCATGGGTATGAAGGTGCTGTCAAAGGTCAGTTGCTGCAGTGCCTCATTGGTGGAGGGAGTGTATGTTTTTCTATTCATTCACGGGATGTGCACGTCGCTGGCTAGGCCAGCATTTATTGCCCACCCCTATTTGCCCTTGAGAAGATGGTGGTGTGCTGCCTTCTTGACCCACGACAGTCCATGTGGTGTAAGTACATCCATAATGCTGTTAGGGAGGGAAATCCAGAATTTTGACCCAGCACCATTTAAAGCCATTTCACCATTTAATATAGTGAATGGAGCACCATCCAAGTCCTAGGTGGTGTCAAGCTTCTCAAATGTTGTTGGAGCAGCACCCATCCAGGCAAGTGGGGAGTATTCCATCACACTTCTGACTTGAGCCTTGCAGATCATGGACAGGCTTTGAGGAATCAGGAGGTGGCTTACTTGCTGAAGGATTCCTAGCCTCTGACCTGCTCTTATAGCCACAGTATTTATATGGCTAATCCAGTTCAGTTTCTGGTCAATGGTTACTCCCAGCATGTTGATACCTCTGACCTGGAATCCAGCGATGATCCTAGGCCTTGGGTCGGTGTAGTCCGGCAATAGCTACCATTTGCCATGTGGCTCTGCCATTCAATAGGCAGCTCTAGGAGGTTGAGGCTTGCACCCCTGGAGTCCTTGATTCTGGTAATGACCCGCCACTGTCCAATTAAGTGCTTGAGTGGCACTTAATTCAGTGGGCCTTCCTTAAAGTAGGTGATAGGGGGTTCCCTACAGCTCTCCAGCCAGCAGGTGAAGCCCCCATTGCCTTCATTACATCTTGCCCAATGTTTCAAGTCATTGACTTTTTATGAGAACTGGAAAAGGATAGAAATCTAATAGGTTTTGAGCAAATGAAAGGGATAAGGAGGAGTGGAAGAATTAAATGGAAGGTCTGTGATAGGACGGAAGACAGGAGAAATTAAATGACAAAATATTTCAAGGTACGAATGCCAAAGAGAGTGCCATGCAGCCATTCACACCTGATCTGAACACATATTTTGTTTCTTTACTTATTCCATTACCACTCCTTTTGGCTTGCAGGTGGGTAACCTCACCTCGCCCAATTTGATCTCCTGGATAAACGGCTGGGATTCAGGACAATGGTGAGGAACAACACATTGGTTAGCATCGGGAAATTCTGAGCCTCTGTTCCTTCCCCCATATCGGTGATAAAATCCTGTCCCTCGTGGCTGAGGCAGGAAAACACTGACATTTAGATGTCCAAAGACCACTTGCTCATCCTCCCCACAATATTGGAGCAGCCCATTAGGGCATAAGATGTTAATGTCGAAACAGAAAACAAGTTCTTTGACATACTATTTTCTCCATTTTTAATGCACGCATTAATCTTTTAAAAATAAATTGATTAACACCAGTGGTAAAATAAGAAAGAGTGAAGAACTTCAGAAACATGTATTATATTTTCATACGATCATATCCCCATGGTGTAATTTGAAGGCAGTGTTCTTAATTGCAAAAGTAAGTGAAAGAAAGCATAGTGACATTAATTTTGCATTGACAGTGTTTTTTGAAATGTTGAAGTACATGTTTTTCTACTGTACTGCACTGCAGAATAACACCATTGCTATGGCAATCTAAGCTTAGAGATGTATTCAGTCACAAGACAATAATGTTATTTCCAACATAATTGCTCTCAACTCATTGTAATTTCAGAGCCATCATACCACTGAATATGGAATATCACTGTGTCATTCAAAGGATAATGCCACACAGATAAATTCCTCTAATTGTTTCCACCATGGCCTGAAATTGACTATTAGTCACAATTCATTGCTTTCATTCAAAGGGAAAAAGAACTGTTGCAAGATCCAATGTCACAGTCTAGTCACTTGCAGAAAAAATGAAAATGTTGGTACATTAGAAGTCATCCCTGATGCCAGTGCAATCTCCGGACTATTTGTGTTCCTTTTAATTACCAACTACAGCCAAAACAATTTGGATATGTGGATTATCACAGTTTTCAGAATAAATAAAAGTACACACGATGAACACTGTAGATCTCTTTGTAAGTGCAAACTTTCAAATGCAGCAGGTGCAAGTGAATCATTTGAACTCTTGCACAAACACAATAACACTCCAATTACATATTCCATTTTTAGTTTATTCAAAATTCAAGGCTTTTAAAATCATGATTTGTGCGATTCTGATATGTCTCATTCACCGGCTACAATTGGTGGTATAGATCTAGTCTATTATTTGATTTATTTAATAAATCCTTTGGGTTTTTTTTCACCACTGTTAACTATCATCCATGTCATACTCAGAATGTTTCAAGCAAAAATGACAAACAGTATTTATTACCTCAGTGAAGCAATAAGTGTATGTTTGTACAACATCAGAAACCAATTACAGATGTCAAATCACAATAATTGCTGTGGTCCATGGTCATTGGAGCTCCAACATACTGTGCTATATAATTGCAGATTATAGTTGTGTCCCTTTGATTCCCAATCGTAATACATGCCACTGTGCCATGAGCTGGCTGGGCACTTGAATCTTCTCCACATGTAGATGCTCCAGACCACTCTCAAAATGGACATGGTTTATTTGAAGTTTCAAAAAACTTGCTAGACAAATAAAGATTGAAGTCCATCTAGTTCATCTTCTGCCATCCTGCTCAATGCGTGGCATGATAATAATGGAGTGGTGAACTAAACAATCTCTATCAAGTATCTGCAACAGACCCAAGGAGAGCCCCAGAGAGGTGGAAAGCTTTGAGGACCATGTTCCAAAATCACCTGCTTCCCTGAAGCATGCAACACACACAACATGCCATGTCTTAAATTATTCATATATTGTATCCCGCAATATTATATTCCAAAAAAAAGTTGCATTGGAATGAATGAATATTATTTATTCCCACCATCTTCTGAGGAAGCCTGTTCCATGAAATTGACTACTTTCTCACTGAAATCATCCACATATTAGTTATGGATTTGTCCTGTTTCAAGCACAGGCCATGTCCTCTGGGTCTGCTGTTTCTGGACAGGATGAAACAGCTTATCACGGTGTACATTATATAATCCGTTTGGAATCCTAAAAACAGGCAACATGTCACTTCTCTCAACCTTTTCTTTCTCTGATGAGAATATTCCCAATTTACATAATCGTCTCTCAGAATCCAATTGCTCTATCCCCTCAATAATTCTGGTTGATCTCTTCTGTAAACTTTCAATAGCTGCAATGTCCTCTTTATACCATGGTGACCAAAACTTACTGTTACGGTCAGGTGAGGAGGCGTAGAATGGCTCCCCGTCTTTTTTCCCAATCCTTATTTGATATAAGTTTTATATCAATAAGTTTTTTTTAGAAGGATATGCTTGCCAATTCAATGAGTTTACAAGCTGTGACTGTAAAAGACACATCCTTTCCTCGTAGATTTTTAATAAGAGTGTAGCGCTTATTGTGCTTAACCCGGTCTAATACAAAATAATAAAAAGCTACAACTTTTATACACACACACACACACACACACACACATGCACTTAAGTAAGTTACAGAGTGGGAGGCTAGATTAAGCAGTCTTTTTAGAGTCCAATAAAAGTTAAAGGTATGCAGGCCTTGTAGATTTATGACTGGGATGGTTTCAGGCGGAGCTTAGTGGCTCCTGGATCCAGCATTGAGACAAATTAAATATGTTAACAGATAATTTATATTTGATCTCGTGAAGTCTACAGCAACTGCTGGATTAATTTTTAAATCATCGCCTGCAGCAGGTGGCTGGTTAATCAGCAGCCTGAGTTCAAACTTGCAGGTGGGATGCAAATAGAAAGAGAGAGAGAGAGAAAGTGGCCCACTCAGGGGTCCTGCTTCTTTGGAATCTCTTTGGCTTCTGTCCTGTGACCTGGAGAAACAATTTCTTAAGCACAAAAGAGGGTTAGCTGGCTTGTCACATGACCCTCTCTCTTTTCAACTGGCCAGTTACCCAAACATGGATTCAAGGCTAATGGATTCCAGGTTCATTGTTTACATGATTAGATTATGGCCGGGTAAATTCCTTTCTCAGCCAGAGTTCCTTGTTTAAGGTGATAACATCTAATGTGTAGTCCCCACCCAGATGAATACAGCAGGTGATTGCCCAGATGTGCCATGAATGGATTAGGAGATGATCCCAGTCACACACCTTCAAGGTGAATGTCTCTGGTGGGGTTTTGTATACAGGTTTACTGCATCATAATGGCTATGGAATGTGCAAGATAAAGATATGATAATGTTCAGCCATCTTAGAAACTGCTGTTTCAGTCTTTAAGAATTTTATCAGTGGTTTTCAGCAAGTACATCCATAAAGTTATTTTTGATATAAAACATGGCTTTATAACATGTGAAGTCACACCAATGATTTATAAAGTGGCAAGACTACCTATTTGGACTCGATGTTGACCATTTAGAACTTTCCAACATCACAGGTTGATTTACTCATTGCCGTCAATAATATTTTTTTTTATTCAATCACAGGATGTGGGCTTCGCTGGCTGGGCGAGGATTTGTGGACCATCCCTTGTTGCCCATGAAAAGGTGGTGGTGAGCTGCCTTCTTGAACTGCAGCTTGTTGAAATAGCTTCAATTTATTGTGAGTCAGAGCCCCTAGATCCAACAGAGGGTGCTGGTGAGAAGTGACTGAAGCATTCTGGGAGAAGCCACCACAGCCACTGCGACTCAGGAGGAAATCGAGGAGAAGGACCCTTGCACTCAACAGGAGGAAGAGCATCCAACAGAGGGCGCTGGTGAGAAGTGACTGAAGTATTCTGGGAGAAGTCACCGGAGACACCGCGACTCAGGAGGGAATTGAGGAGGACCCACTGTCAAAGAACGGAATAGCCCCAAACATTACATGGCTGTAGTGTTTCCATCCCTCCCTCCTCCTCAAACTAAGAAAAAGAGAGAGGAAGAGGCAGTGCCTTCAGGAGTGCACCAAAGCTGCGAGGGACACTCTTCTGAAAGTGGATTTTAAAGAAAAAGCAGCTGATTGGTGAGTAAATCCTGGGAGCAGACTCAGAGGGAGGAGCACCGGAGCGGTGAGTTTAAATCTAGCTTGCCTCGGGGATTCGCGGTCCTGTCTCCAGGGAGAAGACTCGGAGGGAGGAGAACCGAAGCGGTGAGTATAAATCTAGCTTATCTCGGGATTCGCGGCCATGTCTCCACGGAGCAGACTCGGAGGGAGGAGCACCGGAGCGGTGATACTGGGGCACAGAGTAACTGAAGCCAAAACTGAAAAAGTGACATCACAGGAAAGCTGTGACCTGATTGGTTGGTAGGAAATCTGCACCAAATTTGAAAAACAAACTGCAAAGCTAATTAATAAATTAATTAACTAAGTCGAGATGGCTGGGCAGGTGATGTGCTGTAGCTATATGATGTGGGAGCTGGCAGATCCCATTGCGAGCCGCAGTGACCACATCTGCAGCAAGTGTTGGTTGCTGGAGGAACTCCGGCTCAGAATTGATGAGCTGGAATCCAAGCTGCGGACGCTGCGGCACATCCAGGAGGCGGAGAGTTACCTGGACGCTTTGTTTCAGGAGGCGGTCACACCCAGTAGATTAAGTACCTCAAGTTCGGGCAGTGGTCAGGGTCAGAAGGGTGTGACTGCAAATGAGGCAGGTAGAGGGATCCTGTGTTCAGGAACAGAGAAGCCTCAGCTCTTGACCTTGTCCAACAGGTACGAGGTACTTGCTCCCTGTGTGGATAAGGAACAGGGCTGTAGGGAGGATAAGCCAGCTGACCACGGCACCGTGGCACAGGAGGCCATTCAAGAGTGGGGAGCAAAAAGACAAGTGGTAGTTGTAGGGGATTCAATAATTAGGGGAATTGATAGCTTCCTTTGTAAGCAGGATCGAGAGTCCCGCATGGTATGTTGCCTGCCTGGTGCCAGGGTGAAGGACATCTCTGAACGGCTTGAAAGGATATTGGAGAGGGAGGGGGAGGATCCAGTTGTTGTGGTCCACATCAGGACAAATAACATAGGTAAGACTAGGAAAGAGGACCAGTTTGGGGATTATCAGGAACTAGGAACTAAATTAAAGAACAGGTCCTCAAGGGTTATAATCACCAGATTACTTCCCGAGCCACGTGCAAATTGGCATAGGTACGTGAGAATAAGGGAAGTAAACATGTGGCTAAAGGAGTGGTGCGGGAAAGAGGGGTTCCATTTCGTGGGGCACTGGCATCAGTATTGGAACAGGAGGGATCTGTACCGTTGGGATGGTCTCCACCTGAACCGATCTGGGACCAATGTTCTAGCAAAAAGGGTAAATAGGGTGGTCAACAGGATTTTAAACTAGAAAGTGGGAGGGGATGGAAGGGTAAAACTCCAAGAAGTATGACTAATGGGAAACAAAGCACCAGGTTAGCGTGTGGGGGTGGATTCAACTTCATGGAAAATTATGAAAAAACTGAAAGGAAAGGAGAGCCCAGGAGAGGTTATTAAAGTCCCCAGAACACAAAATAGGACAGAGTGTTTGGAAAGGGCTAGGAATCTAGCTTCAAGCACATCAGATAAAGGGACAACAATGAGAATGGGGACGGAAAATACAGGACTGAAGGTGTTGTATCTGAATGCACGCAGTATACGAAATAAGGTAAATGAGCTTGTGGCGCAGATTGAAATTGGCAGGTATGATGTGGTGGGCATCGCGGAGATATGGCTGCAGGGGGATTTGGACTGGGAGCTAAATATCCAAGGATATACATCCTATTGAAAAGATAGGCAGGTTGGCAGAGGGGGTGGGGTTGCTTTGTTAGTAAGAAATGAAATTAAATCAATAGCAAGAAATGACGTAGGGTCAGATGATGTAGAATCTGTGTGGGTAGAGTTGAGGAACCGCAAAGGTAAAAAAACCATAATGGGAATTATGTACAGGCCTCCGAACAGTAGTCAGGATGTGGGGCACAAGATACACCGGGAGATAGAAAAGGCGTGTAAGAAAGTCAAGGTTACAGTGATCATGGGGGATTTCAATGTGCAGGTAGACTGGGAAAATCAGGTTGGTAGTGGATCCCAAGAAAAGGAATTTGTAGAATGTCTATGAGATGGCTTTTTGGAGCAGCTTGTGGTGGAGCCCACTAGGGAACAGGCAATTCTAGATTTAGTGATGTGTAATGAGGCAGATTTGATAAGGGAGCTTAAAGTGAAGGAACCCTTAGGAGAAAGTGACCATTATATGATAGAATTTACCCTGCAATTTGAGAGGAAAAAGCTGGAATCAGATGTAACGGTATTAGAGTTGAATAAAGGCAACTACAGAGGCATGAGGGAGGAGCTGGCCAGAATTGATGGGAGATGAGCTTAGCAGGAAAGACAGTGGAACAGCAATGGCAGGAGTTTCTGGGAGTAATTTGGGAGACACAGCAAAAAATTCATCCCTAGGAAGAAGAAACATACTAAAGGGAGGATGAGGCAACCATGGCTGACAAGGGAAGTCAGGGACAGCATAAAAGGTAAAGAGAAAGCATACAATGCGGCGAAGAGCAGTGGGAAACCAGGGGATTGGGAAGCCTACAAAGACCAACAGAGGACAACTAAAAAAGAAATAAGGAGGGAGAAGATTAAATATGAGGGTAAACTAGCCAGTAATATAAAAGAAGATTACAAGAGTTTTTTTAGATATATAAAGGTTAAGAGAGAGGCAAAAGTGGACATTGGGCCGCTAGAAAATGACGCTGGAGAAGTAGTTGTGGGGAACAAAGAAATGGCGGAGGAACTGAATAGGTACTTTGCATCAGTCTTCATGGTGGAAGACACGAGTAACATCCCCAAAGTTCAAGAGAGTCAGGGGGCAGAGGTGAGTATGGTGGCCATTACCAAGGAGAAGGTGCTAGGAAAACTGAAAGGTCTGAAGGTGGATAAATCACCTGGACCAGATGGATTACACCTCAGAGTTCTGAAGGAGATAGCTGAAGAGATAATGGAGGCATTAGAGGTGATCTTTCAGGAATCACTCGAGTCAGGGAGGGTCCCAGAGGACTGGAAAATTGCTAATGTAACCCCCCTGTTTAAGAAGGGAGTGAGGCAAAAGACAGGAAATTACAGGCCGATTAACCTGACCTCAGTCGTTGGTAAGATTTTAGAGTCCATTATTAAGGATGAGATTTCAGAATATTTGGAAGTGCATGACAAACTAGGGCAAAGTCAGCATGGTTTCATCAAGAGGAGGTCATGCCTGACAAATCTGTTAGAATTCTTTGAGGAGGTAACGAGTAGGTTAGACAAAGGAGAGCCAATGGACGTTATCTACTTGGAATTCCAGAAGGCCTTTGACAAGGTGCCGCACAGGAGGCTACTCAGTAAGATAAGAGCCCATGGTGTTAGAGGCAAAGTACTAGCATGGATAGAATATTGGTTGTCTGGCAGGAGGCAAAGAGTGGGGATAACGGGTCCTTCTCAGGATTGCAGCCGGTGACTAGTGGAGTTCTGCAGGGGTCAGTGTTGGGACCACAACTTTTCACTTTATACATTAATGATCTAGATGAAGGAACTGAGGGAATCCTGGCTAAGTTTGCAGATGATACAAAGATAGGTGGAGGGACAGGTAGTACTGAGAAGATGGGGAGGCCACAGAAGGATTTGGACAGGTTAGGAGAATGGGCAAAGAAGTGGCAGATGGAATACAACGTGGGCAAGTGTGAGGTCATGCACTTTGGTAGGAAGAATAGATGCATAGACTATTTTCTAAATGTGGAGAGAATTCAGAAATCTGTAGTGCAAAGGGACTTGGGAGTCCTAGTCCAGGATTCTCTTAAGGTTAACTTGCAGGTTGAGTCGGTAGTTAGGAAGGCAAATGCAATGTTGGCATTTATTTTGAGAGGACTAGAATATAAAAGCAGGGATATGCTGCTGAGGCTTTATAAGGCTCTGGTCAGACCACATTTAGAATATTGTGAGCAATTTTGGGCCCCGTATCTCAGGAAGGATGTGCTGGCCCTGGAGAGGGTCCAGAGGAGGTTTACGAGAACGATCCCAGGAATGAAAGGTTTAACATATGAGGAACGTTTGAGGACTCTGGGTCTATACTCAATGGAGATTAGAAGGATGAGGGGGGATCTGATTGAAACTTACAGCATACTGAAAGGCCTGGATAGAGTGGACGTGGGGAAGATGTTTTCATTAGTAGGAGAGACTAGGACCCGAGGGCACAGCCTCAGAGTAAAGGGAAGACCTTTAAGAGCAGAGATGAGGAGAAACTTCTTTAGCTAGAGAGTGGTGAATCTATGGAATTCATTGCCACAGAAGGCTGTGGAGGCCAGGTCATTCAGTGTATTTAAGACCGAGATAGATAGGTTCTTGATTGGTAAGGGGATCAAAGGTTATGGGGAGAAGGCGGGAGAATGGGGTCGAGAAACTTATCAGCCATGACTGAATAGCAGAGCAGACTCAATGGGCTGAATGGCCTAATTTCTGCTCCTATGTCTTATGGTCTTATCTCTTGTATCTTGTATGTTTACAATTTTCCTTCCATGTAAGTAGTTGTCTCCTCCTGGCTTTAATATCATACGGCTGAGGAGGCTATATAGCACAGGTAATTCCATATGAAATTAATGGGAAAATGTACCCAAGGACAGAGGAGTGGGTTTAGGGTACGTTGGGAGTATTAACCTAAAGAATTTGGGCTGGTTTGGACCTGGTGGGAGGGGCTAAGTTCTGAGAAATCTATTTTCCAACCCAAATTGACTTCCAATCCTCTGCCGAAGTGCCCTTGAAAAATGTGGCTTGCTAAGCCATTTCAGAGGGCAGTTGTGAGTCAACCATATTGCTGTGGGTCTGGGCCAGACCAGATAAGAATGGCAGATTTCCTTCCATAAAGGACATTAATAAATCAGATGGGTTTTTATAACAATTGATGATAGTTTTATGGTCAACATTACTGAGACTAGCTTTCAATTCCAGTATTTAAATTCAACCAGCTGCCATGATGGGATTTGAACCCCCTGCTCCCAGAGTGCTAACCTAGGTGTTTGGATTACTAGTCCAGTGACATTGCCATCTGCCTGACCAGCACCTCTCCAGCAACCTTCCCCACGAGGCCTGCAATCCCATTATGGTGCCTTCTACCTCCTCTGCACCATCAGCAGGCCTCCAATCCCTGCCCAAATCACACAGAGGCATCCCCTTCCCAGCCCTGCAATTTACACACCCTCCCTTCACTCTGGCCTCTGATCCCCTCATGAACTCCAACCTGCATCCCCGTCACCCCACAAGACCTCCAATTTCCCCCCATCATGATATCTCCAACCTCCCGCCATCCCCACCAATTTCAGGCCCCTGACTTCCCCACCAGGATCGACAGCACACCTGACTGACCCCCACCTTGCACCCCCCCACCTTCAATAGCTTCTGGTCCACACTCACCCCTCACAGAGATTGACCCTCCCATGATCAACCGCTTCCAATTAACACTCTCCTCTCCCCCATTCAATATCATTCTCATTCCCCCTATCCCCATTTGACACCCTCCCTGTCCTCCTCTCTGTTGAACACCCTTCTACTCCCCCAATCTCCGATCAATTCCACCCATCAACTTCCCCCCACCCTCCAAGCTCACCCTCTCCAAGGATCCTGTGGTCTTCACTCGCCAGCTTGCTGCCCGACTAGAGGCCCAGTCTTCCAGGCAGAGGGCCAATCAGTGATGCCACAGTCAAGCTGTGGAGCTAAGATGAATCAATTTGAGTAGAATCATCCCCCTGTGGATCAAAAGGAAGTTCCTTGGACCTGAATGGTACTACAAACACTACACCACTGGAGTCAATGTTGGGAAAACAGATGAATATTAAATGTAATATGAGTAATAAATTGAGAGGTATTCAAATTATAACAAGGATTTTGAAAAGCTGCAAGAGAGTATTGATCAACTGCAGGGTGGGCAAATAGGTGGCAGACACATTTCTTAGCTCTAGTGAAAAATGCTTATGTTGTCAAGTGTCTATTCATAACTCAACCCCCTCATTTGTGATAGCATCCTAGTAATCTCCACTGCACCTTTTGCATTGGCTTTATAACCTTCCTATAATTGGGTGCCCTACCCAAAGGGCAGGGGGAAAACTGTGAACCACCACATTCTGGAAATAAATAGGGAAGAGGAAATTACTTGAGATGGTAACATTTTAAATCAAGTGAAGCTCTATGGCATCTTAGTGCACATATATATCAGTCAATAAAAGTGGCATCACAAGTGCATAAGGTTGTTTAAAAAAATCACATTAATCATTGGTTTGTATCCGGAAACATAGAGCACATAATCAAGGAGATATTATCAAGCTTGTACAAGACATTGTTTAAGCCGCAGTTAGATTATTGTATATCGGTTAGAGCACCCAATTATAGGAAGGATATAAAGACAATGCAAAAGGTGCAGTGGAGATTACTAGGATGCTATCACTAATGAGGGGGTTGAGTTATGAAGAGACACTTGACAACATAAGCATTTTTCACTAGAGCTAAGGGGTTCACTGCAGGGGCCATAAGTTCAAACTAGTAAAAGGTAAATTTAGGATTAATATAAGAAAAATTCTTCTTCACACACAAAGAGCATTAACTGCATAGAATGGCCTTCCTGTTAAAGTACCAGAGGTGACAACCCTGTATTCATTTAAGAACTAATTGAATGAAGTAATTGTGAGTGTCTCTTGATTAATGGATTAAAATGGATCAATGCCACTTCTCACCTACAATTATCTTGCAGTTTTGTGATAGAGATCGTCAAGATTATTGAGGGCTGTGATTGAATAAATGGTAATGATATTGATTCCATTAATTGGCAAGGTGACAATCAGAAAAACACATGAAAAGGAGGTTCAGCAGAATAATCTTCACAAAGCGGGTGGTAGAATGTCCACTTCTCTGTGACAAGCCACAGGTGAAGTAGATTCTCTCAATATTTTTGATATGAGAATCAAAAGGCAGATGCTCAAAAATGTATAATATTAAAGGTTTGAGGAAATTAACATGAGAATTAGTTTAGATGAGGCAAATTGCACAGGCTTAATGGGCCAAATGACTTGGGGGCGGGGTCACCTGCTTCTGTAACCACCTAGTGAGTGGATCAAAAGTTGCGTTAGCAAAGGAAACAAGTTTATTGCCTAATTGCTCGCACAGGAAGAGTACCTGAAAGCAGAAAGGAAAAAGAGAGAAAGTAAATAAAATAACTTCTTAATAACAGAAAAATCTTAACACTGATATGATTACATCTGTTGTATTTTCGTTACCGCTGTCAAAGCAGTTATTTTTAACTAATTCACAGCATTGTGATTTAACCTCACTGCAGTTTCACATTGCTCTTGTAATTAATTGGACTTAAAGAGATGAGCACTTTTTAAGTAGAAAAGAAGAGCCTTATTGGACATTTGCATGTTTTGCTTATTTTCCCACATGTATCTTAACATCAAAGATTTCTAATAAGGTGCAATTAAAGCTGCTATTAATGTGCAAAAGATCATTTTGCCTGTTTCTTAATTAACGTATTTTATTATGTTATGAAATAATCAATTGCCCTGAAGAGCAGGACAGTTATGTTCATACTAATTAAAATTTAAATTTAGTGTATATGCTTCATATCCAAAAATGATGTTTTTCAGGGTTTATGACCTTATATTCTGTCTTGATATCTCATCCATTATCTATATTAGATCTAGAAAATCAGTATCAACAATCAAATTAGAAATGCTGTAACAAATTAAAAATTGAGTCTAGTGCATCTTGCTGTTTCTAAATCATATTCTAAAGCATGTGGAAATATATCAGTTCCAGAACATCACTGCAGGAGTTCCTTAGGGTAGTGTCCTAGGCCAACCATCTACAGCTGTTTCATCCATGACCTTACTTCCAAAAAAGAGCATACCACCACTATTACCGTACTCCCAAGTATCTCAAATTCATGTAGGTTTGATGCCAGTTTTCTAGTATTAATATGGGTCATTGATGTTCTAAGCTCATGCACCAAGCAATTCCTCTTGCTTGCTCCCATTCAGGCAACTCATTTGGTGGGAAGGTGGCGAGATTTGAAACATTTCCTATTTCATTTGTATATGGTTACTTTAATCGTTTCTTAACTCCCATATTGTAGCTAATCAGGCTACTAAAAAGAATAAGCATTATTGCCGTTTCCCTAATAAGATAACCTGTAATATTTTGTTTTCTGGGGCCAGACAATTGGATGAGGAAAAAAACATGACTTTTTAATGGGAAACCCATTAGATCAATGAGGCATTCAAAGTTCTCTTTGCAAAGTCATCCCTATAGCTTTCAAACACATTCTTACTCAGATTCTTATCCTTTTCTTATCTTATCTTTTTTGCTACTCCATGCATTGACCCCATGGGGAAAAAATATTCTTCTAGTCTTTTGAATTCTGATTTCTCCAAGCTATTGTCATTTAGTAGAATTTTTCTGACAGTTTTTTCCATTACCTTCAAAGAGGCTCCACCAGCTCTTTAAGTTGTGTACTTTACTGTATCTTCTTACTGGTTTTATATATTTCTCTTATAATTTATTGCAGCCATTATGATGAATGAGATTTGCATTATGATACGCAATCTCAGGACAAAACCAATCTCAAAAGATGTCCTCATCAAATATTAAATATACTTCGCTAATGTGTGCATAATATTGCAGTGGTTCCATTTTGTAAAATCTGTAGCAATAAATCACATGTGATACCATGATCAATTGCATAATATTAGATTGTCTCAGAGGATTAGTATTTTATATGCTAAATTAGAGGATTAGTCTGTTAATTCTTCACTACTGACGTCAGAGAGCAAATTCTGGCATAAGAAACCAATACATAGAGGTCAATTTTAACCCAGAGGATATTTCCGATAGGTGTGGGCAGGGCAAGTGTGAAATGCACGTGTTAGTCTAAGTTTCAGGCCCAGGGTGGGTTACCTCCTGGACCTCACTTGAAGGTTGCTAGTCCACCTGCTATGCAGAATGGGTTGATAAAAGGTGCCGAGCAGATGCTGGCAGGAAACGGTGATGTGTCCAAAGGCTCCCCAAGGACTTCCAGGGAAGTGGCTGGGTGGAGGCTGTGGGAGAATCTCACTTAAGTGAAGGAGGCAGTGCATGTCCAAGAGGCTATTACTTTCCTTGTGGGATGCAGGAGGGGGACTCTTACTCCCCCTATCCCCACAAAGCAACCTTCATCCTTCCCAGCAGCTGCTGAACCTGGTGCCAAATTGGCTGCAACAGCCACGCACCAGGCACCAGTTAAATTACCATTAGGGATAGACTAACACTCCCCATCCTCGATTTAAATGGTCAACTTCAAACCTAAGGAAGAAAAAGCCTGCGTCTAAAGGAATTCAGATGAATATTCAAGGCAGTGTAGTAAGACAGAGGGACAGACTTTTAATGGACACTTTCTAATCCCTGTTCCCATAACTTTGGTGGCAGATTGGCACAAACCCTAAAGAAATGTCATAATAAAAGAGGTCAAAGTGGGGAATACTTTTACAATCCATCCAGAGCTGTTTCCCACATGGACATATCTCTAGTCCAACAGGAAATAAACATGGGCTGTAACGTCTGGGTTCCAGGGCATGTATCTGGAGGGGGTATCCCAAAGATGTATTGGAGGGATTGCTTGGCAATTGCCCGGGAAGCTCAAACTTCCTTTGGGCAATTGTCCTGCACTGCGAATCATCTGAAAATGTGATTTAAACCACAAACTTCAGATGATTCCAGCTGTCGTACAGCAATAGTTACCCAGAAGATGTTGAAGAATTAAAACCACTTCTAGCTTCTATAACTATAGCACTGATCCACTCCGATCCCCCACGGGACTCCCCCCACCCCACATCACCTCCCTGACACCCCAAGGGACTCCCCACCCCATCCACCACTACTCCCTACCCCCTGACACTGCATGGGAACACCCCCACCCCCTGGCAACACCCCCGACCCCCCACCACAGAACACCCCCATCCCTCCAGCCCCCACAATACACTCCTACTCCACCCTACTACCCCTTGACTAATCCCTGGCCCAACTCGACCCAACCTGACACCCTCCCCTACCACCCCTCCCCCGAACAACAAGGCCCGGCACAGCTCAATCTTACCCAACAACCCCCTCACCCAGCCTGACCCAGCCCAAGCTGACCAGAGCTGACCCAACCTGACCATCCATGCCCAACCCGACCGGACCTGGCCCGACCCGACACCCCCTCTCACCCTCAGGCCCAACCCAAGCCCCCCCCCAACCCCCAAACCCTACCTACTTACCTTATACCTTGTTCTTATATATTTTATATAACTTCTCCCTGGCTTGTTAAAGTGTATGGACCATTAGATGTTACTGCTTTACTGCAGCTAGTGCCATAAAAAAGGGGGCTTGGCTTACTTACCTTCCTCAAGCTGTCCTCGACTGTAGGCCTCGGGAACCTGCACAGATCTCGCCCACCTGAGTCGAAAGATTGGGTGGGATAGGAGCAGCTGGATTTCAAGATATGTAATTACGAACAGAGTGGCAATCTGACTCAATTGCCACTCCACCGGAAGATACGGGCCATTGTTCAATTTAGTCCTGGGAAACGAGGTAGAGCAAATCATTAACGTGAGCGTAGGGGAACAATTGGCAAAGAGTGACCATAACAAAGTTAAGCTCAATGTGAGAATAAAAAAGGATAACGAACAGTCAACGATTGCTGGTTTGGAAAAAGGCTGTGACATTATTGCAGAGAATGCAGAGATGACTTAATACAAAAATGGAGAGATCAGAAAAATAATATTTCTTTTGGTTTAGAAGTCAGTGACAAGCTTAAAATTGTCACTAACAAAGATATATATAACACATACAGGATTGTAAGACTATGAAATGCATTGTCATAAGGAGGCAGATTCCACTGCATCACTTTTCTATATCATTCTACATTTCAAATATTCAAATAAACATTTAAAACAGAAGACAGAAAGGGCTACAGAAATAGGAGAGAGATTATTTTTTGAATTTTCCTAGCAAATATGCATCAATTGATGGAGGGCCACTTGGACTCTCATGCCTGTTTCACCATTCAATCAGATTGTGGCCATTCTATGACTAACTCTTGAGTATCCAACTTTTCCCCGTATTCATTAATACCTTTGGATAACAAAATTCTATTAATCCCAGATTCAAAATTCCTCTTTAGAAACAGGAGTGATGCCAGAGGACTGGTGGATTACAAATGCTAAACCTTTGTTCAAAAAAGGGCAGAGAAATAAACTTGCCAATTACAAGCCAGTAAGTTTAACAGGCTTTTCAATAAAATAATTATCTAAGAGAAAATTAACAACCATTTGGACAAGCATAGGCTAATAAAGGAGAGTCTGCAAAAAAGCTGTTAAGCCCGTATCATGTTTGACTAACTTGATGGAGATTTTTCATGAGGTAACAGAGGCCTGGATTTTTGCTCCCAGATCGAGAGTGCAGAGTAGGGATAGTTCCCAGCTCTGCAAACCCAACCTGGGAAAATCTGCACCCGGAAAGTTGCACTTTCAGTCCAGGATAGCGGGTGAAAGGGGAAGCCATGGCATGTGACCCCAGAAAGATGTTGGAGGCGACCGAGTGCGGAGGCAGGCTGGGCAAAAGGCCTGCCTCAGTGCACTGGCATTTTGTTGAGGCTATTAAAATAAACAATAGAACCAAAAGCAGCCCTCCAGCCCTCACGCCCCCTCACTCCCTCACACATTCCCCATGCCAACTTATGACCCTCTACCCACCCTCCAAAGTTCCTCATCCCTTCCATGCCAAGCTATACCCCTCTACCCACCCCCATGGCCCTTTATAGCCCCTATGCCAACTTAATGCCAACCCATGCCCCCACCAACACCCTTTGCCTTTGCACCTACCATGCCAACTCACTCAATATCAGCAGACCTCAGGAGCCATGTTGAGATTAAATAAAGTGTCTATTGAATAATTCATGAATTCAAAATAGAAACACTCCCATTGATTAAAAAAAACACATAACTACATTTAAATTCCATTAATCCCTTATGAAAACAAGCATTTGTATTTATAGTCAAAGAGTTTATAACCACTTGGAGCTGTCAATCAAACTGTGAACTAAGAGTAACCCTACTGTGATAATGAAAGGTTATGAAAGCAGTCATGTAGTATTGATCCTGTAGTGAGAGCCCTCGGGCTTATGTCATCAGACAGAATGAAATAGCAAGCATTAAGTTTTAACTCTGCAAATTGCATTTTTTAAATTTTAAACGGCAGGAGATTTAAATCTCTTGACAGCTTGATGGCTATCCTGACAGTTCTCCCGACAACTATCTTGACAGATATCTTGACAGTTCCAATGAGCTTTACAGCTCCAATGAGTTTATGCAATATTTATGCACATTCATGTCTAATTTTAAACCAAAAGGGCACCTTACCTCTCCCAAAGGGCACCTTAAAACTCCACAGCTGGCACTTTACCTCTCCCAAAGGTGCCACAGGACCACATCAAAAAGATTATCTCACCTGTCCAAAGAATTCCGGCAGCTTTAGATCTACTCCTACCTGGTCTAAAGTGCACACATCGTTTTTAGACATACCACTATCCAAAATCAAGTCTTACTGAGGAAGGTGAACTTTAACATATGCAGTTGGCTCAGTGAAACATGGATGTGAAAATTAGTACCCTTTAGAGTCCGCCTTCACTCCCTCCACTCAAACCACGAAAATGGTGGGGGGGACATTTGGGGGCAGGACTACTGACCTCTGCCATTATTATCATAAAAGTGGATTATTCAACAAGAGAAGTAAGATGAAGGCTTTATTTTACTTTGGCGAAACTAGATTGAGGTGAA
This sequence comes from Cetorhinus maximus, assembly GCF_964194155.1. Taxonomy (NCBI): domain Eukaryota; kingdom Metazoa; phylum Chordata; class Chondrichthyes; order Lamniformes; family Cetorhinidae; genus Cetorhinus; species Cetorhinus maximus. The sequence goes on along the minus strand of NC_135889.1, from coordinate 105,261,509 downwards.
GTTCTAACTGGATAAAGAAAGGTGGAGATTCTAAACCACCTGAGTAACAAGAAGCTTCTAGAAGATAAGAGATGCAAGATTAAGGCTGGGGATTCAATTTTACCAGAGATAAGCAGGATGATTTCTCACTTCTAACAGAAACAAAGAAAATAAAAGCTACATTCTAGGTGAAAAGATTTCAGCAAAAACCTCATGAAAGATATACAAAGCGTCTCTCCATCTGCATGAAAGCTCAGGCCAAAGAGTGTAAATGCCATATATATCAGGCTTGTTAGCTAAATTGAAGCCCATGGGAAAACAGGTTCAATATCTACATGGATGTAAAATTGACTATGGGTTGTAAGCAGAGAGTTGTGATGAATGGAAGTGCACAATGGCATTCCCCAGATTTCAATCCTAGGACCATCGTTATTTTCGATATACATTAAAGACTTGGGGGAGAATTTTCTCCCCGTCAGGCGGGCCGGCCGGGAACGGGCGTGGGCGGGCGCAGAGCCGATCACTGCTCGCGATCAGCTGCACGCCGCCATTTTACGTGGGCAGGCCAATTAAGGCCCGCCCAGCATGTGTGCGAAAGAGCACAGAAATCTCCCTGCGGCAGCTCCGTGTCTCGGGGAGATTCATTTCAGAATGCGAATTTTAAATAAAGAAATAATTTACACATGTCCCCTCATGTGACCATGTCACATGAGCTGGGACATGTTTATGAAATGTATATAAAATATTTATTAACTTAATAAACCCTTCATGAAACTTTATCCCGCCCGTGGATGTGATTTCATGAAAAATGCGAAGGCCGCCTGGGCTCTTCGCCTGCCCGCCAACATTGGATGGGCAGCCCTGTCAAATTGTTTAATTGTTTTATTAATGGCTTTAACAGGCCTTTGACAGTTCGGCGGGGGTACAGCCGACTCCGGTGCGCGCCTGCCGAATGATAGATCGGAACGACACGCGGTGACGTTGGGACACACGCCCGACGTCACCACGCGTCATTTTATGCGTTGCCATGCAGAGGCCACCCCCACATGCCGACCAGAAGATTCTGCCCTTGGGCTTGGGGTTGTGGGGCACAGTTTAAAAATTTGGAGATGATGCAAAATTTGGAAGTGCAGGAAACTATGAGGAAGCAACTGAACTTTAAAAGGACATAGACAGGCTTGTGGAATGGGCGGACATGTGACAGATGAAATTCAACTTTTAAAAAAAAATGAGGTGATAAATTTTGGAAGGAAGAATGAGGAGAAACACCACATGCTAAATAGTAAAATTTTAAAGGAAGTACAGAATGAGAGGGAGAGAGAGAGAGACCTGGGGGTGTTTGTACACAAATATTTGGAGATGGCAGGGCAGGTTAACAAAGCCCTTAATAAAGCATATGGCGAGCTAGGCTTCATAAATAGAGGAACAGAATACAAAAGCTAGGAAGTTTTGCAAATCCTACTTAAAACATTAGTTCAACACTAGTCCTATTCTGGACACCACACTTTCAGGAGGACTTTGGAAAGGGTACAGAAGAGATTTACTAGAATGGTTCCAGGGATGAGGGATTACAGTTATGTGGATAGGTTGGGGTTGGAGAGGAAATTTGTTTCAGGTGTTTAAAATTATGAAGGGTTTAGATAGAGTAAATAAAGAGAAATTGTTTCCAATGGCTGAGATACCAGAGGGCACAGATTTAAATGATTGTCAAAAGAACCAAGGGTGGCATGAGGAAAAATATTTGTATAGCAAGTGGTTCGGATTTACATGGTGTAAATGTGTCATGGGATGGTGGATAGAGATTCAATAGTAGCCTTCGAAAAGGAATCGGATAATTACAAGTAGGAGATAAAAGAATTGCAGGATTATGGGGAAAAAGCATGAGAGTGGGACTAACTAAATGAATCTTCAAAAAAGCCAGCTCAGACCCGATGGGGTGAATGGCCTCATTGTGTGCTGTACTCTTCTATGATTCAATGAAAAAGCCGGTACAGCCATGATGGACTGAATGGTCTCTTTCTGCATAGGTAATATCTATGGTTCTGAGAAAAAATGAATAGCGGATTATTCAACGAGAGAAGTAAGATGAAGGCTTTATCCTACTTAAGCAAAGCCAGGTTGAGATATAGTTCTAACTGGATAAAGAAAGGTGGAGATTCTAAACCACCTGAATAACAGGAAACTTCTAGAAGATAAGAAATGCAAGATTAAGGCTGGGATTCAATTCTACCAGAGATAAGTAGGATGGTTTCTCATTTCTAACAGAAGCAAAGAAAATAAAAGCTACATTCTAGTGAAAAGATTTTAGCAAAAGCCTCATGAAAGATATAAAGGAACTGCCTTCGGGTACCATAGTAAATATGCATAATAACACGGAACTCAAAGACAGTAAATTAATTTATTGCTATGGTCTAAGTTGTACTGGACTCTGTTGAAGATCTCCCATGTAATCTGCATTATTTTTGAGCAGAATGATACAGTTATTGCCTAGCTACCGACTCCATCCCTCTCCGCCATCATTGTCTGAGGCTGAACCAGACTGTTTGCAATTGGTGTCATACTTGACCCCTGGATGAGTTTCCAAACACATAAAGATACCTGCCAATGTCCATCTCTGTAAAGTTGTCTGACTCCATCCCCGCTTCAGCTCATCTACTGCCGAATCCCTAATTTATGCTTTCATTAGCTTTAGACTTGACTTTTCTACAGTTCTCCTGATTGACTTTCCATTTTCTACCATCCATAAACCTGTGATCATCCAAATCTCTACTGCCCATGTCCTTACTGGCACCAAATCCTGTTTGCCCATCATCCCTCTACTCATTGACTTACATTGGCTTCTAGATAGGCAATACTTCAATTTCATTTTTGTTTTCAAATTCCTCCATAGTAACATCCCTCTAACTGAGCGATTTGTTTAAGGGCGGTCATTGCCTAAAGTGGATGACTCACGTGCAGCCTGTGCAGGAACTTCGGGCTTAGAAGAGCAAAATCCATCACCTCAACCCACCCTAACTCTGTAACCTCCTCTAGTTCCATAGCCTTTCCAGATATCTGTGCTTCTCTAATTCTGGCCTCTTGAGCATCCCCATTTTAAATGCTCCACCATTGGGCATGTTTTCAGCAGACAAGGCTCTAAGCTCTGGAATTTGCTCCCTAAACCTCTCCACCTCTTTACCTCTTTCATCCTTTAAGACGCTCCTTAAAATCTACCTTTTTGAGCTAGATTTTGGTCATCTGCCCTAATGTCTCTTTATACAGCTTAATGTCAAATTTTACTTTATATCATTCCAATGAAGCGTGTTGAGATATTTTATTTCTTTGATGACACTATATATAAGTATAAGATGTTGTTTAAAAATAGCTACAATCACTTTAAAATATGGTATAATGAATTAATCTCTTCCCTAACAAACTGGGAGCTACTGGGACAATGTTCACAATTTTTTGTGACGCACTATGATGTCTTACTGTAATGTCTCTGATCACCATCATAAATACTTTATTTTGAGGTCTATTTTCTATAATCCTCCCTTTAATGTTTCCTCCCTCCTTTCCTCTCTACTTTGATTGTAAATAGTTTCCAACTGCTTTTGCATAAACTATTAAACAGGTCACTCTCCCTCGATTTTATTTCTACACAATCTCTTCCAAATTATGTTCAGTTATATCTTACAAGAGATCTGTACTGCATAGCACCAGTCTTACTTTTACATTACAGCTTTCTCACTATTTTCTTATATTTCTCTTCTATGAACAATGCAATGTTTTAGGGCTGTGTCATTGTCTTATTTTTTCAAAATCAGTGAATACCATAGCCTACTTTGAGGCTCCCTTCAACATATTGTCGTCTCTCCACAACATGACATACATCAGCCCTGAGGAGATGCAAAACACAAACCTTATCTCTAATGCATGACTCTCTACTTACAGATCCTAATCCTAAATCCCTACTAGAATTACTGTTGTGTACCCATGCGTCTTGCTTTTAATTTCTTGCCTCATTTTCATCATAGTTTAATGTGCTAGGAAATTTTACAATCGCTTTGTACAAATTAAAAGCAGATAAAGTTCTATTCTTAACCACTGTAACTCTCCCTTTAATAAGCATTACTATTTGACTCATAACCCGGTTTACAAATGAACCTTAATGTCCAGTGGAGCTTTGTTAAATTTAATGGTTTGGTATTGATGTTGTTTGTAACATTAGCACCTCAAGGGAGTTCAGGCTTCAGATTTGCATCATAAACTCCAATCAGCAGATCTCTAAATCTAATGTTCGAATTGGGCTTCAGACAGTACAAAGTTTATCTGTCTCTAACAGGTGTTGCTGCATTTACCTGGACTGAGCAGTGGAGGTCTCTGAAGTTTGAATTGATCTGAACAGAGTAAATTAGAAAAATCCCTAAAGATTAAATTTACCCTATATTGGATTCAGAAAATACTTAAGGTGCAAAATCCCTCTTTCGATTAAATGAAGAGGAGAAATCCTATTTCCCTTTGTAATTAGGAACCTGCTAGCAAAATTGTAGGACTGCACCTTTGAAGTTTCAATGGCAGCATATTAAGTGGATGCAACACATGCCTTAAAAAAGGTAGAGCAGAACTGAGGTTGGAATCAATTAGAGCTCTATAAAGATACCTTTGCATTCAAGATTTTTATGTTACACTGTGATATAAAGTCTATAGACTGGATAAATATCACATAGGCAAAATTTTCTTAGTTCAAGAGGAAAATACTGCAACTGTTGGAAATCTGATGTCTTCTTGGTTATTGCCTTGGTGAGCCTTGCCTTTAGGATTATAGTCTGTGGTAGCATAATGGTTATGCAACTCGAATAATACCCTCGAAGCCAAGACTCTGGAAACATGAGGTCAAATCCGTCCATAGCAGCTGGTGGAATTTAAAGTCAGTTAAGTAAATAAATCTGGAATTATAAAGCTAGTATCACTAATAATAACCATGAATCTACAGTATTGTTCTAAAACCCATCTGATTCACTAATGTCTTTACCTAGTTTGGCGTGTATGTAATTCCAGACCAACAGCAATATAATTGCTGAAGTCTTAGGGTGTTAAGGGTTGAAAGGGTTAATGTGTGGGACTGGACAAATAGTTCCACCCACGTAATGATGTAAGAGAGACATGGCCAAGACTCGAGAGAGAGACTGAGTTACATCTCATCTTGTATACCTGTATATATAATTATGTTTATCCAATAAACCAGTTATAGTTCAGACAAACTATGTCTTAGCACTCGTTCCTTAGCCAGTCACAACCAACATACAATAGTTGACTCCTAAATGCCTTTGCAAATGGCTTAGAAATCCACTCATCCTATTCAAGAAGACAGCTCACCAACACCATCTCTAGGGATGGGCAGGAAATGCTGGCCTTGACAGCGATGCCCACATCCTGTATGTGAATTTAAAACTGCCTGTGTTTCTGCAGAGTTCAGTTTGTTACTGGCACAGAATTATTCTTATAATGTCAGACACAAATCTTGCAAACAACCTGTATGCTGTGTGGAAACACACAAGGTGCCATCTAGCCATGGGTCAATGAATGATACTGTCTTTGCTCCTCCAAATTCCTACTTAAGTATGTTTTTTATTTACTAACAGAAAAAGTCTAAATACAACAGATGAGACCAAATGCAGACTGACAGCTATCACCTGCTGGCTCACTATGAGAGAGTGTCTTCTGAATTCTGGACCCACAAACGCCCAGAGGACATCGGGGTGTGATTCGCAAAAGAAGTTGCAAGGCCATGAATGATGTTTATGGGTATAATTGTTGTGCAAAGATACAGATGTATCTGTTGGGTGTTCAGGGAGTATCTGCTCTGAGGGAGCACTGGAGACTGGCTGACTTTCAGAGAAAAGGCAGAAGCTGTTTGAAATTTCGCTTTCTGATTGAGAATTGAGGCCTGTGCAACCTGATAACAGCGTGTTTAAATATCTACATAATGCAGTCAGATGTTTCTCTCCTGCAGAATTCATTCCATAAATATTTCACCAACTCATACTAAACTGCTACCATAAAGTGTACAATAGGATGGATCACTTAGGTATTAGGTTCAGACATGACAAAGACATACTCTGAAAAGACCTACTCTTGAACATTGATGACTTGTGCCAAATTTGGGAAAGCTGTCCCAAAGCAAACGCTTGATTCTTGGAATCACACCGTTCAACCAACCTTCTAGAATCCTCCATCACCATTCCTGGATATAACCCATAAGCAGGACAGACCAAGCAGAGGTGGCTGAACAGTAGTATACACTCAGGAGAAAGAGGTCCCTGGAGTCCTCAACACTTTCTCTGGACCCCGTGAAGTCTCAGGTCATCAGGTCAAATATGGGAAAGGAAATATCCTGCTAATTACCACCTATCACTCTCCCTCAACTGATGAATCAGTCCTCCTCCATGTTGAGCACCACTTGGAAGAAGCACTGAGGATAGCAAAGGCACAGAATGTACTCTGGGTGGAGGACTTCAATGTCCATCACCAAGGATGACTCAATAACACCGCTACTGACCGAGCTGGCTAATTCCTGAAGGATGTATCTGCCAGACCAGGTCTATGGCAGATGGGGAGAAACAGCATGAGGGACAAAAATGCTTGACCTCATTCTCACCAATCCACCTGTCGCAGATCCATCTATCCATCACAGTACTGGCAGGAGTGACAACCACACTGTCCTCTTGGGGGTGAAGTCCCATCTTCTTACTGAAGATACCCTCTATTGTGTTGTGTGGTAACATTACTATGTTAAATGGGATAGATTCAGAACTGATGTAACAGCTCAAAACTGGACATCCATGAGGAGCTGTAGGCCATCAGAATTGTATTTCCACCCAATCTGTAACCTAATGGCCAGGCACATCCTGCACTCGATCATCAACTGTGGTTCAATGGGGAGTGTAGAAGAGCATGCCAGGACAGTAGCAGGCACAGTGAAAAATGAGGTGCCAACCTGGTGAAGCTAAAACACAGGAATAAATGCATATCAAACAGCCAAAGCGGCATTTGATCCCACAACCAAAGGACCATATCAAAGCTCTGTAGCCCTGTAGTCCAGTCATGAATGGTCGTGGACAATTGAACTACTAATGGGAGGAACTAATGAACTATTAAACAACTAATACATGAACGTCCCAACGTCAATGATGGTGGAACCTAGTACATGAAAAGACAAGCTGTTTGAAATCTGGCTTTCTGATTGAGAATTGAGGCTGTGCAAATTGATTAGGAGTGTTTTCAAATATCTTCATAATACATTCAGAATCTTCGCTCCTCCAGAATTCATTCAATGAATATTTCACCAACTCATACCAAGCTGCTGCCATAAACTGCAATAAGATTATTAGATATATGATAAGATTAAAACCGAATGGATCACCTAGTAGCGACGTAGACATGACAAAAACCATGCAAAGACCACCAACTTCTGGTGACAGGTGCCAAAATTGAGAGAGCAAGAGCCTGACATGGTCACAGAATCATACCTTTCAGCCAATCTTTCAGAATCCTACATCAGCAATTCTGGATATGTCCCATCAGCAGGACAGACCCAGCAGAGGTGACTGAGCAGTGGCACAGAGTTGGGGCAGATTGACTCTAGGACTCCTCAACATTGACTCACTCACCGTTGGGGAGTGGAGAGAGCCAGACCTGCGAGGGACACCTCAACTTGGGTAACGGGCTGAGTTTGAAAATAAAATCGAGGAGTGACGCCACAGGAAAACTGTAAGCTCACTGGGTCATGAGATGCTGCTGTTAGGGAGTGTGTTTAAATAGCTAAGGGGAAAATGTATCATTTATAAAGAAGTAGCTATTTGGATTTCAGTAAGGAACACTAGCAATAGGGAAGTAAAGTTAAATCAAGTCAAAGCGAAATAAAGTAAACCAAAGTAAGATAAAGTTAGTGTAAGTTTAGTAAACTTAAGTTATTAGTAATTTATTCTACTGATTCTACTTACTCTGAGTGTAATAGATAGTTTTTAGCGTTATGGGATGGCAGGTCAGCTTGGCCAAGTGGAGTGTACATCCTGCGGTACGTGTGAAGTCGTGCACGCACCATGTGTCCCAGACAAAAACATCTGTAGGAAGTGTCACCAGCTGCGCAAGTTTGAGCTCCGGGTTTCGGAACTTGAGTGGTGGCTGGAGTCACTGCCGTGCATCCGCGAAGCAGAGAACTACATGGATAGCACGCTTAGGGAGATGGTCACACCGCAGGTCAGAAGGGTACAGCCAAAGAGGGAATGGTGACCTCCAGGCAGTCTAAGAGAAATAGGCAGGTAGTGCAGGAGTCCCCTGAGTCTACCCTACTTGTTAATTGGTTTTCCATTTTGGATGCTGATGAGGGCGATGGTTCCTCAAGAGAGTGCAGCCAGAGCTCAGTCTGTGGCACCACGGGCGACTCAGCAGTACAGCGGGGAGGAAGAAGAATGGAAGGGCAATAGTGATAGGGGATTCCATAGTCAGGGGATCAGACAGGCTTTTATGTGGCAGTAAACGTGACTCCAGGATGGTGTGTTGCCTCCCTGGTGCCAGGGTCAATGATGTCATGTAGCAGCTGCAGGACATCCTTCAGGGGGAGGGGGATCAGCCAGAAGTCGTGGTCCACATTTGTACCAATGACATAGGCAGGAAGAGGGATGAGGTCCTGAAAGCAGATTTCAGGGAGCTAGGGAGGAAATTAAAAAGCAGGACCTCAAGAGCAGTAATCTCAGGGTTACTCCCTGTGCCACGTGCTAGTGAGCATAGGAATAGGAGGATTGATCGACTAAATATGTGGCTGAAGACCTGGTGCAGGAGGGAGGGCATCAGGTTTCTGAGGCATTGAGAGCAGTTCTGGGGCAGGTGGGACCTGTACAAGCTGGACGGGTCACATCTTAACAGGACTGGGACTGATATACTCGCAGGGAGATTTGCTAGTGCTGTTGGGGTGGGTTTAAACTAGCTTGACAGCGGGGGTGAGAACCTGAGGGGTGGCCCAAATTGGAAGAAAGTAAAGTTGGGAACAGGAAGTAGTAGAGGGATTAGGAGGCTTCGAATGCGAAATGATGTCAAAAAGACAAAGTTAAAGGCACTCTATCTGAATGCACGCAGCATTAGCAATATGGTAGATGATCTAAAGGCACAAATAGAGGTAAATGGGTATGATATAATTGCCATTACAGAAATATGGCTACATGGTGGCCAAGACTGGGAACTGAATATCCAAGGAGATTCGACGTTTAGGAAGGACAGACGAGAAGGGAAAGGAGGTGGAGTTGCGCTGAAAATATGGGATGGAATCAGTGCATTAGCAAGGGAGGATCTCAGATCAGAGGAACAATATGTGGAATCTGTTTGGGTGGAGCTAAGAAACAACAAAGGGCAGCAGACATTGGGTGGAGCTGTTTATAGGCCACCAAACAGTAGTAGTAATATGGGGCATGGTATTAATCAGGAGATGAGAGAAGCAATACAGTAATCATGGGTGACTTCAATCTGCATATAGACTGGGTAAACCAATTGGGCACTAATGCTGTGGAATACGAGTCTCTGGAATGTGTTAGGGATGGTTTTCTACAGCAGTATGTTCAGGAGGTTATTTTAGATCTAGTATTATGTAATGAAAAAAGGCTAATTAATAACCTTGTTTTAAAAGAGCCTTTAGGAATGAGTGACCATAATATGATAGAATTTTACTTTATGTTTGAAAGTGAGGTAGTTCATTCTGAAGCAAGGGTGTTAAAGTTAAATAAAGGAAATTATGAAGGCATGAGGGACAAATTGGCTGAGGTGGATTGAGAAAATACATTAAAAGGTATGACCATACATAGGCAATAGATAGTCTTCAAGGAACTATTACATAGCTTTCAGCACCTTTACATTCCTTCAAGGTGTAAATCCCTAAGAAAAATCATTCAGCTGTGGCTGACAAAGGAAGTTAAAGATTGTATCAGATTGAAAGAAAAGGCTTATAAAGTTGCCAGAAGTAGTAGTAAGCCTGAGGATTGGGAGGTTTTTAGAATACAGCAAAGGAAGACCAAAAAACTGGTAAAGAAAGGGAGAATAGAATATAAATGCAATCTAGCAAAAAATATAAAAATGGACTGTAAAAGCTTCTATAGCTATGTAAAAAGGAAGCATTTGGCTAAGACACATGTGGGTCCATTACAGACAGAGTCAGGAGAATTCATAATGGGGAATAGAGAAATGGCTGAGAAGCTAAATGATTACTTAGCATCTGTTTTCACTGAGGAAGATACATGAAATCTCCCAGGTTTAGAGATCCAAAGGACTAGGGAAAATGAGGAGTTGAAGGAAATTAGTATATGTAAGAAGGTTGCATTGGAGAAATTAATGGGACTGAAAGTCGATAAGTCCCCGGGACCTGATATTCTGCATCCCAGACTTTTGAAAGACTTTGCTATAGAGATAGTGGATGCATTGGTGATCATTTTCCAAAATCCTATAGATTCTGGAATGGTTCCTGAAGATTGGAAGGTAGCAAATATCACCCTACTATTTAAGAAGGGAGGGAGAGAGAAAACAGGGAACTACAGACCTGTTAGCCTTGCATCAGTAGTAGGGAAAATGACAGAATCTATTATAAAGGATGTGATAAATGGATATTTGGATAATCATGATCTGATTGGGCATGGTCAGCATGGATTTGTGAATGGGAAATCATGTTTGACGAATTTGTTGGAGTTTTTTGAGGATGTTACTAACAAAATTGACAAAGGAGAGTCGATGGACGTAGATTTTCAGAAGGCTTTTGATAAAGTCTAGCAAAATAAAAGCACATGGGATAGGAGGCAATATCCTGCATGGATTAAGGATTGGCTAACAGGCAGAAAACAAAGAGTAGGAATAAACGGGTCATTCTCACGTTGGCAGCTGTGACTAGTGGAGTACCACAAGGATCAGTACTTGGGCCCCAGCTGTTAACAATATATATCAATGATTTGGATGTGGGGACCAAATGTAATATTTCCAATTTCACTGATGATGCAAAGCTAGGCAGGAATGTGTGTTATGAGGAAGATGTAAAGCGGCTACAGGAGAATTTGGACAGTCATAGTGGGCAAGAACATGGCAGCTGGAATATAATGTGGAAAAATGTGAGGTTATCCACTTTGGTAAAAGGAACAGATGTGCAGAGTATTTCCTAAATGGCAAGAGATTTGAAAGTGTAGATGTACAAAGGGACCTGGGTGTCCTTGTCCATAAATCACTGAAAGCTAACATGCAGGTGCAACAGGCAATTAGGAAGACTAATGGGATGTTAGCCTCTATCACAAGAGGATTTGAGTACAGGAGTAGTGAAGTTTTGCTTCAGTTGTACAGAATCTTGGTTAAACCACACCTGGAGTAGTGTGTGCAGTTTTGGTCCCCTACCTCAGGAAGGATATTATTGCCATAGAGAGAGTGCATCGAAGGTTCACCAGACTTGTTCCGGGGATGGCGGGACTGTCTTATGAAGAGGGATTGGGGAAACTGGGCCTGTATTCTCTAGAGTTTCAAAGAATGAAAGGTGATCTCATTGAAACCTACAAAATACTTAAAGGAATAGACGGGGTAGATGCAGGTAAGATGTTTTCCCTGGTTGGGGAGTCTAGAACCAGGGGACACAATTTCAAAATAAGGGGGAAGCCACTTAGGATTGAGATGAGGAGAAATTTCTTTACTCAGGGGGTTGTGAATCTTTGGAATTCCCTACTCCAGAGGGCCATGGAAGCTCAGTCATTGAGTATGTTTAAGGTAGAGATTGATAGATTTCTGATTAACAATAACATAAAAGGTTATGGGGATAGTGTGCGTAAAAGGCATTGAAGTGTTTGATCATCTATGATCGTATTGAATGGTGGAGCAGGCTCAATAGCCTTAATGGCCTTCTCCTGTTCTTATGTACCTATGTTGACTCTGAACACCATGAAGATTTATGGCATGAGATCAAGCTTGAGCAAAGAAAGATCCAGTTAAAGACAAGATAAGTTTGCAACCAACTTCAATCCGCCTCCTGAAGTCTGCATCAACACAGATGCCAGTCTTTAGACAATTCAATTCACTCCACATGATATCATGACAGCACTGGCCACAGAAAAGGTTATGAGCCCTGACAACATCCTGCTGTAGTACTGAAGAATTGTGCTTCAGAACTAGCCACATCCCTAGCAAAACTATTCCAGTACAGCCACAATACTGGCATCTACCACAGAAAGTGAAAAGTTGCCCCAATACCTCCTGCCAACAAAAAGCAGAACAAATCCAATCTAGCCAATTACTGCCATATCAATGTACTCTTCCATTATCAGCAAAATGATAGAAGGGGGTCATTGACAGAGCCATCCACCCAATTTTCTCACTAATAACCTGATCACTGATGCTCAGGTTTGGTTCTGCCAGGGCCACTTGATGTCAGACCTCATTACAGCTTTGGCCCAAGCATGGACAATAGAGTTGAATTCCAGAGGTGAAGCTAGAGTAACTACTCATCAGCATTTGACCGAGAGTGGCATTGAGAAACCCTAAAAAAAGTGAAGTCAATAGGGATTAGGGGGAACACTGTCCACTAGTTGGATCACAAAGAAAGTTAGTTGTTGGAGTAATGAAGCAGTCAAGTGCCCACATGTAATAAGACATCGTTCAGGCTTGGGCTGATAAGTGGCAAGTACAATTTGTGTCACACAAATGTCAAGAAATAACCATCTAACCACGTCCTCTTGACATTCAACACCATTACCATTGTCAAATCATCCAACATCAACATCCTGGGGGTCACCATTGACTAGAAGTTTAAATGGATTAGCCATATAAATATTGTGGCTACAAGAGCAGGTCAAAGGCTGGGAATTCTGCAGCTAATAACTCACTTCCCGACTACCCAAAGCCTGTCCACCATCTGCAAGGCACAAGTCAGGAGAGCGATGGAGTACTCTCCACTTACCTGGATAAGTGCAACTCCAATAACACTTAAGAAGCTTGACACCATCCAAAACAACACAGCCCACTTAATCGACACCTAACCCACAACCTTAAATATTCACTCACTTCAGCACCAGCACACAGTGGCAACAGTGTGCACCATCTACAAGACTACAGCAACTGCCAAGTCTCCTTTGTCAACACATCCCAAACCCACAACTCTACCACTAGGGCAGCAGACACATGGGAATATCATTACCTCCAGGTTCCCCATCAACTCACACACCAGCCCAACTTGGAACTTTATCACTATTCCCTCACTGTTGCTTGGTCAAAATCTTGGAATCCTTCCCTATCAGTACTGTCTGTGCACTGTTAGGAATAGGTAAGGTCAGGTGTAAGGACTCCCACTTTTTTTCCCAATCCTCAGTTGATTGTAACAGGTTTTTTTTTAATTTATAAGGATGAATGTGCAAATTCAATGTATGTATTCAAAGAAATCAGTCCGGCAGGGATTCTTGCTTTTATTGTGCTCAAAACTGATCAGGTAAAGATATAAAAATATTCAGAAGGTAAATATCCCTACTGTTGCAACACACACACACACATACACACACGCATGCAAAATTACAAGTTATAAATTAGAGGAGGTTAACTTTTGGCCAAATGAAGATTCCAGGATAAAAAGTAAGTTCACATTTATGAGTCCTTCACTGTTGTTCATGGTTGATTCAATTTGTTAAACAGTAGTCCCTTTCTTTTCCTGGAAACACTGCTTTGGAATTTGAACTCTTCTTCAGAATTTCTTTGTCTATCGTCCCCTAGTATGATATAAGCAGGCAGAGTTCACTTTAGTTGAAAAACAGAGAGATGCATAACAGCCTTGTTGCCATCTTCAGCTGTTTCTTCTCCAAAAGCAACCAGGGTGTTGTAATAAGAGACATTTCAAAATGGTGACCTTGGTCGTATGCCTCCTTGCTCTCCATAATGATTTGAGCATTCCATAGAAGGTAATTGATTAGCTCATGTCTGAACTGGACCTTGTGTTATGGCTGAGGTGATTAATTTTTTAATGTCCAAGTTATCACTTCTGAATGGTCCACTTTTCATTGTGATGAGCTGGGAAGAACATATCAACAATCCCCAATGTAGCCATTATCTCTGTAGGCTTTCTGTCTCTGCCTGATGGAATGGAACATGGCTTTTTAAAAAGTTCTATATGTGAGTCCAGCAGATTAAATTGAAATTAAATATTTAACATGAACACACCTGTGTAACAGGACCTACAACACATGGACTACAATGATTCAAGAAGGCAACTCACCACCACCTTCTCAAGGGCAATAGGCGTAGGCAATAAATACTGGCCTAACCAGGGAAGCCCACAGCACATAAATGAATTTTTAAAAATTGCTGTGAATGCATGACTATACATTTTTCTAATCACTCACGATTCTCTTTTTACGTCTTACAATATCCCCATTTTATAAACTTAGAGCAAAGGAAGCAACAGTAATAGAAAATCAGGTTTATGTTACATGGAATAGAGCAGAATGTGATACTGAACTTATTCAGGTCACCGACTCATCTCCATCTGGAGAACTGTGTGCACTTCTGGCCACCATATTACAAGAAGAAAATGATGATACTGGAAAAGATGCAGCAAGCAGCTAACCATCTGAATCCCTTATTCAGCTGCAAGGACAAAGAGAGTTTGTTTACATCGGCCAGGGCAGAGGGAATAACAGGTCCTATTGAGGTGTTCAAGGACATTAACACGTTGAACAAGGAAACTATACTGTGGCCCAAAGAATGACCCTGGGAAGGCATGGGATGAAGCTCAGAAGAGAGCAGCTGAATGGACAGATTAAAATGAATTATTTCACACAGAGCGGGGTGAACGTTCAGAATGTGCTGCTCAGGCAGATGTTTGAGGCTGATTGCTTCAGTAAATGTAAAAGGGGAGCTAGACAGAGGTTTAGTCGGGAAAAAAAATCAATTGAGAGACAGACAGTGAACTGGGTATTCACTTTTCAAATTCATCGCCTGGTCAGACGGGCTGAGATTTATTTACCCTATATTTTACATTTCTAATGAAGTGATAAATGACTGTCAGCTTCTTCACTAGGTTTAAAGCATTAAACATACTAACACTAAAAAGTATGTTCAAATATTTCTTGCACTTCTTTATCATTTTTTCTTTGCTACCTTGGTTGTGAATATTCATATTTTCTATCAGAACAAGTTTCAGGGACCCTCCTCTATGTCTCTGTATGCATAAACATGCAGAAGAACCGATAGACAGTGTCACATGTCCAATATGTTTTTTTTTAAAAAGCTTAGAACTGAAACAAGAATGATTCAGAAAAACAGTCAAGTAGAAACACTAAAGAAGCTTTCACCATCTTCAGCTGAAACTGTTTCTAGGGTAACGTTCAATTGAACTCCAGCACTAGACAGAAACAGAAGCAAAATACTGCAGACGCTGAAAGGTCACAGGTCTGAAGTATTAATTCCAGTTCTCTTCCCACAGGTGCTCTCTGATTTGCTGAGTATTTTCAGTATTTTCCATTTGATTCCAGCATTAGACTTGTGGTCCATCTTTTATTTTCATATTCATCACCCTCTTTTGCCTTGCACTATCATCCCTATTCTCATTTAATCACTCCTGCCCTCCATCCTATTACAGACCTTTCCCTTCTGTTCTTTCCCTGTCCCTTACCACTCCTTAACCCCTGCTCCCTCCTGACACAAATCCCAACCCCTAGCCTCGCCATTGCTTTTCCTGGCTCTGTATTTGCTTAAAAGCTGTTCATCTCTAATATCTTCCAGTTCTGATGATAGGTCATTGACATTGAACTTTTACCCTGTTTTTTGCTCCACCGATGCTGTCTGACTTACTGAATGTTTCCACTTACTTAACCTCATATTCAGACCAAACTGCTGAGGTTTGACATTTTGATCTTACATGATGTAATTTCGCTAGTCTTGAAACAGTTCCTAAGAAGTATGGACCGAGAGCAGGAAAATTCCTCAGATTTAAAATTATATTGTCAGTCATGGTCAGAGAGATACACAATAATGATAAAGAGGAAGATGTTATTTTAGTGCCTTAGAAAGTATTCTTCTCAGGTTAGGGTTGCAGCACAGTATCAGGGCAGAGTGGAGACAGCTTCACTCTGCCTCTTACCTCTTACCTGATATGACAATACTTGATGTTGCCACCAGGGGCCTGAAATGGAAAAGTGAGCACAAATGCACCATTTTTAAAAATGAAATATCAAGTTAATGTGGCAAAAGGTGCATGCATTTTAAAAATTCCTTGCAATGTTCTCCAGTTCTCCCCTGAAGGCATAGAAGCTTACTATAGTTCCACAGTCTCCACAGTGAGTGTAGGCAGTCTGCCCAACCATGAAGGATATCACAACAGATTCTCACCTTTTCATCCAATACACACAAAGATATACTTTCCAGCCAATGGAGGACAATAAAGTGGGGGCGGGGGTTGGAATCTCTGCTTGACATTCCCCATCCCCTCAGCAAATGTATGGATAGTTTTCATTTACAATCCTTTTCCATCTTGCTTTAGTTAAATCTCTGCACCATTTGGTGTGGAATTATAGATGGGAACTCTATTGCTATTTTGTATATCTATTGTAACACTAACAGCAAGTTAGTGCCTGGATACTTAAAAATTCCACCACCAGATATTAGGGAGGATAAGTGAACAAACTTGTCTTTGTATAGCCCTTCCCATCCTTAGAATCCACAAAGCCCTTCACAGCCATTGAATTGCTTTTGAAGCATTGTCACTGCAGCCAATTTGTACACAGCAATGAGATAATAATCAGTTAATGTTTCTATTGGTGTAGTTAAAAGAGAACTCCTCTGCTCTTCTTCAAATAGTGCCATAGGTTCTCCTACAGCTGTGCAGGCAGTCAACACCTCATCTTAAAAACAGCACCTCCAGCAAAGCTACACTTCCTTAGCACTGCCACTCAAACACTGATCGTGCTGATCTGGAACTCTTTATCATGTTATTTTAGTGGAGTAATAAGCTGTTTACTGTAAACAGGAGGACAAATCCCCTAAGTTGGTGGAGAAGGAATATTAGACAAATTCATTAACTGCTCATGCACTAACATCTCATGGTGTAATTCCAGAACCGTGACTGCTAGGCATTGGATACTTGTGGTTGGAAGAGTTTCTGGAAACAAATTGTGGCAGCTGAGCACACAAAATGATACCGGGGCAGTCTTGCAATGGGAATGCAAGTGTGTCTGCCATGCAACAAATGCCTACCTTGGTGCCGAAAGACCAGCTGGGCTGGACTACCTAAACAGGTACCAAATTTCTGCAGTCACTACTCGGTAGAATACAGGAGAAACCTCTTTACCTGAAGGGTGTGAAATTTACTATAATCAGGAGTAGATTAGGTGTAGATGTATTTAAAGGGGAGCTAGGTAAACATAGGTGGGAGAAAGGAATAATAGGGTATGTTGATGGGGTTAGATGAAGGTTGTGGCGAGGGAGCTTGTGTGGAGCTAACATGGACCTGTTGGGCCAATTAGCCTGTTTGTGTACTGTAAACACAATGCAATACAATGCCCCAAACTTCTCAGGCTTGAGTTCCTGGAGGTTGGAGACCACAAGCACTATAGAGCCAAAGCATCATTCCACCTTTCATGCTGTAGCATCTTTCATGGAGGAGCACCATGTTGAGGCATGCACGTAGATAAACAAATAATTAAGGCAGGGTTCATAGCAGAGTTCAGCACGTTATGGAACAACCTTAAAAACTTGTCTAAATAGCTAAAAATCTACAATATAATATAAGCAAAATTTCTCCCGGCACTTTCCAGCATGTTTCCTGAGATCAACAACAACAACTTGCAATTAAGTAGCACCCTTAACATAGTTAAACATCCCAAAGTGTTTTACAGGAGTGGTATAAACCAAGTTTGACACTGAGCCATGTAAGGAGACATAAGGAGAGGAGTTGGAAGTTTTAAGGAGAGTCTTAATGGAGGAGAGCTGCCAAGGAGCAGAGAGGTTTAGGGAGAGAATTTCAGAGTTTTGAGCCTAGACAACAGAAAACACAGCCTCCAATAGTGCAGTGATTAAAATTAAAGATTTTAAGAGGCAAAGTTGAAGCAATACGGAGATCTCAGAGGGTTGTAGGGCTGGATGAGATTACAGAGATATATATAGGGTCCCTTTAAATATTACTGAAGCTGGCTGCCTCCTGGCTTTTGGATTGTGGGCTGGATCAGGAAGCTATGGTAACAATGCACACAGAGACAGGAATGCTGTCAGGGGGGTGATAACTATGTCCTTGAACCTGTTTAGCACATATTCATTTCTTCCTAGCTGTTTCTAACAGGTACTGTAGCCATCTAAATTGAGGCCTACCCAAAAATCAGGACATGTAAACACTCAGCAGTTAGTCCATAAGCAGCATTTCCTACACCATTTTGGCCCCACAACCTTCACGTTTTTAGAAGCAGATAATTTTGTTCACCCAATGAAAATTTTACCCCAGAAGGTTTTACTATGACTCCGAATATAATTCGAGCCTTGCTCAATTGGTAGCAGGTCAGAGTTCAAACCTCACCCCTTGAGCCATAGAAGTATAGATGCTGTATTGAAGGAATTCTGCCTTGTCAGAGGGGTCAGTTTTTTTGATGACATGCTAAACTAAAATCTTATTTAGCTTAGGTCAATCTCAGAGATGACACAACACCATTTGCAGATGCTCGAAATATTTTGCTAGCTAACATTCATTTCTCAACAACTAGAATTTAAGAGCTGGTCCTCTATCTTCATGTAATAGGTCAACCTTATCTAAAATCTATAGTCTGACAATTTGGAACAAGACAACATTACCAACAGTTTTACATCTTGCCGCATCCCATTACTTGTCATTTATTTCATTGTCTGTAGGAGCTTGCTGCATGAAAAATGGCTGCAACCTTGCTTATGTAATAGTCACAGTACTTTCATTCTCATTTCTTTAAACCACACAAAGTTAGATTTTGAAGACGGGCGCTTATGCATGAACATAATCCAGGGAAGTCTAACTGTGATGACTCACGTGATTTGAGAAGCATGTATGTTCTTTATGAGACCAAAATCAGCTGGGGCATATTCTGAAAGAGGGTTAATTGGTTTATTCATTACAACATCATTTGGTTCCAAGAAATGCCCACTTGACCTGGGATTGCCATGGGGATAAACTGTTAAGAAGCATAGAGTAAATGGAAAACTAATTGAATAAAGCTGGGTCAGCCAGTGCTTTCTGTTTGGCAGTTCAGAAAACACTGAGGATAATGGTGAAAGAAAACAAGCAAGGTTGAATCGAACAGTTTTCTGTATTGCAGTCTTTAGGGAAGGAAATCTGCCGTCCTTACCTGGTCTGACCTACATGTGACTCCAGACCCACAGCAATGTGGTTGGCTCTTAAATGCCCTATGAACAAGGGTAGTTAGGGGTGGGCAATAAACGCTGGCCTATCTAGTGACGCCTACATTCCATGAACAAATAAATAAAAGGTCCTGGTGTTGAAGCAAGTCTCTGAAAAAAGAGCAGGGTGTTACTGTGCATGTTAAACAGTTAAAAAGAGCAGGGAGCAGATGACAGGAAGGGCAATGGATTGTGGATTGAACAAGATTCGTTGCCGCTATATCAGTGTTGCCAGAGTCCATCAAAACATTTAAAGAGGCTGGCGAAGAGAATCTCTTGGGTTCTATGCCTTCAGTACTGTTGGAACCCGAGCGAGAGAGGATTTGTAGAAATGCGCCTTCTCAGTGTTAACTACGTCTGGGACTTTGGATGGAATATGGCTGCTGGTGAGTGAGTCAAGGGCTGAAACAATTGGATGGGAAGTGAGAAATCCTACAAAATGGAGTTAGAAGCTGAGTTAGAAAGACTGAGATTGCACATGGTCCTATGTTTGTGTGGGAAGTAACGCGAGTGCTTGTAACTACGTGAGGTGTAACTTTGTTGTATCAACTATTTAATGTGAAATTTACCTTTTTCTTTGAAATATCCTTTATCTGTTAATTAACGTTTGAATTATGTTGATTTTAGTTGGGTTTGTTGCAATAAAAGTTTTAAAAAGTGAAATCTTGCCCAATTGTCAGTCTCAATGAAAATCGGAACATAACCCTTCCTCTGCAGCCATGGCAACGTCCGTTCATCTCCTGCCCCTCCTTCAGCACGGAGGAGGCTTGATGAAAATATATCTGAGAGGAAAAAGCATCTTTTAGCTTTCGTCTTCTGAAATGAAAAGTTCTAAAGGAAAGGGACTAAATTATAAATAACGATCAGTTAGTACGAAATGGGCTTTTTTCAAAGATATCTGCCGTATCGAAAGCTATAAAGTGCAGATCTGTGGTTAACTGTCAACTGGGAATTGGAGCATGACATGTGAATAGGAGACAATTAGGTTTGCACAGCCAGACTCCAGCAAGGCAGTGAGATTTACCATCCTGTCACGTTTCCGTCTGCTGACCGATAAAAGTGCTCTTGTCAGCATCCATCATTTCAAAAGCCTCATCTCCGTTGCTTCCGGCTCTTTTGTCTGACACTCAACCTCAGCTGCAGTCCAAATCACTAGCACAAGTGCATGGGTAAGCGTGGAGCTCACGTTCCAGCTCTGGGCACATCAAACTATGTCTCGCTCAGCTACAGGCGGGAACTCCTTTCACAGCAGGGTGTCTGTCTGTGACATTGTTAATCAACTTCAGCCCTCTCCAAAATGGGCAAAAACACACAATTTTAAACATAGTACAACTACTGTGTATGCCAACAATCTTGTAATGAAAAAGATGCATGAATCCGAAATTGGTAAGGCACAGTAGAGCTAGCCAGAAGCCCCATGTATATAACCCCACTGCTGTATTTTGTTCTATGTTTAGCGACTATTTTTTGCAATACATTAGAAGATCAAAGATTAGAGTTGCAATTTAAACAGTGTCACATTCACTATAGAATCTGCTATATCAGGGCATTAGTTGCAAGGCTACCATTTAATCTAGGGTTTAGATGTGATATTAATGAACTACAAAGAAGGAGTGTGCATCTAAACTATGGCCGGAATTTTCCGTCCCTGTTGGCATCGGGCGTCATGGAGGGCGTGAGTGGACAATATGGCAAGAAGGCCAAAAATCGGTTTCATGCTGCCGTGTGACCAGTTTGCGATCGTCTACTCCGCCCGTCAATGGCGGCCCGCGTTTCCCGCCGCCGCACGTCACGAGCGTCATTTTAATACACCTGCATGTAATTATAAGCCCTGCTCACTGGAATCATCCACCACCCCCCACACCCAGCCCCCCCTCCCCCCACGCTGGATCATCCGGGGCAGCTTTTAAAAGGCGTGCACCTGGCGAGCTGAACTTCGATGGGGAACTTGGAGGTGAGTGCTCACTAACGTCGCACAGCACTTGAGAGGGTCGCCCGTTCGACTTCAGGAAGAGGCACCGCGCATTCAGGCAAGGGCATGGGCAAGTCATTTTTTCCTGGCTGGCTGACAGTGCAGTGCCGGGGCAAGAGCTGCGCTGCAGTTGGGGCGAGCTGGGGGGGCAAGGCAGCATGCTCAGATGGTAGTACACAAGCACGTGCGAGGGTGGTGGGGGGGGGGAGGGAAGTGGCCACGCATTAGGGACACCTTGTATAAAGTGACCATTCCTCCACAGCTGAGACACTTCAGGCACAGCCCCACTGCCATGCTTGGTGTCTGGCCTCTAGCTTATCATCCCATTCAAGCAACGCAGAGGCATGAAAGTGCCACCAAATGTTCCTGAACTTTTCACCCCTCGGGCACAGACTGCAAACTAATGAGTGCTGTGGGCGACTGCAGAACAATTGGTCAACTGGTGAAGTTGTACAATCTCCTTGCGGAAGCTGGCCATGGAGCAGTCACTGCTGAAGGTGCTCACAGCCCCTTGTAATGTCATCATTCAGGTTTGGACCAGTCTTCCCATGGTTCAAGCTAACAGTGCAGCCTTGCAGTGTGGGTCAAGAAAATGCCTGCGCCTGATTTGAGGGCACAGACTGCAGTCCAATGGGCAGGTGGAGTGCGCCGTAGGTAGGTGAGGTTTCAGACAGCCATGTAGTGCACTAAACTCTGGCCTTCCAAGTGGTAGCCAGCACTCTCTGGGACACATTAAAAGGGCCTTCAGACTTAACCAAGAGAGGTCCTTGGTAAACCCATGCTAACCCACGCATCTCTCTCTTTCATCCTGCAGGAGTACAACATCAGGATCATGGAGCCTGGTGACCCAGCTGTATGTCTCATTGCTTACAGAAAGCAGAGATGGAGGAGAAGATAGTGGCAGAGGCACCTGGATGGGCAGAGGGAGGAGCTGTACCCTCAAGAAGAAAAGGGCAACTGGGGCTCCTGCGCACACCAGTGAAGTGCCACAGCAAGCCGCTGTTGGTTGGCGCCTAGCTGGACCCAGGGCCTACAGGCAACACTTGTCATTCATGCAGGTGACCGACAGCCAGTGTCGCAAAGACTGCACATGCCTAGGATACTGGTCGGTCACATCTGCCACTTGCTGCATGATTCGGCGCCATGTGGACATGGAGGGCAACCATTGCCAGTGGCCGTGAAAGTGACCATTTTTACACCAGTGGGTCCTCTCAGGGCTCCACAGGTGACTTCTGTGGGATATCACAAGCCTCCACACACAAATGCATCCAGGAGGTCGCAGATGCCATATTTGCGAAGGCACACAACTTTGTGCATTTTTCCCGGGATCAGGAAAGCCAGGATGCAAGAGTGTTGGGATTTGCCCAGATCTTGGGTTTCCCACAGGTGCAGGGTGCCATCAACTGCACTCATGTGGTGCTCAGATCTCCATGGCAACAAGCAGTCAACTATACCAACTGCAACGGCTTCCACTCGTTGAATGTTCAGCTGGTGTGCAACCACAGCAAACACATCCTACAGGTCTGCACATAATTCCCAGGGGGTGTCCATGGCTCCTACATTCTCAGTAGGTTTCAGATCCCTGACGTTTTCCAGGGTCCACAGAGGTTGTAGGGTTGGCTTCTCGGGGACAAGGGCCACCCACAGAGCACATGGCTGATAACGCTCATGTGTCAGCCTCAGACTGCAGCAGAGGGAAGGTACAATGAGGCTCATGCTGCAACTCACTCCTTGGTGGCACAAACCATTGGAATATTGAAAATGAGGCTCCAGTGCTTGGACCAGTCTGGTGGAGCCCTGAAATATAGCCCTCAGAGGGTGTTACACATCGTTGTTGCTTTCACGCGCCCTTCACATCCTGGCACTGCAACGAGGGGAGGAGCTGACTGAAGAGGAGATGGAGGTGCTGGATGTCTCCTCCAATGAGGAGGATGCTGACGGGAATGAGGATAATGGTGATGAGGCCATTGCACTGGTCAGACAAGACAGGTGTGCTCGGGAGGCCCTCATAGCTGCTGGATTCGTGGAGGATGATGACGACATGCAGGGTTAGAAAGATAAAGATGTAGTTGCACAGCCTGGGCACAGGTTAATCATTTGTACATAATGTTCACTATTATAAATAAACTCCCAAGAATGTCTCCTTGCCTAAGACTCCTTGTTCTGATGAGCAGTGTTCGTGTCACTCAGATGTGAAACCTTGGTTTCTGCACAAGATAAGGTTAGGTGTCTCCATCCAGGGCCTCGCCCCTGTGTTTTGTGCAACCTTCCCAGCACAATGATAGTGTGCCTTCACAGTCACCGGACACATCAGTCATGCCTGCGCCTCGATGGGGCTTATCATTGCTGCCAGAATGTCCTGGACCATCAGCACAGGGTTCCGTCATTCTCTCTGTGAGCTCCCAGCAACTTTGAGGATGTGCCTGGCCTCCCCATCTCATCAGCATCTTTGTCCGGTGACAGTGAGGGTCCTAAAGTGTTCAGGTCATGGAGGATGTCATAGGATCAGGAGAAGTTAAATTTTCCCTGCTGCATCCCCATGATATGACCCTGTTCACAGAGCGCAAGTGAGCTGCCATCAGCCAGCTAGGAGTCAGACATTCACATAAGCTATGTGAAGATCTATGGAGTGTTCCCACTGCACATCGTCATCCTCCTCCTGGAATGTAGGTATTTTGAGCATCTGCTGCATATCCATGACAGGAGCCTTATCACAGAGGATATGTGTGCTGCCAGCAGCCAGACTGGAGTCAAACGTTCACAGAAGCAATGTGATTATCAACAGGGTCCCCTCACTGCATGTCGTAGGCCAACTATGGTGTTAGTGATAGAGTTCAGTCCACGCAGCAGTGCAGGACCGATGTCCTGGACCAAAGTCTCAATGGTGGCCACCATCCTGCCAGTGTTGACCTCAATGCATTGGCATGCCAGCGCTATCACCTCAGACAGAAGGCAGACGCACTCCTCCATTGAGCCTTGCAATCTGAGGAGTGCAGCAGACATCTGTTCCTGATGTTCCCGAACTTGCCTTTGCAGCTCCAGCAACTGAGGTATCACCGAGTCCAGAGGCTCCTCATCTGACTCAGATACAGGAGAGTTCTGGCCTCCAGCAGTCCTCCGAGTGCCGGAAACCTGAGAAGCCCCTGCCACAGCCTGCTGTGGATCAGACTGCGCGATGTGCTCACCAGATTGTGACCCCGAGGCTGCTCTAGAGCTAGGTCCCCTGTGTGTCTCCGCGCTGGTGGATGGTGTGGGTGAGCGCTGTGACGGGTTTTCAATTAGGGTATCATCAGATTCTTCTTCCAAGGTGTCTTCGGGGCTTGAGTCACGGACATGGGCTATGGACCCCCCTCGGCTGCTTCCCCAGTGTGCCTGCAAAAGCAAGGAGAGATAACTAGTGCGTGGCAGTGGACTGTGAAACAGGGGAACTGACTCACAGCATGGTTGTCTAATGGATGTTGCACTGCTGGATCCTCACTTGGTTATGCTCTGCTGACCTCACCGTCAGCACAGGAATGGTCCAGATTGTCGCTGCCAACTGAATTTTCAAAGTCCATGAGGGCCTTGATTTCAGGCCTTCCTCCACCAGTCTGCAAACTCTCTCTTTTGTTGTGTGCTGGATTGTCCTGCATGAATACAGATGGAGAGACTGTAAGCAGGATGCCTGCCAGGCCAGATAACAAGTATGCTTGGCATGTGTGTGGGTGGTGAGTGGTGCCATGGACAGGATGAGGACATGATCTGCAGGGCAAATGAAGGTTTGTGAGAGACATTGCATGGTAATGCCCCTTGAACTGGCAGAGAGTGAGGACCCTGTGGGTGTGTGTTGGGTTTGCGAGTGTGTGAGTTGAGAGCGATGAGAAGAGTGACTTACCCTAACGGAACAAAGGAGATCCTTCATCCTCTTTCAGCACTGGGTGGCTGTCCTCTTTTGCAGGGCGTTGGCACTGACCGCTGCTGCCACTGCCTCCTACGCTGGATTGGTGGCCTTGCTTGTTGGCCTTTGCCCAAAGTGGGGGTGGAGGATTCGCAGCTGGCCTCCACTGCGTCCAGTAGGCGTATGAGGGAGGCATCGCTAAATTTGGGGGCAGCATGTTTCCTCCCTTTGGCAGCCATCAGTTCCCAGCAGCTTCCTATCCCTTGAAGAGTGCTCGCTCTGTGCAGGAGCGGCCTTTAAATATGACGCCCAATTTACTGAATGCCTGAGGTGACGAATCAGAGGCTGCCCTGCCAGCGACCCGGCATGTTTCCCAGGAATGTATTATTAATGAGGCAGGACATGCTGGGAATGGCATGATACGGCGTGAAAAGCCACCATTGCAGCCGGCCAGTAAGACGTCCTTTTTCCCACCCACTATGACACTTAGTGCAAGCCTGGGATGATTCTACTCTATAAGGGTAGTTTACTTGCAGACTAGCCTGATACAGGAATGAAGAGGATTGAGGCTGGTAAATAAAATCTATTGGCCCGTTTCCGAGTATTTGCTATTTCTATAGTGCCAGTTGCATTATACTGTAGTAGGATAGGTTACAGTTCCCTGGCTCTGAATTAAATGGTGTTTTTCTGCTTTTGATGATGGCGTGGCACGGGAACCTGATAGCGCACAGAAATCACTGAAAGAAAAGTCACTGAGCTCTTCTCTGTTATCTCCAAGGCTGCTGATGGCTATTTTACACTACTCATATGAAAGCAATGGCATTAAATGGTAGGGCCTGCAGCAAGATTTCTTTGAGAAGCGTATCACCTGCTTGAAAGAGAAATAGCATATATTTTTAAAATATATGGATGGCGAGAAATATCTACAAGGTACTTATTAAAAATTAAACGCTGGGAAGTAACTATGAAGATTTATGGGCACATAGCCAGTCTGTTACTAGGAAGCACCATAATATTTTCATTTCTGATAGCACATTGATTAATGGGTTCCCTGAAATCTCTTCACTGTTATAACACAACTGTTGCCCATTCATTTTAAACATGTTAATGGCTGTATTAAAATAGTGTGCAAAAAGAATATTAACATGTTAACTGGCGTGCTAGCAGAGGAAGTCAATAACCCCACACATTGGCCTGAGTTTTCAGCTCGGTGGGCTGGAGTGATAGAGGGGGCCCGGGATCGGCCGGGAAACGGACCGCCAACCACGATCGGCACCCCCCCCCGACCGCGATTTCACGCTGGCAGGCCAATTAACAGCCAGCCGGCGTGAAGCCCGCGCTGAAAAGCCCAGCGTTGCCTGGGTGGGGGCGGGAGGAGGGTGGGCGATGACGGCAACACAGGTGGGGGGGGCGAGCGCTGAGTGAAAGCTCCCTCAAGGCAGAGAGCTCAGGGAGCTGCAGACCCGAAAACCATGGAAATAAAGTTTCAAACATCAGAAAACAAAATGTCCATGCGTCACAATCAGGCACTTGAACACATATAGCCGATAGAAATGCTGTCCACAGATTTTTATTTTTATTTTATTTAATAACGGAAACCCCGTCCCACCCTTGGATGAAAAGTATAAAGGCCGCCTGGCCGATTTGCTCATCCGCCAACCGTAAGGTGGGATGGGCTATGAAAAATCGCAGACAATTGCATCATTTTGGGCTTAAGCGCCCTCTTAATTGTCAGCGGGCACGCTTCCGTCTTTTGCGCGCGCCCACCAAGCGAAATATTACACGAGCGCAGGATGACATCAGGACACTCACCCGACGTAATCTCACGTGACTTTATGCCATATCGGGTGGGGCACACCCCCGCCCGCAAGGTGTAAAATTCTTCCCATAGTTTGAAAATAGCTCAGAGAGGAATTTGCTATATGGTGCACTCATAAGTGCACAAAAATCCCATCACATGCTGCCATCGCATTGGTTATCTGTTCACAATAGCGTTTTGATAGAAAGAAGGTGTTTTCACTAAAATTCTAAACATGCTTCAAATTGCCATAAAAAGCTGATTTCAAAATGGGCAGATGGTGGCAAGGTTAGTAAATAAAAAAATATAAAAGTACTGAAGGATGCAAGTCAAACACTTACACTGATCTATTACTCCTTCATTTTTTTTATTAGCTGTTAATATTTACCTATTGGTAATACCACTTATTCAAATAGTGAGACAAAATTGCTCTTTCTAAGTGTTAACTTGGCAGCAGCTGCAGGTATTCCACATGTTCCCGGGGCCCGCCAGGTATTTCAGCTCATGTGCTTTGATGTTGAACTAGTCCCTTCATGTTACTCTAGCAATGCCCCAGAGTGAACACCTTCACCATATGCATTACAGAAGATCAAAAAGGAAACCCACCATCACCTTCTCAAGGGCAATGGGTGATAAATGCCAGCCTTACCAGCCTTGCCACATCGCAAGGATGCATTTTTAAAAAGATATCAACAGTAACTTTAATATTGCAATCCCAACATTGCATAATACTGAAAAGGTACATTTCAGATATCACTTTTGAACAACTTACATCTATTGCACATTTATGGAACCTCGATTCTTGCCTCTTCCTCTTCTAATTTCCTATTCCCACTGTGAACTTGATTTATTTCCAAGTAACATCTTGTTTTAACTTTGCTGTCACTTTTTAGTTTTTTTTTAATTGTAAAGTTTAAATTTGACCCCTGGAGTGGCTCAGTAAGTCATCCACTGATCCAAACTGACCAGGAGGCCCTCATTCCAGCTCAATATATGATTAATAACTGATTATAGTGTTTGCTGATTTACTTTCTTTACTTAGGCCCATTCTACTTTGTCCGTGTATCTACAGTGATTAAAAAAAAACAGGTCATTTATCTAAAATAAAAGCAAAATACTGCAAATGCTGGAAATCTGAAACAAAAACAGAAAATGCTGGAAAAACTCAGCAGGTCTGACAGCATCTGTGGAGAGAAAGACAGAGTTAACGTTTCGAGTCCGTGTGACTCTTTAGACCTGCTGAGTTTTTCCAGCGTTTTCTGTTTTTGTTTCAGGTCATTTATCCAATTTGACTTTGGGGAGATTCAGTTCAGGCCCAGGTAATCACAGTGGCTACAAAAGCCCTGGCAACACAATTGCATTTCCACTGCACCAGGAGACACATTGCTCTTTCAACTTCCTAATCAAAGTCCTGGACCTTTCACAACTCGGGCTATCAGGTTAGATGATAAACTGAGGACAGTGTTGAGCACTGGGTTCACATCTACCTGAGAAATATAGTGAGTCATGGCTGAATTAAGGAGCAATATTAAAAGGTGCAAGGTAATAGACACAGGATTTCACACTCTCTTTTAGGTGGGGTGGAGTGTGAAATCGAAGGAACAGGGTTCCTTCCGGGTTCCCGCCCGCCCCGACCACGCACTGATTTTACGCTGGACGGACAAGACTTCGGACGGGAAGCCCCCTCTTTCCCGAATTGAGGCCCTCATATGGCCGGTTATTGCCCCAAGTGAGGGGCAGAAGTCCTGCCTGCAGCCACTTAATGCTCATTCGAGTCGGCGGGAACTCTTCAGATGGCAGGAAGGGAGACCCTGCCATCCAAAAGATTCAGGCCGTGGAATTAGAGTCTCAGCGAAGGTAGTTGTGCTTTATGACTCATCTATAAAAGGAACGGGCTGAATGTCTGGTTGTGAATTGGGTTGAAGGTGATCAATATCAGACACTCTCATAACAGTAGTTCCTTTGTTGCTGGTAATGTCATCCGTGAAATGCAACTGGTTACATTAAATGATATAACTTCTTTTTATTCATTCACAGGTTGTGGGCTTCACTGGCTGGGCCAGCATTTATTGCCCATCCCTAGTTGCCCTTGAGAAGGTGATGGTGAGCTGCCTTCTTGAACCGCTGCAGTCCATGTGGTGCAGGTACACCCACAGTGCTGTTAGGAACAGAGTTCCAGGATTTTGAACTAGCGACAGTGGAGGAACGGGGTTATATTTCCAAGTCAGGATGGTGGGTGACTTGGACGGGAACTTCCAGTTGGTGGTGTTCTACCTGCTGCCCATGTCCTTCTAGATGGTAGTGGTCTTGGATTTGGAAGGTGCTGTCGAAGGAGCCCTGGTGAATTCCTGCAGTGCATCTTGTAGATGGCACACACTGCTGCTACTGTGTGTCGGTGGCGGAGGGAGTAACTGGAAATGATAGACCGATATGTTGGGAATTTCACCAAATTACCTTGGGGGTCAGTAAGAACAGCTTTAACTTGGAACTTTACCTCGGCTTATCAACACGGGAGCAAGGGAACACTTCCAGTACTAGACAGTAAATGGCAAGTTAGCTGGAATTAGAAAGGTTATGGGTTACCATGGTCCCTCCTTGAGGCAGTTGGAGAGAAATTCCCAGAATACCTTTTACCTGAATTTCTTTGCCTGTGTAGGTTTTCAACTTGGCAGATGTTTGTTCCAAATTTAGTTGTTGATCACCTTTATTTAAATATCTGAAAGTGTATTCTCCCATTACAATGGTAGAAGCAATTATGCCCACTTCCATTTTTAAGCGTTTACAATTCACTTGCACTGTGACAATAATTGGCTCTGTCTTCCCAATTTTCATGTTGAACAATGAATAAATGCCAGAGTTGGTTGTTTCTGGCTCTTCCACACTATATACATCATTGGACTTCAATTTAGTCTGGAAGCCTGTTTAAATCTCGTTTTGCAATGTTTCACTATGTGTCCACGTCTGTGACAAAAGTAACACCCTACCTTTTTAAATTGCCAATCATTAGGATTATGATTGTTTCCACGTTGATAAAAATTTGTTTTCGAATTTGTTGCTAAGCTGTTTCCTCTCAGTTTTCGGTTAGCGGGGGCTGTTTCCCGCTTCACTGCAGAGCCCCGGCTTTCCATGCCACTTTCAGCCGACTGT
This sequence comes from Cetorhinus maximus, assembly GCF_964194155.1. Taxonomy (NCBI): domain Eukaryota; kingdom Metazoa; phylum Chordata; class Chondrichthyes; order Lamniformes; family Cetorhinidae; genus Cetorhinus; species Cetorhinus maximus. Next base: position 105,231,347 of record NC_135889.1, on the reverse strand, counting down.
TCCCACCCAACTAGGAGAATGGAGCTATTTTGCGCCCCTTGAATTGCTTGTGATCTCTTACAGCGCTTTCCATCACAAGCACTATTTAAATCAAGATCCATTTCAGCCAGCAATCTTCATTGAACAGCACGCTCCTGCATGCCACATACCAAACGAGTCTGAGCATGTCGTTTAGGGTTTCACCAAAATCACAATATTCCATTAATCGTTTTAATTTTGCCACATAAGGAGCAATGGTCTCTCCTGGGGCTTTATTCTGTGAATAGAACCTGCACGTCTGCATTGTGACCGAGAGTTTGTGTTGAAAATGTCCCTTAATGAGGCCTACTATTTCACTGAAAGTCTTTGCATCTGGAGCACTGGGGGCCATCAAGCTTCGAATTAAACTGTAGATCTTGCTCCCACAAATGCTCAGGAGAATCGCTCTCCTCTTTTCCTCCCCCGTGATTTTGTTGGCTTTAAAGTAGAACGCAAGACGTTCCATTTATTGAGACCAGCCATCTGTGGCTGGTTCAAAGGGATCAATTCTGCCAAACTGAGGCACCTCGGATGAGTATATCTTCCTTTCTTGTTAATTAACTTAGATACTCACAATTGCTGAGCAAGGTGCAGCACCAGATCTGATTTATCATCAGCACCAGTTTGTATAGAGTTGATTTTACAGGCAACTTTTCTTGGTGGGAACATTGAACTTTATTTACAAGACAGTAGCAGCAGCTACATGAGTGCATCTAACTCTATAACTAAAGAAGAACTCTCTCCTAGAGGTTCCCCATGCTGCTAACCCATTGGTTTACACAGATCATGTGATCTTACAACACAGGATTATTCTTAAGGCCACAGTCCTATGTTTTTCAAAACTATAATTACTACAAAACATATCAGCATAACCTTCCATTCCTTTCTCCCTCATGTACTCAACTAGCTTCCTTTTAAATGAGTCGCTGTTAGTCACCTCAACCCTGTGGTAGAAAATTCTACATTCTAACCATTTTCTGGGTAAAGAAGTTTGCCCTGAATTCCCTATTGCGTTTATTACTGACCATCTTATATTTATGATACATAGGGCAAAATTTAATGTCCTCCTCTGATGTGAGTTTGCTGACAGGAGGCATTGAATCAGCGGGGAGAGTGGTGAGTGGAGGCCTCACCTTCTTCCCACCTCTACCCCGATTAAGCCTGTGGTGGGAAGGCCCGTGGATGGCCTTCCCGCTCTGCCACCAAATGATGCCCTTAAGTGGGCAATTAATGCCAACTTAAGGCCCTAACCCCTCTGTCACTAGTATTTACCCATTGGTGGGCAGGGGGCTCAATATGTGGGGAGCATGACTAGCAAACACGTGCAGGGTTGCTAATGGACTCACAGGATTGGGTTTCTTGTTCAAAGGCACCCAGAGCCTAATCGAGGGATCTGGCATCAGGAAGCGGGGAGTGGAGGGGTCCACTGAGAGCCACCCTCTGCCCTTGCTGCTGACACCCTTCGCCTTCCCCTGTGAGTCCCACCCACTATTCCCCCTCCAGCCATCACTCGCCTGTAGCCTGGGATCCAGTGATGATCCTGGGCCTCAGGCAGGTGTCCTGGTTCATGGGTGTCAGCAGCCACCGCCTCCCCACTGACACTGCTGTTCGATTGTCATAAAAACCCATCTGGTTCACTAATGTCCTTTAGGGAAGGAAATCTGCTGTCCTCACCTGGTCTGGCCTACATGTGACTCCAGACCCACAGCAATGTGGTTGACTCTCAAATGCCCTCTGAGCAAGGACAATTAGGGATGGGAAACAAATGCTGGCCCAGCCAGAGATGCCCATATCCCAAGAATGAATTTTAAAAAAGAGCTGCCTGCCTCTGATTGGCCAGATGCTCCCAGTGGGTGGAACTTTCACCTATGGTGTCCTTGATCCTGGGCTAGGCCCACCACTATCAAGATCAGTGCCTGAGTGGTACTTAATTCAACTGGCCTTCCCTAAAAGGCATGAGGCGGGGCTCTCACCGACTCCCCAGTTGATGTGTGAAACCCTTGCCGCCTCCATTAAATACCGCCCCTAGTTTTGGCCCCTACACACAAGCAGAAACATTTAGCTCTACCTTATCAAACCCTTTCATAATTTTAAAGTCCTCTACAGGCCATCGCCCCCACACCCCAAGTCCACCTCAGCTTTCTGTTTCCATTCCTCCCTCCTCTTCAAACCAAAAAAAAGAGAGAGGGAGAGGCAGTACCTTCAGGAGTGCACCAGACCTGCGAGGGACACTCTTCTGAAAGTGGATTTTTTTAAAAAGCAGCTGATTGGTGAGTAAATCCTGATGAGTTTTTTTTTAATTTATTAAAGTAATTCATTGCTTAATACTAAGGTGGGAGTTAAAAAAAAAACTATAAAGTAGTACTGTACAAGTATAATTAGTCAAGAAACAAGGTTCCCAGCTAACATAAATAAGGCCCCAAGCTAGCGTATTTTTTAAGGGAGTAATTAGCTTAATCGAGAGGAATGTCATGGCAGGAGAACTCAGGCCCACGATATGCTCCTCCTGCAGGACGTGGGAAATGTGGGACACTTCCAGCATCCCTGGTGACCATGTGTGCGGAAGGTGTGTCCAAATGCAGCTCCTAACAAACCGGATTTCGGAGCTGGAGCTGCGGGTGGACTCATTGTGGAGCATCCGCGATGCTGAGTAAGTTGTTTAGCGAGGTGGTCACACTGCAGGTGAAGATTACACAGGCAGAAAGGGAATGGGTGACCATCAGGAACAGTAAAAGACTCAGGAAGGTAGTGCAGGAGTCCCCTGTGGTCATCCCCCTCTCCAACAGATATACCGCTTTGGATACTGTTGGGGGGATGGCCTCTCAGGGGAAAGCAGCAACAGCCAAGTTCACGGCACCGTGGGTGGCTCTGATGCTCAGAGGCACAGGAGTAAAACAAGTGGTAGGGCTATAGTGATAGGGGATTCAATAGTTAGGGGCACAGACAGACGCTTCTGTGGCCACAAACGTGAATCAAGGATGGTATGTTGCCTTCATGGTGCCAGGGTCCAGGATGTCACGGAGTGGCTGCAGGACATTCTGGGGAGGGAAGGTAAACAGCCAGTGGTCGTGGTACACATTGGTACCAACGACATAGGTAAACTAAGGGATGAGGACCTGCAAGCTCAGTCCAGGAAGTTAGGAGATAAATTAAAATGCAGGACCTCAAATGTAGTAATCTCAGGATTACTCACAGTTCCACGTGCTAGCGAGAGCAGAAATAAGAGGATAGACCAAATGAACACATGGCTGGAGAGATGGTGTAGCCGGGAGGGATTCAGATTCTTGAGGCACTGGGACCGGTTCTGGGGAAGGTGGGACTTGTACAAACCGGATGGGCTGTACCCAGGCAGAGCATTGACCAGTGTCCTTGCGGGGGCTTTTGCTAGTTCTGTTGGAGAGTATTTAAACTAGTGTGGGGTGATGTGATGGGATCCCAGGAGTAGGATCAGATAGGTTAGATTCAGATCAGAAAAATGGAGGTAGAACATTAGCTAGGGACATTGTGATAGACATGGAGTTACAGGAGAAGCAAAGTTTACAAAGTGTCCAGCAAGGGAAATTGCTGAGGTTAAACTGTTTATGCTTCAATGCAAGGAGTATTACAAACAAGGTAGATGAGTTAAGGGCACAGGTAGACACATGGCAGCAGGATGTCATTGCTATAATGGAGACCTGGCTAAAGGAGGGACAAAACTGGCAGCTTAATATCCCTGGTTATAGAGTCTTCAGACACGATAGAATAGGAGATAAAAAAGGAGGGGGGTAGCACTAATGGTTAAATAATCAATTCCAGTTGTGAGAAGGGATGATATACTAAATGGGTCAACAAACGAGGCTTTATGGATTGAGCTTAAAAATAAAAAAGGGGCCGTCACACTACTGGGAGTATACTACAGACCCCCAAATAGTGGAAGGGAGATGGAAGAACAAATTTGTAGGCAAATTTCTGCTTGTAAGAACAAGAGGGCAATAATAGTAGGAGACTTCAACTATCCTAATATCAACTGGGATTCAAATAATATAAGGGGTGCTAAGGGAGAAAAATTCATGCAGTGTGACCAGGAAATTTTTTCAACCAATTAGTGATAAACCCAATGAGAGGAGATGCAATCCTAGATCTAGTCTTGGGGAATGAAGAAGGGCAAGTGGGTGAAGTGACAGTTGGCGACCATATCGGGGACAGTGATCACAATTCAGTTAGATTTAGCATTACCATGGAAAAGGACAGAGATAAGGCAGGAGTAAAAATCTTGAACTGGGGGAAGGCAAATTTTGCAGAAATGAGAAGGGACTTGGCTGAGGTGGACTGGACAGCACTGCTGGAGGATAAAACAGTGGAAAACCAGTGGGAAGCACTAAAAAGTTAGATCCCAATTATACAAAGTAGACATGTCCCCTACAAAAATAAGAGTGGTACTGCCAAATCTAGACCCCCCTGGTTGTCAAGAGAAATACAGGGGAAGATCAAACAGAGAAAGAAAACGTACAAAAGGCACAAAGAACTAAGCACTGCAGATAGCCTAGACGAATATAGGAAGTGCAGGGACAAAGTAAAAAAGCAAACAAGGAAATCAAAGAGAGGGCATGAAAAAAGATTAGCAAGTAAAGTTAAAGATAACCCAAAGATGTTTTACCAATACATTAATGCTAAAAGGTTGGTTAAGGAAAAAATGGGACCAATCAGAGATGAAGATAGAAACTTGTGTGTAGATGCAGAGGCTGTGGGAAGGGTTTTGAATAAATATTTTGTCTCCGTGTTTACAAAGGAAAGGGAGGATGTAGATATAGTAGTCCAGGAGGAACACTGTGAGATATTGGACAGGATAGTCATAAAGAGAGAGGAAGTACTTGAAGGGTTGAAATCCTTGAAAGTTGATAAGTCACCAGGGCCAGATGGATTGTTTCTGAGGCTGCTGAAGGAAGTCAGGGAGGAGACAGCAGATGCTCTGAGGATGATTTTCCAATCTTCACTGGATACAGGGGAGGTACCGGAGGACTGGAGAAATGCAAACGTAGTTCTATTGTTTAAAAAAGGATGAAAGGAAATGCCAAACAATTATAGGCCAGTTAGTCTTACATCGGTGGTGAGCAAATTAGTAGGATCAATACTGAGAGATAGGATTAACTGTCATGTGGAAAGGCATGGACTAGTCAGGGATAGTCAGCATGGACTTGTTAAAGGAAGGTCTTGCCTCACAAATTTGATTGAATTCTTTGAGGAAGTGACAAGAAGGGTTGATGAAGGTAATACTGTGGATGTTGTGTACATGGATTTTAGCAAGGCATTTGACAAGTTTCTACAAGACAGATTGGTCAGGAAAGTAAAAGCCCTTGGGATTCAGGGTAATGTGGCAAACTGGATAAAAGGTTGGCTTTGTAACAGGAAACAAAGGGTAATGGTCGATGGATGCCTTTGCGAATGGAAAGTTGTCTCAAGTAATGTTCCACAGGGCTCGGTGTTGGGACCCTTGCTGTTTGTGTTATATATTAACGATTTGGACGTGAACGTGGGGGGCATGATTAGGAAATTTGCAGATGACACAAAGATTGGCCAAGTAGCGGATAGCGTAGAGGATAGCCATAATCTCCAAACCGATATAGATGGGTTGGTGGAGTGGACGGTAAAGTGGCAGATGGATTTTAACATAGAGAGGTATGAGGTCATACATTTAGGGAGGTCAAACAGTTACAGGGATTACACAATAAATGGGAATATACTAAGAAGGGTAGATGAAGTGAGAGATCTTGGCGTACAAGTACACAGTTCCCTGAAGGCAGCAGTTCAAGTAGACAAGGTTGTAAAGAAGGCATATGGAATGCTTTCCTTCATTGGCAGAGGTATAGAATATAAAAGTAAGGATATAATGTTGGGAATGTATAAAACACTGGTGAGGCCACAACTGGAGTATTGTGTGCAGTCCTAGTCACCACATTACAGGAAGGATGTAATAGCTCTGGAGAGAGTGCAGAGGAGGTTTACAAGAATGTTGCCAGGGTTAGAAAAGTGTAGCTACGAGGAGAGATTGGATAGGGTGGGGTTATTTTCCTTAGAACAAAGAAGGCTGAGATGTGACTTGATTGAGGTGTATAAAATTATGAGGGGAATAGATAGAGTGGACAGGATAACATTGTTTCTCTTGGTGGAGAATTCTAGACATAGATTCAAGATAAGTGGCAGAAGGTGTAGTGGGGACATGAGGAAGAACTTTTTTACGCAGAGGGTAGTGTGTGTCTGGAATTCACTGCCCAAGTTGGTGGTAGAGGCTGAAACTCTAAACTCTTTTAAAAGTACCTGGTTCGGCACCATAAGTGCTGTAAGCTGCAGGGCTATGGGCCGGGTGCAGGAAGGTGGGATTAGAAAGGGCACCTGGGTGTCCTCAGGCTGGCTTGGACAAGATGGGCCGAATGACCTCCTTCTGCGCTGTAACTTTTTTATGGTTCTATGGTTCTCTTCCCTTCCTCTAGACCTACTGCGATTTGGGTTCAAGACCACTATAGAATTTTGAAATAGTGACAGGAACATTCAGGGCATCCCTTATTAGATTTTCATATTGTAATAAATTGTCAAAGATAAAGCTCTTATGAAAGATTCATAGGTTATTGAATAAATATGGGCTGCAGAGAACAAATATGCATTGTCTATTGACTGAGCAAATAGATGATATGACAGTACACTTTCCTAATATGTTTGGTCACTACTGCAATCTCAGGTAGCTGTGATACTTTGATTTCAGGCAGAAACTCACCAAGTCTCCTTTGACAGCACTTTTCAAGCCCTTGACCTTTAATGCCTAGAAGGATAAGGACAGCAGATGCATGGGAACATCAACACCTGCAAGTTCCCCTCCAAGTCGCACACTATCCTGACTTGGAACTATATCGCCGTTCCTTCACTGTCACTGGGTCAAAATCCTGGAACTCCCTTCCTAACAGCACTGTGGATGTAACCTACACCACATGGACTGCAGCAGTTCAAGAAGGTGGCTCACCACCACCTCGTCAAAGACATTTAAAGATGGGACAAATGCTGACCTTCAAAGTGATGCCCACATGAAAGAATTTTTAAAATTCTGGTCAGTCTTATGGCCTCGCCCTTGTCTATCACCATATGCTCCCGCAGCCCTACAAACCCCCAAGAACTCTCTGTTCTTCTAATCCTGGCCTTTGGTGATTCGCACACTTCCTTCCTTCCACCAGTGCAGCTTTGCTTTCAGCCATCTTGGCCCTAGGTTCAGGAATTTCCTAGCCAAACCATCTCGTTTCTCCATGTCTCCACTTCTCTCCCTTCCCTTTGCTTAAAATCTACCACAAGCATTTTGATTACCTGCCTTAATGTCCCCTTCTTTGATTTGGTGCCTGTTTTTGCCTCTGTATGCTCCAGTGAAGCACCTAGGAAGCTTTGACTATGTTAAAGTTGCTTTATATAAATACAAGTTACTGTTAATGTGATCAACTAGCTTGGGATTTTATAAAGAAACAATAAGCGCAGTAGCAGTTCCTATCTCATAACCCTATGTCAAACTATATCAAGGTAACAGGAAAACAGTTCAGTTTTGGTCTGGAGGAATGAACATAATTTAGACACTGCAGTAACACATTGCCTTTGGTGGTCTACAGTTATGACAACCTCTAACTTGGTAGCTGCTTTCACTTCCAAATGTGGGTGCCTTTAAAAGAATGCATGGTTTTCCTTCAGTTCCACTGCACATTTAATCAATTCTTTCAGATGATTGTTTGGATGCTTCCAGTCAAATGAACAAAAAACTTCAATCATCATCTCTGTTCTCTTATTGCCCTATAGTACTTGCTGCTAGATTATGTTTTTATGGTTTTTGTCGTGCAATTAATTGACTAGCCAGATTGGGTGAACTACACTTCCTGATTATGTTTACCATTTGTTCCAATTCAGTGAATTTATTATGCAGTACTTTTCATTTGTATTTTTAAAAATAACATGGGGAGAGGTGACCTCTTTGTTTGCATGACATGTAACTAAATCACAAACTTGTTATTACAGATAGGAGGGGGTAGTTAATTTAAACCACTAATTTCTCCTCTCACCACCCGTCTGTAAACAGAAAGGTATTTTTGATTTGTTTCCCGCTTTATAAGCAATAGCGTATTTCCCAACCCCTCGATTTTTGTGTGATTCAATTTGCCATCAACAATCCCACAGCAAATGCAAGAAAGGGTGAACTCAAAGGGTTAGTTTATTTGCACACACTCAAAATGCAAAAGGAGGATCGCAATGCCACCTCCACACTCACACAGTAAAGAGACGGATAGAGAAAAGAAGGCTTTACAGTATAGAGACCACAAAGAAAATAAATATCAGTTCACATGAGTTCCATAGTCCAGAATCAAAGTCCAATGAGGTATTCCTTCACAGAGGTCAATGGGCTGAAAACTGATACTGGATAATTCACTTTTCCAGTGCTATTGACTTCACACAATGAGATAGGCATGCAGGAATGAATCAGTCTTGTGAGTGATGGTACAGAATTTTCAGCAGAAGCAGTGTAGATGGGGATTAGGTGTTCAACCTGAGCAGAGCTCCTTTTCTGTAGGGCTGCTAGTCAAAGAGTAAACAGCAGACTGAGCTTTTCAGTTCAGCAATATTATTTGTTCCACAACCAGAGGCCCATGTCACATGACTCCCACCTCTCCACCATCTTTAACAGAGGATGTGTATCCATCATCTGGATTCCAACGACTGTTAAATGTCTCATCCATTAGGAATCGAAAGGAAGGTTGCGGGGCCTTTGTCTTAGCAGATGATCCATCTCCTTCTGGCCAGCTTGGATTACCAAATGCAAATGGTCTTCGTATAGAATCTCTTTGAAGTTAGACTGTAAAGTCCACAGCGGATCATTAGTGGCTCCTTAGAGATAACGGGATGTGGGTTTTCAGAAAGTTTTCCTTTGCCAAGTGGCTTCTTTATTTCTGGGGTCACAGGCAGGCACAGTTCCAGCCATTTTAAAGGTCTTTGTACAGTTTTTAAATTTTTGGAAATAGCGAAGAGCATATCCATATATATATATTGTATAATTATACACTGTGAGGTCTTAGTCCCTCACACTGTCCTTCATAAATGGGCTTATAAATTCATCACACTGAGGAGATTTTTCACTATTAAGTTTCAAATGAGTTAAAGATTGGTTTAAGGAGTGATCACTTAGATGACAGAGTCCAATACAGTTTACGCTTCAGGCAGATTTACACTTTCTGTCCTCCTGCCCTGATGATTTCTTTTTATCTATTTGGGGAGGGCAAAGGCAGGAGGTTCCTTCAGTACTGTCGTGTTTTTATAACAATGTAAAAAGCACCAATCGCTCATAAGGCATTGTGTGGGATCATTGATGTTGTGGAATCATTTATTGAGACCAGGCAATTGAGAACATATATACATGGATATAAAGCTTGAAGACATCAGAGCTGCAGAGCTGTGTGTGTATGCTCTGCTCAAAGCAAAAGCAGAACTAAAACTGATTGCATGACAGACTTCCTTTCTAGTGATGTCATGTTGAAATCCCTTAAAAGCTTATTAAAACAAGCACATGCTCTAACATCTCCATGCTGTTTTCAGAGGTTGAGTCCCATCAAGCAATCCGACAAAAACTGACAGCAAGCTAAAGGAGGAGACATTACAATGGGTGACTAAAATTTCGGTGAAAGATTTAGGTTTTAAAGAGAATCTTAAAGGAAGAGAGAGAGATGGAGAGGCAGGGACATTTCGGGAAGATATTCGGGATTAGGGTCTGGACAGCTGAAGACTTATATGCCAACATAGGGAATCCGGGAACAATTCCAGTGCCCGGGCCCAGCATGTGTGCAGGAAGTGTGTCCAGCTGCAGCTCCTGGAAGCTCGGGTTTCAGAGCTGGAACGATGGCTGGCGACACTGTGGAGCATCCGTGAGTCTGAGAGCGTTGTGGATAGCACGTTTACAGAGGTGGTCACATCGCAGCTGAAGGGACTTGAGGAAGGAAGGGAATGGGTGACTACCAGGCAGTCCAAGAGAAACAGGCAGGTAGTTCAGGAATCCCCTGGGGTCCCTCTCACAAATCGGTATTCTATTTTGGAGGCTGATGAGGGCACTGGTTCTTCCAGGGAGTGCAGACAGAGCCAAGCTTCTGGCACCACAAGCAGCCTGTCTGTACAGGAGGGGAGGAAGGGAGGAAGAGCAATAGTAACAGGGGATTCTATAGTCAGGGGAACCTAACAAATTTGATTGAATTTTTTGAGGAGGTGACCAGGTGTGTAGATGAGGGTAGTGCAGTTGATGTAGTTTATATGGATTTCAACAATGCCTTTGACAAGGTCCCACATGGGAGACTTATAAAGATGCAAATGCACATGGGATACAGAATAATTTGAGAAGGTGGATTCAAAATTGGCTTAATTGTAGGAGACTGAGGGTGATGACAGAAGGCTGCTTTAGTGACTGGAAGCCAGTGTCCAGTGACATACCACAGGGATCTGTGCTGGGTCCCCTATTATTCATCATTTATATAAACGACATAGATGACTATGTAGGGGGTAGGATTAGTAAGTTTGCGGATGACACAAAGATTGGCTGGGTGGTTAAAAGTGAGATTGATTGTCTTGGGCTACAGGAAGATATAGACGGGATGGTCAAATGGGCAGATAAGTGGCAGATGGAATTTAACCCTGAAAAGTGTGAGGTGATACACTTTGGAAGGAGTAATTTGACAAGGAAGTATTCAATGAATGGCATGACACTAGGAAGTTCTGAGGAACAAAGGGACCTTGGCATGTGTGTCCATAGATCTCTGAAGGCGGAGGGGCATGTTAGTGGGGTGGTGAAAAAGGCATATGGGACACTTGCCTTTATCAATCAAGGCATAGATTACAAAAGTAGGGAGGTCATGTTGGATTTGTATAGAACCTTGGTGAGGCCACAGCTGGAGTACTGTGTGCAGTTCTGGTCGCCACATTATAGGAAGGATGTGATTGCATTGGAGGGGGTGCAGAGGAGATTCACCAGGATGTTGCCTGGGATGAAATATTTAAGTTATGAAGAAAGGTTGGATAGACTTGAGTTGTTTTCGTTGAAGCAGAGAAGACTGAGAGGTGACCTGATCGAGGTGTACAAGATTATGAGGGGCATGGACAGGGTGGATAGGGTGCTGCTGTTCCCCTTAGTTGAAGGGTCAGATACGTGGGGACACAAGTTCAAGGTGAGGGGCAGGAGGTTTAGGGGGGATGTGAGGAAAAACTTTTTTACCCAGAGGGTGGTGACGGTCTGGAATGTGCTGCCTGGGAGGGTGGTGGAGGTGGGCTGCCTCACATCCTTTAAAAAGTACCTGGATGAGCACTTGGCACATCATAACATTCAAGGCTATGGTCCAAGTGCTGGTAAATGGGATTAGGTAGGTAGGTCAGGTGTTTCTCACGTGTCAGTGCAGACTCGATGGGCCGAAGGGCCTCTTCTGCACTGTGTGATTCTGTGATTCTGTAAAGGAAGTAGGAGGCACACTTGAGATACTTGTACAAAGTTGGAGGATCACAGAGTTCTTGGAGGGGTGGAGGAGGTTACAGAGATTGGAAGGGGTGAGGCTGAGGCATTTTTTCCAATATAGAGAATATCATTTAAGCAAGGTTGGCTGATGGATTAAGACAGAAAGCAGATAAGTGCTGACAACAGTGATCATAAGTGCGCACTGGGAGCTTGCTGCAGTCAATGTGATTAGGCACGGGCATTTGTACAGGAGAATAGACAGGTCAGTGATAACAATTCTTGTTACAAATGATGGCTAACAGAAGGTGAACTATAAAATTAACATCAGCAAGAACAAACAAATCAGGACAGCAGAAGACCAGAATGAAGCTAGCCTTCAAATGAGGCTATCCATAATTGGAGAGTGAGAAGAAGCTGAAATTATTCTAATTACACCAGATGCTGCCAAGCTCAACTAGTGAATCAGTTGAATGCTAGAAGTGAAAGGACAAATGTTGGTCAGCATTGTTCTGTTGATAAAAATGAGGGAAAACTCTACAAAGTAGTTTAATAGGCTTGATAAAATAAATCAATTGATAATGCCTTTCAAGACAAAATATAAGAGTGCTTTGAAGTTTGTACAAATTTGTTAAGTGTGCTTTACATCATCTCTAAAATAAAAATAGTCCCAATTCTATGTTGCTTGGGTTATCCTCACCCCCTCAAACTTACATCAGAAATTTTACCCCCTCCACCAATTCGAGCTAGACAGCCACTTCCCCATGTCCCCATAAATGACATTTTACCCAATTAACTGGCTAAAATAGAGCACAATATCAAGGGATGTTTCTGGGTGAGACAGTGCTTCAAATACTGCAGCCAATGTTTTTGTTTGCTGTAATATTGGCCCTGATATTAACAGGAAGGGGCATGGGGGTGTGGGGGGTGGTGGGGAAGCCTGGTAATGGGTCAAGAAACCAGGCAATAAGGCTAGACACACAGAGGCTCTATCAACCTTAATAGCAGGGCCTTATTTAAAAGAATCTACAGGGAGTCTCCGCCCAACTCCACCAACAACCGGCCAGGTTGACTGGGTGAGAGCGGAACTTTGCAGCAGGAGGCTGGATGTGGCGACCCTTGGGACTGGTCTCTGGCAAATAGTAGGGAAGTGGCTGTCTAGCCCGAATTGGTGGAGGGGGTACAATTTCTGATGTGAGATTGAGGGGGTGAGGATAACCCAGTGCAAGAGGCCTGAGGCTTCACTGTAAGCCTGGGAGAAGCACTACAAGCCGCAAGGAAACCTGAAATGTGCTTGCAAACTTACCTCTGTGCCTCTTCCGTCCCAGGGTCAGGCTTTACCTGACACTGGCCCTTCTCCCTCCTTCTGGCCTCGGTTTCAATTTGCTGGTGGCTCTATCGGACCTGACCTATATGTTTAGAGTAGGACCTTGCTTCCTTCCTGTGCCTGTTCTTCTCACCTAACCAGGGAAGGAAATCTCTAAACCTATTTTTCTCTGATTCCAAAGAGGACCAGCATAGGCATGGAGGGGTGAAGTGAACCATGAAGTGGATTTGAAACCTGGCTTGACCCTTTCTAACAGCAGGGTAAGCCTACACCACATGGGCTGCAGCGGATCAAGAAGACGGCTCACCATCACCTTCAATCTCTCGGGCAATTAAGGAAGGGCAATAAATGCTGACCTTTCCAGCGCTGCCCACGTCCCATGAAAGAATAAAAGAAAACTTCCAAATGTTCCAGTGGATTAAAGCAGTGGAGTACAGTGTTGAAGAGTGGGGGTGGTAGGGGGAAGGACTCAGACTAGTGGAGCAGCTTGAACAGTTAAATATGAACATCAACGTGGCTAGACCACTTAGGCAAAAACAGAATCTCATAGGGGCCTGGGCACACCGTCCCCAATCCCTCAACAATTCTGGCACAATTCCTCAGATCACAGCTCATGGATTTTCACAGCTATTGAAAGCAAAAATATAGTATCATAAGGCTTTGCATTAACATCACTCAATGAAATACAGTTCACAATTCTTCCGTGGGGCACACCTAACAGGTTGTATATTTTTTCATTGAGGTTAAGGTTCTGACCTGTTCTCTAATTGGTCTGTTCAAGGTGCTTCAACATGAGGAGTGCAGATCTATAATTCTAACTTGTCTTTCCGAATCTTTATTCTAGTGCATGTTTTTACATCAATCAGAAGCAGAACAAAATATGGTGATGCATTCCTTCTAACTACTGTCCCCTAACTCCGGCACCAGTACCGAAACAAAACTAAGTAAAGCTTTTCCATTCTACTGCTGATGATTGGCAGGCGTTCACCCATCGCTTTTTACCATCAGTGTACTTTTAATTCCATTACCAATACAGCAAAGGTCTTCCATAGCAACCCTTTTCCTCCAGTACCTATACCTTAAGTTGAAGGAAAGTTTTAAAAACCTCTAAATTCTTTGTGTCCACAGCCTTACCTCTCTAATCTTGTACAGGCATAGTTTATTGGCTTGATTTTACAGTACTTAAAGATGGATGGGGCCACCATAATCTCAGGATCATAGGCCACTCTCATTACAGAGAGACAATTGGTGGTGAGTTTAACCTGAGGGTCACCACACTTCAGGCACAGGGGAAAGGTTGAGAAGGCCTTTATGGATAATTTTAGCTGGCACAGGAATTGAACCCATGTGATCAGCATCATTCTACATCACAAACCAGCCATCCAGCCAACTGAGCTAACCACCCCCCTACAGCACTTAAAGGTAGGGGGAGGGAGAAGGGACGAAAATGGAACTATAGAAAAAATAAAGTGGAAAAACATTCTGACGAAAAGAGATAGAACAGAAATGGGAGATGTTTAAAATGGTGATCAAATGGAGTTCAGAAGAATTATATTCCTCTTAAAAAAAGGAGTAATTTAGACAATAATGAAATACCGTAAATGAATAAAGAGATGAGGGTAAAATTGAAACTAAAGAAGAAGGCATACAGACGAGAAAGGAAAGATGACAAAAAGGAATACGAAGAGATTAGGAAAGAAGTAAAAAAACATTAGCAGAGCAAAGTGGAACTACAACAATAAATTATCAAGGAATATAAAAAGAAATAGTATTCTATGGACAAAGAAATAACAAAAGACAATCAAGATAAGAGTCATTAAGGGTACACATGATGAACTCGCAGATAATGACAGCAAAATGGTAGAAATATTAAAGAATTGCTTTGCTTCAGTATTACGGGGAGACTAACAGAGTCAACATGAATTAGAAGAAGAGATCAAAAAAGATAAAAATAGGCACTTAGCATAGAAAGTGAGGAGGTTTAACCAATTAAACTTTGAAAGCTCTGCTTGGATTGCATTCACGCATATTAAAGAAAAGCGAAGGAAGAAATAGCAGAGACACTATATAAAAATTCCAGCAGAAAAGCAAATACTGCCGGAGGAGTGGTGGACATCTCTTATTCCTGCACTTAATAAGAGCCTGAACAAGTACACGGAACTATTATCAATTAGCTTAATACTGGTGTTGGGGGAAGATAATGGAATCCTTAATCAAAGCTGTAATGAAAAGCATTTAGAAACTGAGAATGTAATAAAGAACAGTCAATGCAATTTGAACAACCTTATTGAAAACTCTGAAGAGGTAATAGAAAGAGCAAAGAAATGTAGTAGAGGAATGTAGTAGATTCGACAGTAGATAGGCTGGATTTTTTGACCCCACCAGGGATAGGAACGGAGGCAGACGGCTGAGGATTTTTTCACCGCCGGCCTCGGTGCCAGTTCACTAGCTCTTTCCGCATTGGACCGTTTTTTCCAGAGGTGGGATGTGGGGGGAGGGGCTGCAGCAAGCTTATCTGCCCACAAGCAGCAGGTAGCCAACTGAGGGAGTTAAGGGCCTATTGAGGCCCATTATGGCAGGCTGATTGGGATTTTCCAGTCAGCCTCCAGGTCCCCACAGTTCAGTTTAGTTCCCTGGAACTGGCTACCTAGCAGCAAGGTGTGTGCAGGGCAGCACGCCAGGTAGGCCTAGAGGCCCTGGGTTGTTCTGCAGCAGCCACAGGCCCCCCCCCCAACCACGCCACCCCCACACCCCAACCCTACAGTGCTGGCCAGGCTGCTGAATCTATTTTTCACTTTAAATTTTTAAAAAGTTAAAATCTCCCATCTCCTTGACCTCACGTCCAGGGGGTGGGGTGGGTGGGGATGGAAAGTTTTTTTGCTGTTTCAGTCCCCATAACCCCCGATTCTAATCCTGAACCTGAACAGCCACTTCTGTAGGCAAAAAAACAAATTCAAGGTGGGCTTCTAGACATGAAGGAAAAGCTGGACAAAGTACTCCCTTCACAAAAGCCCTGCTTTTGCTAGCAAGTATATACCATCCAAAAATTGCTATTGATATTGAGCCAGTATTTTATTATTGACACATCCATTGAGCTTCACTACCATGACCTCCCCATCATCTGCACAGAGTATTTCAGTGAGACAAATGATGAGAATGGAGGGAGGCAGAGGGTCGTAGGTTAAAGCGTCACTGTGCTAAAGAGTGGCCAACTCATTCACATATTTGTATGAAATCCCACTGTTCATTATTCTAAAAGCTTGCATTCATATAGCACCTTTCATTACCTCAGGGCATTTCAAAGTGCTTTACAGCAAATGAAATACTTTAGGAAGAGGAGTGAAGCAGGGAACGCAGCAGTCAATTTGCACACAGCAGGCCCCCACAAATAGCAATGTGATAATGGCCAAATAACCTGTTTTAAGATGTTGATTGAGGGATAAATAGTGGTCGGAACATTGGGGATAACTTCCAGCTGTTCTTTAAAATAATGGCGTGGGATCTTCTACACCTAGCTCATTTCAACAAAGTGGTCAATCCATTCAAAATGGAAACTTTGAATAGGCCTCACTGGAAACTTTTTTCAATGTAACATTTCGATCTCCCTTAGTCTCTGCTCACACTTCAAGTATCTTCTCCCCGCTACTATTTCAGTTATTCTATTCTATCCCACCATAACATGGTGACCAGTACATTTACAATGCTGTCCGTGGTGCCTTCAATTCCCAATGCTTTGCTCCTGAAGTTTAAAAAGGCAATTGAAACTAAGTCTACTTGATTCTTGTGGATCAACTTTACGATCCAATCCCATTAATGCAGAGCTTCATAGCTTTTCAGGAACATTGGGCAGGATTTTCCGGCTCCTCCTGCCGGCGGGATCTTCCGGACATTTGAATGGTTTGCCGCATCTGCCGCAGGAGGACCAGGCATGGCAGGGCCGGAAAATCCCGGCCATTGTCATCCAATTAATTTTATCAGATACAAAACGATGCAAGCTGCGCCTTGGGCTCAGTGACCTCTGGATTCAAGTGATCCAGATGTGTTTCTGTAACCCAAAGCCAATAGCGTTAAATGAGAAATTCATCCCTTGTAGAATTAAATATACACACGCCAATCTTCTGTGAAGAATTAAGGTGAAGCGGATATGGAGAGTGGGTGTAATTTGGCGTGCAGACATAGCTTAATCCCCATCTTAAAGTCAAAGAGCTGGATTTTACAGAAAGTGTGGTCCATCCCTTCCCATCTACCCCGGGCTAAAAAGCAGTGATGGAGCTGCCCATAATCCTGATTGCTGCCCCACAACAATCTAACACTAAAAAAGCAGCATTAATTGCATTAAGCCAAGACCTTCACCCCTTTCTCAGGAGGAAGTCCCACCTTTAGAGAGTTCCTGACCAATCAGATTGACCAACACATCTTTAGTCCCAGCTGCAACACTGCTGGGGCTACAAACAGTCGCCAATGTTGAGGATCCCAGACTGACAGGCAAGTCTGGGGTCAGGGGTCACAGAGAGAGGGGTGAGTGGGAGCGATGGGAGTGAGGGACCAGGTCCAAGAGGCCAGTAGGAGTCTTAAAGAGGGGGAATGACCTTGGGAGGGGTGGTTACCCCTGATGGGCCCGGTGGCCCCCAAAGGAGAACCCCCCTTGCCGACACCATCCCATGCAGCTAAAGCAGCCAGGCTTCCTTCATGGTGCGGGCCTCCAGGTAAAATGCCAGCAGGGGAATGGTGAGGCCCTTATTTGGCCATTAATCAGTTGCTTAAGGGCCTCAATAGGCCTAAGAGTGGGCAGGCCATCTGGCAGCTCCCCCTCCACCTCTTAAAATATCAGACAAGTCGGGGGCAGCTGGGTGGGCATCAGGCAGACCAGAATTTTACACAGCCTCTGCCTTCAAACCTTCCGGCAGGGGATTGTAACACCCAGCCCAGAAAAATGACAGCTAACAGGCTGCTGCTGCTGAAGGCAAGAGGGTAAGAAGGAAGGGGTGATGGGAAAGGAGAAAGAGAAGAATGAGAAGTTCAGCATATTAAAGGAGAGGTGATGGCATAGTGGTATTGTCACTGAACTAGTAATCCCGAGACTCCAGGGGAATGCTCTGGGCACTCAGGTTTGAATCCTGCCACAGAAAATCTGGAATTAAAAAATCTAATGATGACCATGAAACCATTGCTGGTTGTTGTAAAAACCCATCTGGTTCACCAATGTCCTTTAGGGAACGAAATCTGCCATCCTTACCTGGTCTGGCCTATATGTGACTCCAGACCCACAGCAATGTGGTTGACTCTTAAATGCCCTACCAACTAGGTATGGGTAATAAATGCTGGCCTGGCCAGTGATGCCCACATCCAATGAATATATCAAAATAAAACAGAGCTTCACCTGCAAACTGAAAGGCACTGGCAGAAGGAGCACTATATTGGAGAGTCTGCAACTAGCAAGACCACAAGGTTCTCTGAAGTTGAGAGGTCATGTTGGCAAAGATATGGGGAGGAAGACAAAGGTTTTTTGGCAGCTAGGGAACCAAGCCCCAGAAAAATAAAGCTGCACAGGCAGTTTGGAGGAGGGCAGCACTGGCAGCCAATTCTACCATCCCACAAACAGCTACACAATGCCAGCAATGTTTTGTTGACCTCACCAGATGGTGAAGACACAAATACCAATGCAGGCACTGAGATCACTGCTGGTAGCATTCTTCACCTCCACACCATTCAGGAGCAATAATGTAAAAGACGGAGCTGGTTTGTTTTAAAACTCCATCATTGCTTAATGTTTTTAATATGTAACTTCCAACATGTCTGTAAACAACACCACTAATTAAAGTTATTACAGGACTAGGGCAATGATTGCATTAACTACCATCTGTGAGCTTTCAACATTCTCTCTCTTTCCTGGTCTTCAATTCCCATTGATTTTATGCTCCTTGGAAAATATTAAAAGAGTGAGGGGAAATGACATCTACAAGACTCTGGCATGGGCCAGTCCTTTCAGCCCTGCAGTGGCTGAACTGAATGAACATACACAGTTGAAGTGACAAGCATTAATGACTGTAACTGCTCATGTTAATTCAGCTACTTCCCACTGTCAGTCTTCATTACCTCCTGGAAGTCAGTATTTCACCATCATTCCACTCGACTGATTGGACTCTCAGTTTGGAGAAAAAGATAAGCAGCTACCAACTAATAGGAAAAGGGATGCATTTTTTAACATGTTCTAAAGGGATGTTAATGAAAGGATTCCATCTTAAAGCAGGAAGTTCATTCGAGTCCGACTACTAAATATTTTCAGTCCATAGTTCTTTTAATCTGAATAGTGCAGTCTTTTTTATACTGATGTCCTTTTTAATTATTTTTTTTATCTGAGAAGCAGTCTCGTCATTGAAAATAACACACTAGTTAATAAAGAGGGCAGCATTAAAAATGACTCTGCAATAACAACAGGGCTTGGAACAAGTCTTAGCCTGGTTAAGAGCATAATGCGTTGACTTAACACTGAATAAGGCAACAGCAACAAGCCTTTTCGAAAGTTTATTGCAATTGTAGCAGAACTTAACTTGTAATTCAGGCCAGCAAAAAGTATAGTGTTGATTTTTTTTGATGATGTCAAACAAAACGAAGCAATAGAACTTCAGCTCTCCACTGCGTCATTACACCACTCAAACCCCAAAGTAACCTTGCTTTCTACAGAGTGTAACATGGTAAAAGCCCTGAAAGGATGAGTTGCCAGCCTTGAATGCTACATGTGTACATGGGCAATTGACCAGGAATGTCCAAGTGGATTTAAATGGGTATGAGAATTTTCTCTCTCAGCAGAAGAACTCCTCTTGTTTAATGTCATCAGTGAAAGCAATGAGCTGTAACATGGGATGGAATCTTATTGAGGAGTCGGGGGGTCTCGCCTGAAGGCTGAAGAGCCAGCGAGAGACCCACGCTTCCTCTTGTCAGGGAGGCCTGCCAAACCACAAACCAATCAGGCAGTGGCAAGGCCAGCAGTGGGCCTTCCCCAGCTGGAATCAAGGCCCCAGAGATAGAGGTCTCAGTAATACCGAGAGCTGCCAGCAGCTCTTCAGAGGTCGCAGCTCTTGTGCTCAGCAGCGCCATTGGGGAGGCCATGGCTGCTGCCAGAAGGATAGGCTCTGGAGGCCCAGGATCGTGGAGCAACCCAGGCCAAAGGTGATTAATGTGGGTATTGAGGGGTGTGATTTTACAGGGTGGGAGTCACAGGGAGAGGGGTGTAGGATTGGCAGGAAGGACAGGGAGGGAGGTGGCCTCTCTCTCTCTCTCTCTCTCTCTCTCTCCCCCCCCCCCCCCCCCCCACCTCCAGACATTAACTCCCTTGATCCCTTATCTTTTCAAACACTGGTGAATTCAACCATCCTTGCAATACCTGGTCTGGGACTTTTGACAAAATTGGATCCCAGTTTGTCCAATTCCTTACTTGTTTCGCACAGACAGGCAAAGAGTCCAAGAAGTTCAACACAAGCATAACTTGTTGTGGCGCTGGAACATATACAATACTATCTGGTAACGGAAGATGACTGAGTGCATCTGTGTTTGCAATATGCACGCCAGGACAGTGCATAAAGGTGTACTCATACGCCGATAAAATCAAAGCCCAATGTTGAATTCTTGCTGAGGCTTTTGGTGGAATGGCTTTATCCTCACTGAATGAACCCATTAATGGTCTACAGTGAAATGTCATCCATGCAGATACTGATGGAATTTCTTCACTTCAAATATTACTGATAAACCTTCCTTTCCAAGTTGTGAGTAACCCTTCTCAGCTGCAGAGAAGGTTCTGTAGACATAGCCGATTGGCCTTTTGGAATAGATTTCTGTCTTTTCTTCTTTGGTTTGTTGCAATTTCTTGTCTCGTCCTTCATTTTGATTTCACAGTCGGCTGAATTTCTCTCTGGTGAAATCTTAACTTGGTTTAGTTCAGTGATTGAGCTACCCATGGCTTCATTATCCATTCACATCTTGGAAAGTTCCACGACTTTTCCTTCTCATGCCTCTTTTGTTTCAGTCAGCTGATTCAATCAGCTCTTCTGTCTCCTTCTTGTATATTTTGGCTTTCTCCTGGAACATTGAATATTGTTGACTCTTTTCTGCCAACTGTTTCTTCAGTTTGTTCAGAGTAGCTCTATATTCATTTTGTTTCCTTTCATGATTTTCCAGTGGAACCAACTCTGACCTGAGGGATCCTTGAATTCTGTGAATGTCCTTTGATTCTCCTAACTCATTCTGAAATACACTATCATATTTCCTTATCAACTCAGGAATTCCTCCTATTCTCCCTTGAAATATTTATGACCAGTTGAGGTTTCTTTTTAGTAACCAATCGCGGCCCAGAAGATTAGGTCCTTCACCTGTTACTATGATCACTGAAAGCTGGGCTGTCTGTTGCCTGTAGGATACAGGTAGCGTGGCAATGCCCTTTACCTGAATTGACTCTCCAGTGTATGTCTTCAGTTGAGCCATGGTTTGCTCCAGATTCAGTGGCTGAGTGCCTTCATTTAGGTATTTAAATGTGTGTTCTCCCACCACTGCAGTCAGGGCTCCCATGTCTACCTCCGTGACTAGAGACTTCCCATTCACTTGAAGGATGATGGTTATTGGTTCAGCTTTTACTGCTTTGACATTGTACAGGGAATAGATATCAGTATCAGCAGCTTCTGGTTCAGTTATAATGCGCACTTCAATCATCTTGGTCTGCTGTCTGATTGGCTGTCTCAATTTTGCCCTGCATTGATTTATTACATGCCCTTTTTTGTGGCAGTAATGGCATTCTGCCTCTTTAAATCTGCAGGCTTCTGGCACATGGTTACCCACACATCGGTAACAGATTGATTTCTGAAGCGCTGCTGTAATGCTTCCACTATGCCTTTTCGATTTTCAAGC
This sequence comes from Cetorhinus maximus, assembly GCF_964194155.1. Lineage (NCBI taxonomy): Eukaryota > Metazoa > Chordata > Chondrichthyes > Lamniformes > Cetorhinidae > Cetorhinus > Cetorhinus maximus. Next base: position 105,209,625 of record NC_135889.1, on the reverse strand, counting down.
AGCAAAGACTGTCTCCTGCTTCGCAGCTATCTCTCTGATTTTCGCCCCATGCCCAGCAGTAGGTTCCCACCCCAACTGAAGATTAGCACCATGTTGCACATTCTGTAAAGCCTGCGAGTCCATCTCAGTGCTTTCCATTGCTAGCACTATTTCCATGACGCTCTTCAAATCGCTGTTAACTTCTACAAGTAAGCGGTGCTGAATAGCGTCATCGTGAACGCCACAAACCAACCAGTCCCGCAACATGTCATTAAGTGTGTCTCCAAAGTCACAGTGCTCAGTCAACTGCTTCAACTTTGCTATATAATGTGCGATGGTCTCTCCCGGGGCCCTTACTCTGGAGTTAAACTTAAATCTCTGCATAATTACCGATGGCTTCAGCTGAAAATGCGTCTTCACGAGGTCTACAAATTCGTTAAAAGATTTTGAATTGGGCACATTCGGGGCCATCAGACTGCGGATGAGGTTATATGTCTCGCTACCACAGACACCTAAAAGAATTGCTTTCTGCTTCTTCCCCACATTTATTTCATTCGCCACAAAATATAAACCTAGGTGCTCTATGTACTGGCTCCAGTCTCCATGGATGAGTCATAAGAGTCGATTCTGCTGAAGAGTGGCATGAGTGGTGAGTATACTTTTCTTTCTTTCCTTAAGAATTAATGTACTCACATTCATGAGGCAAGATGTAGAATCGGAGATATTTTACCCTCATTGTCAAATGTAATAAACTTGATGTACTGGGCAGGTTTCTTCCTTGAAACAGATAACTTTATTACAGGGCTCTTTTAGAAGCTACATGCTTGAACCTGGTCCACAACTAGAAAGCACTTAGGGGTCATTCGTCAGTATAATCACATGACCCCTAAAGGCAGTAGGAAAGGTTATGCCTTCTGGCACTACAGCAAACCCAAAAGGAAAGGCTGAGGGTTCAATGGAAATTGTTCCTCGGGTCTCAGCAGCGTGAATTGCCAGCGCTCATCACGCATCCACAGGCAGCTCACCTGAGCAAAGACTTCAATGTCAAGTGTTCTGACTCACCTGTAGGTGTCCTCAGGTAAATCCTGGAAGGAAAAGGAATGGAGCTGGCTGCAGGGCGGGGGCAATCGCTAACACAGAACGCACCGACATTGAATGTTGGGCCCTTAGCTTAAATTCCACACTCAAGCCCCAATTTTAACCAAGCACAACCAATGCAAGTGGGGTGGGTGAGCTATTAAGTAGCTCAGGGTTCATACTGCCTCAATGTCCAGGATTCTGACAGCATGGAGAGTCTGGGGCCTATTTAGAATGGAAAGTCCAATTACATCATTGGCGTCACAAGATGATGTTAACTCTCTGGGATTGGGAGGCCTGCACGGTGTCAGAAAAAAAAACTGGTGGCAATCAGCATGGGGGCGAAGAACCCCCATAAAATTATGATTTTTAATATTGTCATTGTGAGGAGCACTGGCCTTGCTCTGCATGCTGTCCTCACTTCCTTGCGATGGACCTTTTTCCCTTGAGTCCTCGGTGGCATGGGCCTCTCGCATGCTTTCTTGGCCTTACATTAAATTCAGCCAACTTTGGGGGGAGGAAAAAGCTCAGGGAAACCTTAATGAGTCTCACGAGGTAAAATGTCGCAGGCCTCACACTGGAGTAATCCTATGGGGAATTCCTTCCCAACCTGTACAAAGCCCAAGTTAAAATCAGAACTATGGCCGTGAATTGTCTCAGAGCTGCTCCCCCTCCGCCACTGTAACCACGCCAGGAGTGCAGCAGAATGCTCATTTTCTCCCGTAAAGGGGTTTCTGCTGCACAGTCACCTGAGGTAATGGCAGTGGAGTGGGATCAACTCCAAAGGGAATTCCTGGCCTTGCAGTCCATCAATATATATGTATCTCTGGAAAGGCCAGCATTTATTGCCCATCCCAAATTGCCCTTGAGAAACTGATGGTGAACTGCCCTCTTGAACAGCTGCAGTCCATGTGGTGTAGATATACCCACAGTGCTGTTCTGCAGCAATTTGATGTGACTGAGTAGCTTTGCTGGGCCATTTCAGAGGGCAGTTCAGAGTCAACCCCACTGAGTGGATCTGGAGTCAGATATAGGTGAGACCAGATAAGGATGGGGGTTCTCCTTCGCTGAAGGACATTCGGGAACCAGATGGGTTTTTACAACAATTCGGTATTTTCATGATCGTTATTAATGAGACTAGCATTTTCTTCTAGATTTGTTACTTGAATTTAAATTTCCCCAGCTGCCACAATGGGATTTGTCTCCAGAGCCTTCATCCAGGCCTCTGTGTTACTAGTTCGGTAACATTACCACAACGCTACCGTCGTTCTATCTAATGCCACTCAAGCTCCTCAAATAAATTATTATCGCCCCAGGTCTTGTCATTGTATATAACTTTGAGCAGAAATTTTGCAGCAGCAATACTAACTTGGTAATTCCTTTTTAAATGCATTATTTACTACAGCTTATGAAACTTGCTGAAATTTAAGTTTGAGGAATTTATCTCTATAAACAAATTAGCATCATGAGACTGGCAGCTGGCAATGCTGTCGGATTCCTAGTTAGAACAATATTGAGTTGGAAATATTCATGCTGTGGGGAGTCACTTCCCAACATTAAATCGCAGAGACAATCCCAATCCAAACAGACCCACAGAGAGTCAGCAAAATTCTTCATAGCAGACAGTGAAATATGAGACGTTAGAGAATAATGGGAATTAAACAATAAACATTTGCTGCTCTAACCATCAAGCAACAATTTATACCCTTTCAGCAGCCTTCTCTGGCTGTTTCTGCATATAAATTGCACATCAGCCTCTGTCAGGCTTCCATGAAGGAGCTGGCAACATTTTGTTTCTTTCATCTGCATCAAGGCACCAACATCTAATTCTGGGCTTTCATCAAGCTTATCTTAATTTTGACTGACGCTAATCAAAACACTTGAAGTAATTCATAAGGTTCGAGAATCCTTTTCCAAAAAGTTTTATTCATATTTTTCGCTGGACAGATTCCCATTCTTTCCCCAACGATGAGCAGAATCCCCTTTCTGACTGGGTAGTAGGGCAGAGGGAAGCGCAGGTGTTATCAGTGCTGCTGGAAGGGTTTCCTGACAGAAAGTGCCTTCCCAACGGACACTGCATACTGTTAGCCCTTCCCACACCACCATCAACACCCCCCCACCGCCTCCTCTCACCAACACCACTCTTGCCTCATCCTATCTTGTTGTGAGCCTGCTTACACTGGAAGGTCTGTCTCAGGATTTACTGAGAGATGGAATTGTTGCATTAGTATGGATGCAGGGTTGGATATGACAAGCAGCAAGCTCTCACATGACATTGCTGCATGAGTCCTGGAGGTATTTTAACATTTGCATGGCAGCAAAAATCACCTCCTGGCTGGCAAATGGGAGCAAAAATTTGGGCAGCAATAGACGATCCAATGAAACCATTCCCAGTTTTCATGTAGAGCGGATCAGGTGGAGGGGGCAGTAGCAATTGCTGTCAGGGGATGAGGAAAGCCAGTCACCTCAAAATCTCTGTAGTATAAGGGTCTGGCACATACAGCATTCATGTGGAACTGAGTACCGCCCACAGAGTGATGTAAGAGAACATAAGACCCGCATCCAGATTCAGTCAAGGGTTGGACAGAGCCATGTGTACCAGCAAAGATGGAGAAACCTCCAAGCTTGTCCCTTTACTGTATATTTGTAAATAGTTCTAAGAGTCAATAAAGACTTGCAGTTAACCTATGAATGACTACGAAGCCTTCTTCAGACCTAACGAACTGAAACCAACACCCTACAACATGGTGGCCACAACAGTCTCCATTAATTTTTAAGAAAACAAGCCCACCTGCCTTGACCTTTCCTTATAACTTAAATCCCTAATAATCCCCATTCTCTGTAAGGAATAACATACTCAGTTGAAACATTGTTCAAAGTTGTGTAAAGATGATTCAGACACATTCCAGCCTACGGATAATTTCTGAGGAAATAGCTGCATTTTGCCCAAGGAGAAAGTAAGAGGATGGACACCAAGGGCACCACAGAATGACAACCAGCTTCCAACAGGCAGAACACAGCTAACAGTGCAGAAAGCCTGGACAACCAGGCCTGAGAAGAGAAAATCCCCACAGGGTAACTTCGCAAAAGGTCAAGGTCATCAATCAATGCACTTACAAATCAAGAAAGACATCAATCACAGTGATTTAACAAAAGGGTAACAACCACAATGTTAATCTGATTTCTCTCTGTACAGAAACTGCTAGAAAAGCACAGCAGCTCCCGATGTTGATGGACTTCTAACGTTTTCTGCTTATACATCAGTCATAGGGAACTGGAGGTATTTTCCATATACCCAAACCTTAACACAGCAGTAGATACTGCGAGTGAAATTGGACATTGCTAGAAATGCAGAACGTGCCTGTGATCACAGACTACCTCCATTCATTCAAAGGAACATCTCTTTGTGGCAAACTGCAATATCTATCTAGGACTGTCCAACCCCAATTGTAGAATTTCTTAAATGCTTAACCAGCATGGGGACCAAGCAGTTTTGGTTTGATGCACTGAAGTTATTTGGTCCCTGATGAGATACTTATTCATTATTTATCTGTAAGATAGATCTCCCATTCCTTACCAATCTCCCAGTTTAGATTACACATATGAAGGCCACAATGTAGTGCAATTAAGCTTTTGCTTTAAGGCCCTCATTTTGAAAGCAGGCCCATAGATCTCCACATCTACTCCTGCTTACGCTGATAAGAGGTAAATGAGAAAGCTTCATGTTTCCCAGAAGGGCTAAGAAATTCTTTGAGCACTATCTGTACCAACCTTATACATGCAAAGATTTTTTTTGTTGTCTGCAATTCCTAATGAATTCTAGAAACATGCCTAAAAGGGTGAAATACTCAGCAGGTGAGGCAGCATCTGTGGAGAGAGAAACAATTAACATTTCAGGTTGATGACCTTTTATCAGAAGAAGTCAGTGTTTTTAAGTAAATATAGAAGCTGGAGAAGAAGTCGGGGGCGGGGGGGGCGTTAGGATAAGGGGAAGGAAAAAGAGAAGGTTTGATCTGTGATAGGGTGGGGAGCAAAGTTGAAGTCATCGAATCCAAATCTTCAGGTCATAACTACCATTGCCTTTTTATTGGACAGCAGATGTTGCTAATGGCTCAGCTGTGGCCATTGACACTTCCTCTAGACACATCTTTTATTTCTTTACTTTTCCCATTACCTTCTCATTTTGCCTTGCATCATCACCACTTCTACCATTTAATCACTCCTGCCCTCACCTTTCCTTCCCTTTCATTCTTTCCTCCTCCCCCACCTTGCATTCCCTGCCTCTATTCTTGTTTAAAAACTGTTCTAAAATCTCTCACTTCTTCCAGTTCAGATGAAAAACCTTCGACCTGGAACACTGGGCAGAATTTTTGATTGACATTGGAGATGGGACCGGAGGCAGGAGGGCTGGAAAATAAGCATGGGAGGACGGCGTGTTGGTTTGCTGGCATATTCTCACTGCCGAGCCATTTTAAAAGTGGATGGTTGAAAGGAGAGAGGAGTTGTACCTGCCCACAAGCAGCTGGTAGCCATTTCAAGCTCTAAAGGGCCTATTAAGAGCACTGGGGAGACACAGGCTGGAAACTTCCAATTGGTAGGCGGGCCTCCTGTAGCAACCAAATCCTGGTCTCCAGGCAGCAGACTGAGGGTGCCAGTGCTCTAAATAACTTCTTTAACCCGCTGGCTATTGTGTAATGAGAAAGCAATAATTGGCAATCTAGTTGTGCGAGGCCCCTTGGGGATGCGCGACCATAATATGATAGAATTCTTCATCAGGATGGAGAGTGGCGTAGTTGATTCTGAGACTTGGATCCTGAATCTTAATAAAGGAAACTATGATGGTATGAAGCACGAATTAGCCATGATGGATTGGGAAACGTTACTTAAAGGGATGACGGTGAATAGGCAATGGCAAACATTCAAAGAGCGCATGGGTGAACTGCAATAATTGTTTATTCCTGTCTGGCGCAAAAGTAAAAGAGGAAAGGTGGCCAAACCATGGCTTACAAGGGAAATTAGAGGCAGTATTAGATACAAAGGTAGAGGCATACAAATTGGCCAGAAAAAACAACAAACCTGAGGATTGGGAGCAGTTTAGAGTTCAGCAAAGGAAGACCAAGGGATTAAGAAGGGGAAAATAGAGTATGAGAGTAAGCTTGCAGGGAACATAAAAACTGACTGTAAAAGTTTTATAGGTATGTGAAGAGAAAAAGAGTGGTGAAGACAAATGTAGGTCCCTTACAGTCAGAAGGAATTACAGGGGAATTTATAATGGGGAACAAAGAAATGGCTGACCAACCAAATACATACTTTGGTTCTGCCTTCACAAAGGAGGACACTAATAACATACCAGAAATGTTGGGGAACACAGGGTTTAGTGAGGGAGGAACTGAAAGAAATCAGTATTAGTAGGGAAATGGTGTTGGGGAAATTGATGGGATTGAAGGCCGATAAATCCCGGGGGCCTGATAATCTACATCCTAGAATACTTAAGGAAGTGGCCCTAGAAATAGTGGATGCATTGGTGGACATCTTCCGAGATTCTACAGACTCTGGAACAGTTCCTACAGATTGGAGGGTAGCTAATGTAACCCCACTATTTAAAAAGGGAGGCAGAGAGAAAACAGGAAATTATAGACCAGTCAGCCTGATGTCAGTAGTGGGGATAATTCTAGAGTCCATTATAAAAGATTTAATAGCTAAGCACGTGGAAAACAGTGGCAGAATCGGACAGAGTCAGCACGCATTTATGAAAGGGAAATCATGCTTAACAAATCTACTGGAATTTTTCGAGGATATAACTAGTAGAGCTGATGAGGGGGAGCTAGTGGATGTGGTTTCATTGGACTTTCAGAAGGCTTTCAATAAAGTCCCACATAAGAGATTGGCGTGTAAAATTAAAGCGCATGGGATTGGGGGTAGTATGTTGAGATGGATAGAAAACTGGTTGGCAGACAGGAAACAAAGAGCAGGAATAAATGGGTCTTTTTCCGAATGGCAGGCAGTGACTAGTGGGTTACCGCAGGGATCGGTGCTGAGACCCCAGTTATTCACAATATATATTAATGATTTAGATGAGGGAATTAAATGTAATATCTCCAAATTTGCAGATGACACAAAGCTGGGTGGGAGGGCGGGCTGTGAGGAGGATGCAGAGATGCTTCAGTGTGATTTGGACAAGCTGAGTGAGTGGGCAAATGCATGGCAGACGCAGTATAATGTGGATAAACGTGAGATTATCCACTTTGGTAGCAAAAACAGGAAGGCAGATTATTATCTGAATGGCTATAAATTGAGAGAGGGGAATGCGCAACAAGACCTGGGTGTCCTCGTACACCAGTTGCTGAAGGTAAGCATGCAGGTGCAGCAGGCGGTAAAGAAGGCAAATGGTATGTTGGCCTTCATAGCCAGAGGATTCGAGTACAGGAACAGAGATGTCTTGCTGCAATTGTACAGGGCCTTGGTAAGACCACACCTGGAAGATTGTGTGCAGTTTTGGTCTCCTTATCTAAGGAAGGATGTACTTGCTATAGAGTGATTGCAGCGAAGGTTTACCTGACTGATTCCTGGGATGGCGGGACTGACATATGAGGAGAGATTAAGTCAATTAGGATTATATTCGTTGGAGTTCAGAAGAATGAAGGGGGATCTCATAGAAACCTATAAAATTTTAACAGGACAAGACAGGGTAGATGCTGGAAGGATATTCCCGATGATGGGGGAGTCCAGAACCAGGGGTCACAGTCTGAGGATATGGGGTAGACCATTTAGGACTGAGATGAGGAGAAATTTCTTTGCCCAGAGAGTGGTGAGCCTGTGGAATTCGTTACCACAGAAAGTAGTTGAGACCAAAACATTGTATGTTTTCAAGAAGGAGTTAGATATAGTTCTTGGGGCGAAAGGGATCAAAGGGTATGGGGAGATAGCGGGAGCAGGCTATTGAGTTGGATGATCAGCCATGATCATAATGAATGGCAGAGCAGGCTCGAAGGGCCAAATGGCCTATTCCTGCTCCTAGTTTCTATGGGCAGGATTTTCCCCTTGGCGATTTGGGGGCGGGGCCCGCTTGCCCAGGGGAAAATGACGCGGGATCACGTCGGGAGGAATCCCCGATGTCATCTCGGGCAATTTAAATTTTTAGGAAGGCGGGTGGACAGCGAAATCAGCTGTCCGCCCGCCAACCTGTCAATGGCCAATTGAGGCCATTGACAGAGTAATTAAGATAATTAAAGACCTGCCCGTCCAAGCTTAAGGCTGTCGGGCAGGCCAGGAGCCCCAGCGGGCTGCAGATTATTCATAAAACTTCATACGCTGGAGGGATGAAGTTTCATGTCCGTTTTTTAAACATTTAACAAATTTTATGTGTTTGTTATTAACATGTCCCATCTCAGGGGGACATGTTAATAATTTCAATATTTATCTATTTTTAGACTTTACTTACCTGTCACGAATCTCCCTGAGACAGGACTTTGCCTCAGGGAGCGGCGCGCTTTGACAGATGGGGATTCCCTCCCCCCCTGCACAGGAAGAGCATAGCGCTTCCCGTCGGGCAGGCCGCTGGGTGGGCCTTAATTGGCCCGCCCACTCAAAATGGCGGCGGGCCCCATTTCGGTGGCGTTTCGGTGGCCCACACGCCCACCAAGGGCAAAATCCTGCCCTATGCTTCTATGTGATGGCATCCTTGACATGCCCACAGGGAACCCCTCCAAAGTAGCAATATGTCAGCTGTGGTCAGTATAAATGTCAGCTTTATTTAAAGATCTTCAGAGGACACCTCTATCCTGGCATGCCCTCTCTCTCTTACCTACACACCTGAGACTGTGGGGCTGCTGATCTCTCAGGACGGGAGGGTCTCCTATTGGCCCTCCAACCTCAGGAGCCCTCCCACTGTCCTTGATTGGATGGTGGACACACACACCAATAATTGACCAGCCATTCAAAAATTGCATTGGGTCTCAGAAATTATCTCGTCATCGGAGGCCCAATCTCTCCCCCCGCTCCCCCAAAAAATCTTGCCTGTTAACTCTGGGCGGGATTTTTCAGCCCGTCCGCTGTTGGGATCATCCAGGCCGGCTGAAAGTCAATGGACTTTTGGTTGGATCACCGAATTTCCCGTGGCGGGTCCCACCACAACGGTGCCGGTGAATCCTGGCCTCTGTTCCTGCTTCCACTGATGTTGCCCAACCTGTTGAGTATTTCCAGCATTTCCTGTTTTTGTTTCAAATTTCCAGCATTCAGAGGGTCTTGCTTTTGTTCTGGAAGGATGTGCTTATAATTTTGAATACCAATTGGGATTATCTTCAAGAATGTACTTAGGTTGTAACTACACATTGCAAGCAGAGAATTGCTTATCCAATTGTTCTTAAAATGGGTACTGAACTCAAAATCACCCTTATCGTTCATCTATCACTTTTGCGTGGTATTCTACACCTCCTGTAATTTGTTTGAAATTGTAATTTGAAAGAAATCCCTCATTCACTGCATATATTTTTCTTCTTGATTTGTTTTGGGGATTTAAAAAAAATGATTCTGTCATTTCTCTTTAGAAAATAACAGTTTTTTTAATGACTTAGTAGCCCACATAATGGTTTCTGGAAACTCAAATTGTTCTATTTACATCAGTGCTTCCTCTCAAAACACGACAAACTCAAATGTCTTATCTTTTCTATTTCAGTTGAAACATGAGCTCAAGGAATGACAAATTTCATCCTTCTTTAAAGTAAGGTTCCATTCAGTACACAAAGGAGCAGTTCTAATGAACCCATTTGCCTACAGGCGAGATGTTATCTGGACTTCACAATAAAAAAGCCCACCAAGCAGAAAGAGTTACTTTTTCCATATATGACATGCAACTAATCAAGTAATATGTAGGACAGAACTGAGCCATGCAATATCAATTGAACATGTTGAGCCAGCCCTAATAGGAAGCAAACCTGCTGTCCTTACTTGTCTGGGGGAGACGGTCGTGTACTGGTAACGTCACTGCACTAGTAACCCAGAAGGCCAGGCTTATGCTCTGGGGACATGGCAGCTGGTGAAATTTAAATTCAATTAGTATCTCTGAAATTAAAAGCTAATCTCAGTAATGGCGACCATGAAACCATTGATTGTTGTAACATCCCATCTGGTCCACGAAAGGACTAATGCCCTTCAGGGAAGGAAATCTGCCATCCTTAACCTGGCCTGGCCTACATGTGACTCCAGGCCCTCAACAATGTGGTTGACTCTTAACTGCCGCCTGAAACAGCCTCACAAGCCACATAGTTCAAGGAAAATTAGGGATAGGCAATAAATACTGGTCTCATTGATGCCCACATCCAGTAAATATTTTTTTTAAAATAAGTTTATACTGAAATACTGAAATCAGAAACTCAAAATAGTCCTGCCTGTTCCCAACAGTCAAGAATGAGAACTATTCTAACAGATATTGAATGGTAAAGGGTACCTCACAGGTTCAGACTTGATATGATGCTTAAATAATCCAGCAAAATTCACTCTGGAGCTTCTTGCATTAGAGGGTTCCCACACACCCTAGTACCAAGAAATACTTTATGCTCAGAAGTGAGCCAGTCAAATTCATTTGAATCAGAAAACCAATAGGCTCATGAAAGAATGAAAGAAACAGCTGTGAGCAAGGATGAGTGGTTAAGGCAAGAGACAGTGTCCCCTCTGTTAGTTAACACACATTTGGTGCAAACATCGATCATTACCTGCACCATCTGTCTTGCTTCTTCACCTTGGTTTCTGCCTAGTTCACATGACCAAGTTATATTCAACCTATTTACCTGTATCAAGTGACAATATGGACAGATAATCTAACTGTATATAAAAATTGATATTGTAACGAATTCCGATACTTATCTTAAGTTGAGTTCGTGAGTCACGGTTCAAGAGTTACAGTTCCTGGCAGGACTCAGGACTTCTATTCATGCGTGGAAATGGACGCACATGCGCAGTTTGTGTTTTATTTTTACATTTTCAGCTCTTCTGCATTTGCACTGGCTAGAGAATGGCTTCACGTGCAGATTTCCTCATCTTTAGGCCAGGAACCGGCCCTGCGCACATGCTCAGAAGGAAAAGAAGAAAAGAAGTGAAATGGCACAAAACTGCGGGTCAGGTGACCCTGAACCGGCACATCATTCAAGAGAAGGTGCCCCAGGGAGCAGGACACAGGGAGAAGGTCCCAAACCAAGAAGAAGGTCCCAAACCAGGGAGTGGGACGGAAAGAGGTCCCAGACTAAAGTCCCAGACAGGGACAAAGGCAGGGATCACAGATAGATCCCATTGAGTCAAGATAAATGACAGGAGCAGAGAAAAAGGCTCCAAGTTAAAGAGAGAGCTGCAGGGAGCAGACTTGAAGCAAAGTGGGCTTGAGAGTACCCCCGAAAATCAAAGAGGGCAGCTGAAGGTAGGTGACTCTGTGCTGCAAGCAGTAAGGGCAAAGGTACCCTTTTGGAGCAGTGGTGTTCTGCCTGGCACGGCCGAAGATCTGAAACAGTTTGGATGGTGAAGCTTGAGAATAATTGATGATCCTAGAGGAAAGGAATCTCGGGTGACGAGATTGAAACTCTAGAGGTTTATCCTGTTGAAGCCATCCAAGTGGGAGCAACATTTGAAGAGAATTCCAAGGCAAGGTTTTCAAACATGGAAACCCTTGGGAGGAAAACAGAGTTTCAGTGAGACTGGTTGGCTCAAGATGTGACAAGTACCTGGGTGGGCTGTTGAGAAATCCATGGCCAGGATTTTACATTTGGCGTGCACGGGTGGGCCCAACACGCCGGAACATAAAATGACACATGATGACGTCAGGCGTGTGTCCCGATGTCATCGCGCAGTCTTGCGATGTTTTGTTCAAAGGGCATGTGCCAAAGTCAGCGGCACTGCCGTCAATAATTAAAAACCTCATTGACTTGAAATTTAGGCTTTCCATCCACCTAACAACTGGCGGGCAGGTGAAAAGGCCAAGCGGCCTTTACATTTTTTAGGAAACCTCATCCAGAAGCGGGATGAGGTTTCCCAAAGTTTTTACAAATTGACTGAAAACTTTTTTTGGAAAATAAAAACATGTCCCATCTCATGTGACACAGCCACATGAGGGGACGTGTTTCATTCAATTTTTATTCCATTTATTTATTCTTTTCAAAAGCACTTCAATCTCCCTGAGGCAGCTCCATGCCTCAGGGATATTGAAGTGCTCTTTCGCACGCATGCCTGCCCACGTAAAATGGCGGTGCGGAGCCGATCACTGGTGGCAGTCAGCTCCGTGACCTCCCCCATCCCCGCCCGCTCCCGCCGAGCCTGCCCAACGCGGGAAAAATTCAGGCCCATAGAATCTGCTTTGGTCGCATCCTTTCATTTACTTTGGAGTATGGTATGTCTGAGCACAGCTCGTCTGTGAATTTATGTATACTGCATACTTACTCTGAATATTAGAGTATAAGATAGATATGATAAATGGTTTCATCTTTCCAAATTTGTATGTGTCTGTAAAGATATAGCAGGGGTGAAGGGATAGTGAATATTGGAGTCATTTACTTGTGTTTGTATTGAGATCGCTCCAACTTTTTTGTCTTGTGTAATACAGTTCATTTCTCTTGTTTAATAAATGTTTTATTTCTTTGGGTTAAAAGTTCATCAGCAGACTCCTATGAATTTGTTCAGTACCTTACCTTCACGGTTTCTAAAAAAAAAAGTTAGGATCTATCAAGCCAGGTTTCACTCTGGGATCTGACTTGTCCAGTATTAACATCAGCTGGGATTGTAACAATATGCTGACTCTAGTTTCGGCAAACAAATGATTTTTATTTTTCACTGTGAAGTTATGTGCAGGGAAGACCTGGATGCACCTGAGTTCCATAAATAGAGACAATGGGTGGAATCTTCTCAGCCCCAGGGAGGCAGCCTCGGAGTTGACGGGAGGCATGGGCAGTCAGACCAAAGCACATCGGGTCTGCTTCCCATCGCTAGGAAATGTTCCCGGTGGCAGGGCCCCTGCGGCAACAGCTGCCCGCCCACAGCAGGTAGCAGACCAAGGTATTTAAATGGGAAATGAGCCTTTAATTACGTGCAGCAAAGCAATTGTACAGAAGCCCCGCAGGCCCCACGCTGTGTTAGGAACTCGGCCTGGTATCAGAAGCAGCCTCTTGGTGGGAGTTCATAGGAACATCAGAGGCTGCAGCCCATGTCGCAGTCACATAGTTGAATTGGACACAGCCACAGCCAAAAGCATTCCTGTGGAGGGGCAAGTTGGCCCTAACTACTCTTCATCTTTTTTGTCAATCCCTCTGAAGCCTTTCAATAGTGCCTCCATTTTGAGGCGCATTTACACTTTCCATCTGCTTCAGGAGCACCTACCTTTCCCAGTGGGCTTATCAACTGGCCAGTCCTGCAGGCACTCACATTAGGCTTCCCATACCGGAGTCCCGCCCAATGTCTCCCCCTAAGATCACACCTCAGGGCGCAACTCTGGCTCGTTCAGGGCTGGGACACGCAAATGGACCCGAAGCCTGAAAATGTTTAAAGTAGGGAGAATTCCAGCCAATATTTACAGTGTCCAAATCATAAAATGCAAAGAGTTTAGATCTGTGTGTGTTTAGGGGGATGAATCTGCAGATACAGTAAACAGTTATGAACAGAGAGGAGACTTCAAAATATAAAAACGTCGAATAACACAGGACAGAAACCAGCTTGTTTGAAAGAGCTAGCCACTTATTCTCATTCCACACTTTTTCCCCATAACACTGCAATTTTTTTCCTTTTCAAGTATATATCCTTTTGGAAAGTTACCAATGAATCTGCTTCCCCCAGCCTTCTCGTAGCGCATTGTAGATCATAACAATTTGCTGCAAATATTTCTTCATCTTTCCTCTGGTTATTTTGCCAATTATCTTATATCAGTGTCCTCTAGCTTTCCCCCGTCAAGTTCCAAAACCAGTGGGGTTCCCTCGTGGGTCTGGTGGGAAAGCAATTGAGGTGATGGGGATGTGAGGTGACTTGAGAGAGAGGAGTGAGTGGAGCTGCAAGGTTTGTTGCCCTGAGGAGCATTGCGAAGGAGAATGCTGAGAAGGTCGGAGTGCGGGACTTGGCTGAAAATGTAACGTCACTTACGTTCCTTACCCTCCTGAGGCCCTGGACCCTCTTCATGTGCTGTCCCTAGGTTGGAAGATGAGCACGGCTGCTGTTGACTCCCTCAGCCATTTCCATCCAAGCCTGCTTGATTGAAGAGGTTAGCCTCTTCCTCCTTCCTTGGGAGGTCACACCTCACTGCAGCCCCTCAGATCCTGCAGGAGGATTTCCAGGTAAGGGTGAGAGACCCGGAGAGCAGTCTTCACACATCTCCTCTCTATTCCTGTGGTTGCTGAAGCCTCAAGAATCCAAGTGTCGGTGAACCCTTATAACCCAAGCCATGACTCCTTTGATTAGAAATCCCTCTTTTGACAGAATAGAATAGTCAATCAGCCCACCCTCCCTAATTGGTCAGTCAGCTCGGAGGCAGGATGATAATTAGTTTGCTCTGGGACACAAATCAGTGAGTTGGGGTCCTGACCTGAAAATGGTTCAGGTCTTTTGGCAGGGACAAAGTGGAGACGATTCCACCTCACAAGTTAGTAGTAAGATTGCACATATATTATCTTTATGTAGTTCAAATATTAACATAATGGAGCATAGCTCTTGAAAGTAAAAGAGTATTTACTTAATGCAGGGCTATGTGTCAAAGTTGGATGCCAGCAAATCTGTGCCTAATTTAGTACACGCACCAAGGAGATGAAAATGGTTTAATATTTCCTAAAGCAATGTGTTTTTTGTAACCTTTAACTCTTGTAGATGGTAGTAAGTAAAAAAAAATGATACACATGATCTGTGTGTTGGCTGGGCTTCCTTTGTAGTATCCTTCTGGTTGGTCTATTTCATCAGGATATACAGCTATATATATGAAGATAAACAGACACAAAACACATTGCTTTATGGGATAATAATCTAATTCATCCAGCTGTACTACTTTTGTTTTGTTTTTCTCTTTCTCCCCCTCAGAAGCACTGATTTCTTGGTGATTTCTGGTTCCTTCTACATCCTCAGTCAAGAAGGCTCCATGAACAAGTCAGATTTCATCGTCATTGGACATTCGCACACACCACAGCATAAACTGAGCACCAGTGGGAGCAGCCTACCGTTAGCAAAGCCAAGAACAGCTAACATGGACCACACCAGGAGCGTCCTTTTCACCTTCAGCTTTTGAAGCAAATGGTCATGAAGGAAACCAGCAGCAGCTCTGCAATTACCGTGAGCATTAGTGATATTGAGTCCACGATAGGGTAGATTTTACATTGTGGACTGATGGACTAATGGGACTTTCCCTGTTCCATGCCTCATCATGAACTACAAACTTTCTATGGCAGCGCATGATGGGAGGCATGCTTATGCAGTCAATTAATCTGAGCAATTTAGAAACATTATTAGTTACACCAAAGTTAATCTAATCAAACACATTGGCATAAATTCAATGTTAACTGTGATACGTTTATCAGCTGAATCTTTCAATTCATCTATATTAGGCGGGCTGGCGGGAAAAATATCACAGGAGCAGAAAAGTCCGTTTCCTATTGGAATAAAAATAGGTTGCGATCATCCGCTCCCACCTTCAATGGCCACCGCGCCATGTAGGGGACGTCATTTGAATACATTAGAATATCATGAATGCTCATTATCAAGGCAGCTTGCCAGAATCACGCCCCCACGCTGGATCAAAAGGCCACGTCAGCGCCTAATTAGCCCAGCATGATTCACAGCAGCATATAAGCGCCATGCACCTGGCAACTTGCAATTCATTCGTGACTTTGAGATTTGTTCACCTACCTTGCATCGCACAGCACTCATGGCACCTCAGACTCCGTGCTGGCTTCACGGGCAGCACCACTTCACTTTCAAGAGGGATTCCAGAGGCAAGGCTCTATATACCAGACCAGTGGTAAGGTGGGGGTGGTTTGTAATGCACTTCAGGGCAAGGGCTCAACTGGGTGGGGTGGGGTGGGGGGAAGACAAGACAAAGGCAAAGGAGGGGCAATAACTTAACTTTGGGCAGGAGAAGGCTGGGGAAGGTTGCACTTGGACACATGACTAGGGGCTGGTGGAGGGAAGCATCCTCTGGCCAGAATTGGGAGAGTCTCTTACAGAAGGACATAAGCGAATCCGGGCCAGAGTGGGAGGATTGCGGAGTGAAGAAGCGCTTCAGCTTATGTTGCAGCGAGATGGAGTGCATGTCAGCCCACTGCCCAGCATGGCATGTACAGGGCGCAGTCATCACCTCACGCACAGAGGTCTAGGGGGTTTCAGGCATAGTACTCAGCTGCAAATGGTACGGTCACAGTCAGGGGAGGTATCTGCAGCCTGTAAATGGGGAACAGGTAGTGTAGGGACGGCACTTGATGGTCTCATTGCAGGGCCCCTGTATGTGACAGTGCAGTAGGTCTCAGGGTGGGGAGAGGTAAGGTCTACATGGGCATAAGCACATCCACCTCAAACAACGCAGTGAGTAACACGGGGATATTAACCACAATTACAATGGGGCCAAGGATTACAGGGGGAGGACTGAGAGTAATAGGAGGAAGGGAAACCTCAACGTTATGCTCCTCCAGGACAATGGGAGGGATTTCCACGGACACACAGGGCGGGTCAAAACTGGTCTGTAATAAAACCTGAGGACCACCTTGATGTAACCTCAAGCAATGCTGCAGCAGAAAGTGAAACTAAGAAAAAATGCTGCTGAGGAGGACTGCTAAGGCTTCTGGGAGGAGTGGGTTACAGCACTGGGGGGAGCCAATTAAAGGCATACCATCTGGAATCTATATTACCACTTGAGGACGAATGCACAGCTGAGACATGTTAGGAGCATCTCAACAATTATAGAGGCAATCTGGAGCCTTCAAGGTAATTGTGCCATTCATGGGAGATTAATTCCAATGCATTCCAATCATCAATCTCTCTATAATAACCCACTGTACCAATCATGGTCATACCTCAGTGGGAAAATGACTCCACAAACAAATGGGCACCTGGACAAACGGGAGAAGCCTCTTGGAACCCCCACCTCAGAACCATGCAGCTACCAGCTTCAGAGATGGGAACTCACACCCACCCCCCCAACCAAAAAAAATATCTCATCCCCTCACAGAGCATGTGCCCTGAAAGTTACAACCGCTCTTAATTTCTACGCAAGTAGCTCTTTCCAGGGCTACACTGGGACCCTCTGCAGGATCTCTCAAGCTTCCACCCAAAAGTGCACACAGGACACCCTTTTCACCAAGGCCCACAATTATGTATGTTGACTTCGCTAGAGATCAAACCAGCCAGAACGCCAGAGCATTGGGCTTTGCTGCTATTTCCAGGTTCCCACAGGTGCAGGGTGCTATCGACTGCACTCATGTGGCTATAAGAGCTCCCTGTCAACAGCCAATGCAATACACCAGCAGGAAAGGCTTCCACTTGCTCAATGTGCAGCTGGTCTGCGACCACACATCATGCAAGTTTGTGCGAGATACCCTGGAAGCTACCACACCTCCCACATCTTGAGTAGATAACAGATCCCAGACATCCTCGAGGGACCACATCACATCCAGGGTTGGCTGCTCAGTGGCAAAGGCTACTCACAAAGTGCATGGCTGATGACGCCCGTCCAAAGGCCACAAACTCCAGCTGAGGGAAGATACAATGATTCGCATTCCACCAGACAAACGCTGGTAGAGCAGGCCATTGGTATCTTGAAGACACAATTCCGATGCCCCGACAGATCTGGTGGAGCACTCCAGTACACTCCCCAAAGGGTCTCACAGATCATCATCGTTTGCTGCGCCTTGCACAACCTGGTGTTGCAAATGGGGGAGGAATAGCATTTCAAAAATACTAAATAAATACAATAATTATCACTAGAGAAAAAGTACTAGGGAAACTAATGGAGCTAAAGGCCAACCCTGGACCTGATGGATTAAGTCCTGGGATAATAAAAGAAGTAGCTGCAGAGATGTTGGATGCACTGGTAGTGATCTTCCAAGAATCCTTAGATTCTGGAAAAAGTTCCAGAGGACTGAAGAACGGCCAATCTAAAGCCCTTTTCAAAAAGGGAGGGAGACAAAAAACAGGTAACTATAGGCCAGTTCGCTTAACATCTGTCATTGGGAAAATGCTAGAGTCTATTTTAAAGGATGTAATAACCTTAGTAGGTTGGGCCTGTATTCATTGGAGTTTAGAAGAATGAGAGGCAACCTTATTGAAACATATAAGATTGTTAGGGGGCTTGACAGGGTAGATGCTGAGAGGCTGTTTCCCCTTGTGGGAGATTTTTGGACAAGAGGGCTTAATCTCAGAGTAAGGGGTTGCCCATTTAAAACAGAGGTGAGGAGGAATTTCTTCTGTCAGAGGGTAATCAATGTGTGGAATTATTTACCGCAAAGGACTGTAGAGGCTGGGTCGTTAAGTATATTCAAGGCTGTGATGGATAGATTTTTAATCAATAACGGAATCAATGGTTATGGGGACAAGGCAGGAAAGTGGAATTGAGGATTATCAGATCAGCCATGATCTCATTGAATGGCGGAGCAGACTTGATGGGCTGAATGGCCAGCTTCCGCCCCTACGTCTTATGGTTTTATGGTTTGATTGCCAGGTGTAGAGATGGAGGAGCTGCACATTTCCTCCAATGATGAGGACATCGAGAGAGATGAGGGCACTAAGGTCTAGGAAACCAAGGCTACAGGGGAAGAAGCCATAGCTCGGGCCTGAAGAGGCAAGTATGCACATGAGATGCTCATAGCCACCAGATTCCATGAGGATGCTAACGAGTAGCAGTGCTTATCCTATAGGACCAGAGCTCCCCATGATGGGCCCACATCACCACCTGTGTGGCTAGTCTTCTCAACCATCCTCTTCATCCTGAGATTGAGTATATACGCATTCTGATCACCGTGTGCTCATCCTTTTAAGGTTGATGAAGCCTCGGGGGCATGTGTCCTTGCTGAGGTAAGGTACCAACTGCAGGAGGTTTTTTCAGCATCACATGACATAACATGCTGCCTCTTCAAGCGTCTCTTCAGCATCCCAGTCGCTGGCAGCCTACAAGAGAGAGGAGTCACGCTGCAGTCCTCTGTGGACTCAAGGCACTGTACTTTCAGTCTGACAAAGTGCCTCAAGGAGATCCATCTCCAGCAACGGGAAAATGCCTTGTGCGTCCCTTAGATGATGACACTGCTAGGCTAGAGTTGGGCCAAGGCAGGCAAGGACATTGAACAGGTGTTAACACTTGTTCAAAGCACTCAGTCCTCAGCGTAACATTAGTCCTTATTACATTGAGAACCTCCACTCTCAGTTAGGGATGTGGGGCCTTAGTTAGCCTGACCTTTCAATGGACATAGATCATTTAACAATGACCATCTTCAAACATTTGCTTGACAGACATGAAAAAGTCTCTTTTTCCACGTCATTAGTTTCCTATATTGGCCAGCCCTGGTTCTGCTTTGTTATTAATAAAGAGCACACATCAGCTGCATTACATCCTAGCTCCCAGCCCATTTCTGCCCTGAGCATTGTCTTCCCAACAAAGTAACATATGAGCATCAAGACCACAATCAATGCTTCCATTGACCTCAACATATCTCCATGTGAATGTAACATCGCTGAGCTTGGCGAATGTTTAGGGGAGAAGTGGCTAAGCAGAATGAATGAGACAGCGTTGCATCCTTTCTTTTTGATGATAGCCTTATAGGCACTATGCAGACAATTCCAAGGTGCAAAACAATTAAAGCTGTAGCTTTGAGTGCCCGGACAAAATCATGCTCATGAGGGACAGGGCACCAGCACATTGAGGTGGGAAGATATGCGCACTTAATGGTCAGCTTAGCAGATGTACACTTGTAGAGTTGCAGGGCACCAGCACATTGAGGTGGGCAGGAATGCACACAACCTCTGAGCATGGGTTTATAGATTGCAAATCCTCACGGGTGACAGGGAGCATGGAGTTCAAGGAGAAATTACCCTTCTCCATGCGCATCTACATCTCTCCTTCCACACTACACCTTCACCTTCCCACAATGCAGGCAAGGTAGGGGATTACATGAGCCTCCATCTTACGCAGCCAAGAATGAACATCACTTGAACCTGCAATGCATGTCGGCGAGATGCCTTGCACAAGCACACTTTAAATTGAGGGTGAGGCATCACTGATATCGATAATCACAGAATCACAGATCACAGAATCACACAGAGCAGAAGAGGCCCTTCGGCCCATCGAATCTGCACCAACACGTGAGAAACACCTGATCTGCCTAGCTAATCCCATTTACCAGCACTTGGTCCATAACCTTGAATGTTATGACGTGCCAAGTGCTCATCCAGGTACTTTTTAAAGGATGTGAGGCAACCCGCCTCCACCACCCTCCCAGGCAGTGCATTCCAGACCATCACCACCCTCTAGGTAAAAATGTTTTTCCTCACATCCTCCCTAAACCTCTTGCCCCTCGCCTTGAACCTATGCCCCCTTGTGACTGACCCTTCAACTAAGGGGAACAGCTGCTCCCTATCCACACTGTCCATGCCCCTCATAATCTTGTACACCTCAATCAGGTCGCCCCTCAGTCTTCTCTGCTCCAACAAAAACAACCCAAGTCTATCCAACCTCTCTTCATAACTTAAATGTTTCATGCCAGGCAACATCCTGGTGAATCTCCTCTGCACCCCCTCCAGTGCAATCACATCCTTCCTACAATGTGGCGACCAGAACTGCACACAGTACATCAACTGTGGCCTCACTAAGGTTCTATACAACTCCAACATGACCTCCCTACTTTTGTAATCTATGCCTCGATTGATAAAGGCAAATGTCCCATATGCCTTTTTCACCACCCCACTAACATGCCCCTCTGCCTTCAGAGATCTAGGGACACACACACCAAGGTCCCTTTGTTCCTCAGAACTTCCTGGTGTCATGCTATTCATTGAATACTTCCTTGTCAAATTACTCCTCCCAAAGTGTATCACCTCACACTTTTCAGGGTTAAATTCCATCTGCCACTTATCTGCCCATTTGACCATCCCGTCTGTATCTTCCTGTAGCCCAAGACACTCAATCTCATTGTTAAGCACCCGGCCAAACTTTGTGTCATCCGCAAACTTACTAATCCTACCCCCCACATAGTCATCTATGTCGTTTATAAAATGAACTGAGAAGGGACACAGACTGTGATGAGGTGGCTGCACACAACATCGACCAGAGGCACATGATGCGAAATCAGCGATAAGTTCGGGGGAGGGAACATGGTGTGACACCTGATTGAGCACAACACAAATCAGCACACAGAGTACACAAGAGAAGATGTGGAATTATGTACTTCTATTTACATTGGTGGAAAGTATATACATGTGGTGAACACCCATGCCACCGTTGTGCCCCTAATGTTTCCTGATTTTCCTAACCCTGCCACTACGTCTTGGTGCATCTTCAACACCCACAGCGGAGGTTGGGATCGGCTGGACACTCCCAGAGCCACCTGGGTGCATGGCCCTGGGGTGTCCTGCTGCTGGTCCTCGTCCCTATGGGTGCCCGAGGACCCCTGACTGACACCTTGAGGAGAAGGGGCACCTGGAGTGAGATCTAGATGCCCTGGCCTCCTCTCGCATAGTCACTGGTGGATGCCACCAATGCCTACAGCGATGGAGTGCAACTCCTGCAGCAGCACAGGCATAATGTCCTGGACCAAGGTCTCCATGGTGACCACCATCCTACCGGTGTTGACTTCAGTGTGCTGGCATGCCAGTGCTATTGCCTCAGACTGAATGCAGACGGACTCGGATGTTGCAACCTGTAGAATGCAGCTGACAACCCTGCCTAATATTCCTGTGGCTGTTGCTGCACCTCCAACATCTGCGTTAAGACCAAGGCCACAGGCTCATCGTCTGACTGGGATTCAGCAGAATCCTGGCCTCCAGCGGCCCTCCGGGTGTCAGTGACCTTGTATGTCCCTGCGTCCGCCTGCTGTGGACCAGAATCTGTGCTGTGCTCACCAGATTGTGACCTTGAGCCTGCTCTGGATCTAGGTCTCACCAGGGAGTGTGCCACTGACCTCACCATCGCCGCAGGCACAGTCCCGGTCCTCTCCGGCCAGGTGTACAGCACGCTCCTCAAACTGGGTGTGGGCCCTGATCTCTGGCATCCTGCCACCGGTCTCGGACCTCTCCCTTTTGTTATGGGTGATCTTGGCCTGCATGAAAACAGTTGGAGAGAGTGTGAGCAGAAAGCATGCCGAGGCAGATGATAAGGATGCCTGCCTCGTGTGGGTGCTGAGTGGAGCTGTGTATGGGATGAGGGTGTTAACTGCACAGGATGTGAGCCAGATGGAGATGTCAGGGTGTGTGTGGGAGAGAGAATAGTGACGGCCCTTATGCTGGTAGTGTGTGAGATCTCTGTAGACTGTAATCCTGCAAATGTGTGAGGGGCTTGTGAGAGTGTGAGCTGAGACAGATGAGAAGGCTGACTTACCCTGGCTGTGCTGATGAGATCATTCATCTGTTTGTGGCACTGTATCACTGCTCTCCTGTATGCTGAGTTGTCTCTGACCACCACCGATACCTCCTCCCAAGCCAGTTCAGTGACCTTGTTGGCCTTCCGCCATCATCATAAGGGCAGACACTCAACAGCGTACAGAAGGTAACCCAGTGAGGCGTCACTAAACTTGGGGGCTGCACTCATCCTACTTCTGGGGGCCATCTCTCACCTGGAGCAGCCCTGGGCTGTAGACATTGAAAGATCCTTGTGCGGGTGCGGTTTAAGTATCGCGCCCGGAGCTAGGATCCACTGAGATCATGGCAGGGCAGGTGAAGCACAGGTCACCCACCGGCCAGACGGCGTGTTTCAAGCTGATAAATACTTAATGAGGCGAGAGGGGGACAATCGGGCACAGAAAGCCA
The DNA here is from genome assembly GCF_964194155.1 of Cetorhinus maximus. Taxonomy (NCBI): domain Eukaryota; kingdom Metazoa; phylum Chordata; class Chondrichthyes; order Lamniformes; family Cetorhinidae; genus Cetorhinus; species Cetorhinus maximus. The sequence continues at coordinate 105,186,621 of NC_135889.1, read as the reverse complement.
TTGCAGCCGGCAGGTCAAAAGCTGTTCTTCCTGCCCACCACCGCACTTAGCCCACGGAGGGGAAAATCCCGCCCATTGACTTTACCTTGGACCTTTTGACTTTCCTAACTCTGCATCCCACCCCACCAACTCTTGAAAGAACAATTGAAGACAAACATCAGAAAGTCCTGCCAAATATAGTGATATTGGTTCATCTAAGATATATTTTGCTGACAAGATGGGGAAACTGAATTCTGTCACTATTGGATAGAGAAGGTAATATGGCTAAGTGCTCTCCAATCTGGTTTTTTCATGTTATCTTGGCTTAGGACTGAGACAGTGTGGAATGCCAATGTATGATTGTCTAACTCCGCTCCATTGTGTAACCCGATCACACTGAGAATCAAAACTTGCACAGCAACTGAATTAAGCTCAGTTAGATCAGTGTGCAAGCATCCAGAGATCACTCTGGACATTACGAAAGCATCAAGATTACTGGTGGGTCACTCAAGTTGAGCTTTTGCACAGGTGGCGATACAGCAAATCTCCTTGGCCTGAATTTCACGCTTGGCATGCGCACCAAGTCAGCGGGAGCAGAAGCAGATGTGGGATCCGCTCCCGGACGTGGTTGCGCTGCAAACACGATTTCACGCGGAATGGCCAATTAAGGTCCCCCCAGCGTGAGCCGCGTCTTCTGAGTGGTCGGGAAGGGCCGGGTGGGGGGCGGGGGCCTGTCGGGCACCGGATCCAATTGCGACCTGGCGGGCACTTTAAAACCTGCAAAGGCAGCTCCTTGAAGGCTGCCAGGGGAGAATCATTAGAGTTGGCCCGGAGACTGGAACAATAGCCTCACCAGCAGCAGGAAACATCTGGCAGGAGCGCAAGTCAGGTGGGCATTTGGCACCCCCCCCACCTCCCCAGTCTCTCAAATGACTGCCTCACCGTCCTTGTGGAGGAGGTGGGTGTGAGGTGGGACACTCTCGTACCCAGGAGTGGCAAGAGGAGGCCACCGCACCAGACTAAAAAAACATGGGAGGAGGTGGCAGCCGAGGTCAACAGCCATGACGTTGTGCAGCGTACATGGGTGCAGTGCCACAAAAGGCATAACAACCTGCTGCGCTCAGCAAGGATAAGTCCGGGTTGGCATGGATCATTGTGGAGATGTGTTAAGGGCTGGCTGATCCCCACCCCCCTCCACCATTGTGGAGCTCAGGGGTGTTAGAGTCTGAGTGCCAACTGTCAATGACACTGGAGCTGGCCAAGGGGCTGAGTCCTGGCTGCTTGGACTGAGTGCCTTGCGGGTTGAGGGCCAGAACTCAGATGTGCCCTGCAAGGTGTTCCTCAGGTAGGGTTGGCCAGTGCAGTGGCGCTGCAGGTAGAGAGTGGAGTAATCAACGCTCCTCTGTACTTTCAGGAGAAGAGGAGCCATAACACCATCGAGGGGTCAAGGACAGAGGAGGCCCCCCAAACCTCCTAATCATGACGTGGTATGAAATGGATGCACTGGAGCTGGAGAGCCACCACCCACCTCGGTCAGCCGGTTATGGAGAGGCAGGGGTCTCTGACGAAGGTAAGGGTGCAGTGCACAGAGGTGAGAGTGTCAGATTGTGCAAACATTCTTGTGTAGCCTCATCATTGATGGGAGCCTCAAACCTGGAGCCCCCATTGATCATTGAAAGACAATGGCACCATGATGCAAATCTTCACTGTCTTACCAGTGGCTGACATGCACAGTGACAGTGTGACTTAAACTAATGACATGTCATTGTTCTCCCTTAGATCTACTCCTGGCACCAGAGGACCACAAGGCTTTAGGTGCACCTGTGTAACACCCCATCTCTGAGCCAGGCACCAGCGCAGATACCAGCTCTTCAGTGGGCATTAGATCTTTGGCTAGAATGTCAGTGCACAGCAGTGAGGGCACTTTACACTCACTTGAGGAGCAGGCAGAGGCAGGGAGTGCCCAGGGTGCTGGCAGTCGGAGGACTGCTGGAGACCAGGACCATTCTGAACCAAAGGCAGATGATGGGCATCTGGAGCCGCTGATTAGGCGGCAAATGCTGGATGTCCAGCGGGATGTGTGGGAGGATCTGGCGGAGATCCATGAGGGCAAGTGTGCCATGGTCCATGTTGTGGAGGAGTCCATGCGGAGGATCAGCACTGCGTTAACCTCATGGCTGAGTGCACTTCCTCCTCCAATGAGAGACTGGTGACTCTCATGGAGAGGCAGCTCCAGGGACAGAATCAGGGGTTCCTGGGGTTGCACTCGCATCTGCAAGCCCTTGCACAAGCAAAGACCTCAGGTGGTCAGTGCCAGTGTGGGAGATGGATGAGGTACCTGTATCCCAGCTAGGTGCCTGTCCATTAATGGCGAGCAGGGAGGTTCAGAGGTCCAACCTCACGTTGGCGCACAAGCTGCATGTCATCTCTGTGGGCCCTCTCAGGGCACCCTGGATGATGGCAGCAGTTCCTCCACCCCTCCACCAGTGACCATGGTATCTGATGAGGCTGTGATGGCCCCAGGCGGGGCCAGCACAGGCTGCAGCTGGCTAGAGGATGACTGCCAAGATCATCAAGGTCAACAGGACAGCACAGTCAGCAGACTCTGTCCAACGCCGCTGCCAGTGAGTGGGGGGAAACAAGGTGTAGCAATCGCAAACATATGTTTAAGGCACCATGAGCACAAAACATACTGTTCACAGATGATCTTCTGTTCTGCCATGTTTTGTTAATATGTTTACTGGTGTGGCCATTAACACCAGATATAGTTCTGTTCATTTGATGTGAATGTCAAAATTATCTAAATTTTGCTTTTGTCTTAATGGCCCAAGTATGCTTCACTTGTTTTGTAGGTGCAGGGTACACCAGTATCTAATGCTGGACATGAATGGCTCTGAACTTTATTGCACAGGCACTGAGTGGACTTTGGGTTCAAAGGAAAGTGTCATTTCAGACATCCTGGATGGAGGCGGTAGCCCTGGCATGAGATGGTAGCGCTTATTTGGCAGCCTGGCTGATGGGGCATTGGATCAAGGCATCCCTGGTGTCCCTGCCTCCCTGAAGGATCCAGAGGCCTGGCTCCACGCCCTCAGCGTTCTCCTCACTGTACTCCTCTGTACGCACCACTGGATTCATCCTCTGTGGCCTGTGGAGCTGCCTCAAGATCCTCTTCCTCCAGTGGGTCCCCACTATCAGTGAAACCCACTCTGGAGGGCAGTATAGTGCTCCCCCTGAACGGTCAAGGCATCGGAAGCGCATCTTCAGAAGACTTCTCTATCACCACCCTTGTTGAGGCATGACTCCGATTATAACGCTGCTCTGCCTCTGTTCTCGGGTGCAGAGAGGTGTCATAAGCCACCTTTTCAACAGATAGCCCTTGTCACCCAGCAGCCATCCATCCATCCAGCCGGGCTGAAGCACTGAAGAGCCTCGGCACCTGGGAGTGTCTGAGGATGTAGGCATCATGGGAGCAGCCAGGGTACCTTGCACAGACTTGCAGAATCTGCATCCTTTGGTCACAAACTATTTGGATGTTCATTGAGTGGAATCCCTTCCTGTTGACAAAGGCACCCGACTGACCCATTGGCGCCTTGATGGCCGCATGTGTTCAGTCGGTTGCACCCTGGATGAGAGGGATCCCAGCAATCGCTGCAAACCCTCTGGCTTGCTCAGCCTGGCTGGTCTCGTCCATAAGGAAATGAATAAATGTCATGAGCCGCCTGAACAGATCTTCTGTCACCAGCTTGGCACAATTGTGCAGAGCTGATTGGGAGACGCCACAAAGATGCCTGGAAAGAACCAGAGTCATAGAAGTTGCAGGTCACTGTGACTTTCAGAGCCAGTGGTATGGGGCTTCCACCCACACAGTTGGAGGTGATCTCAAGCCCAATCATATGACAAATGGAAGCCATAGTCTCCCTGGAGAGGCGGAGCTTCCTTTGACATTGCACCTCGGACATGTTGAGGGAGCTGCATCACTGCCTGTAAACCCTGGCAGCAGAATAGTAGCATCTCCTGCGGCCCCTTATGCCTTGGACTTCCTGCTGGCCCTGTGCCCCTTATGCCTGCACCTCTCCTCCCACAGGTCGCTCCCTTGGAAGCTGCATTGGGACAGCTGGCCTCCTCTCCCTTCTGACCCTCTCTTCCTCCTCAGAGGAGGTGCCACCAGCAGAAAGCACCACCCCTATTACCAGGGTAACAGAAGGCTGCCTGAAACCTGGAAGGGTCCACACAGTCAAAATTCTCCGGGGGCCTTGGAGACGCCAATGAGTCCTGAAATGAAGCCTGGAAACGCTAAGAATGAAACTCAGAACAGAGATGAAGCTGTCAAGTTCAAATAAGCAACCAGCAGCAAACTATTCCCTAAGCTGTTCACTCCTCACAATGGCAATGCTGCTCATCCTTTTTATCCTGCCCTTGGATGAAGTTTCGTTAAAAGTCCGCTGCCCCCCTGCCCGTTTTGCCCATGTGACGAGCGCGAAATTGCACGGGCAACCTAAAATTGAGTGCAATTGCCTTCTTAATGGCCTTAAGTGGCCTTTTAATTGATGGCGGGCACAGCTCCGGCTCCGACACCCACGCGCGCCCGCCGACCTGAAGATTGCTGACGCACGGGATGATGTCGGGACGCTCGCCCGACCTCACCTTGCGCTATTTCACGTCCGTTCAGGTCGGGTGTGCCCTTGCCCACGAGGCATAAAATTCTGCCCCTCTTGTTTCTTGGCGAGGTGAATTTCTAAACGATTGCGCGAGCCCTAGAAACGAATTTCTTGACAAATGCAATCTTGAGGTGCTGCTGTGGCAAGAGCTGGAATTCCACGAAGGAATGGAAAAAACTCAAATCGAAGTGACAATTAAAAAAAGAGGCGCGTAATAATTCTAAGGTAATTAGCATGAAGCAAAGTGTGGAAAATATGAAGTGAAAGCAAAACCATTAGAAAGGCTCGTAAACTGCAGGCAGCATTAAGGGAAATAATGAAGGATTTTATATAAACGATAAAAGTTGAGAATTTATAGTTAGAAAGGAAAACTTTTTCAGGGCTATGGAGAAAAAGCAGTGAGACGCGTTGTTAGCCCTTTCCCAGAGCTGGCACAGGTGAGGTGGATCATTTGCGTTGTATAATTCCATGAAAAGGCTGGATTGATTACGGACAAAAAAGCACAGGTTATGGGGGATGCCGTAGTATTAAATTGTCTTGGTTTTCACAAGAGTATGTGGGGCTGGGAGTGATTGAGTATGAGGAAACCCTATTCAGTATTTCTGTATTTGCGATCGAATACGCTCAAGTACAGGAACAAGAGTTTCGGGCCCTTGTGGTATTGTGTGCAGCAGCAGCATACGTGACAGGAAACACTCCTATCCTGACAAGAAATGCAGCACTGACACTAAGTAAAAAGTAAAACACATGAATTGAATATCTGTGTAACGTATCATTAGCAATTTAAGTACGGTTGGCATTCTACGAACACTTACAGGTGATAAATCAAAAGGTACAGTTGAGCTGATCGTTTTGGCTGGCTATCATTCCCAATGCGATTTATGATGGGTTAACCAGGGATTGTGTCACATAGGCCTTAGGTAATGCATGTCAAAGCACATTCTTTAACTACCTCTGTGGCTTCACCTTTCAGACCTCACAGCTAAACTCTGATGTTTAATGGCAGCTCTGTCAGGTTTTCATTTATTTTAGCTCCCTATGTCTAATGCATGGGCTTCAGCGAACGTGGTGAGGTTTTTGCTTGTTCCTGGAGCAGCATGTCAGCTATCAGAAATGATTAGTTTTAAGTGGCCTAAATGGCCTAACTGTATTGACCTGGTTCCATGCAGCTATCTACTGATAATTAAATGGATTTTTCTCCCCAAGCTAGTGCGTGGAATTCATGATAAGGCTATGCAATGGTGATTTGTTAGAAATGACCTTTACTCGACTACAAGTGCCAAGCCTCTTGGAACATGATCCTTTGTTCATGTGTCTTTTGCTTTTTGCTCCCAGTGCTGTAGAAGGGGCTTTTTTTAAAGTATTTATTATTTTAAGTACAGCCACCCTTCGCAATTCCACCCTGGACGTGAGCCAAGCGTATCAATGAAGACTCTTGAAAGGTTTGGAGCCCTTTCTCTCCACTGTAATATTTCTCAACCTTTGGTGAACATTTGTGTCATATTCCATATGCAAATCTGACATTTATCCAGCACAATTTGTTCACGCTGACTGATGTGGCTTTAACATACGTGCTTAGATTAACAAGTCTTCAATGTGAAAGGGTTCTTACTGAATATGTTTAATTTCCTGTGGATTTAAAATGAAACCTGCTCAGAGAGCTGCGGGAAGGTCATGCTTAAAAAACATTCAGTGTACCTAACAATGGAACATAGGTTTACGCAGCTCCTTAGATGAGCTGTTTGAAATCTCGGCTGAATCAGTGAGAAGCACAAATAGGAGCTGAGCTGTTAAGCAGAGGTGGAGTTTATCCCCACAGGGACAGATTGGCGAATGATAAATTAATGCACAATTACTCAGGCAAATAATGGGACCATTGGAGAAAGAAAAGGACTATTTTAATTAAATGTGATGATGGCAAGGACTTTTCGTAAGGGAGCAATAAATTCACAAAGCTATCGCAGGTCTGCGTCTTGACACAGCATGTTCCAGAGTGGAGCCAATATTCAACCTATTATTTAACAGTAATCCCAAAATGGCAAAATATCAGAGGGGTGGAGAACAGCTGTGCACCATTGACCATAATAGGGGATGATTTCCTCTGTGCAACATGTTTATAAAGAACAGGCTTAGATCTTGTTAAAGGTAACGCACAGAGGATTCATTCTGCCAGAGTTTTGCATTGAACTCATAAAGCAGAGTGGACCAGAGGATGATAAAATGAGTACACTGGATCTCAAAAGAGCTGCACTTGAGTCAGTTGATGACGATAGACTAGGAAGTAAAACCAGAAGTGGGAGAAAGACGGAGAAAACATAGTTTATTTTAATGATGGGCTAGAAAGGATGCATTGTCTTAAATCTAAGACATAGATTTATATTACAGTTAGCTAGAGCTGAAATAAGCACAAAGAACGGATTACTTTTCAAAAGGGAAGAGAGGGAGGAAAGCAGGGTAATACAAACAAAAACAATAATTGAAGCAGAAATGAAACACAAATCATACTGGAACAGTGTAGAAGTAAAAGGATAAAAAAACTCAGAGAATGTTGTTAGGTTTATGGTCAGCTGCTGTAAAGAAGCACAAAGCAGTCTTCCCATTTCTAACTATATGGCAGAATGTCCGTTAAAAATATCTGAAAATAATAGACTTCTGGCAATATTAAAAACAGGGCCAGTTCAAAGCTCCCTTATTCTATCAGCATTGCGAATTGGCAATAGTGGAACAGTATAGTAGAGCAAGAGAAACTTTTAGCAAGTGACAATAGGATGTTTAATGACACAACTACCAAAATATAAAAGAAACTCAGTCCTTGCTCTAAATGCTGCCATTTCCACCTGCATTTTGATTAAAGCGATTGACTGATCTTATAACATGGAGGCATGTAAACAGTAATTTCCGTCACCATTGTACATCATTTTAAATGTTGGTATTTAAGTCCTTAAGTTCACACGGTGCTGCAATACATATCAATGGTTCACAGAAGTCATACATTATAATTCTTACTCAAGTGCCTACCTCTTTCCAAGGTGAAATAACAACACCCAAGTTTATTGTATGTTTCATTTTAATTCACAAGTGACTGTCTTAAGTATCATAAGATTAAAAGTGTGAAGTTACTGTCTGCTGGAGGGTGTTATATGTTTATAATAAAAAGTTATTTTAGATTATGTTAGATATTAGGCAGCAGCTCTTTGCCAAAAATGTTTGGAGTAATCTGCCAGGCAAGATAATAGAGAAGAAAGCACTATAGTGGTCAGGATAAAGGTGAGAGGGTAGATTTAAGACAATTCTAAGCTTCAGCGGTTCTTTCTTGTCATTAACTGTTCTGGTGTCACAGTTGAACGAAGGAATCATCAAATCAATATCTATCTCGTCCCATCATCCCACATGATCTACGATAAGGTCCTACATCCAATGAATGCATAATCTCGAGGGAAGTACAAAGCAGTCTGAACTTATTGACCTGCTGACAAGAGCCCAGGAGGACAATGGTGTTTACAGTATAGGAAAAAGTTTATACTGTATTACTGAAAAGATAGGCCCATTTCGACGATCATTGAAAATAATGTGTGGTGTGCACCTATTTTTGTGCAGTTGTGTTTGAGGTACACAGTTTTCTTTGTTGAACGCTGTGGCACAAGGGAGGGCAGCAGGAGAATGGCAACTTTCCTAGAGGATCGGGACAAGCAAGGGCAAGTGAGGGTGTGTGGGGAGTTCGGGCAGGGGCATATGTAGTGAAAGAAGGCTCCAAGCGAGGATAGGTGGCGTCTGGAGATGGAGGAGTGGAAGATGGCTCCGAGGGAGGGTAGGGGATGGGGTTGGGCATGGAAGTGTGCAGTAGGAAGTGTTACAGTCAAAAGATCTAAGCCTGTTCTTTATAAACATGTTGCACTGAGGAAATCAGCTGATGTTATTTCTGAGCAAGCCAGGCCCCAGAGTGAAGTCTGTCTCACTGATCAGAAACACTTTTTTCAATTGTGAAAATGAGGAGGAAAAGCAACTGACCTCAAAAGCATAGAACTATAGAACTCCAATAACACCTTTAAAATTTTAAAAATTAAAATATTTATTAAAAGGTAAAAAAACTTAAGCACAGAAGATTAAAGTTACACAGTTAAAACAGACTTACAGAACAGCCTCAAAAAAAAACCTGCTTGGTCAAAAATACATAATTAAATTACCTTCTTGGCAACAACCCCCTTATAGATTTTAACCATAAAAATCCAGTAATATTACCCAAATCAAGGAATTGTTGTCACGTTAATAAAGGTTCACCTCATGACTTCTCAAACACTTCCACTCTGATGTGGAATTCCAAAAGAGGCTCAAAAACAAACTGTTTCCTAAAACATAGACTTTCCTGGCTTATCACTGGGTGGCTGCTTCCAATTGAAAACTTTCACAGCTTTTTCAATGGCTCACACACTAAAGAGCTGGCCTTCAGGACTTTTCTCCCACAGCCACTACTGACTCAGTTAAATATTGATCCTGAAATATCTTTTTCCCTCTTTCATCTCAGGTTCCATTGTCCTCAAGCACCTCTTTGAACTCAACTTCTCCAAATCTTTCACGTTTTCTATTTTGTCTCTACTTTCGGGTCAAAAAAATTTAATATACTTTCCCCTATTAACTCTGGAAGCCTTTATAAGATGCAAATGTTCCTTGCCGCCTCTGAAAAACCTTTTGAAATTCAATAGCCGAAAAACCAAGTTTCCCACTTATTTCACAACGCAAATTTTAAATCCATCCTATTTAACTTATAACTCAACCTCGCCATAACCTCTCATTACAAATGCATCAACATAACACCTTTAACCTTTCATCCCATAGCCCTCACAGGCAACCTGTTTCTAGTAACCTCCCCCCTGTTTAATTAACCCTTGGCACACAAACACACATGCACACACACACAGCTTTCTTTACCTACACAGAACACTAACATAATCCAAAACATATATATAAAAAATATATCTTGCTCAACACAGAAGGGCCTAATGTATTGGATGTGGTTAAGGGGTGAGTGCAGTCGGTGAAGATAAACAAAATAAGGGGCCTAAAGGGCGGGGTCAGTACTATATGTGGGTCCTTTCTGGCTGACAGAGGGAACATTCACAGTCACAAGGGGGAGTTTGATTTGGTAGTAGGGAAGGTCCAGTCTTAGGTAGGGATATTCAAAGGTCTCATTGGGCAGATGATGGGATCTAACAGAAACTTTAATTATGATGTGAGGAGGGTCTAGGAACCGAGGAGGAATCTTGATGGGAATGTGGGGTAGGCTTAGGGGTCCGGGAGATGGCATATCCACTTCCACAATGATGAGGTCCAGAGTGGTGGGGGAGATTCAAGGGTTACTAAAGGAAGGTGCACAATGATTTTGAGGGGGCCAAGAGTGGAGTGTCTTGGATTGCAAAGCAAGGGGCATTCGCACGCTGTAACTGGCCATTTTAAAAAATCATTTGTAGCTACGAAGAGTTCAGGTCTAAGTGGTAGGAGGGCAGTATGGGGTGGGTAGGGTTTTGGGTGTGGACATTGGGAGGAGTAGAAAATCTCTCTGCTTAGCCACTTTATGGAGGAAACCCATGGACACACAGGTTCTCATTTCATTGTTGGCCTTTAACGCACAGTTCACTTGACAGGATACCTATACACCCAATCTTCCTACAACGTCAGGAGCAGGAGGAGAAGACATGGCAAAGGAGGGCTCTCGCCGGTCTCCAACTGTGGCCGCAATGCCAGTAGCAGGCAGCACCAGATGGGGAGTGTGATCAGGAGGCAGCCAAAATGTATATTTGTGCAGTGGGGGGAAATGACAGTTCTAATGTTGGGATTTGGGGACATTATTGCGATAGAGTGGCGGGACATATCTGAACGTGTTGGATTTGACCTGAATATACTTGATGCTAACCTTGGATGACAAAGATGGAAAAAGCGTTTCATTCCCCAGCACTGTCATCTATCATCCTGAGCACAAGAACTTTTCAAATAAAATCAAATATTTATATGGTTAGCCATCATGACCTTTACGTTTTTAAAAAACATTGCCATGGGGGACAGCCTCAACAACACTCTTTGGGCCATGCTGTCAAACTAGAGGTCTCTAAAGACAGTTACGCTGAGAACTGTCAGTCCATGTATTCTGATAGATGAAGTGTTTTAGCAAGCAAATATGTGGAGCATTACTCTTCCAATCTTAGTGACCGTTCAAATGCATCCACTTTATTAAAACTTAATAAAGTCAGTTTCCACAGAGTGCGAAGTGGATCACCTTTCACAATAAAGTTACATCAGGTCAGAGAAGGGAAAAAGTCACTAAGATAAAGATTCTGATCAGAAATGCAATCCTTTAGCTTTCAAAGCCTCGAGTAATTGTTCCTGACAGGTTCCTTTACATTTCTGGAAAGCAACTGAGTGGCAGATAATGAAAAATAAAGATTTATTTTTATTGCATGAAGCTTGACTGCTAATAGTTTCCAAAAGCAATGAATGAGGGTCTGACCCAGAAACCAAAGCTTGCCGGAGTAGGGCTTTTATTTTATTTCTTGTCTGAATGAATTCAATGTTATATATTTGAACTGAAGAATTGAACTATTTTCTATTTTATCCTTATTCTAGTAGCAACAGGCATTTCCACATCAAATACAGCATGGTATCATCATTTAAATAAAGAGTAATGCACCAACAATGTGAGCCTGACCTTCTGACCAGCAGTTTCTGGCTATATTTCAATCTCCAGTATCCATATTGTTTTGCCTTTGCACTAGAGCTCCAACAACCTTGTTACATTTCTTCTGGGCCTATGATCAGCAGCTCTCACCAAGAACAACTACCTGCATTTATATAGCATCTTTAAGCCCTGCTCCTACGGAACCAACTCAGAATGGACGGGCCATTGTGACCAGATGCCCGAAAACTGCCTCACTCGGCAGGTGCTCTTCTCACAGCTCTCCGTTGGCCAACGCTCAAAGGGCGGCCAAAGGAAAAGGGATAAGGATATGCTCAAGGTCACCCTAAAGCACAGAGGCATTAACACCACTGATTGGGAGGAGAATACTGCCAATCACTCGGCATGGCACCACCTGCTGCATCAAGACACAAGCCACTTCGAGGCTCAGCGACTCGACAGCGAGGCAAAATGGCGGCAGCAGAGGAAGAAGAAGGAAGCCAACCCGGGGCTGCAATTTCCACTCCCCTGCGCAACAACTTGGCCCCACTGCAGAACAACACGCGGATCCAGAATTGGGCTCCTCAGTCTTCTGAAGTCTCACCAAGCCTGTCAGACATCATCCTTGACTCCGAGCGATTGCCGACGCCACCGACGACACATATTATAAAACATCCCAAAGCACTTCACAGGATCACTAACAAACATAATTCGACACCAAGCCATACAAAGGGATATTAGGACATGTGAGCAAAACCTTGATTGAAAAGATAGGCTTTAAGAAGTGTCTTAAAGGAGCAGAGGTGTAAATGTTTATGGCGGCAATCCCAGAGCATAGGGCTATAATGCTGGAAAGCAATTCCTAGACCAATTTCCATTTTCGCTGAAATCATTGGAAGTAAAAATGGGGCAATTTCCATAATGGTACTAAAATGAGTGGGCAATCCAATAATTTCAGCTTTACGCCCATTGTGGCAAGTTGAAAATCTACCCAAGTTCATATTTTGAAAAGTTGCTTTCATGTTCAAGCATTGTTCAACCACTTCTCAAAATGTCAGCTGTGGCTCAGTTGGTAGCACCCTTGTTTTTTTCATTCAGAAGATTGTGGATCCAAGTCCTCGCCATGAGACTTGAGCACAAATATCTAGGCTAACGCTCCAGAGCAGTACAGAGGTCATGCTGTGTTGTCAAGAGTTGTTAAACTGAAGCCCTATCTGCTCTCTTGGGTGGACATAAAAGATCTCATGACACTATTTTGAAGAACAAAGGATTATCTCTAGTGTCCTCACTAATATTCATCCTTTAAACCAACATCACAAAAACAGATTAGCTGGTCATTGTCACATTGCTGTTTGTGGGAGCTTCCTGTGTGAAAATTGGCTGCCACATTTCCGACATTATATCAGTGGCTAGACTTCTAACAAACTCCATTGGTTGAAAAGTGCTTCTGGATGTCCTGAGGTCACCAAAGCTGTTACATACAGGCGCATTTCTCTTTCTGTTACTCTTGTACATTTAGCTAAGGGGCATTTCCTATATACAAAGATGGAGCAAAACATTCAGCCTATTATGTATTGTGTTTAGGTTAACATGCTCAAGTTAACTAATTAACTGGTAATCTCATTATCGATCACACAAATTGTTCACTTTGGCCTCTCTCTTCCTTTTTATATATTTAAAGGAGTTCTTACTGTCCGTTTTTATATTACTTGCTAGTTTATCCTTAAAATTTATTTTCTCCCTCTTATTATTTTTTTGGTCACCTTTTGTTAGTTTTTAAAACTTTCCCAATCCTCTGGCTTACTACTAATCCTTGCCACATTGTATGTTTTTTCTTTCAATTTGATACTATCCTTAACTTCTTTGGTTAACCATGGTTGGTTTACCCCCTTCCTAGAATCCTTCTTCCTCTCTGGGATATGTATTTGTTGTGAGTCATGAACTATTTCCTTAAACTTCTGCCATTGTTCATCAATCGTCTTTTCTGCTAAACTCCTTTCCCAGTCCACTCACAGTCCACTCCCACCTTATGGCTGGTCTGGTAGGTAGAGACCTGCCCGTGAGCCCCCGCTAAAAGTGATGTGGTGTTGCCTGCAAAGCCTGGTGCTGATAACCCCGAGTGCTGCCCGAAACAAGGTAGGCAAACAAACCTCGAAGTCCCGAGCGAAGTGCAGCCTGCCAGGTGCACGTCGCTTATGTACAATTGTGAAATATGTCAACGTGCCCGGATGGTCCACATGGGGGAATGATCCCGGCAAGCAGGGCTTATCATGAGATGCTAAGTATTTAAATTCGGTTCCCGACATGCAACGATGGGAAATGCGGCCAGCCATTGACCGATGGAACAGACAATCACAAACTGGTTTCACAACGGCGTAAACCCAATTTTTAACCTTCTCACCATATTATCCACTTATGCCCGCCATGACACCCACTGCCAATGGGACCGGACGATTCCACCCAAAGAGAAAACTGATACTACCCAATTGCATTTTCTCAAGTTAAACTTTCATATCTGTGATGATTTTGCTGACGCCTCAGCATTCAGACAGAATGGGCCCATCTCCAGTATGTCAATCTGGACATGTTGACATTTCACTTAAGCTGTTCCAACTATCAGTCAATCCTTAATTTCTCAATAAATAAATAGACACAAACCAACAATACCCAACCTTGTCATGCATTCTTCATTAAATGTATTGATGGATCTGGCCAGTTACTGGTCATCGCAGCTGCAGGAACAATGGGAAATCCTTAGAGATGCAGTTAGCTGAAGCAATTTGTTTTATTCTATCTAAAATTATGCAGTTTTAAATGGACAAATCTCCCTATTGTGTTAGGCTTGGCCAATGCAAAACAATAACAGATGCAGTGTGATGAGCAGAGACTATAAATTATTAGATGGAGAGTCATGGAATCAACTCCTCGAAGATTCCTCCAAGGATGTACTCATCTCCTCACCTTAATCACCTTCATGTAGATGGCTTGTAAAAGTCCTCACAAAGCTTTTATGATTGCATCATGATCTGAAAACAATAACATTGCATTTCAAGCATCTTTCACAATTCATGACAACGCCTTTCACTTGTGTGTAGATTCTGTAAATCTAGCACTGAGGTGATGGGAGCTTTCCTTGATAAGCTGGCACATACATCTAGTATTGCAATCCTGGAGTTGTTTGCAATCTATATATTTATTTTTTATTAAGGCACACATGCCCATTCAGAATTAATATATTCATGATTTCATGGAGATAATTCATAGTCCCCAGATAATTGTAGAAGATAATAGTGGCTATAGACAATAGAATGACAATAAGTACTTTGTTTTGCTCACTACTAGAATGTGGTCAGATCTTAGGATGTTTCACATTAGGTTGGGCTAGCACATGATTAATAACCAGATGCTTAATTTGATAGAACAAAGGAAGGGAATTGTTGAGATTAGAAACCCAAAGGCCTGATGTGCATTATTTAGATATAGATATACCAAAAAAAATCTAATCTTTTTGATAATGTGAAGTTTATCTTTGCATGAAATAATTGTGAATAGAAGCATCTACCATCATAATAATTGCTTTTTAGTGGAATAAGCAGGCATTCATACTGTGCTGCATTCTTTACTTCACTTACAAGTGGAGTAAACAGAATTTAACCAGCTAATAAAATAACAAATGAACATGAAACACAATAATACACAAAATTAAATCCAAATAGAATGTCATATACCTAAACAATGTTTTTAAAAAATAACACAATCATTGCCTGCTGCCAAACACCAGCATCAAATCCAAAGGAAAAATGCAAAATTTGAAAACTCAACACAGATTTATCCACATTTGAAAAGTGGCAAAAAGAATAGGTTACATTCCAGATGTGTTCTCAGAGATTTTCTGGTTTTAGTTCGGATTTTCAGCTCTTGCATTTTGTTTTTGTTATTTATTTGCAAAGGCTACAACTAAGCCCATTCTATGTGAGCATAAAACTTGGCAAGCGGGGTAGAAAAATGAAGGATCTAGGGCTACAGATAACAAATTACTAAAAGTAGTGACATAATTGTCGTGTTATTATAATAGTATGACACTTTGGGCTTATTTACTGTACAAGACTCAAGGCACCAATCGTTCATGTAGGATTGAGTAAACACATTGTGGGTCCATTTATTAAGATTAGGCACATGAGAACAGTTATACATAGTTATAAAGCTTGAAGACATTAGAGCTGTATGTCTGAACCCTGTGCGAAGCAAAAGTGAAAACATGACACATTTCTCTTCTAGCGATATCATGCTGATATCCCTTAAAGGCATCTTACAAAAGTAATAAGACTATTGAAAAAGCAAACAAAGCACTGAGGTGAATTTCTCAAGGAATCGAATTGAAAAGAAGAGAAGTTATGTTAAACTTGTACTTGGTTAGTCCACACTTGGAGTCCTGTAAACAGTTCGAGTCCCTATATTATAAAATGAATATACAGGCACTGGAAATGACTTACTAGAATTGAGAGGTAATACCTATCAGGAATGATGGAACAGGCTGGGGCTCTTTTCTCTCGAGAAATGACTGTGCACTGACCTGTAGAGGTCTTTAAGATTATGAAAGGAGAAACGTAGAAAACTGTTTCCATTTGTGGAGTAGACCAGATCTAGGGGCCATAAAAATAAGATAGTCACAGCAAATTCAATAGGGGATTCAGGAGAAATGTCTTCACCCACGGAGTGATTAGAATGTGGAACTCACTACTACAAGAGTCAGTTGAGGTGAATACCATAGATGCATTTAAGAAGAAGCTAGGTTAGCACATGAGGGAGAAAGGATTAGAAGGGTAGGTTGATGGGGATTAGGAAAAGAATTGTAGAAGGAGGTTTATGTGGAACTTAATCACCGTCATGGACCTGTTTCTGTAAATACCATCTAATACTATGGCCTAAATATTTCCCGCGTCGAGCGGGCACGGCAGGAGTGGACGGGGGTAGTCACGGAGTCAACCGCCGCCAGCGATTGGCTCCACACCACCATTTTACGTGGGCGGGCCAATTAAGGCCCACCCAGAGTAATAAGCGATTGGTAGCGCTATCTGTGCCAGCGGGGGGAGGAGGGAGAGTCGGGACCAGCGCTCTTTTGTGCATGAGTGCGAAAGAGCATTTCATTTCAGGGAGATTGAAGCAGTTTGTAAAGACATTTTTACAGAAATTAAAAATTTATTGAGACATGTCCCCTCATGTGACTGTGTCGCATGAGTTGGGACATGTTTTTATTTTTCATATAAAATTTTAATTTAAGTAGTAAAAGCTTTAGGAAACCTCATCCCGCTTGTGGATGAGGTTTCCTATAAAACGTGAAGGCTGCTTGGCCTTTTCACGTTAACAATTACACTAATTAATTCGTTAATGGCCTTAATAGGCCTATCAGTTATCGGCGGGCGTGCAGCCGACTCCGGTGCGCACCCGCCGAACGAAACATCGCGAGACAGCGCGATGACATCGGGACACATGCCCGACATCATCATGCATCATTTTATGCGCTGGCATGTTGGGCCCGCCCCTGCACGTCGACTGAAACATCCTGGCCTATGTGATGTAATTTATTCACAGAGCCATATGAGAAATAAGTTTCTGATGTACAAGACTTACTTTTAGAAGCATGTTGACAATAAAAAATGAGATGAAAATTTACAGAAAATTCAGACCATAGATAATGAGACACACATTGGAGTTCCCTCCAATCCACTTCATCTGATAATGAATAGGTTTTGTTGGCAAAGGCTTCCCTTCAGTTTGTGTCATTTTGTATTAATCAAATTTTATTGCACTGTCGGATTGAACCCTACATTACCTTGAGTCTGGTTTTGCCTTGCCTCCTAGTGTAATTTTGTTACAGAAACCCCTGGCAGGAACAACCTTCAGCAGGCGTACTCAATTTCTTGCAGGCAATTGGCAGAGTAACCTATCACCAAGCCTACTCGTCAGCTCCTGTTAACGGAGAGTGAAGTATTAGTCGAATCTTTGTGAAACACATGTCTTGCATCCTTTAATTGGAATTGAAGATGTTCAAAAATTATCCTTTATGAATAATTTTAATTAACTGTAATTTAGTGGATGTCGCGGCAATGGAAAATTCACACAATTATGAATTAGATATAGTGCATATCAATAGAGTTAACAGGTATAATTCAATGGAGCAGATAAAAAAGTCTTTCTTTCTTTGATTTTTCAACTTACTTTCAAACAATTCTTTATTTTTCCACTTTAATTTTGTTGTGCCATACATCACCATCAAAGAGATTTATAATTTATGTCCATGTAATGCAAATGATTGTTAAAAAGCCACTCACTCAATTCCAATTAATTTTAAATGGTTATGGCTCAGAGATATTTGAACTGCTTTTGAAGTCATACTGTCTTCACCTAAAAGCAGCTTGCAATCCTTTTATTGTTTAGAGAGATCAGAACAGTTGTATGTCATTTTTCTTCCTGATGACATCATAAACAAATAATCTCATCACTTAGCTCAACTCAATTTATTTCATTGCAGCGTGTTTATATAAAAAAGACAATAGGATCCCCAAGTATGTTTTTTGCGAAGACATTGCCCCTTTATTTATATATGACTAAAAGCACTAAATGTTCACAGTGTATCCCACCACCTTTGGGAGGAAACTACTGCTCTTTGTTGCAGTAGGTCCCACTTGCAACACAGCTAATAAAATGTCTTCAACAATAACTGTCTGCATAGGTGACAATGCTTTTTGCCAAAACACAGGAGGTGAACTTTAAAAAGGTCAATAGATATTTGCACAAGATTTTAAGAGCATGTAATGCTTCAAGGAGAATATATCTAAAAATGTAAAACTGTGGACTGAAGATCTTGAGCAGATTCAGACTACTGCATGAGGAGCATAAGAATTGCCAGATATAAGACCAAGGTCCACCTGATGGGATGTTTGCCAGGGCTGGCAATTTTGTCAACTTCACCTGTAATGATGCTGGTCAGAGTCAGCGGACACTCAGTCTTGCAACTCTGGCTGGTTTCCCACAGGAGCAGGGTGTCATCAACTGCACACATGCTAAGCCACACACCCGAAGAACGCCAGGAGCAATCAGAAACTGCAAGGGCTTCCACTCTTATCATTGTGCAGCTGGTGTGCAACCACAAGAAAAGGTTTATGCAGGTGTGCACTGGATTCCCGGGGAGCTGCCCTGATGCTTTCACCCTGCAGCAGCTCAAGCTCCCTCAGTTCTACTAAGCTCCTAGCAGACTTAAAGAGCGGCTACCAGAAGATGAGATACCCCATTCAAACTTGGCTGGTGACACCCATGAGAAACTGAACCAATGAACCCCACAAGCACTACAGCCAAAGACATTTGACAACCAGAAGTGAACAATGTCACCCACATTTCAGAAAAATAACTGGTTGTACCTTTATTCCTATACCAATAGCACCTATTCTGTATTATATAAAATAATCCTGTCAGTCAATACTAAAGATAATAGCCTTTAGTTTCCTGTGTATTGCACCTGGAAACACATGCAATCTGGGCTCAAAACAAACCCGCAAGTCACAATTAAAAGATTGTAGAGTTCTGGACATAGAGTGAGGTATGCGTATCAGCACAATGGACCTCAATTCTCTTTGGTCTTTTATGATTGCCCATCAATCCCACAGCCCAAATGCATTTTCAGCCACTATAATTGCCCTACCCCCAAGCTACTAAGCATTATGTATGAGCTTCTTGCAATTGTGCCTCTCTTCAAATTATGACCAGAGTTTCAGGCACGGCGGGAAACACTATCGTTTATCTGGTGTGTTATTGAACTTCTTGAGCCTAATGTGTAAGCATAAATGATGGTTAATTGAGTTGAAATTTCAATTTTCATACTTAAAGAAGGAATTTAAGGTGGGTCTAGCGCTTTCCTTGGGACCTGATGTTTACACTGATGCATGCCCACAGTGAGATTCACAGGAAGTTTGAGCGTAACTTGACAACGACAGAATGGACACAGAATATCAGTAGAAATATCTACTGTAGGGTGCTGTACAATGCTTGGGATTTGGTTCCTGTGACGGGGGTCACCCCACCCACCCCCACCACTCCCCATTGGAGAACCAGTGAGGGCCCTGCAGGGGGAGGCCCAAAATGATTTAAGTGCATTCAGACAATTAGCTGGCCAACGTCGGGTCTCCCCCAGGACCCCAGAGAGTGAAAATCTCGCCCCCAAGAGCTGCCAGCCAATCAGACGCCGAAGATTGCCATTGCCAGCAATGCCATCAGGAACGGTAGCTTCTGCTGGCAATGTTCTGAGGCGTACCCAGAGAATTGCCAATGGATTCCTAGAGACAGGTGAGTGGATGGGGATCACGGGGAGGAAGTAAATGGAAGGGGGGGCAAGGTTAGTGGGGATGGCTTTCATTGGATCCCCGCCATCCCGATGCCGGGTCCCTCACATGACACTGAGTGCCTGTCAACAAGGGAGCCCCTCCCCCAATGAGGCCACTGCCAAACCCGGTGGAGTTTGCTGGACAGTCTTCGGGATACACGGGAGAACGGTGCGAATCTCATTTAGTCACTGAGCCATCACTAAATTCTGGTGGGCTCAGGGATAATTGATGTCAAGTGGCTCGTTAATGAGCCTATTTGGCCCCCAACTTAAGTGGGACAATTTTCCTGAAGCCAGGAATCGGGTGTGGGTACTGCCTCCCGATTCTCCCAGCTCCCTCTGCCATCATGCCTGTTCCAGGGAGCTCAAATAAATTCCATCTGATGTCCTACCAAAAGAGTGAAAAGAAAACAAACAAAATTTGATTCACCCAGTAATAATCAAACCTCCTTTCAGCTCTCTGTAAAGTAGCCTCGACAGAAGTTATAGCTGATGATGCTTCAACTTTGGTAGATTTGGATTTGGAAGAAAAAAGGCTTTGAATGTTTAATACTCGTCCTTGAACTGTGATTGCTCTGTGCCACGCTGCAAGTTAATAAATAGTACAGCCATTCCCTATTTTACATGTATGAAACTTACCTCACACATAAAATGTTTGAATAAAAAAATTCAAAAATCAAACAAAATCTCACAGAATAAAATCCTTTGCTCATTTCTGTCGTGTCACATTGTGAAGATGTCACACCTCAAAAGCTCACATCTCAGAACATAGGGTTTCCACAGGGGGAAGAAACTGAGATTCTTGAAGTAAGAATCAACACTTGGCCCACTTACTTCCACAAGGTTGGACGTCCCAGTTCTAAGTTTGAACACACCAACATCAGTCTACGTTTGCAACACGTTGGCCCCAATATCCACGAGAAGGCTGCTGTGGGGTTGTAAGGGCCGGGAAACCCAGAAATGGGAACGACCTGAAGGTCCTGACAAATTCAACAGCAGGACGGCTTTTTGAAAGAAAAAGCTCTCCATTTCCCAGCTGGCAGCCAGTTGGATTGAGAGATTGTCTGACGGTCAGGTGGAAAAGCTTGTGGCATCAGGCTGAAGTCAGGGAGAGGAAAGGAGGGAGAGAGAGAAAGAGAAGGCCAAGCGGGGAGATCATCAGGTGGCCGAGTGAGGTTAGGGGAGAGAGAGGCTGTGGGTTGGCAGGGCAGGAGTGCTGAGTGGGGAGTGATCCAATCTTTGAGAGGGGCCAAATGAGGGTGAACGGGTCCAGTCATGGAGTTGGGGCTCCAATTGCGGGGAGGCTGCCTAAGATTATATTGGGTCATTCACTGATCAGAGGCAGGGGAGCAAATTAGCTTCAGGAGGCCAAATGAGAAGCATTTCTGTCCCTCTTGGCCCACAAGCAGTACTGGAAAGGCATTTAGTTAATGAATCCAGCCTTTCTTCAGCTGCTGAATTTCCTGAGCCCTAGCTCGCAGACATTAAAATTAAAACTTTGCTTAAATTTGAAGTATGCAGCTTCATTAAAATATTTAACTTATGGATCCACCTCTCGAGATCCACCACTCAACCAACCCACGTCTGTTAAAATTATTGATATTTTAAACCCCCTCTGGCCCCTCCCGCCCACCCTCAGGGGTTTAAATTACCCTATTGTATCCCACAACCTCTCCTCAAGGCAAACTCATATGACAAGTATAAAGTCACAGAGGATGGAAATGGCTTCCAAATTTTCAGCCAAAATATTGATCTGTTTACACTATGTTGCACTGTTGCTGACAGTGGTCACACATTTTATGCACACTACCAATTCCCAGGCTTGCTACATGAGTGAACATTGAAAACACTACACCACAAATAAAATAGCTGCTTTCAATACACTTGCGAAGGATTCAACGACAATAATTTCCCCTCTGCAGAATTCCTCATGTACAGAAAGATGCCTTAAGGCACTACATTATACATTAAGCAAGAAGGAAAAAGCAAAGACAGAGAGGGCTTCAGTCGGGAGGTGTCTGAAAGCAGACAACGATTAAAGAGGGACTTCCATAACTAGCCAAATGCTGGCTGACCTGAGCATGAGATTAAGAGTCACCAGCATGTGGGAAACTGTTTGGATTGGGATTCATGATCAAACAGAGAAAGGAATGATTTCAAACTTGCTTAAATGCATGGGCTGTGTTTTCTTTTAAGAGTCAGGTATATGAAAATAAATTGTATGATAAGGGGGTTGACAGTAACAGAATTCTCCATGCTTTTGAAAACTGCATATCTTGGCTTCTCAATGGCCTGAAACAGCAAATTGTTTAAGCTACTGTTTCGATTTAATGAAACAAAAATATTGAGCCAGCCAGCATTTGCCCATCTTACTGTGGAACCGTGTGGTCTCATTGCACTGCACAGGAGTGTCATACATTCCTCACAGCAGTCAGTTATGAGGAAAATGTACTCTCTGAGCACAGAACAACTAACTCAGTTTAACAAGAAAACTAGTAGAGATTTTACCATTTCTTCTCACTTGACCCAACTCTAGCTGAAACTTCACGTGAGGCACACACCTCTTGCTCAGTATAACCCACATCTATAACCCCCTTCAGGCTTTTTCTTATTATAGCACCGCTGCTGATCCCCCTGCTAACGTGAGTTGCTGAAGGTCTGTGTATGAATAAATTACCTGTCACTCATGTCATCTTGCACCTGATTTCCTCCTGATCGGAATAATCTGTGACATTATCTAACAGCAATAATGAATTCAGCAGCAATTTATTATTATTGCCTTTCAGGAACAGTTCAGGCTTGCAGGTTTGTGATGCCCATAGTAATCTCAGTATACATCCGTCACCACTTTACATGCTTTTTAATTCCTATAGATTAATCGTACATACAAATTAAATTATGCTTCATTAATATGGTGATAATTAATTCAGGGTTTAATTTAGCCACAAATCTTAAGTGCTCATTTCTTTTGCGTTGGCAGCCGCCGAGGACCTTTATTTTCCTGCCTCATTCACCTTCCATCTCTACTTCTACCTCTGGGCTGCAGCAAGAGAGATTATTCAGCAGGGAATTTGATTTCACAGGCAGACTCATTAGCTGTCTTCTTCAGACTACCATTTTCCCTATGAATTTATTGATTTGTAGCAGGCTTGCCAAGGATAGATGAACACACCCACACATCTTTAGGCACAAACATTATTAGCAGTGCACAGCTTTATGCTTCAGTGATTCAGCGTAATCAGTGGCAACCCCTCCCTGTACTGACAGCAGTAAGCTGAATTAGGCTACCGTTCTGTCTGCCACTGAAGGACACTTCGTCAGTCACCTCCATAATTTAATAAGATTACATACAATTCATCAGAGTCCAGGCATTATGAAACACCTCCCTACCCAGATAACAGCTACCCATTGAAAATGTGTCCTCATTTATACAGTGTCTCTGTGAGTAAATCAGACCTAAATCAATTAGCAAATTCATTCATGTGTCTATATGTGAATGATGTTGACAAAAGTGCTGCTATAAAAGGAGCTGATTTGTACACTATCTGTAGATTCAGAAGGAATCATAGAGTTGAAGACCTTATAGTTTATGTATAAGGCCCCAGGCAATTTTGCAGGTGATTCTTCCTGTACATAGTACAATGGGGTGTAGCAGTTTAGAGAATGTGTTCTCGGCCTCTGGGCCTGAGCTACACAGACTCTCTCATTGGGCATTGTCCTCTCCCTCTGCCTACATCCTGTTAGCCTTGTTCACTCGGACTCAGCTGTCATAACAACCCCTTTGTCTCCTACCAGAGATTGCGTGAAACCAGCAACCTTTCTTTAATGTGATAATCAGTCAACCATTACCTGTGGATTTCTGTACAGCTCCCTCACGCCCTCCGTATGTTTTGATGAATGTTGTCCTGTCTTGGTGCGATATTGAATACTTATTAGAAATGAAAATACGTTATAGGTTTCACAGATGGATCTAAGCCTTCACCTTTTTGAATCTTAGGTAATATATTTGATGATTCTCTTACCCTTAAACCTGTATTCTCCCTAGGTCAAAGCCTAATAAGATAAATAGAGTACTTCCATTAACAAAAACAAAAACAGAATTACCTGGAAAAACTCAGCAAGTCTGGCAGCATCGGCGGAGAAGAAATCAGTTAACGTTTCGAGCCTTCATGGCCCTTCGGCAGAACTGGAGCATAGTTAGAAGAAAGGAGAAATATAAATTGGTTTAAGGTGGGGGGGGGGGGTGGGAAGAGACACATTGAGGGTGTGATGACTGTGGAGATGAGCAGATAATCAAAAGATGTCACAGACAAAAGGGTCAAAGAGGTGTTGAAGGTGGTGGTCTTTGTCTGAGAAAAGTGCTAATTAAGAATGGAAGACAGGATATTCAAAGTACAGCTCTAGTGGGGGTGGGGTGGAAAGACTAGAGGTTTTAGTTTTAGATTTAAAAATAATGGAAATAGGTGGGGAAAGAAGAATCTATATAAATTATTGGAAAAAAAGCGGGGGGGTGGGAAAAGAAACGGGGTGGGGATGGGGGGAGGGGGAGTTTAAGATCTAAAGTTGTTGAATTCAATATTCAGCCCAGAAGGCTGTAAAGTGCCTAGTCGGAAGATGAGGTGCTGTTCCTCCAGTTTGCGTTGGGCTTCACTGGAACAATGTAGCAAGCCAAGGACAGACATGTTGGCAAGAGAACAGGGTGGAGTGTTAAAATGGCAAGCGACAGGGAGGTTTGGGTCTTTCTTGCGGACAGACCGCAGGTGTTCTGCAAAACGGTCGCCCAGTTTGCGTTTGGTCTCTCCAATGTAGAGGAGACCGCATTGGGAGCAACGAATGCAGTAGACTAAGTTAGGGGAAATGCAAGTGAAATGCTGCTTCACTTGAAAGGAGTGTTTGGGCCCTTGGACGGTGAGGAGAGAGGAAGTGAAGGGGCATGTGTTGCATCTTCTGTGTGGGCATGGGGAGGTGCCATAAGTGGGGGTTGAGGAGTAGGGGGTTATGGAGGAATGGACCAGGGTGTCCCGGAGGGAACGATCCCTACGGAATGCCGTCAAGGGGGGTGAAGGGAAGATGTGTTTGGTGGTGGCATCATGCTGGAGTTGGCGGAAATGGCGGAGGATGATCCTTTGAATGCGGAGGCTGGTGGGGTGATAAGTGAGGACAAGGGGGACCCTATCATGTTTCTGGGAAGGAGGAGAAGGCGTGAGGGAGGATGCGCGGGATATGGGCCGGACACGGTTGAGGGCCCTGTCAACGACCGTGGATGGAAAACCTCGGTTAGGGAAGAAGGAGGACATGTCAGAGGAGCTGTTTTTGAAGGTAGCGTCATCAGAACAGATGCGACGGAGGCGAAGGAACTGAGAGAATGGGATGGAGTCTTTACAGGAAGCGGGGTGTGAGGAGCTGTAGTCCAGGTAGCTGTGGGAGTCGGTAGGCTTGTAATGGATATTGGTGGAGAGTCTATCATCAGAAATTGAGACAGAGAGGTCAAGGAAGGGAAGAGAAGTGTCAGAGATGGACCATGTGAAGATGATGGAGGGGTGGAGATTGGAAGCAAAATTAATAAATTTTTCCAGGTCCCGACGAGAGCCTGCTCACTTCCATTAATCCCAGCCTTTAGTCAGTTGCTAGAGAGCAATTCTGGGAGATTGAGCTTCTCAATTGTGAGGGTTTGCTGTTACTTCTCCTACATTACAACAATGAATACGCTCCGAAAGTGCTTCATTGGAGGTAAATTGCTTTTTGGAATGCCCTGAAATTGCAAACGACACCATATAAATGCAACTCTTCTTTCTTTCACTTTCTCATCCTTCCCCATTTGTTGTGATTATTGAGGTTTACCTTTGATGAGGGGATTAAAAATCCCATCCGGTGGACATCATAATGCTTCTGAAGAGATAGCGAGGTGTAGGGTTGAGTGGGTGAATTCAGTGTCAAATCAAGTACAGAAAGAGAAATAAAGAAACAACAGGAAAGGTTGGTTAGGATAGAGAGAAAAGACAGAAAGGAAATGATAAAAGTATCTTTTTATTTGGATTTTATTTACATCTCATACAACAATTAAAATCTGAAGGAATAAGAATCTGCTTTTAATCATTAACTTTCAGTGGCAGCAGGTTAACTGCCAATAATTAACATTTATCATCTCATTGAAAGGGTACTTAGATTAAAATGGACTAAACTTAACTTTGGGGGAGGTGGTGGCATGGTGGTATTGTCCACAAGACTAGTGTTCCAGAGACCTAGGATCAATGCTCTGTAGAACACAGGCTCATAATCCCACCATGTCTGGAATTGAAAGTCTGATGATGACCACAAAACCATTGCTGATTGTAAAAGGAAGAACAACCCATCTGGTTCACTAACATCCTTTAGGGAAGGAAATCTGCTGTCCTTACTTTACCTGGTCAGGCCTACATGTGACTCCAGATCCACAGCAATGTGGTGGACTCTTAACTGTCCTTTGAACAAGCAATTAGGGATGGGCAATAAATGTTAGCCTAGCCAATGACACCCACATCCCATTAATTATTTTTTTAAAAATGTATGTGGCTAGTCCAGTTAGGTTTCTGGTCAATGATAACCCCCAGGATGTCACGGTGGGGTTCAGCAGTGGCGATTCTGTTGAATGTAAAAGGAAGGCAGTTGGACTCTCTTGAAGACGATTGTTTATTGACACTTGTGTGGTGTGAATCTTTTAAGCCACTGATCAACCCAAGCCTGAATATTGTCTGACTGCATATTGGCACAGGCTGCTTCAGTATCTGAGGAGTTGTGAATGGTGCTGAATATTGTGCATTCATCAGTGAAAATGCCGACTTCTGACCTTTTGATAGTGGGAAGGTCATTAATGAGGCAGCTAAAGGCCGTTGGGATAGGACAATGCCCTGAGGAACTCCCACAGTGATGCGGGTCATTGTCCCATTTCCATGTGTTCACAAATTCCTCTCTTGAATCATAAGGAATAACATTTAGAAAAATAATAAAACCATATTCCAGTAATTAAACAAATTAATTATTCCTTTTTAATGCTACAATTTTCTTAATTCTGACATTAAAAGGTGCCTGTCTTTTACCAGGAACTGATCAGGGTCTGGAACCTGGGGCAGAATTTTGCCCTCATTGGGTGGGCTCGGCAGGGGTGAGCAGGGGTGGGCGGGGGCAAGCGGGGGCGAGCGGGGATGAGCGGGGATGAGCGGGGGCGGGCGGGGGTGGGCGGGGGTGGGCGGGGGTGAGCGGGGGCGAGCGGGGGCGAGCGGGGATGAACGGGGGATGAGCGGGGATGAGCGGGGGCGAGTGGGGGTGAGCGGGGATGAGCGGGGATGAGCGGGGGCGAGTGGGGAAGAGCGGGGTTGAGCGGGGATGAGCGGGGACAAGCGGGGATGAGCGGGGGCGAGCGGGGGTGAGCGGGGGCGAGCGGGGACGAGCGGGGGTGAGCGGGGATGAGCGGGGTTGAGCAGGGGCGGACTGTGTCACATGAGCAGGGATAAGTTAGAACTTAGCTTGAAAAAATTGTAATTTTTTTAATCAGTGAACAAAACCTCATCCCGCTTGGCCTTTTCGCCTACCCGCCAACTGTAAGGTTGGACGGGCATCAAAGAATTTGATTAAATCGGTACTTTAATGGCTTTAATAAGCCTGTTAATTGTCGGCGGGCGCGCTGCTGACTCCCGTGCGTACCCATCAACTGAAATATCGTGCAAGGGCGAAATGACGTCAGGACACTCGCCTGTCGTCATTGGGTGTCATTTTATGCTCGTTCGGGCTGGGCGCATGCCCGCCCGGTGAGTGCAATATTTTTCCCCTGGTCTCCTCCAGATGGAGCTGTCTTCTGTCAGGACTGGCAGATCTGCGAGCAGCTCCTCAGGAATCCCATCTCCATCTGTGTGAGCCATGTAGCTGCTGGAGGAAAGGGCTCAGGTTGCCAAGGTGACCAGAATCAGGGACTCACTGCATGGCAGAGGAAGTGGGCTGGATGCTGTCATATGAGTTGGTATGGCACGTGTCACTGGGAGGCATTTGACTCACAGCCAAATCTATCAAGATGCTTCAAATAGTGTTCTGCACAACTGGACTAGGTGCATTGAGGTGGTTCAAGTGTATGGAACTCTCTGGTCTGAATTTACCCCTATTTGGATGGAATTTGGCATCAGCGCCAGACCCTGAAACTTCCCCAGGAGCCTTGGCCCCACAACTTGGGCCATTCCTTGGAAATCCCATGTAAGCCATTCCACTCTGCGCAGGTAGGTTACCTGTATGGGCTGATCTTGCACACCCTCCACTTGCTTGCACATGAACAGGGGAGAGATCACATTCTGAGTGGGGCACAGCCAGAGTGGGTATTGACAATTTGGTGCAAAGCAGGAATTCGGTGCATAGGGGACGAGGTGCTCTTTGCATTTTTACCTTGCTATCCAACTTCTGAAATCTTCAGAGCGTGGGTCTTGCCCTGCTGCAGCAGTAGAGGCTACAAGGGAAAGGAATCACTGGTAAGTAGTGGATAAGGTCTTTACTTATAGTTTAAGGTCTTTTTTGTGGTTTACAGTTTGTATATTCTACAGTAATGAGGAGCAGAAAAGAAGGGCCCTAGGGTAATTGACTTAAAAGGTTTAATTTAAAGGGATAAGCCATGGCAGGAGTGCTTAAAGCCGTGCTGTGCTCCTCGTGCTCCATGTGGGTAGCTGGGGGTATTTCCAGTGCCCGGGACCAGCATGTGTGCAGGAAGTGTGCCCAGCTGCAGCTCCTGGAAGCTCGGGTTTCAGAGCTGGAACAGCGGCTGGGGACACTGTGAAGCATCTGCGAGTCTGAGAACATCGTGGATAGCATGCTTAGAGAGGTGGTCACACCGCAGATGAAGGGACTTGAGGAAGGAAGGGAATGGGTGACCACCAGGCAGTCCAAGAGAAACAGGCAGATAGTTCTGGAGTCCCCTGGGCTCCCGCTTGCAAATCGGTATTCCATTTTGGAGGATAGTTCCTCCAGGGAATGCGGACAGAGCCAAGTTACTGGCACCACAAGCAGCCTGTCTGTAAAGGAGGGGAGGAAGAGCAATAGTAATAGGGGATTCTATAGTCAGGGGAACAGATAGGCGCTATTGTGGCCATCAGCGTGACTCCAGGATGGTATGTTGCCTCCCTGGTGCCAGGTTCCGGGATGTCACTGAATGGCTGCAGGGCATCCTGAAGGGTGACGGTGATAAGGCAGAGGTCATGGTACATGTTGGTACCAATGACAT
This sequence comes from Cetorhinus maximus, assembly GCF_964194155.1. Lineage (NCBI taxonomy): Eukaryota > Metazoa > Chordata > Chondrichthyes > Lamniformes > Cetorhinidae > Cetorhinus > Cetorhinus maximus. The sequence continues at coordinate 105,157,708 of NC_135889.1, read as the reverse complement.
AGGTAGAAAGAGGGATGAGGTCTTGCATCAAGAATTCAGGGAGTTAGGCAGTAGACTAAAAAGCAAGACCTCTCGGGTTGTAACCTCTGGATTACACCCAGTGCCATGTGCTAGCGAGCTCAGAAATAGGAGAATAGCACAGATGAATACATGACTTAAGAGTTGCTGCAGGAGAGAGGGTTTTAGATTCCTGGATCACTGGGACCATTTCTGGGGAAGATGGAAACTGTACTAGTGGGACGGCCTACATCTGAACCAGAGCGGGACTAACATCCTTGCAGGCGGGTTTGCTAGTGCTGTTGGGAGGAGTTTAAACCAATTCAGCAGGGGGAGGGGACACAGAATGTTAGCAGAATAGGGACACATCATAATATAGTAAAACAATCAAGTCAGAGGGAGTACAGCTACATTAAGCTTCAGGGGAGTAAGGCAAGGCTGGATGGCCTCTACTTTAATGCCAGGAGTATTGCAGGTAAAACGAATGAGTTAAGAGTGAGGATTGACATGTGGAATTGTGGTATAGTAGCCATCACTGAGACATAGTTGAGGGAAGGGCAGGATTGGCAGCTCAACATTCCGGGATATAGAATCTTCAGGTGAGACAGGGGAGGGGGTAAAAGAGGATGAGGTGTTGCATTATTAGTTAAGGAGTCAGCTACGGCAATAAGGAGAGATGATATCTTGGAGGGGGCATCGAATGAAGCTTTGTGGGTAGAGCTTAGGAATAAAAAAGGGGCAGCCACATTGTTAGGTGTTTATTATAGACCCCAGATAGTCAGTGGGAAATTGAGGAGCAAATATGTGCACAATTTGTGGAGGTGTGTAAAAACAAAAACAATAGGGTAATTATGTTTGGTGATTTCAACTTCCACAACATTAATTGGGATAGACATAGTGTTAAGGGTTGGATGGAGTGGATTTCTTGAAATGTGTACAGGAGAACTTTTTAGGTCAATATGTAGAGGGTCCAACAAGGGATGGCGCAGTGATGGACCTAATTCTGGGGATTGAAGCCAGACAGGTGGCTGAGGTGGTGGTGGGCGAGCATTTTAGCGATAGCGACCACAACATGGTACAATTTAAGTTTGTTATGGACAAAGAAATCAACAAGTTGCAAAAAAATGTTTTGGCCTGGGGGACAGTGGATTTTAGTAAAATAAGGCAGGATCTGGCCAAGGTAGACTGGGGACAGTTACTTGTGGGGAAATCTACAGAGTAACAGTGGGGGGCATTCAAAAAGGAAATGGGGAGGGCACAGGCTCAACATGTTCCCTCTAGGGTGATAGGAAGGAGTAACAAGCCCAGAGAACCATGGATGACCAGAGATATTCAGGTTACGATGAGAAGGAAATGAGAGGCTTTTAGCAGGTACAAGGGGAGCAAATCAGCAGAGGCAATAGTGGAGTACAGAAAGTGCAGGGTGGAGCTTAAGAAAGCAATTAGGAGAGCAAAGAGGGGATATGAGAAAGCTCTGGCTGGTAAAAGTAGGGAAAATCCCAAGATATTCTATAAGTATATCAATGGGACGAGGATAACCAGGGAAAGAGTAGGGCCCATAAGGGACCAGGGGGGCAATCTATGGGTGGAGCAAGAGGACATCGGTAGAGTGTTGAATGAATACTTCACATCCGTCTTCACCCAAGAGAATGAGGATGGAGGTATCGAACTTGTGGAGAGAGACTACGAGGTTCTTAAGCAAATTGATATAGGGAGTGACAAGGTATTGGAGGTGTTGGCAGGCTTAAAAGTGGACAAATCTCCAGGTCCGGATGATTTGTGTCCCAGACTGCTGAGGGAGGCAAGGGAGGAGATCGCAGGGACTCTGACCCAAATTTTTAATTCCTCTCTGGCCACGGGGGAGGTGTCAGAGGACTGGAGAACAGCGAATGTGGTTTCGCTATTTAAGAAGGGTTGTAGAGATAAGCCAGGGAACTACAGGCCAGACAGTCTCACGTCAGTGGTAGGGAAACTATTGTTGAAATTTCTGAAGGAGAGTATCTATCTCTGCTTGGAGAGGCAAGATTTGATCAGGGATAGTCAGCATGGCTTTGTCAGAGGGAGGTCATGCCTAACAAATTTGATTGAATTTTTTGAAGAGGTGACCAGGTGTGTAGATGAGGGTAATGCAGTTGGTGTAGTTTATATGGATTTCAGCAAAGCCTTTGTCAAGGTCCCACATGGGAGACTTATAAAGTATGCAAATGCACATGGGATACAGGGTAATTTAATAAAGTGGATTCAAAATTGGCTTATTTGTAGAAGGCAGAGGGTGATGACAGAAGGGTGCTTTAGTGACTGGAAGCCAGTGTCCAGTGGCATACCACAGGGATCTGTGCACAGTCCCCTTTTATTTGTCATTTATATAAATGACATAGATGACTATGTGGGGTGTAGGATTAGTAGGTTTACGGATGACACAAAGATTGGCTGGGTGGTTAACAGTGAGGTTAAGTGTCTTGGTCTACAGGAAGATATAGACGGGATGGTCAAATGGACAGATAAGTGACAGATGGAATTTAACCCTGAAAAGTATGAGGTGATACACTTTGGAAGGAGTAATTTGACAAGGACATATTCAATGAATGGCATGACACTAGGATGTTCTGAGGAACAAAGGGACCTTGGCGTGTGTGTCCATAGATCTCTGAAGGCGGAGGGGCATGTTAGTGGGGTGATGAAAAAGGCATATGGGACACTTGCCTTTATCAATCAAGGCATAGATTACAAAACTAGGGTGTTCATGTTTCAGTTGTATAGAACCTTAGTGAGGCCACAGCTGGAGTACTGTGTGCAGTTCTGGTCGCCACATTATAGGAAGGATGTGATTGCACTGGAGGGGGTGCAGAGGGAAATTCACCAGGATGTTGCCTGGGATGAAACATTTAAGTTATGAAGAGAGGTTGGATAGACTTGGGTTGTTTTCGTTGGAGCAGAGAAGACTGAAGGGGCGACCTGATCGAGGTGTACAAGATTATGAGCAGCATGGACAGGGTGGATAGGGAGCAGCTGTTCCCCTTAGTTGAAGGGTCAGTCACAAGGGGGCATAAGTTCAAGGTGAGGGGCAGGAGGTTTATGGGGGATGTGAGGAAAAACCTTTTTACCCAGAGGGTGGTGACGGTCTGGAATGCACTGCCTGGGAGGGTGGTGGAGGCGAGTTGCCTCACATCCTTTAAAAAGTACCTGGATGAGCACTTGGCATGTCATAACATTCAAGGCTATGGGCCAAGTGCTGGTAAATGGGATTAGGTAGGTAGGTCAGGTGTTTCTCATGTGTTGGTGCAGACTCGATGGGCTGGAAGGCCTCTTCTGCACTGTGATTCTGTGATTCTGATTCTGTGATTCTGTGACTTCCTCACCCTCTTCAGTCGCTCAGACACAATGTAGCATTCCGCCCAGTGGGACGCCCTGGTTGGGAGGGTCTCTACCTGGGAGCAGCAGCAGCTCATCAAGAGCTGGTTCCTTGTCCATCAGAGTTTTGTTGTGCAGGCTGCTGCCCCCGGCATTCTTCTGCAACAGATTTTTAAGTTGATTCACGGTCTCCCGGGCCACCTCTCATTTCTGTGGCCTGGAAGAGTCTGTGTCTCACGTGTATGTTGAAGTGGAAGTGGAAGAGCGGCTCCTCAACCTCAGGTCACAGGTCAGTCATGCTCCTGATCTTTGGCCACCTAGTGTGGAGATGGTGGGGTGATCGGAGGGTCTCCTCATGGACTGCTCCCGCACCTGGCCACCGTTAGGTCCAGGCAGGGGGCAGTCAATGGGGGTCCTCAACCCGACTGCCTGCCTCACTTCCATGGCTACATCCATGCGCAGGCATCCCTGGAGGGGGAGTATGCAGTATCAGCCAGTGTGCTAGAGGCCTTCTGCAATGGGGAGGGGTGGGGGTTTGTCGGGTGCACTGAAGGGACTGGATTGCATCCCTCCTGGGAATGTCATTTTAGTTAGACTTATTAAGTTTCCTTCAAAGTTTTGGGGTTTTTATTAAGTTTTATTAATGGTGTCTCCTTCAGGAGGGGGCACTTATTACCTTCTTTTAACTGTTTGGTTTAAAATCTGTTATCATTGGTTTACATAAAAGAGTATAAGGTGCAGTGAGGAATTTCCTGCTGGGCACCGAAGCATAACTTTATACCAAGCGACGTAACATGGGAAGTAACATGAGCAATAAGCTGGCTTACAGCAATAACATTACAGGTTCAACTCAAAAAAATCACAGGGTTGGCAGCGTTGGGAGTGAGCTGAGTTTAGTTCAGACCCACATTCAGGACATCTTTAGATTAATTTCAGAGTCAGCCAGAATCCAAAGGTCTTCAAAGTATATGAGTTGTTCTTCATTTAGCTATAAAAAGTGGCTCTGCTACTCATAGCCCTTTTTGCATCACCATCTTGACATACCCTCCTTCTCTATAGGGTGCTCCAAAGGCCATGGAGCTTTCACTATCTGTCAATGCAGCTAGCTGTCAGCTTTTACAAGATGGGAAGAATATGATATTAAGGAGGGATGTGCTTTCACCCCACTCTCCCTGCACCATTAATGTGCCAAATAGCCTTCCCCTTTCTAGCCTCACACCCACTTTGTGACAACTCGTGCCCTCAATTAGAAAGATGAAGCTATTTTCAATCCAAATCCGATGGATTCACATCTCATTTGTGCGCTGCTGAATGCACTTTCTTACCATAAAGCGATTGTAGACAAGAATTATAACATTAAGCATGGAATCCAGGTGATATTGTATGTTCGCTACTAATGTTCCTTCTGGTTGCGTTGACTTTGCCAATCAACCATTCTAGTAGAAATGATGTGGAGGTTTTTATTTAATGTTCCATGGTATGCAAAATAGTTCTTTCAATCTCTTTTCCCTCCCTCGTGAAAATACTAACTACTACTGGGGTACATAACCTGCCTTCATTAATTTTCCAAATGGTTTGTTCTGAATGTGTGGGCCTAGATAGTCAGTGTCAGCAGGTTGTTCAAACGTGAAACAAGTGGTAGCAAAGTTTCATTCTGTCCTCATCTGAAGCCCACGCATGCACTTTGCAAAGTAAGTCATTAGATAACAATTAGGAGTAGGAGTGCTTACTAATCTTTCCCTTCCCAGCCCTGGTACGCTGAGGCTAATTGTAGCCCCTGAACTGCAGCTTCTAATATTTCTGACTGATTATTATTGATCATGATGTGCCCAGACTGACTGAGTCTGGGGGGCTGCAGTTTACCTTTTTATCCAACTGATTCCCTACATTGACTGAATTGAGACACATTCCAGTGTGGGGCAATGAGGCTGAATCACCCCCATCCCTTCATTCTGCAGATAATTACGGGCCTGCTGTTAATATTTTATGATTGCAAATGTGAATTGTGAGGTCCCAGTTTTATAAATAGATAAACACTGCAATTATATTGTTACTAGAGAGAGATCTATATCAATGCCTTGGAAGTCAGATGGGATTTATTGCACAAATACATTTTTTTTTCTTGAAATCCCTTATGGCAAATGTTCGAAGACTGATATTCGTTGCAATGCGTGGAATGGTCTTGTTTATGGGAACTGTCAGAAGAGTCCTGGCCCACTTCCCTCAGTCATGTCTATTCCAAGCCTAGCAGCTGTGCCAAGAGTATATTTAAGGTCTCAGCTTTAACCAATAAAAGCAAGGGGTCATTCCGAAGAAATATCACTGCTATTTTCCAAAACAGTATTTTTAAAAAAAATTAAAACATTCATTAAGAATAAAACTAACTCCTGAATGAGTTGCAATATCTTGTAGCTAATTTTATGATGATAGATATTGCTTATAAAACTTTAGACATCCCAGTTTGTTTGATTTGGCTGCGGTAAGTGTGTTCAAATCCCTATTCAGGGATCGGATGCAAGAAAGTGATCTAAACTCCTGCTGAAAACATTTTGATCTCAGGCATTCTGTTTGCATTTTTCCCCAATGGGTCTCAATAACAATTACATTCGGTTTATCTCCTTTTATGAACCTGTCACACAGTGAATGACAAGAACCTGGGCAATAAACAGGAGGGACTGCTATAAATATCCAAATCCAAATCCCGCACGACAACAACAAGCAACTGCATTTTATATTCCCCTTATTAAAACAGGGGAACATAATCTTAAAGATAGAGCCAGAAAAGAGCAAAATCAGGGAATACTTTTTCCACACAAAGTTTAGTAGAAATCTGGAACTGTCTCCCCACAAAAGGTTGTGGATGCTAGACAACTTGAGCTTTCATGGCTGAGATTAGATATATTTTTGTAAGCTAAGGGCATCAAGTGATGTGCAGTAAAGGTGGGAAATTGAGTTAATTGAATGGCAGGGCAGGCTTAAGGGGCTGAATGGCACCCTGTTCCCATGTTCCTATTATTAAGCTAATCCATTTTGGGGAAGCTGACTACAGATTTGGAAGTGATTCAGCACCCCTGCCCCTGGGCCAGAAGGTTCAGGTTGGAGCACCGCTTGTTGGCCAGGTAATGGGCATTCATGACACAGGCTAAAAAGTTGATAATCCACCTTCTAATCTTTCCAACACAGTCATGGAAACTTGTCAGCCATGTTTTATGTGGAGAGGCGCCCCTCAAGCGACAACAATTGTCTCTCCCTGAAACAGAGAGAGATGCCTCGAGCTCCTTTGCAGACTATGGCTAATTACGGATGGATGAAACTATGGATTTAGCTATCTGAAAGCTCCTAAGATAAAACAAGATGCAGGCCATAGATGAGCTGAAATTCCTCCCCTCACAAAAACACCTAAGAGCACATTTTTCTCTCTTCACTAATATTAATAAAATGTCATTGTGAGGTTAAATTAGAAAACCCTCTTAATATTCACTCCCACGCTCTGCTAACATTAGCAAATTAAGGTAAATATGTTGCACAGTGTTCTTGACAACGAGATATTAGGGGCCAACTCCCTATGGATCTTTAATCAGCAGCTATTAAAAATGATATTTTCCAACATATCTGAAAAATTCCCCAATGCATGAACAGTAACAATTTCTGAGAAAATTTGCTTGATGACCTGCTTCTCTCTTTTCGATAGACCATGGCCAGAATTTTCTGTTTGACGGGCGGGCGGGCCCGACCGACTCAGCGACGGGCGGGCAGCCGATTGCCACCGCCGAAACGGGCCACGCCGCTATTTTCCACAGGTGGGCCAATTAAGGCCCGCCCAATGGGTTAGCGACTCCCGTGGAGAATGGAAATATAGTCACATGGGCGAGCGGCTTCAGACCACCAGTTCCAATGGGGAACCGGCAGTCTGTATAAAGAGTGGCCAGGCAGTCTGCTTGAGGCAGTGCACCATGGCCACTCGGGGATAGAGGGAGGGAAGGCCGATTGCACAGCAGCATGAGCAGGAGGAGGGGGGCAGTCTGCAGGAGAAGCCAGCGGGGGGGCCACTGTGCCCCTCGATTCTCCGATTCATGCCTTGCTGTCCCCCTCCAAGAGGTTTCCAGCTGTCGGGATGTATTGTTTCCGGAGGATGGGAGGAGGAGGGCCCCCCATGTCACCAGCTAGGCGTGGGAGGAGGTTGGTGATGCTGTGAGGGCCCATGATGATGTGCGGTGCCCAGGCATCCAGTGCCGCAAAAGATTCAATGATTTGCTGCGCTCTGGATGGGTGAGTACCATGTCGGCCTTGGCCATTTGACCCAGAAGGTAGCCTAAGCCTTTGAGCCACCCCACGTCTTGCTGTATTTACTGCATTGGGCATTTGGCACAGGCTGGGTGGGCAAACGGGTACTGACCATGCTTAGATCAGCCTTAGTGGTTGAGGTGAAGAAGGCTTCTCCCCGCAGCGTATGTTGGCGTGTTTGGTATTTGAGTAGTCTGGGGGCAACCTGCAGGGGAGGCCGCTAGACACATACTCAGAACTCCAACACATGTTATATTGATGGTGGGGAGATGGTGGAAGGGGAGCCTCAAGGCGTTGTGGCCAAGTGCCATCTGCTGGCATTGGCGCCGCACCTAGTTGCGCCTCCTTGCCATGGGCGCTAAGACCCGTGCATTATTCAAAGTGATGGACGCCAAATGTGTCCAAAGTGTCCGTTGGAGGAGGGGGTTGGGACCATCCGTACTATTTTCTGGTGACTGATCACCAGTAGTGTGGACAGGAGCCGCTGGAGTCCTCAGATGGGCCACTGTGGTTGGGGTACGGTGTGTGCGTACAGAGTACATGAGTGATCAGCCCCAATAAATGCTCTTCGCTGTTCTGCAGGCAAAAAGTCAACACAATCTGCGGGAGCGCCAGAGGACTGGAGGTGGGCGCTCCCTGCTCCAGCGCCTCACAACATTTGAGGAGCAGGCCATGGAGCTGGGGAGGAGGCAGGCGGCCAGGTCGGCAGGTGTAGGCGAGGCTGAGTTGCAGCGGCCAGATATTTGAGGTCCACAGTCCCATCCACTCTGTCTCCCCACCATCCAAACCACTGATGGTTGCTGCAATCGTTAATGCAGCAACACTACTCATTCACAGACTGAGACACTCTGACGTGTGGGTCATACACAAAGGTCCCTCGTCCCCTTGAGGATTCGTGTCTCCACCACCTTCCAAAGTCACCTTATCTCATTTGTGACCACTATCACTATGGCCTAACATGCCATTGGATCGCTGCTGCACAGCCAAAGACTTATTGCATTTGAGGGGGTTTGGGACCTCCACCACCTTTTCAGCCAGTGCGTCCCACATTACTCTGTCCAAAAAGTCTTCAGCACCTCAGCTGTGAACCTCATGGCACTCAACTTAAATAAATGCCACCACGTTAGTCATCCCTGCGTCAAGGGGAAATGTTGCCTTGTGTCCACCCGGTCTATGCTCCTCCTAACGGTATGAAGGTCAATAATGTGACCTGTCAATCTCCTGTGATCCACGGCAAATGTTGCAAGTGTTTGCAATGTTTCCTCAGCACCGCAACTATCCAGGCCAGCATGCATCCAGGTCAGGTACCTCTGCACTCTCCTCACTCCAATGGTACATAACATGCCATGTCATGTGGCATTCCTGAGGCCATCTGACCAGCCTGTCTGCATGCACGTCTAATGGATGGGGCTCCTCTTGACTCTTTTCCACCCCACCAATGTTCATCTCCTTAGGGTATTGAAGGGTGAGCTACTTATGAGGCTGGGGGGGAAAGGGATGAAAGGTTTAACTGACTGCACACTAACTGATGCACTGTCCTTGTTGTTAATTTCAGCATCACCACCACATGGCTGCGCCCATAGACACCGCAGCACCCCCTCCACACCTGAGGGCCAACACGTGCAACTTGCAGCACATCATTTCAGCCAGCCAAGCGCCAGCGCAGACACAAACACCTCGGCGGGGAATTTACCATCGGCTAGTGTCCCGGGTCACAGTGGAGAAGGCACTTCACAATCGCTGGAGGAGATGATAGGGACAGAGAGTGTCGATGGCGCCAGCAGCCGGAGGACTGCAGGCGACCAGGCACATGCTGAGTCTGGCAGTGATGATGTGCCTCTGGAGTTGTCACCAATGCAGTAGCTGCAGGACAAGGGGCAGGATGAGTGGGAGTATCTGGCAGGGTTGCATGAGGGTGTGCTTCACTTGGTCTCTGTGGTGGAGGAGTCCAGGCAGAGTGTCAGTGATGGCATGTACCTCAGGACAGAGCTTCAGGCTTCCTCCACTGAGAGATTGGCGACTCTCATGGAGAGGGGGTTCGATCGGATGGAAAATCTTCTGATTGGGTTACACTCTGACCTGCAAGCCCTCACAGCGGTACTGGCCTTGGGTGGTCATTCCCAATGTGGGAGATGTTATGGGTATCAAGCGTCGGCGCTCGGTGCCCATGCATCTGCGGTGAACAGGGAGGTTGAAAGGGACCTCACGTCGGCGCAGCAGCTGCCTGTCGTCACTGCAAGGTCCTCTCAGGGCGCTCCGGATGAAGGCAGCAGCTCCTCCACTCCTTTGCCAGTCAACGTTGCTTCTGTTGAGGCTGCGACAACTGGGGAGGTGCCAGTTCTGGAACTGGCCACTCCCTCCCAGGCGGGGCAATCACCAGCTGCACAGGCCAGAGGATGCCCGCCAAGGTCATCGACGCCAACAGGTCAGCAGGCTGTCTCACAAGCCACTCCGAGCGATGGGGCGGCACCTAGACGTAGCACCCGCAAACGTGAGCATAAGGCACCTTAGGCACTCAACAGGTGTATCACTGGTGATTTTGTGTTAGCCTTAGAATAGGGAAAAATATTCTTATTGCAATGGAGAAGTCTGTGTTACTTTTTTGGACATAATAAAGTCCACATTCCCGACCAGGGCTGAGGGTGTTTCCTTTGTGCTGCATTTTTCTTTTTCACAGACAGCTCATGAGTGTTTGAGTGGACATTGATGTTTCTGTACTAAGCCCTGAGTGCAGCTGATGAGGTGGAAGATGTAGCACCTAAGTGCCACGTGTGGAAGTGCCAGGCAATACTGGTCCTGCTGATCCATGTGTGTGGAGCTAGCTGAAGGTTCGTTGGATTAAAGTGTCCCGGGTGTCCCTGCCTCCTTGGTGTAGTAGCGGGTCAGCGTGCTGCCCCTCATCATCGCCCTGTGCTTCCTCATCCTCTGAGCCACTGCTGGATTCATCATATGCAGCCTCATCCAGTGCGTCAAGGTCTTCATCATCAACTGCATCCCCCCTTTCCAGCGCAAGATTGTGCAGCGCGCAGTATGCTACCACCATCAGAGAGACGGGATCTGGGGGTACTGAGTGGTCCAGGCATTGGAAGCGCATCTTGAGAAGACCGATGGCTCTCTCCACCACAGCCCTTGTGGTGCCCTGGCTCCTATTGTACCACTGCTCAGCTTCTGTTCTTGGATGGCGGAGAGTCGTCATGAGCCACCTTCTGAGGGGATGGCCCTTGTCACCCAGCAGCCATCCATCGAGCCGAGCCGGAGCACTGAAGAGCCCCGGCACCTGGGAGTGTCTGAGGATGTAGGCGTCGTGGGAGCTGCCTGGGTACCTTGCACAAACTTGCAGAATCTGCATCCTGTGATCACACACTATCTGCACGTTCATGGAGTGGAAGCCCTTCCTGTTGACGAAGGCACCGGGCTCACCTGCTGGCGCCTTGATGGCCACATGTGTACAGTCTATAGCACCCTGGACGTGGGGGAAGCCAGCAATGGCTGCGAAGCCTCTGGTTCACTGTTCCTGACTTGCCTGGTCGCAGTGGAAGTGGATGAAGGTCAATACCCGTCTGAACAGAGCGTCTGTAACCTGCTTGACACAAGTGTGGACAGCTGATTGGGAGACACCGCAAAGATCACCCACCGAGCCCTGGAAGGAGCCAGTGGCATAGAAGTGGAGGGCAGCTGTGAGCTTCAGAGCCGCTGGCATGGGGTGTCCGCCCACAGAGTTAGGAGATGCCTCAGGGCCAATCATCTGACAGATATAGTTGACTGTCTCTCTTGATCCTGCCAGCGCGAGGGGCTGAAAAATTCTGGTCTTGGTGTCCACTGTGATTCAGTTGGAAGCACTCTCACGTTGGAGTCAGAAGATTGTGGGTTCAAGTTCCACTCCAGGATTTGAACACAAAAACCAATGTTGAGACTCCAATGCAGTACTGAGCCAGCGCTGCACTGTTGTAAGTGCTGTGTGTTTGGATATGAGGTTAAATCAAGGTCTGTCTGCCCTCTCAGGTGGGCAAAAAAAGATCCTACAGCCCAATTTCAAAGAAGAGCTGAGGATTATTCCCAGTGCGCTGGCCAAATTTTAGCCCTCAATTAACATCAGGAAAATGGGTCATCCGATCATCATCATATTGATGTTTGGAGAAGCTTGCTGTGTGCAAATTGGCTGCCCTGTTTTCTACATTACAACTATGGCTGGGATTCTGTCGGAGAATTGGTGGGAAACCCCTGTCGGTTCTGAGGGGTAGGCCCAAGTGAATCAAGTTCCCTTCAAGCACTTAAGTGGCCACCATCAGGCCTTCTTCATGATTGAGGTCCCTGGCAGAGGAAGTCCCACCCGCTGAGAGCTGCTGGCCAATCAGCAGCCAGCAGCTCCTCATTTCTGTCAGCACTAGTGGGGATGATGGCAGTTGGAGGCATTGCACCCACCAGAGGTCCAGGATCATCTTGGGACCCCAGACCAAAAGTGAGTGAAGGTGAGATGGGGATCCTGGGGTGGGGATGCGGGAGAGAGGGCACGGGGTGGGGAGGGGATGGCCTTCAGTAGCCACAGAGCGCCAGGCCACAAGGGAACCGGCCCCCCACCCATTTCCCACTTGGAGGGCACTGGCAAATGTGACAGGATTTGCTGAAAGGCTTTCTGAGGGCGTGGAAAAGTCATATGGGCCCTCAGCTAATCCCTGAGCCGCCACTAAATTATAGTGGTCTCAGCGATAGTGGATGTCAATTGGCTTATTAATGAGTCCAGTTGACATCCTGCCACCGGTGGCCAGGAATCCTGTCTCTGCCCCTTCTGCCTTCCAAATTAAACGGGGGAGGTTTTGCTGCCACCAGGAGACTGAGGCGGGACCTCTCTCAAGATTCAGTGGGCCTGGCCACCATGGATCCACTGCGATTGGCTGTATTAAATCCAGCTCTACATTTCAAAAGTACTTCTCCAGTTCTAAAGCACTTTCAGATGTCCTGTGGTTGTGTAAGGGGCTACACAAATGCATGTCTTTCTTTATTTTCTAAAAGAAAATCCACCATTGGGTAGGCTCCAGTAGCTTTTCTGCTTATTGCCATGCAAACATAAATGTAGGTTTAGTGGCTAATATCTATTTGCGACAGACTAAGCAAATTGTAGATGGTGCACATTATTTTTTGTTATAAAATATTGCATTTTAAAGCTGTGTGCAGCTATTACAATGCAAATGATTGCTTATTATAATAAACAAAGGCTCCATTTCCCCTTAATGTGTAGACTGCAGGCAAAGTCATTCCCTGTTGCACAAAGATTTAGTAACGTGATAAATTTCCTATTATCCTAAGTAGCTGTAGGGAAATTGCACATATACAATTTAGTCAAAACTCATCATAAAAGATACTTAAAATGGATCATTATATAATTAGTTATGTTGTATTGAAAGTACACATGTGTCATCAACCCTCTTAACAGTGCCTTCTTGAATACAATACAAAGGACGTGAGATGAAGCTAGGAAGAAATGTTGCACAAGAAACAGTCCCAATTTGCAACAGGGCAAAAAGAGCTGGACCTGCTCCAGGATCATATTAGGTTGGCAGATGGGCTGTGGGACAAGCCAATCTTTGGATTGGTCTCTGAGGAAAACTGCACCAGAATTTATCTTGTCCCAAAGAAGCTCCTTGATGGCAATAGCTGATTAAGGCTCAGGTCTCTGGTACATTCATCCAGCTGTTGTTTCAGAAAAGGACATTAAAGGTGGAAATCTTCTATTTTCCTAAGTGGTTGCAGGGCCCGTCTGCCCTCTCAGGTGGGCAAAAAAGACCCGATAGCTCGAGCCGGGCACTGGCCAATTTTTATCCCTCACTGTTGGCATTGTTGCCAATACTCTGAAGATATATCCCTTTGTGGAGGAGCATCACTTTAGCCTCAGTAGCTCTGAGACTGGACAGTAACCAGGAGCAGGAATTCTTGCCAACTTACTGCTTTGGTAGCTCTGGGATACCTACTTGTGACACTTCTCTACCACCTGTATCACCTAAACCTCTACAGACCACATGTCAAAACTTGGAACTTTCCTGATCTTTGAAGCTCAGCTAAGTTTTTTGGGGTTTTGGGGTGTAAAATCCTTCTAATTAAAATGTCTAGTATCTTAATTCTTAATTTATATCAATAGGGACCTCAGTTGTGCCTGACCTAACAAGGTACAAATGACCAGTATTCATGGATCAAGTAGAATTTATTAAGCAAGATATTAAGGCCAGAATTTTTAGCTCAGCGGGCAGGTGCGCACCCTGTCCCGACGTCATCGTGCACTCTTGCGGTATTTCGGTCAGCTGGCGCGCTGCCAACGCCCACGTGCGCTCACCAACAATTAAAAGGCCTATTAAGGCCATTAAAGTAATAATCAAATTGAATTATTCACTGGGCAGGCGAAAAGGTGGCCTTTGGATTTTTTAGGAAACTTCATCCACAGGCGGGATGAGGTTTACAACGGCTATTAAAAATTAAATAAAAATTTTAACAGTTCATTAATAACATGTCTCTGCTCATGTGACAGAGTCACATGGGGGAACATGCTTCATAACACTTTAAAGTTCCTTATTTTTAATTTAAAAAGTCTTCATCTCCCTGAGGCAGCTCTGTACCGCGGGGAGCTTTTCCTTGCCGCATGTGCGAACGTCCGCTCTTGCCCTCCTTCACCACCCCACACAGGCAGCACTGAGCGCTGCTGCACACATTTCACGCTGGGTGGGCCTTAATTGGCCCATCGGCCTGAAATCATGGTCAGGCCCCGATCGCGGGCAGCAGTCGGCTTCCTGACCATTCCCACCCGCCCCTGCCAAGTAAGGCCTGCCCAGCATGACGTCTGGCGGGAAGCGCTATGCGCTCCCTGTGTGGGCGGGGTGGGGGGAATCCCCAAAAGCGAGGGTGTGCTCTTTTGCGCATGCGCACGAAGGAGCGCACATCTCCCTGAGGCTAAGTGCGGCCTTCGCTTACACTTCGAAAAATATGAAAAATAGAAAAACAAAATTCCCTAACATGTCCCCCTCATGTCACATGAGATGGGACATGTTCATAATTTACATAATAATTTTATTAAACTTTTTAAAATCCTACATAAAACCTTACCCCGCCGCTGGATGAGGTTTCATGTTTTTTCTATTTGCATTAAGGTTGGACGGGCAGATCCTTTAATTGTATAATTGATCCTGTCAATGGCCTCAATTGGCCATTGAAAGGTCGGCGGGCCCGCAGCTGATTTTGCTGCACCCCCGCCTTCCTGAAAATTTAAATGGGGCGGGATGGCATCGGGGGTTCCGCCCGACGTCATCCCGCGTCATTTTACAGGTCGGCGAGCGGGCCCCGCCCCCTGCTCGCTGATGGCAAAATTCTGCCCTAGGTTTGTGGAATGCTGACAGCGCAGGCAGTGCCTTTCTTCTTCTGTTTATGAAGAGACATTGAGCTGTGTTGCAGAAGAATTATACCACAGATGCAATGGTGGAATTGTGTCAACGATGGCTCTGAGTTTTCAATTTTTATCCCTAATTCTGAGGGTTCTTCATCCCTTATCAGGAAGTAGTCTGAATTAACATTTTCGTTGGCTAAGGGTGAGGGTCACCTCGTGTCACTCCACCTCTGTAACGAGAGTCATGTTGGCTGAGACAATGTCCATCTCTTATTTCCTTTAGGCCCCAGAGGTTACATTCCATTGTGAGCAATTGATATCTCCATTTAGATACAGTTTACAGTTGTACAAACAATGCTACATCCTCTTATTAATAATACGAACTGCTGTAGAAAATTCACATTGGCACATTAACATATTCACACAGACAATGAGGAAACTAAGAACAGGTGGAAGCAGTGATTCCTAGCAAGATATCTTCATGAAACATAAGTGTTCTTATTCTGTACATATGGTTAATGGATCAAATTATGAGCAAACCTAAGGCCTAAAGCAAAGACAGGATTTTGTCTAACAAATATCAAGACAAGGAAGCCATGGTGAGCTCAAACTCTTGACCAAAACTTGCTTATCGCTTTAAGTTTCCGAGATATTTTGGCACTTTTTAAGATCATTAGGTTATCAAGAAGTACAGCAATTTTCACAGATACTGCTGCTTTCCCATTCCCAGCCTCCGTTTAAATCTTTAATTGTCCTACTCAGCAGACAGATATTCAAACTGGACTATTTAAAAAGATGGCTGAGGTAAAATCCTAAAATGTTACTACAAACCAACACAAAACCCTAAAAATTAATAGCATTAGCAAAATCTTGCAGCTAATTCAAGCTGCGAGCAACTGAGGCATACAGAGCATGATCAGTAACAACAACTTACATTTATATAACACCTTTAACATAGTAAAACATCACAAAGCACTTCCCAGGAGCATTACAAAATAAAATATGACAATAGACCCAAAAGATTGGTCAAAGGAGTGTCATAAAGAGAGAAAAAGGAAGAAATACAAGGAGGTTTAGGCATTTTGTCTGCATTATTTGAATGTATTAATCGTATTTCATTTACAATAAATGAAATAGCAACAGCAATAAGACAGCAAAGAAAGGAAAAGGAAAGAAAGTTAGAAAGAAAGGAAGTTAGGTCAACTATATTAACCAGTGTGCTAAAATACCACAGCAAGAGAACTAAATCCTCATAAGAACTCAACTTCAACATGACTAATTGCAAATCCCTCATCACATTTGACCAAGTTCATCAGATTACATATTCCCAAGCTTTGTCCCCCACCTTGATGTGCACGGTTGGCTGCATTTGATAATTGGAGAGGATGTGCTACTATGAATGCAGTGTCTATAGCACAGATGATGACTGCATATTTTAAATGTAATCCTTAATCTTTTAATAAAACACAACCACCTGCCTATGAAAGTACCCATCGCCTACAGCAGATCTGGAGGAAATGCCACAGCCTTGGCTGATAACAGATCCTTTCTGACCTGGAAAGTCGTTTAAAGGAAAGACTGGAAAGTATTTGAACCTGAGATTACATTTATTTGAAATACCTCTGAGCCAAAGGAAAGATGACAGTAACTTACAGTAAATCATAACTCAGACAGGCTTAAATCCAGGTGTCTGTTTGATTCTTTGAACGGGTCTATTAAAGAATTCAACATTTATGAGTAGGTTGGCAGGAGACAAAATTTTCAGATCCAGTCTTTCAGATTCGTCTTGCTAACCAAAATATGCACAAGTACGTTTTGGATTTCAAGCTCTGGCCTAAATTTTGTCCTTTGATTTGAAACAGCATGAATGTGATCTACGGTGCACATTTCCACAGCAAATAACCTTACTTTAGACTGTGATGCCCTCTCAGTATGCCATTCCCTGATCAGCACACGTTGCAACAAGGCATAGGCACGTTTGCTGATCATAAATGTATTAAATTTAAATGCAAATTAGTTTTTAACATATTAAAGTCGGATGGTACAATACTGGGACAGATTTGAAGCTGTGCATGCAGAGTCTGACAAAGAGAGAACATTGTCTTAAAAGTGCAATAGACCCAATTTTTGACACTTGTAGCCAAACTTAAAGTACTTACAAAAACTTTGGTAAATCCTGACTGACATTTGAAAGCATACAGAATGGCTAAAAACCTGGTGACCTGATGAAATGTTCCGAAATGGAGCTGGAAAGGCTAATTGTACAAATGTACATTTGTAGCAGGGAGCCACATATGAAAAGCCACTCATATTGTAATGTCATCAGCGCATTGCCCATGATAATTGAAAAATCATTGGCAGCATTACCTGCAATTCCTCATTCACTCAACCGGCAGTTGAAGCTCTGCATGATGTTGAGCGTATATTTTATCCTCGAGCATGCAAAGATCAGGAGTTGCCTCCTCATCATTCTAATCCATGGAAGGAGATAGCAGGAGTTAGAATGGGCCAAAACTCTCAGGTTCAAAGAAGCTGATACTGGGCTGTAAGTAAATAATATTGCTCACAGGTACCTGCATTATCCAGTGCTCAGATTTGATATACTCTAGTTGTACAAATGTGTAACATGCAGGAGAGACACACCACACTATGTTAGGATAGTTTAAGTAAGTTATAGCTGCATTCTTGAATGTTAGGAATGAGTTTTTCACTTTAATGTTTAGGTTTGATTTGTATTTCTATATCTGTGTGTTAAGAAAAGGTCAAATTGAGTTTTAGTTTCATTTTAAAAAGCTGCCTGCATTTCTAATGAGGTTTTTACGACTGTTGCAGCTAAGGTGAACAAACAAGAGTAGAAGAATTGGGCTGTTGCCTAGCAACAGGGGTCCAGAGAGGCATATCCATCCCACAGACACACACACACAGAAGAAGAGAAACAGCAGCTTGTTTTGGAAGCTGTTTGAGTTCAGTTGGTTTTGAAAGTAGCTGCCAGGAAAGACTGGAGCAAAGGGGACAATTAGGAAGTCCCATGCTAAAGAAAATACCCCAAAAGTCCAGGGGGGTTCAACAAGAGAAAACCCAAAGAAGACCTTCTAGTCAAACGAAGGAAAGGAACATGGAAAAGGACCTGTTAAGTGAAGTTAAGAGTAAGGGGAAGAGAGAAAGATTCCAAGCTTCAGATTTAAAGAGACTAAAGCTGCAGAAAGCAGATTTAAAGTGAGATCAGCTTGCAAGAGGTAAGAAGGCCCAAATAGACAACTGAAGGTTTATAACTCTTTGCTATGGGCATGTGAAGCAGTGGTACTTTCGATGGCTGAGTTGCTGAGAGAAAGTATGTGGAAGACAGCTTGAATGATGTGGTGACCCAGGGAAGAGGAACATTGGGGGGAGAGTTTTAAACCCTGGAGATGAACCCTTCCGGAATGCGTCTGAGAGAAAGCATCAGTTTGGGAGAATATTCCAAGGCAAGATCTTGGAGAGTGGAGAAATACGGAGTGCAGTGAGACCAGTTGGCTCATGGTGTAACAAGCATCTGGTTGGGGGGGGCGGAGTTGATGAGAGATCCATAGCATCTGGCTGAGGTGGCATCTGCCACTTAGTTTCAGAGTGTGCCTGACCATAGGATGCCATAGAGTTACATGGACCATGTACCTACTGGGAATATTAGAGTATAAGATAGCTTTTGTAACTTGTGTTATCCTTACAAATCGGTATCTATCAGTAAAGGTATAGTTGTGGTGAAGGAGTATTGTAATATAGTTCATCTTTTCTTGTTTAATAAATGCTTTGTGCTTTTGTTAAAAGTTTATTAGCTGACTCCAGTGACTTTGTTCTGTAGCCCCTATCCACATATCTAAACAAGCAAATAAAAGTTAGGATCTATCAAGCTGGATTCATCTCTGGGATCAGGCTTGTCCAGGGGTAACCTTAGCTGGGATTGTAACACCTGCCCTTGTGTTTGAGTGAGTGAGTGAGTGAGTGAGTGAGTGAGTGAGTGAGTGAGTGAGTGAGTGAGTGAGTGAGTGAGTGAGTGAAGAAAAATAAACAGTTTATGATATTAATCTCGAGGTGGAGGGAGGAATCACACTTGCCTCAATTTCCCCCACTCCTCCATTGCTTGCAAGCCAAAGGTCATCACAGTCTCTCCTCACAAAGAATGAAGTGTCACAGCTGAGGTGACTGCTCCGTCCTTCATTTGTTGGTGCCAGTGATATATGGGGCAGAATTTTTCACCCCGCGGGAAGGCACTCGCCTGACCCAAACGGGAGTGAAATCGTGCGTGATGTTGTTGGGCAAGCGTCCCGATGTTATTGCGCACTCTTGCGATATTTCACTCGGTGGGCCGCGCGAGAGGCAGCAGCACACCTGCCGACAATTAAGAGGCTTATTAAAGCCCTTAATCAATGAATTAAATTGAATTATTTTTTCCCACCCAAACATTAGGTTGGCGGGTGGGCGAACAGGTTAGGCGGCCTTTGCATTTTTAATGAAACTTCATCCATGGTTTTAAAACGTCTTTAACAAATCCCTGCTCATGTGACAGAGTCACATGAGGGGACATGTCATCCTTATTTTTGAAATCTTTCTTTTTAATGTTAAAAATCTTCAGTTCCCTGAGGCAGCTCTGTGTCTTCAGGGAGCTTTCAGTGCCCGCACACCAAACTTCCACCCTCGCCCTCCTCCCACCCCCACCCCGGCAGCGCTGAGGCTCTGAGCATGCCTTTCACGCTGGCTGGTTGGCCGTTAATTGGTCAACCAGCGTGAATTCACGGTCAGGACCCGATCGCAGGTGGCAGTCGATTTCGTGGCCACTCCCGAGCCCACCGGCCATGCCTGTCCAACGAGGTAAAAATCCTGCCCATTGTGTTTGCTGCTAACAAATTGAAAAGGGACATGTGCTGGAATGAGAATTAAAGATGAAGATTGCTGTGATGGGCGGGAGAGAGTCAGAGGAGATTAAGAACTTAAATACGGGGAACAGATCTCCAACACACCGCACACAAGTCCAACACTTTCTTTTACCATATCAAATCCCCAGCCATGGAGAGGTGGGACATGTAATTAAGATATTTAAGTTGGGCTCCCGTAGTGTAATTGGGAGCCGGATTTAAATTTCAATGTTGTTGCACAGGTTTCTGCGGGGTTTGCAATGCTGGCACTGAAAGGGAGGTAGGAGCTGATGGCCCCACACGGTAAGTGCTTCTTTCAGCATGCCTTGTGCTCCAGGAGGAGTAGGTGTTGTCTGTTATGCTTCATCAAGCCTTCAACATGCATTCTGTGTCAGCATTATAAAATGAAACAGACTGTCAGGCCATTTACAAGTCAGATGAGTCAGCGTTTAATCTTTCTGCCACTGCCATCTCTGTTACTGATCTTTTGCCTTTGACTCCAGAAAGGACTAAATTTCTTTGCAGGACTTCTTTCTGTATGAGCTCAAAAGTTGATTCACTGGAGCAGTTCTCATGTGTGCCCTTCCTCCAGTCGTTTTCTCCTGCAAGACTGTTTTAGACAACCATCAGTGCTTTAAACGCTATTGGTGCTCCACCACCAACTTATAACCAGCACCAAAGTCACTGACCAGAAGCAGCCTTAAAGGAAGAGCCAATGTCCTTGTCCTCATCATATCTCTGTTTGAAAATTCCACTACTCCAAAGAGTATTTGAGGACCAGGATCTCAAACCTGAGACCAAGGTCACGCTTTACTGGGCAGCAGTGATCACCCCTGAAAGGTCATCGATCTGAAACATTAACCCTGTTTCTCTTTCCACAGATGCAGCCTGACCTGCTGAATATTTCCAGCATTTTCTGCCATTGGGTGGGGCACAATAGCCCCGATTTTAACCTGGGGTAGGAGAGTGATGTGCAGGGAAGTCAGGGTGAGTGGGAAGCACCCATGACAGCACTTTCATAAAGCCCAGGCAATTTTGACTCCTGGGCCTCCCTTAAATCCTACCTAAAAGCCAACAGGATGGCAGAAATAGGGTTTTAGATGGCAGGAGACTGAGTGAACAGTGACCAGCAGTCAATGGGTAGAGGAGGAGGAATTCAATGGGATTCGAGGCAGGGATCGGGGTGGAACGCTTGGGTTGGAAAATCTAACATTTCCTTGTGGGACCAGGACAATTACACCAACCACCCACTGCCAGTTCTAAAACAGCATCTGTCTCTGTCCCCGCTTCAGCCTATCAGTTGCTGAAAACCTCCATGCTTTTGCTACCTCCCAATTCAACTATTCTAATGCCCTGCTTCCCACCCTCTATGAACTTAAGGTTATCCAACATTACTCCCAGTATCTAACCAGAACCAAGTCTTGTTTACCCTATCACCTCAGTGCTCCCTGACCTACTCTGGCTCCACGTCCACGAATGGCTCGATTTTAAAATTCTCATCCTCATGATCAAATCACTCCATGGCCTTCTACCTCCCTATCTCTCCAATTCCCTCCAATCCTACAATCCTTGGAGATCTCTGTATCCCTCCAACTCTGTGTGCTACCCTCTTCCTTCACTTTAATCATCAGCGGGAAGCCTTCCTACCACTGGTTTTTGGGCAGAGGCGGGAAAGCGGAGAGGACCCCCCTCCCAACCTCAAAATAATCATGGGGGAGGGCTTGAAATTCTGCCCTATGTAGTAATTTGTAACTCTTCAGGAAAATATCCAATGCCCATAATAAATAAATGATGCTTTGTAGAGGCATAAATTGCAAGCAGTCTTTAGAAAGAGAGAAACTTTACTGGCTTCAAAAATAATCTTTCTACATATTTGCAGGGTGCTGTCCTGTTTTGACAAAGAATGGAGCAGTATATCACAATCAACTAAATAATAACCAACAGGAGAAAGATCTCTAGCCATCATAACATACCTTCAGGAGGAAGGTCAAGTTTCATTAAATATACTCATCCTGGCAAGATTTTTTTTTACAAATTTGAATGCATCTTAAATTTAACGCCTTTTTTTGAACTGTATACAATTGACATTGTAAGCTTCACTGACATGATCATAGAGGTCAGGGATACTATTCAAACCAACTTCACCCAGCAGTATAGCATCCAGTAGATGCAGGCCACAGTCTAAGTTTGTACAATGCATCAGCAGCCTTGCTTGCACAAAACATTATAAGCTGAAGTAAGGCAGGGAAAAAACAGAATGCATTCAGTTGTTGGACGAAAGGCACTCCTGTTGTTTCCATGGTAACAATTCCAGCAAAACAAAGTTAATAAAAAGGATGATCCATACTGAAAACTTCCTAAGTAATTTAACCATTTATCACTGGGCAGGTCCGAAGCCACACAGTATAAAAGATGTTTTGGCTGGCTTCACCGAAAACACAGAGTAGTTATTCACTAGTTTTTGGGTATGACTTGAGTTATGTCAACTATAGCTATTGCAAATGGAAAGAAGAAAAATAAAAGCTCTTCTATCTTTATGTTCAAGGCCAAAGACATTTTGAAAAGCTTAATGGGGATTTACAGTTCATTGAGGTATAAACAGCATGTGACACTTAGTTATAAAATGTAATGCTTCATAAGGAAAGACCTGTGGATAGAGTTTCCACTTCGGTGCAATCATCAAACTGGGCACAAATTATGCTTGAAATTGAACTGTTTTCCAAAGTGAAGTCATGGTGCAAGTTTCTGCCAAACTAATTTGCATAATTAGAACCATAAAACCTTCCCTTGACCAATGTAATTGAACAGAACCGTTTGTTTCTTCCATGCATTCAACAATATTCCTTGATGCATTTAATAGTGGTAACCCGGTGCAGGTTTATTAATACCACCAAAAATGGATTTATCACAAAAAATTAATAACCCAGTACCTGTGAATAACCCGATTTTAAATCACTGTTAATTTAATTTGTAAAAATGTTTAAAATCTCCCTACTGGTGCCTGTGCGCCTAAGAAACTAGGTTAATTTCAAGATCTCTTCAAACAGTCACATAAGGGGCACCATCAACGGGAACTTGTTCTGCTCATTATTTCAAACTGGGAGTGTGGTTAGTTTGGTGGGCAGGACAAGCTCCCAGCCCAGTGTTAGTTAAACCGATGTTAACATTGCAGAAACACGATTTACATTCAACGTAACCTGTATTTAAATTCTGCAATCTTCTGCACTGGTTTGGGTTGACTTCAGCCAGATTATTTGCTGATTTTGTCAGTGTAAACTAATGACAACTGTATGCTCAGATGTTTAGATAGCATTTTAATGTTCTTGTAGGACATCCCAGAGCACTTCACATTGAACATACTACTTTTAAAATGTAGTCACTGTGGTTACGCAGGCAAATGTGACAGCCAAGTTCCCATAATCAGCAATGAGATGTTACCAGGTAATCCGTTTTTCACAATGTTGTTTAAGAGATGAACTTTGGTCAAGACACAGAGCTCTTCTTCAAGGAGTGGCATGGGACCCCTTACATCCTGCTACTCTGGCAACAGTGATGCGGTTTAACATTTCATCAACAGAAGGTTCTCCAAACAATATAACATTTCTTTAGTACTGCATTCAAGTGTCAGCCTGAATTATGTGCTTAAGTTCCGGCATGTGGTTCACAGGCATAAATTTCTGATTTAGAGGTAAGGGTTCTGCAAATGAGCCAAGTTAACAAAAGTTACAAAGTCTAATTCACAAATCCTGAGTCTAATTTACACTATTCTTTCTGTTTCTGCAGTTTCCTTGAACAAAAATAATTATTCTTAGCTTCAATAAATTAATTATATGAGGTTGGCCATCCCAGAATGCATTTTGACACCTCCCCCCTCCTTTGGGACGCGTTTTTAACACATTCATCATGAAGTATGAAAGTGCAGCTCGTATGTTATGCTCACAAAATTGTAATGATGAGACAGAGTGAAAAATGGGTTTCAGGGAATCGGAATTCTTGGCTGAGCGCAGGTCTGTCAAGAATCAGTCCATGTTGGCCTCTGTTGAACTTTGTATCCAGTTCTACAACAGAACCAGAAGCACTCAATGCTGTTCAGGGTAACCATGAAAATGTAGAGAAGAGGGCACATATTTTAAGGTGACAATAATGATTGATATATTCCAATTTCCTTCAGACTGTCATATACATAGTGCAAGACAATACATAGAAGGGATAGGAGAGAAGTGAGGCTTTGATGCTTGAGCTGCAAAGACAAGAGATGGATCACAGATGACTGAGGTTTTCCTTAAGTCAGTCTTGTAGCACTTGACTTGCTGCTGACTATGATGCAGCTGCATCATATCCTGCCTCACAGTCTTGATGTTAATCAACCTCTGCTTCTTGCTCCACTGCAACAACCCAAAAGTTCCCATGCAGGCCACCCAAATTGGTCCCTTTAAGTTACCATTCCGTGTTGCCACGCAAACAAAATTAAAAGGGCCTGTACGCTTAAAGAAATCACTTGTATACTGAAAAAAAAGGTCAGAATTTTACATCGCGCGGGAGGGCTCTTGCCCAACCCAAACGGACATGAAATAGCGCAAGATGCCATCGGGCGAGCGTCCCAACATCATCGCGCACTCACGCGATATTTCGTTCGGCAGCCATAAGGTCGCCCACCGACAATTAAGGGGGAAATTAAGCCCATAACAATGCAATCAACAGCGGTTTTACGTGGCCCGTCTGCATTTACGGTTGGCAAATGGGCCATTCTCCCAGGCAGCATTCACATTTTTCTCAAACCTCAATCCAGGGTGAAATGAAATCTCTGTGGGGAAATAAAATAAAGAGATATCTGAGGACTGTTTTTTTTATGAGGTATGCTTTCAGGTGCTTGATTGCGCTGCATGGACATACTTTGCAGCATTTTTGTTGTTTTATTTATTCTGTGGAGGTCTGCGGCTCCCTGGGGCAGCTGTCTGCCTTCAGGGAGCTCACTGGAAGCGCTCACCCGCAACCTCAGTTAGGTTGGCGCCCCCCCCTCATTCTG
Source organism: Cetorhinus maximus (assembly GCF_964194155.1). NCBI lineage: Eukaryota > Metazoa > Chordata > Chondrichthyes > Lamniformes > Cetorhinidae > Cetorhinus > Cetorhinus maximus. Next base: position 105,132,795 of record NC_135889.1, on the reverse strand, counting down.
CCGGCAGCGCTGAGCACTTCAGTGCACGTTTCATGCTGGCTGGCTGTTAATTGTCTAGCTAGCGTGAAATCACGGTCGGGGGTCAATCACAGCTCGAGGCCCATTTCCCGTTCACTTCCGGGCCCATCGATCGCGTGCACCTGATGAATGAAAAATTCAGGCCGTAAGCTTTGACTACTTTGGGTGCTGTAACAGGAGCATACTGCAAAGAGCCTCCTGAGTTGTCAAGGCACCTGACTGTCCTTTCAGTATGCTAATACCTTGCTGTATCATGATTCTAGTTTGATCATGAGCTTCATCTTAACATTCCTCTGCCTCACCAGTGCTTCATACGGTTAGGGTTAGGAGCTGGGAAGTGTGGGCAATCGTTATCATTGAGTAGCCAATCAAGACCTTGCTCTTGATCCTGAAAGAGAGCGGACATATGAGGCTGGCTCAGAATAAAGTAGCCATGGCCACTCCCTGCCAACTTGGCATTAATGTGAAGGAAGCTTTGCCTGTGGTCTGACGCCAGTTGAACCATTCTGGAATGGTCAACCTTTTGTAACTCTGTCAAAATCATCCTCCAAGCTGTCTATTTGTGTCTCTTTCAGCTGGTAGCAGTTACTGAAAAGATGAGAGTGAGGCAATTTCTTGGATAACAACATTCACAGCAAAGGCTCTAGATTGTTGTATTTCGGGGCCTCCGTGCACTGATTGTCTTGTGTCCCTTCTGCAGAAAATATAAATATGTATGATATATATAAAGTCGAAAACGTTATTGCTTTCTGTGGTAATCTGAGGTGCAATACACCTTTAAGAGAATGTGAGCAGATTGACCATGTGACTGTATTACCCAATGGCTGTGTAGCACGGGCTACAATGTTAATCAGTAGTTTAGAATAGGGTCTGGTTGGGGAAGCATACAATGTGTTAGTGCCCGGTGGGCACCGCGGGGACTGGGGTGTTTTGTTGACCCCTTTAATCACATTTTGGTTTAATGTTTGTAAGTTTCCTTTAAACTTTGTCCTTGGTTTTACAGCTGACCTGAATTAGGGGCTGTGCTTAATTTTTCCCTTGTTATTGTTAATTTAGTTAATTGTTTTGACTCAAAAAGAGTTACAATGTGTTAGTGCTCTGTTATTTGTGTAAATAAACAGCATGTTGTTATCATCTTATATTGGTCTCTGCATCTGCAGTATATTGTTTGCCAACTCACCCACCAATAGATAGTCGTGCAACCGTGTTCACAAGCAAAGCGACCTGACAGAAGGAACATAACAACTGGCAAGGAGGCAAAACACGACCAGTCAACGACACCAAGGAAAGCCGCAAAAATTTCACTGAAGGGAATCAGCCGTGCCTTGCAGGCCGATTGTAAGTACAGCCCTCACCATAATCGTCAACGTTATCTCCCCCTGGTATGCCACAGTTTAGCCGTATCGAACCGTTTGATCAGACCACTGATGACTGGTCACATTATATTGAATGCCTTGCGTTTTTCTCTTTGGCCAACGACGTATCGGGGGAGGAGAAGAGGCGGGCGGTCCTCTTATCGACATGTGGCAGTAAAACGTACGGCCTAACTTGTAGTCTAACAGCACCCAATGCCCCAGATTCCAAGAACTTTGATGAGTTGGTGAATCTTGTGAAAAGCTACTTTCAGCCGAAACCCTCAGAAACAATGCAGCATTTTAAATTTAATTCAAGGTGTCACGCCCCTGGAGAGTCAGTTGCTTGCTACCTAGTAGCCTTGAAACTACTGACAGAGCACTGTGAGTTTTGGACGTCGGTTAACGGCATGTTAAGAGACCGATTAGTATGTGGGATTAACAAAGGCGCCACTCAAAAAAGGTTGTTGTCAGAAACGAAGTTAGACTTCAGCAAGGTGCTGGAGTTGATGCTCGCAATAGACAGCGCAGTCAGGGGTTCAGAAGCAATCAAGGGGGTACAAAATGGCGCCGTCCATCATGTGGGGAGGGGAGTATCAGAATCACACAGTGCAGAAGAGGCCCTTCGGAACAGCAAGTCTGGTTATCGGTTAGAAATGGCGCGGAAGCGGTGGACTCCGCGGAAAGGCGGGAAACAACCACCAGACGAGCAAAAACCCACATTACTAATGGCAGGAATGGAACCAGACAGCCTGCAAACAAACAATTTCAAATAATTGAGTGTTTCTACTGCCATCATAATGGGCACATTATGCAATATTGTAAAGACAGATTGAAACAAAATTTTAAACAAAAAGGTATTAATTGTGAAATTCACATAATAGAGGAACCAGAAGAAACAGATTCAGATATTTACTCACTACACAACTTAAAAATGGGTAAAACAGAGCCAATCTATGTGACAGTGAAAGTCAACAGAAAACCCATCCGAATGGTGGTGGATACAGGGGCATCCACGACAGTTATAGGGGAACATACATTCAAATATCTGAATGGAGGAGACCACTCACTAAATCTGGAAAATTCAGATGTTAAATTAAAGATGTTTACTGGTGAAGATGCACGAGTAAGAGATATATGCACGGTTCCATCCAGCACAGTATGTGAGCCAGTCAGTTAATTTACCCCTGATAGAGGTAGCAGGGGAGGGTCCAAGTCTATTTGGTCAGAACGGGCTTAAGGAAATAAAGTTGGAGTAGACTGAGATTTTTCAACTCAGAATGAAAGATCTGCAAGAATTATTACAGAAATATGCCTCTGTGTTCAGGGAAGAGCTCAGGAAGATTCAGGGGGTACAAGCAAATATCCACGTGGATCCCAGGGAAATCCCCAGATACTTGAAGGCGAGGCCAGTCCCCTATGCATTACGAGAGAAAGTTGATGTTAAAATAGACAGCCTGGAAAGGTTGGGAGTCTTACAACCTGTACAATTTGCCGAATGGGCAGCGCCCATAGTTCCAGTACTAAAGCCTGACCAGAGTGTGCGAATATGCAGGGACGACAAGATGACTGTTAACAAAGTGGCCAGACTTGATAGGCATCCTGTACCGAAAGTTGATGAATTGTACTCCAAGCTGGCAGGGAACCGCATATACGAAACTCAACATGAGCCACGCTTACCAACAAGTTGAGCTAGAAAAGGCCTCTCGGGATTTTGTGACTATCAACGTACATAGAGGGTTATACCAGTATACCAGGTTACCCTTCGGAGTCTCATCGGCTTGTGCCATTTTCCAACGGATTATGGAAAATTTACTTCAAGGTCTACCCCATGTGGTGGTTTATCTCGATGATGTCCTAGTACAACACTAACTGATGAAGAACACCTGGCTAACCTGGAAGAGGTATTGAAGCATTTCTCACAAGCTGGAGTACGCTTGAAAAGAAAAAAAATGTATTTTCCAAGCAAAAGAAGTGGTTTACTTGGGTCACAGGGTCGACTTGCCTTCACCCAGTAGAAGACAAGGTGAGAGCTACTCGTGAGGCACCAGCAATGAAAAACGCCACAGAACTCAAGTGCTTCTTGGGAATGGTTAGCTACTATGGCTGTTTTCTCCCAAAGTTATCAATAGTACTGCCTCCATTATATGAGTTACTCAAGAAAAACCACAGGTGGACTTGGCAAGCTCCACAACAACAGGCTTTTACAACAGTAAAACAGTTGCTATATTCATCGGCCCTGTTGGTACATTTTGACCCAAAGAAGGACCCTAACCTGCGATGCATCACCTTATGGAGTAAGGGCAGTACTATCCCACCGGATGGCAGATGTCTCTGAACAGCCCATTGGTTACGTCTCAAGAACACTCATTGTGGCAGAATGAAGGTACTCACAAATAGAGGAAAGAGGCTTATCCATAGTATTTGGCATTAAGAAGTTCCACCAATACATCCACTGTCACCACTTCACCAGTGTATCCGATCACAAGCCACTACTAGGTTTGTTTGGGGAAGATAAGGCAATGCCCCCAGTTGCCTCGGCACGCATCCAAAGGTTGCTGATTCTAGCTGCTTACGAATGTACTTTTATCCACCGGCCGGCAAGCCAGATTGCAAATGCCAGCGCACTGAGCCATTTACCTCTAAAAGACAGCAATATGAACGCCCCATTCCTCAAGAATTTGTCTTGTTATTAAACTTTCTGGTTTTGTCACCAGTACATGCCAAACAAATAAGAGAGTGGACAGACTGTGATCCAGTTCTGTGTCACGTCAGGGAACAAGTCTTGCAGGGATGGTCTAACAAGCCAGCGTCAGTCAAAATGAAACACTATTTTAATAGGAGATAAGAGCTCACTGCCAAGATGGCATCTTGCTGTGGGGAGTGAGAGTCATTGTGCCTCCAAGAGGAAGACAGCCATTATTGACCAAGTTGATTAGTGTTCACCCCAGCATCTCTAGACTGAAAATGTTGGCGTGCAGCTACTTATGGTGACCAGGGATGGGCACAGAAATCGAAAACTTGGTCAAGAGCTGCATGCAGTGCCAACAGGTGCAGAAATTGCCCCTTCTATTCCACTGCACCCCAGGGAATGGCCAGGAAGGCCATGGGTCCACCTCCACATTGACTAGGTGGGGCCTTTTTTGGGCACACTGTTCCTCTTGATTACAGATGTTCACTCGAAGTGGCTACAATGTTAATCAGTAGTTTAGAATAGGGTCTGGTTGGAGAAGCATACATTTGTGTTAGTGCTCTATTACTCGTGTAAATAAACAGCATGTGCTTCATCTTATATTGTCTCTGCATCTTTAGTATATTGTTTCCCAACTCCCCCACCGATAGATAAGTGTGCAACCGTGTTCACGAGCAAAGCGACCCGACAGAAGGAACATAACACTTTCAATTCCTTCATTCCTTTCTCCGGCATTTACGCACACTAATAGGGAAAAATGATACATATGAATTTTCTTTCAATGGAACATGTCTTAGAGCAGACCGACTGCAACTGCAGGTGCTCCAACTTCACTATCGTTCCCTTGCTCAGGTAAATTGATGCCCAGGGTCTCCATGGCCTTCTTCTCATAGGGTTTCTATCAGTCCTCTGTCTGCAGCCCTTCTATTGTAGACACTAATGGGCAATCTTCTACTGCACAAGGACACTACAGTATCAATGCTGTGTTATATCCTCCTACTATTCCTATTCCATTTATGTTATCGTTCAACTCTTGAAAAGGATGGAAGGCAAAGCAGAGGGTGGAAACCAGGTGAAGGAAACAAAATTCCCACTTATGCTTCATGTTATGAGTCAAAATATTGAAATATAATTTACAAATTATATCAAGTAAAGTTGAATGCATCCCATATGCTTCCCGACAATCTTTTTGGTATTTCTAATTTTAGACCTGCGTTGAATTCCTGTTACTGTCATTTTCAATTCACCAAGTAAAAAGTGAAGACAAGTGTTGAAATGAATTTTTTTCTAAGTGTTACCCTCAGAGAAATATTTACCTGAACTATGTTGAAATAAAATTCCTCTGAGATAATGTAACCAATCTTTCCTGACTGTTGACAGTTATGTTCTTTGCTTAGAGAGATATCTACAGACTTGAAGCTAACTGGAGGGCGGGGGAGAGGGCAGAAGATGAAGTCCCAAAAGTGCTACAACGTTTGGTGCACAGAAATGGGAGGTAAAGATAAATTGTGAAATTATAAGTGGACAACATTATAGCAAACATAATTAGGCCTTTTTATCAGAGGACAGAAACAACAAAAATACTGACAATAAGTGCAATCTATTATATTAGTAAATGATTTGGTTTCACCTGAGAAGACCTTTTCAAACCACGTTCTTATTAAGATCGATATTTTTATATTATTTTATAGTAGTTTAATCCCTAATGAACTCCATTTCTTTGTTACGTTAAGGGCTTGAGAGGGATATACTGTTCTGTGATTCACCAGTAGATCATTTGTCATTCAATAAAAAACAGATGCAGAGTGTGTATTGTCTAACTACTGAAGCTCTTTCTTTGTTGCATACAATAGATTCATGAGCAATAAGCCCTGATGTTTCAGTTTTGAGCATTTTGATTGTGCTGTACCACTTCTGATTCTAAAACCTCCAGGAAGATGACTGTTTATGTTCAGAGAAGGATTTAACATAGGTGGTCCTTAAAGGTGAGAAGGTTGAAAGGAGATTTGATAGAATTTTTCAAAATCATTAGGGGTCTAGTCAGAGTCATAGGCAGAAACTGTTCCCAAGGCAGCAGGGTCAAAAACTAGAAGACACCGATTTCAAGCGATTAGCAAAAGAAACATAGGCGACATGAGGAAAAAATTTTTTAATGCAGCAAGTGTTTATAATCTGGAATTCATTGCCTGAAGGGATGGTGGAGGCAGATTCAATTATGGCTTTCAAAAGTGAATTGAAAATCACCTGAAGGGAAAGAAATTGCAGGGCTATGGGGCAAACGTGGGAGAATGGGCTGTGCTAATTTGCTCATGCAGAGTTGGCATGGACTCGACGGGCCAAATGGCCACCTTTTGTGCTGTAACCATTCTATGCTTCTATTGTTTTACGTATACCTCTTGAGCCATTTAGGATGTCCCATCAGTTAATATCTTCATTGTGAGAATTATGACTTCAGTATGTTTAGTTGGGTTAAGATTACATTTCATCAGCGCATCTTGTTCAGCTGTGCCCTGACACCATTAACAAAGCATGACATAAAACATCACAGACTATTAATATAAATATGCATGTAAACTATGATCAGAGGCATTTCAGGGTTTGTTTTATAGCATGTGTATTGGGTTTTCACACATAACACCTAAATCATCCAGATATGCAAGCAATGGAAACAATTCCCACTCAAGTTATCGTGGCTAAAATATATCAATAGAATAAGCTTTGAGAAACTCTGTTCATCTCTTTGTCAGACTTAAACTTTGATCTAGTTGATTTCGAAATTGTTAATGGGCTGCATCTTTTACAAGTTAATCTTAAACATGAGCAATAACTAAAACTCTATGATACGTAGTTTCTTCTTTCTATCTCCTATTTTTGAAAGCAGGCCAAACAGTCAAACTATTCTCTGCCTTTCTGAATCAAAACTCAAGTTAAACTAAAAAAATCACAATATTTGGTCACTTCCTCTTTTATATAAATGTACAATTGTGAGGCAAAACTGTGGCCATACTGCTCATGGGATCTTCAACACCTTCACTCATCTAACGCTTAACATCACAACATAAAATACATACCCTTACTTTGTAAACATTTTGATGTGGAAAGGCTTTCCAGATCAAAGATGTAGACCAAGAAATACCGCCATGCAGCACTCATTTTTCAGGTACAGTATGGCCTCCTAAATGTCCAATATGACAGACAGGAAGGATACATGCATTTTTTTTGTATTGTGCCAAATTTAAAGTGGGCCAGTAATGAGTAAGAAAACCTCTAGTAAATTGCTGGGTTTTCAGACACATTCAGCACCAGTGACTGTAATGGGAATTAATGCATAACCTGCACACTGTCACTAAGCCAAAAGCATACAAATGCATTCACTCATATCCAGATCAAGAGAACATTAGATGTATAAAAGTTTCCGTCTCACCCACAGGAATGTCATTAGGATGTCAGGAAACTTAATGTATATAATGGACTGAACCACAACCCAGCCAACAAGGCAAATATATAAATGCAAAACTCAATGCACCCATTAGACTGTAAGGATTGAGGTATATCAGAGGAATCTGCACATCAAATCCTTAACATCTCTTTTTTAAAAATTACATTTGGAAAAGAACAACATTTATCCCTTTGATATATTCATAAATTCTAGTTTTCTCTGTTTATTTTTGAATTTTTTTGGATTTATTCTGATCAAATGTCTGCAATGGGAGTCACAACACAATTGTGGAAGCATTCAATGGAATTCATAAAATGGCATTCCACACAACAAATAATTCACCACCATTTAATTCATAAATCTTCAGACATATGAATTTAATTATGAAGAGGCCAAGATAACCAGCTCATCCCTACTTCAGACCCAAATTTCCAACAAGGAAAGGCTCAGCCACGTCCCTCTTACTTTCGGCAACATTCTCACCCCCAGAGTCCCCACCATTAATCAGAAGCTTAATTAAACTAATCATTGGCAATACTGCAGTTCCTGTGAAACACTTTGTGTTGTTTTAAGTTACAGTTGCCATATAAATACAATTTATTGTGGTTGTCGACAGATTCTAGAAAGCCCATGGTGAATAACTCACATCGTGATGCCTAAGTGCATCTTTACCATGCTTAAGGCTCAAGTCAGAAGTAGGTAAAGTACTCACCACTCATCTGGAGTGGTAGAGCAGCACAATGCTCAGAAGTTCTAAATCATCCAGGACAGAGCAGTTTCATTGCTCAGCATCCCGTTGCTGAACTCAGTATCCATCCTTGGCTCTTAATAATAATCTAATAAGAAACCTGCAGACACAAAATTGAACTTGCTGCCTGTTATCTTGTCTTGCATGGCAAGTTATCAAGTTATAAAATAGATGAAAATGCAGTAAATGTATTTGACAATAAAATAGAAAGGACACTGTACTGAAATGTTACAGGACATGATCATTGGATTTAGTCTTACGCAAACTTCACATTGTAGCCAACAACCTGACCATTCAGTGCTGTTTTTTGAAGGAATCTTTACCTGATGCAACAGTTTGGGGTGCTTTTCGAACAGGCTGGACACTCTAGAAAAGCGAGGCTGATTCATGACCTAACGGAGGTCTTTAAAATTATGAAGGGATTTGATAGGATAGACACGAAAAACAAAGTTTTTCCACTTGTAGGAGAGACCGAAACTAGCCACCAATAAATTCAATACACAATTCAGGAGAAACCTCTTTATGTAGAGAGTGGTAAGAATACAGAATTCACTTCCGCAAGTAGTTCAGGCAAATGACGTAGATGTATTTTAGGGAAAGCTACATAAGCATGTGAGTGAAAGGAATAAAAGGTTACGTTCATCGAGTGAGATGAAGAGGAGTGGATGGCAGCTCAGATGGAGCATAAATGCCAGTATAGGCCATTTGGGTAGAATGGCCTATTCCTGCGATGCAGGCTCAATGGAATTTTCTACAAAGCAATGTTCTGCAAAGAACCATAGGAGTTCAAGTTCTGCTACAAACCAGGCCATGCAGCACAGTGAAGGTTTGCAACTTGAAGAATATTTGAAACAGTTATTTTTGGGAAAGGGTGAGGGAACTCCATACTTATGACAGGAAAATTTTACAGAAATTATATCGTAATAAATGGGGTTAAGAATAGAAACCTCAGACTATGGAATTCAACCTACTGTTTATTACTTTCAAAACATCAGTTCCAACATTGTTAATTGAGGAGATGGTGGCATAGTGGTAATGTCACTGGGCAAGTAATCCCGGGGCCCAGGTTAATCGTCTGGGGGCACAGGTTCAAATCCCACCACAGCAACTGGTGGAATTTAAATCCAATGAAAAAAAAATCTGGAATTGAAAGTGACTCTCAGTAATGGTGCCCATGAAACTATCATTGATTGTCATGAAAACCCAACTAGTCTTTTAGGGAAGGAAATTTGCCATCTTTACCTGGTCTGGCCTGTATGTGACTCCAGATCCACAGCAATGTGGTTCACTCTTAACTGCTCTCTGAAATGGCTGAGCAATCCACTCGGGGCAATTAGGGATGGGCAACAAATGCTGGCCTTGCCAGCGAAACCCACATCCCAAGAAAGAATAAAGGAATTACTTTTATCTTAGCTTGCGAGAAGAAAATCATCTAATACCATATATCAGGTGCTTTTGTGTCAATTCCATTATTCATATGTCAAAGAATATGAAATACTGAACCTGTGCTATTCATCAACAGGCAAAATCAAGTATCCTTATTCTAAACCGAGAGAACAAAGAGATGATCAGTGAGCTTGCACATGAGCAGGGGAGAGACCTCATCCTGAGTGAGACATAGCCAGAGTGAGTGTGGGTATTGGTAATTTGGTGCACAGTGGGAATTCGGTGCAGAGGGGAAGAGGTGCTCTTTGCATTTTTTCTTTGCTATCCAACTTCTTAATTCTTCAGAAAGTGGTCTTGCCCTGCTGCAGCAGGAGAGGCCACAAGGGAAAGAAATGACTAGTAAGTAGTGGGTAAGGTCGGGTAAGTATTTACTACTTTTATCGCTTATAGTTTAAGGTCTTTTTGGTGGTTTATAGTTTATATATTCTGTAGTAATGAGGATCAGGAAAGAAGGGCCCTAGAGTAATTGATTTAAAAGGTTTAATTTAAAGTGATAAGTCATGGCAGGAGAGCTCAAAACCATGGTGTGCTCCTCGCGCTCCATGTGCGAAGTCGAGAATATTTCTAGTGCCCGGGACCAGCATGTGTGCAGGAAGTGTGTCCACCTGCAGTTCCTGGAAGCTCGGGTTTCAGAGCTGGAACGGCGGCTGGGGACACTGTGGAGCATCCATGAGTCTGAGCGCATCATGGACAGCATGTTTAGAGAGGTAGTCATACTGCAGCTGAAGGGACTTGAGGAAGAAAGGGAATGGGTGACCACCAGGCAGTCCAAGAGAAAAGGCAGGCAGTTCAGGAGTCCCCTGGGGTCCCGCTCGCAAATCGGTATTCCGTTTTGGAGGTTGATGAGGGCGTTGGTTCCTCCAGCGAGTTCAGACAGAGCCAAACTTCTGGCACCACAAGCAGCCTGTCTGTACAGGAGGGGAGGAAGGGAGGAAGAGCAATAGTAATCGGGGATTCTTTAGTCAGGGGAACAGATAGGTGCTACTGTGGCCGTCAACGTGACTCCAGGATGGTGTGTTGCTTCCCTGGTGCCAGGGTTCGGGATGTCATTGAATGGCTGCAGGGCATCCTGAAGGGGGAGGGTGATAAGGCAGAGGTCATGGTACATGTTGGTGGCTGCGTTGGTGGTGGGGAAGCATTTTAGTGATAGCGACTACAACATGGTACAATTTAAGCAAAAATACCTGGAAAAACTCAGCAGATCTGACAGCATCTATGGAGAGGGATATATTTGACGTTTCGAACCCAAGTTTTTCCAGGTATTTTTGTTTTTATTCTAGATTTCCAGCATCCGCAGTATTTTGCTTTTATATTATGGTACAATTTAAGCTTGTTATGGACAAAGAAATAGACAACTTGCAAAGAAATGTTTTGGATTGGGGGAGAGTGGGTTTTAGTAAAATAAGGCAGGATCTGGCCAAGGTAGACTGGGAACAGTTACTTGTGGGGAAATCTACAGAAGAGCAGTGGGGGGCATACAATAAGCAAATGAGGAGGGTACAGGCACAATATGATCCCTCTAGGGTGATAGGAAGGAGTAACAAGCCCAGAGAACCATGGATGACCAGAGATATTCAGGATACGATGAGAAGGAAAAGAGGCTTTTACCAAGTACAAGGGGAGCAAATCAATGGAGGCATTAATGGAGTACAGAAAGTGCAGGGTGGAGCTTAAGAAAGCAATTAGGAGAGCAAAGAGGGAATATGAGAAAGCTCTGGCTGGTAAAAGTAGGGAAAATCCCAAGATATTCTGTAAGTCTATCAATGGGAAGAGGATAACCAGGGAAAGAGTAGGGCCCATAACGGACCAAGGGGGCAATCTATGGGTGGAGCCAGAGGACATACGCTAGAGTGTTGAATGAATACTTCACATCGTCTTCACCCAAGAGAATGAGGATGAAGGTATGGAACTCGGGGAGAGAGACTGCGAGGTTCTAGAGCAAATTGATATAGGGAGCGACAAGGTATTGGAGGTGTTGGCAGGCTTAAAAGTGGACAAATCTCCAGGTCCAGATGATTTGTGTCCCAGAATGCTGGGGGAGGCAAGGGAGGAGATCGCAGGGGCTCTGACCCAAATTTTTAATTCCTCTCTGGCCACGGGGGAGGTGCCAGAGGACTGGAGAACAGCTAATGTGGTTCTGCTATTTAAGAAGGGTTGTAGAGATAAGCCAGGGAGCTACAGGCCAGTGAGTCTCACGTCAGTGGTCGGGAAACTATTGGAGAAAATTTTGAAGGAGAGAATCTATCTCCACTTGGAGAGGCAAGGTTTGATCAGGGATAGTCAGCATGGCTTTGTCAGAGGGAGGTCATGCCTACCAAATTTGATTGAATTTTTTGAGGAGGTGACCAGGTGTGTAGATGAGGATAGTGCAGTTGGTGTAGTTTATATGGATTTCAGCAAAGCTTTTGACAAGGTCCCACATTGGAGACTTATAAAGAAGGCAAATGCACATGGGATACAAGGTAATTTGATAAGGTGGATTCAAAATTGGCTTAGTTGTACGAAACAGATGGTGATGACAGAAGGCTGCTTTCGTGACTGGAAGCCAGTGTCCAGTGGCGTACCACAGGGATCTGTGCTCGCTCCCCTATTATTCGTCATTTTTATAAATTACATAGATGACTATGTGGGGGGTAGGATTAGTAAGTTTGTGGATGACACAAAGATTGGATGGGTGGTTAACAGTGAGGTTGAGTGTCTTGGGCTACAGGAAGATATAGACGGGATGGTCAAATGGGCAGATAAGTGGCAGATGGAATTTAACCCTGAAAAGTGTGAGGTGATACACTTTGGAAGGAGTAATTTGACAAGGACGTATTCAATGAACGGCATGACACTAGGAAGTTCTGAGGAACAAAGGGACCTTGGTGTGTGTGTCCATAGATCTCTGAAGGCAGAGGGGCATGTTAGTGGGGTGGTGAAAAAGGCATGTGGGACACTTGCATTTATCAATCAAGGCATAGATTATAAAAGTAGGGAGGCCATGTTGGATTTGTATAGAACCTTGGTGAGTCCACAGCTGGAGTACTGTGTGCAGTTCTGGTCGCCACATTATAGGAGGGATGTGATTGCACTGGAGGGGGTGCAGAGGAGATTCACCAGGATGTTGCCTGGGATGAAACATTTAAGTTATGAAGAGAGTTTGGATAGACTTGGGTTGTTTTCGTTGGAGCAGAGAAGACTGAGGGGCGACCTGATCGAGGTGTACAAGATTATGAAGAACATGGACAGGGTGGATAGGGAGCAGCTGTTCCCCTTAGTTGAAGGGTCAGCCACGAGGGGACACAAGTTCAAGGTGAGGGGCAGGAGGTATAGGAGGGATGTGAGGAAAAACTTTTTTACCTAGAGGGTGGTGACGGTCTGGAATGCGCTGCCTGGGAGGGTGGTGGAGGCAGGTTGCCTCACATCCTTTAAAAAGTACCTGGATGAGCACTTGGCACGTCATAACATTTGAGGCCCAAGTGCTGGTGAATGGGATTAGGTAGGTAGGTCAGTTGTTTCTCACGTGTTGGTGCAGATTTGATGGGCCGAAGGGCCTCTTCTGCACTGTGTGATTCTGTGATTCTGTGAAAGGAGCACAATAAAATCAAAGATTACTTATTTTATTACCCCAACATATTTTGGGAAAAATAAGAGAACAGTGTTCAAGTAATAAACTTTTCATCTGGGAGAATGCCATTTCTGATATTTATTGATGTTCCAAGTGTCTCTCATTGATCTTCATTGTATTCACTTTGGCTGTACAATTTCCTTTGCCTTGTGTGTTCAACTCTTGCATTTTTTTCATCATCCATGTAATAAGAATAGTGTATTTGCCTCTTCATACTGTTTCTTTGTAATACCAATTAGCATAGCACGTCTGAATGGTTTACAGAAGCAACTGACAATTTGGCAAATCTTGTTCATTTCTATGAAAATGTTTCACAACCAATGCCACGTAAAATCAAAGAATATGAACTGTAATAGTTACACTCTATCTTATATGGTCAGTTACGTTAAAGGTAATAAAAATATAATAAACGCAATTATTTATATTCCAAATCAGATGCTTTAACTCCAATTTCCTTCAACATCCATTAAACTATCAACCCTCAAGTCAGCTATTTATCAAAACTCGGAAGATTAACCGCTTGGTCTGAGTATTGTGTCAATGATTCGTATATGGGCTTAGATTTCTTGGGCCTTCCGTTTACTGCTGGCGAGGCTGTCCCTTCAAGTCTCCTCCAAATGTCCTAAGGTTATAAACGCCTCATTCAGCATAGCCACCTCAGCTCAGAATTCTCCTGGTTCTAACATTCTTTAAGTTTGGAGTTTTGTATCTAAAGCTCTCCCACTCTCTCCCTCTTTTTTCTCTTTCCTCAGCTTGGCTATGCAAAAATTCAACTCACTGTTAATAGAATCCTTCAATTAACAAGTGCTTCAACTCTTTATTGACAACATCCAGAATTTCAACTGAATTCTGCTAAAACAATTGTGTTTCCTTCACTGTAGCTTGTTCCAAACTCTCAAATGAAACTGCTTGAACTGAGAACCACCTCTTGCAACCTACTCACCTATATAATTAACTTGTTGACCCTTTTTATCTATTGTTCATCTCCCAGGCAACATGGTTTCATGATCATTTGCTGGAACCCAGCTGTTTCTTTTCACCAGAAATCAGGTCCTAGTTCTTAATAGGACAACCACCCTCACATAAAATATAGTTTTTTTCCCCCAAAAGCACATGGGCCATCACACATATAAGCAAGATTCAGCAAGATACATATAAGCTGAGAGATGTATATAAATGTTAAAAGCTAAAGAGGAATTAACTATAGACACCTTGGTACACTTCAAGTGAGTGTTTAAGATATCTTTATTTCTTTAGGAACATGAGGCTATTCAAATTGAAGTGTTAAAGTTACCAACTTTATTATGAGTGTACATTACATGGAACAAAGCACTGGTGTGAGGTATTTTGAACTTTGCATTTTGTAATCCATGATAGAAACTGATGTTTCGGGGGCTGCGTATTTGGAGCAGGCAGAGGGCCAAGGAAGGAGTTGTGGATGGGGAAATCCAGGAGTACTACACAGAATTTTTTTAATTCATTTGCGGGATGTGGGTATCACTTGCTAGGCTAGCATTCATTGCCCATCCCTAATTGCCCTTGAGGAAGTTGCCAGGATCCTGCAGATATCAACCACAGATTTTTTTTCCATTTTTTCTGATTGTTGGCTGCCTGCCTGTCAGGTGGGAAAAGACTGAGGGACAAGCTTTGAACGAATGACTCACCTCCTGGGAGTAACCAGTCACCTGCCCTGCATCCGTTAAAACCGGAAGTAGGCAGATTTGAGGCGTGTTGGGATTGGGTTAAGATTTTTAAAATCAAAACTTCTCACCCAACCCCAACCACCCTTTTGTTGGTGTTAAAAATTACCCTGTGACTGCAATGTGGATTTGTTGCTTTGTTGAAAAGTACCTCTTGAGAAGCAGAGGGTTAAAATTCAGTTTTGGTGAGAGTACAGAACAGACAGTGATGGATCAGCAGCCCATTAGACATGCGAATGTTTTCCTACTGATTCAGTTGAATGAACAATTGGGCATGGTATACAGCAGGCATAAAGTTGAATTTTATAATTTAACTGGGAAATGTGCATTCTATTGCATTGCTTATTAATGTTATTTTTGTTAGACAACCTTTTCATATTTTTGCAATTTTTTATCTTTGCTCTGTTTCATACTTTTCGGACACTGTAGAGTACAAAAGTAATGTTGATGATGTAATTAAATAAATGCTTAATGTGTTTAATGCCAAATTCCTCTCTTTCTATTATAGCAAAGGTGCTAACATTGTTAAAAATAATACCTCCATAAAAACAATGGAGGGGAGGATTTGATAAGGCTACATTAATTCTTTGTACAAGACCATCAGTGAAAATAATTTCGACCTTGATATGTTCCATCTTGCTCCACAGTATCTGGCACTATTACCGTATACTGGGATTTCAATTTCTCATTCAAGTGCAGCAGCAGAACACAGAGAACTCCATTAGGAGGAGATACACATGTCTGGGAAAACCATTAACATGTTTATACAAAATCAATTATTTTAATAAATGTGCTAACCCATTGTTTTAAACAAAATTTATCAGCAGCAGAATTCCACATGGGCCTGTTAAACCATTTGTTACTAATATCACACAACATGATTTAAACCCACCAATGTTTCAGGCATCAGCTGTTCTTTTTAACAACAACAACTTGCATTTATATACTGACTTTACGGTTAGGTATTCCAAACAGTTTCACAGTGATGAAAATATTGTGGAAGATGGATTAGGGGTGGTGACAAATGTCAAGAGAAGTTGACTGTGTCTGTGTGGTTGACTGTGAAGTGAGGACAGGAGGAGAGTTGGAAAGGCAGTCCTGGAGCAGAGCAATTAACCAGCACTGGTGGAATTAGGTTGAGTTGATGCATGGATTATCAATTTAGGGAGATAATTCTCCCAACTAAATATTGATCTCACTCACTTGACATATGGGAAGTTCTTGGGAAGAAACAATAAGATTCAGCAAGGTACATTAAGATGCAATGCTGTTAAAACATGGATTCCTTTATTCTCCCTCTAGACTTCCTCTGCTGGTATAAATGTAAGGTAGCCTTAAATGGACAAAGTGCACAATGCAATTTTCAATGCACTACATCTTCTCCCTTCTGAGCAAATAAGGCATCACGTGTTTCAATGGTTTGTTTCCAGAAGAGTAAACAATAAACTTAAGCATAAACTTAAGCTTCACCAGCAACATTATTACATATTCTAACATTTCTATTTATATAACAATGCACTCAGTCATGTGAAACGAGGTGAAAGATTTGTTCATGAACTGAAAATAGTTCACTTTGTAACATAATTACTTAAGTATTGTGGACGTCCTCTCTCACGAGTAGAATATTGTCTGATATCATGTGTGGTCTCATTTAACTCATGTTCTTCACCTGAAATGTGGATATTGTTATGATCCTGGACCAGACCCCAAAGTTTTTGGTACAATCTGATTAGGGACCAATAACATTTTGTTTGATGTAGACATAGTTTGAGATCCAAGACACTTGCTAAGAGAATAAAGCCACAAGATTCCACAGGTTTTGAAGAAACAAAAATAAACTTTACTATACAAGGTAAGATAGATAAAACCATTTACAATGTCTATCTTATACTATAACATTCAGGGTTAATGTGAAGTAGATGTGAATTGAGTATCCATCAATCTATCCGAGTGGATGGTTTGCTATGTGAATTGTTGAACAAGGTTACTAATGGTCTATGATCAGTTATTACTTCAAACTTGCTTCCATATAAGTAGAGATGAAATGTAATATATCCTATGTGGTTGAGAGTGTTTCTCTCTGTTTGAGAATATCGTTGCTCTACAGGCGTTACCAATCAGTATGCCATCACAGTGATTGATAGGTTGCCTGCCTTGTCTTTCTACATGAGAGCTGCACATAAGCCAACTGGGCTTGATCCACAATTAGCTGGGTGGTTTTCTCAGGGTCAAAGTAGGCTTTTGTGCAACTTGCTGACAACCGTTCTTTGATCTGGTATACAGCCTGTTTGTGCGATTTAGTCCACTCCCACTTGGTGATCTCTTTTGTCAGATCATGTAGGGGAGCAGATAACGTAATGAGGTCAGGAATGAAGCGATGACAGTACTTGATGAGCCTGAGCAGACTCCAGACTTCCTGCACATTTGTAGGATCAGCAGCGATTGCGGTGGCTTCAATTTTCCATGGATCAGGTGATACTCCTTCACCACTTAACACATGACCGTAGAATTCGGTTCTGCTTTCATTGAACAAGCACTTGTCTTTGTTCAAGATGAGCTTACATCCTCCAAGATATTGTATGCATGCACATAGGCAGGTCTAGAGTTCAATTTCAGTGTGACCATAGATGAGAATTTCATCAAGTCTTTGAAGTGCGGACTGAATCATGTGCTGAAATGCTTCAGCTGCTGAATTGACTCAAAGTTGAGCCTCTTACATCAAAAACATCCAATGTGAGTGGAAAATACTATAAGGTACCTTGATTCTTCTGCGAGCTCAATTTGATGATGCATTGAGGTCAAGTTTAGTGAAGTGATTAGCACCATTCACTTTCTCTATGATATTATCGATTGTCATTGTCAAATGAATATCTAGTTGTACGGCTTGGTTTGGTGAACGCATTTCAACACCGAGTCCAATCTGGTTCTCGCTTTTGGGCTTAATGACTTGTATGTGTGAGACCCCAACAGTAAGCTGAAGTTCCTTCTCTGCCTGCTTTCTGACATGAAACTTCTTTAATAGCATTAGCACGCTCAGCCCACATTGCAGAACATTAATTATCAACTTTACTGGTCTCCACCTGACAATGGTATATTTCCCTCTAGTTGTTAATCTTAGACAATGGTTAGTGTAAGGATAATGGGGGTGTGAGAATGGATGTTGTTTATTATATATTTGACAAAATATTGTTTTATTCTGTAAAGAAGCCTGTGTACGTATGTGTGTGTGTGTGTGATTTAATTAAGCTGGGCAAGAGGAGTCAGGCTGTCTGGGTATTTGGAAACATGCACCAGAATATAACGCTCATTGGGCGGGTGTGCGCCAAACCTGACCGAGCGTAAAATGATGCGCGATGACATCAAGTGAGCGTCCCAATGTCATTGCACACTCGCGCCCGCCAACAATTAAAAGGCCTATTAAGGTCATTAAAAAGGTAATTGAATGAAATTTTTCACTGGCCGTCCAACCTTACGGTTGGCGGGCAGGTGAAAAGTCCAAGCAGCCTTTGCACTTTTTAAGAAACTTCATCCACAGGCAGGATGAAGTTTCCAATAGCTATTAAAAATTAAATAAAAATTAAAACATTTCATTAATAACATGTCCCTGCTCATGTGACAGATTCACATGAGGGGATATGCTTTGAACCATTTTAAGCACAGAGCTGCCTCAGGGATCTTTTCTAGCGCACACCTGCGCACATGCACAAACTTGCGCTCTTGCCCTCCTCCCCCCGACACAGACTGTGCTGAGCGCTGCAGCACGCGACTCACGCTGGACAGGCCTTAATTGGCCCGCCAGCATGAAATTGCAGTCCAGCCCCGATCACAAGCTTCTTGACTGCCCCCACCGAGCCCGCCTGATGAGGGAAAAATCTTCCCCATGAAAAGGTTAAGGGCGTTAAGTTTGAGGTACAAGTAAATAAGTTAGATCTAACATTTGCATTTTTAGATAAGCTGGGAGTTTGTTGAATTTCAAAGGAGAGTCAGAGGTATCAAGGAAAATGTTTGCATCTTGCAGAAGTCCATATGTAAATAGTAGTGGGGATATTATATTTTTATTGACCCAAAAGTAAAGACAAGGTGCAAGGGTTTGAGTTTCAAAGGGGTATGAGAACAATGGAGTGAGATGAAAGGGATAAAGGAATATTAAAGTTACTATGGATAGCTGTTGAACTATAGAGAGCTTTGAGCTATTGAACTGGGTGTGGAGTTTAAGCTGGAGTTGGCCGGAGGTAGCTGGAGCTGTTTGAGCTGTTGAGAAGCCTTGAGCTGCAGCAAGCGGTTTGACTCTGAGGTGAGCGCCATAGCAAAGTGGAAGAGGGTACAGGTCACATGGTACACCTTTATTGAAGCTACAACAGTCTGCCTTGTGTGATATTACTGGATTCCATATTTAAATATCTATAAGGGAGTGTTGTCTGGAAAGCATTTACTTGTGGGTTTGACCCAGGAGAGAGTTTTGGGGGAATGTTTTGTAAGGCTAACCTTAATTGTGTAACTGTAATCTTGTGCGCTTAATTTTTTTTGTTAATAAAACTTTTACTTTTAATTTTTAAAAACCCAAAAGTGTTACTGGGCCTCTTACTTCTGAGATTGATATGTCTTCTTCTTCTTATTAGAATACAAAAAAAAGGTTGTGGCCCATAAGCAAATTTACCCTCTGGGATTTGGTTTGCACATCAACTAACGCCGGCTGTGGTCATAACCGAGGGAAACCCAGTTTACATTCGCACAAATTTTGTTTTTTTTTGCACTTTTGACAGCACTTCTCAATGGAATGAGTTGCACCACTGGGAAGAGTGAGAGCAGCAAAGTCACAGGCGTGCAATTTCCATTCAAGTCGCCCAACATCATGTCTTGTACATATATTCCAGTACCTTCATAATCCTGGAATCCCCTACCTAATGTCAACGTAGGTGATTCTTCACCACAAGCACTCTCACAGTTCAAGAATAAAGCCCACCACCACTATCTGGGAACAATTAGGACCAGTCAATATCGGCAGCTTCACCTACACTTGAGAGCAAGTAAGACAAATAGAAAATGGAGCAAAATTTATCCCTAAATAAACATTTCAAGTTTCTCCATCTGCAACTCTCACTCGAGTCAACTCACACTTTGCAATAGAATATGGCATTACATTAAACCTGTTATCTAAATATAAATTAATTTCCAACTTCAATTTGGATATAATACATTATAAAAACTGGCGTGATACGATTTATGTAATGTCAACCTTTACAGTGGAATCATCCCAGATTTGCACTAAATGCAGTAGAGGACGGGTAAAACAACATTTTTACCCATTGGCCACGATAGGGGGTTTTCACGCTGTATTGTCCCAAACCAGCCATGTTATTTATGCATTCCTGGGAAATACAGCTCTCATTTGCCCGCCCGCCATCATCTCGCTGCTTCATCACGCCGGGCACCATATTTAAAGTTCAGCCGCTCGCACTCATGTCAGTGCTTCCAGACCACACCTACTGCAGGGAAGATGTCCACGAAAGGCAAGAAGACTGCAGCCCCCACAATTAGTGACACATCACAGAAATGGCTTTTGGTGCTGTGGAAGCCCACAGCGATATCCTCTACCCTCGCTCTGGCCGCAGGATGGGCAGCAGCATTGTCAAATGGGCTTAGGAGGTGATGGCAGTGGTGGTCAGCGCCAATGCCCTGCAAAAGAGGTCAGTCACCCAGTGCCAATACAGGATGAATGGTCTCATCCGTTCTGCCAAAGTAACTCACTCTTCTCATCACTCTCAACTCACACACTCACAAACCCATTACACAGCCACAGGGATCTCACACCCTGGATGCCCTCCCCTCTCCGCACCCCTTCCCCTCCCTGGAAGCCCTCCCCTCCCTGTATCCTTTCCTCCCCTGGACACCCTCCCTTCTCTGCGTTCCTTCCCATACATCTTCCACACCCCTTACACCTGCCTCTCCAGTAACTATGTCTTCTCCTCCATTATCCCCTCCTCTCCCCTTCTCCTTCCCCCCTCCAACCTTCACCCCGACACCTTCATTCTCTCCCTCCCAACCTCACCCCATCCTGACACCTTCATTCCCCCCTCCCAAACTCACCCCACCGACACCTCTTCCTCTCTCAGCCAATCCTAGCACTTCTTCTCCCACCCCCTTGACCATCATCCATTGTGAGCATCAACGGTGACTATCCAACTTCTGCTCACTGCTTCGTAGCAGAGCCACGTCCTGTGTGCCATTGGTGCTGGGCTCCAGCATCTTCTGCTCCTCGTTATCTGTGATGTGAGCAAAGCCCTGGCAGGTAAGGCCCGGATTCTGCATGTCACAGTTGTCAAGTTGTGTTCTACATCGGCGTGTTTTTGCACTGACGTGGGTGGACAATCCAACGGGCAGGGGGGTGCTGGGGGAGGAGGGGTGACGATTCCGGTGGGCAGACCTAATAATGATATGCTGACGGAATAAAATGAGGTTCCTGACATCCTATGGTGGTGAACGTGGCCCACCATCTGTGGGCTGAGCGGACAATTGCGAACTGGTTTCATGCATTCATGAAACCAATCGCACCATATTATCCGCTCATGCCACCAAACATGCCCCACTCCGGCGGGCACAAAATATCGCGGTCAGTGTGTCCTCTATTTATATGACTAAGTTTAAAATGAACACATGCCCAGATACTCCGGTCTCTGGATATTCAGAGACTGCATGTACGACCCAGGGTGTGCGTTGTGACCCCATGGAAATCTCGATGCGCTGACTTCCATGGGAATTATCTGGGAAGTTTGAACTTCTGATGAGCAATTCCTCTGCTCCCTGGAACCCTCTGTGAAAGTCTCCGACTCTTATCCAGAGGCCGGAAACACCAAGACCAACCCATAATCCCAGCAACGAGCAGTGACCAAATATATGACACAAAAACATCAATCAACACGTTCAACCGATATCACGATGATGTCCACATGTTTTAATAACCACACTCAATTGGGCTGACTACATCAGAATTGATAAGGCTTCTCACAAGACATTCTGTGTGCTTTGGAACTACAAAGTCTGGGAAACAAATTTAATGAATAAACCTTGCCATAGAATCATTCGCTATCTGCTGTAGAACTAAGCTGTAACAACACTGGAATATCTAGAGCATCCTGCTCCTGGGTGTTCTGGGAACTGAGCCAACCCAAGAACTTCCCGTTCAAAGGGCAGTGAAGCGCAGCCTTTAATCATGTCATTTTCCTGCTAAAAATAACACAGCCTAAAATGAAATGTAAATAACAGTGACATCAATTAGCATTTTTTTTTACCACCATCTAGTTGTGGAAGAATAACATTTCTGTAAATTTCCAGCAAGGGCTGCAGTTCCACATAGATGGTCACTTAGCATGCATGATTTTTGTGATTCCAGGTTACCATCATCTGTTGTGGCACCCCACCCTGAGTATAACTGTGGGTATCCCATGTTAACTGCTAACATATTTATACATATATGGCACTTTTTCTAGACTTAAAGAATATAATGCCTTACTAAGTTAAAGTCAAATACACTTTTTTTATTCATCCACGGGATGTGGGCGTCACTGGCTGAGCCAGCATTTATTGCCCATCCCTAGTTGCCCTTGAGAAGGTGGTGGTGAGCTGCCTCCTTGAACCGCTGCAGTCCATGTGATGTAGGTACACCCACAGTGCTGTTAGGAAGGAAGCTCCGGGATTTTGACCCAGCGACAGTGAAGGAACGGCGATATATTTCCAAGTCAGGATGCTGAGTGACTTGGAGGGGAACTTCCAGGTGGTGTTGTTCCCATCTATCTGCTGCCCTTTTAGATGGTAGTGTTCATGGGTTTGGAAGGTGCTTTTTAAGCAGACTTGATGAATTCCAGCAGTGCATCTTGTAGATGGTACACACTGCTGCTACTGTGCATTGGTGGTGGAGGGAGCAAATGTTTGTGGATATGGAGCCGACCAAGTGAGCTGCTTTGTCCTCGACGGTGTCAAGCTTCTTGAGTGTTAATGGAGTTGAAATCATCCAGGCAAATGGGGAGTACTCCATCACACTCCTGACTTGTGCCTTGTAGATGGCGGACGGACTTTGGGGAGTCAGGAGGTGAGTTACTCGTCGCAGGATTCCTAGCCTCTGACCTGCTCTTGTAACCGCAGTATTTAAATGGCTAGTCCAGTTCAGTTTCTGGTCAATGGTAACCCCCCGGATATTGGGGATTCAGTGATGGTAATGCCATTGAAGGTCAAGAAGCGATGGTTGGATTCTCTCTTGTTGGAGACGATCATTGCCTGACACTTGTGTGGCGTGAATGTTACTTGCCACTTGTCAGCCCAAGCCTGGATATTGTCCAGGTCTTGCTGCATTTGGTCATGGGCTGCTTCAGTATCTGAGGAGTCGCAAATGGTGCTGAACATTGTGTAATCATCAGCGAACATCCCCATTTCTGATCTTTGATGGAAGGAAGGTCATTGATGAAGCAGCTGAAGATGGTTGGGCTGAGGACACTACCCTGAGGAACTCCTACAGTGATGTCCTGGAGTTAAGATGACTGACATCCAACAACCACAACCATCCTCCTTTGTGCTTCAACCAGTGGATAGTTTTCCCCCTGATTCCCATTGATGCCAGTTTTGCTAGGGCTCCTCGATGCCACACTCAGTCAAATGTTGCCTTGATGTCAAGGGCAGGCACTCTCACCTCACCTCGGGAGTTCACAGAATCACAGAATTGTTGTGGTGTAGAAGGAGGCCATTTGGCCCAATGTGTCTGCACCAGCTCTCTGAGCATTTTAACTTAGTGCCAATCTCCTGCCTTTTCCCCATAACCCTGCACATTCTTCAGCTCTTTTGTCCATGTTTGGACCCAGGCTATAATGAGGTCAGGAGCTGAGTGGCCCTGGCAGAATCCAAACTAGGCATCAGTGAGCAGGTTATTGCTAAGCAAGTGCTGCTTGATAGCACTGTTGGTGACCTCTTCCATTACTTTACTGATGGAGAGTAGGCTGATGGGGCGGTAATTGGCCAGGTTGGATTTGTCCTGCTTTTTGTGGACAGGACATACCTGGGCAATTTTCCATGCAGCCGAGTAGATGCCAGTGTTGTAGCTGTACTGGAACAGCTTGGATAGGGCCACAGCAAATTCTAGAGCATGAGTCTTCAGTACTAGTGCCAGAATATTGTCAGGGCCCATAGCCTTTGCGCTAACCAGTGACTTCAGCCATTTCTTGATACGATGTGGAATGAATTGAATTGGCTGAAGACTGGCATCTGTGATGCTGGGGACCTCCAGAGGAGGCTGTGAAGGATCATCCATTCGGCACTTCTGACTGAAGATTGTAACAAATGCTTCAGCCTTATCTTATGCACTGATGTGCTGGGCTCCCCCATCATTGAGGATGGGGATATTTGGGGAGCCTCCTCCTCCAGTGAGTTGTTTAATTGTCCACCAACATTCACAACTGGATTTGGCAGGACTGCAGAACTTACATCTGAGTCGTTGGCTGTGGGATTGCCTAGCTCTGTCTATCACTTGCTGCTTATGCTGTTTGACATGCAAGTAGTCCTGTGTTTTAGCTTCACCAAGTTGACGCCTCATTTTTAGGTATGCCTAGTGCGCACATGGCATGCCCTCCTGCCCTCTTCATTGAACCAGGGTTGATGCCCTGGCTTGATGGTAATGGCAGAGTGGGGGATATGTCGGGCCATAAGATTACAGAATGCATTTGAGTACAATTCTGCTGCTGCTGATGGCCCACAATGCCTCATGGATGCCCAGTCTTGTGTTGCTAGATCTGTTCGAAATCTATCCCATTTAACATGATGGTAGTGCCATTCAACACAATGGAGGGTATCCTCAATGTGAAGGGGGGACTTTGTCTCCACAATGACTGTACGGTGGTTACTCCTACCGATACTATCATGGACAGATGCATCTGCGGCAGGCAGGTTGGTGAGGCTGAGGTCAAGTATGTTTTTCCCTCTTGTTGGTTCCCCCACCACCCGACCAGTCTGGCAGCTCTGCCCTTTAGGACTCAGCCAACTCAGTCAGTAGTGGTGCTACCGAGCCACTCTTGGTGATGAACATTGAAGTCCCCCAACCAGAGTACATTCTGCACCCTTGCCACCCTTAGTGCTTCCTCCAAGTGGTGTTCAACATGGAGAAGCATTGATTCATCAGCTGAGGGAGGGCAGGAGGGCTTGCTATCCCTTTCCTTCCCTTTGCCACTTTAACAGGGCTCCTTTTTTGGGTGGCTTTCTGTCTAACTCTGGTGTGAGTCTCCTTGATATCTGAATATTTCAGATCCTATGGTGTCACAGGGCCCCTATAATATTTTAGCTACCAGGAGGTCCAAACCAAGGAAACCTGCTAGGGAAGAAGTGGGGGCCTTAAAATGCAGATTTTAAAGTTAGTTTTGAGGAGCCGGAAGTAGCAGGAATGTTCCCCTTCACCTCATGGCCTGCGTGAGTGCAGTTGGGCAGCCTGATCTTCATAGGACTTAGGAGCAGGAGTAGGCCATTTGGCTCTTCAAGCCTGCTGCGCCATTGAATAAGATCATGGCTGATATGGTTGTGGTCTCAACTCCACTTTCCTGTCTGTACCCTATAACCCTTGACTCCCCTGTGTATCAAAACACTAACTCTGCCTTGAATAAAATCAATAACCCAGCCTCCAATATTTTCTGGGAAGAGAGTTCCACAGACTAACAACCCTCTGAGAAAAGTAAATTTCTCCTCATTTCCATCTTAAAGGGAAGGCCTCATATTCTTAAACTTTATCCCCTCATTCTAATCTCCCCCCAAGAGGAAACATCCTCCCAGCATCCACCCTATCGAGTCCCCTCAGGATACTCTCGGCAGGATTTTACGTCTTGCAGGCGGACGCACATCCAACCCGATTGGGCATAAAATAACGCACGATGACGTTGTGTGAGCGTCCCGACATCATCACGCACTCACGTGATATTTCGGTTGGCAGGCGCTGCCGAATCTCACAGGCCCCCGCCGACAATTAAGAGACCTCTTTAGGCCCTTAATCAATTCATTTAAACCTATTTTTTGCAGCCCGTCCAACCTTACGGTTGGCGGGCGGGCGAATCAGCCAGGCGGCCTTTGGATTTTTTAGGAAATCTCATCCACGGGCGGGACGAGGCTTCCAACATTAATTTTCTTTTAAATTTAAAGTTTTTACACAATTTTTATAACGTTTATGTTCATGTCAGTGGGACCTATGTGGGGACATGTTTTGCACATTTTCGTAATCTTTTCTTTTGATTGTAATATTCTTCAGCTCCCAGAGGCAACTCCCTGCCGTCAGGGAGCTTTCAGTGCGCGCTCCCCACGCATGCGCAGACTTTTGTGCTCGCTCTCCTCCTGCCCCCAATCCGGCAGCGCTGAGCTTCTCAATGTGCCTTTCGTGCCGGATGGCCGTTAACTGGCCATCCAGCGTGAAATCGTGGTCGGGGACCGATCGCGGGCGGTGGACTGTTTCCCGGCTGCTCCCGGGCCCGCCCGCTGCGCCCGCCCAACGACACAAAAATCCTGCCCTATGTGTTTCGATAAGATCACCTCTCACCCTTCCAAACTCCAATGGGTATAGGCCCAAACTGTCCAAAGTTTCTTCATAAAATAAGCCCCTCAACCCAGGAACGAGCTGAGTGAACCTTTTCTGAACTGCTTTTAACACAATTATATCTTTTTTCTAATAAGGAGACCAAAACTGTACATAGTACTCCAGATGTGGTTTCTAAGGCCCCTGTACAGCCCTGCAGCCACTTAATGCCCATTTTGGACAGGCAGCTGGTTGGCAGGATATAAATAGGGCCCAGGAGTTGAAATAGCTTGCTCAGATTGATGACATTAGGTATGGATTTGGCATTCACCCCTTTCGCTTCCCCCATCTAAGTATCTGCCAAAACCAGCTCCCAGTTAAAAATCTACCTTATAATTCATGTGAATCCTCCCTGGATTTTTCATTTTAAGGCACCACCAGTATCGTTTCTTCTTCCAGAAACAACTAAATAGTGAATATTTATGCACATAGCATCTGGGCCAGCTCTGATTCAGACTTTCGCTGTAACCATGCACAGCTCATGATCAGTTCAATCCTCAAATGGCAAGCAAGTTGCTTGGTGCTGCTGTGGCCTGGAGCTAGAGGCCTGTCCAGTGACACTCACTGTGTGCTGGCAGCCTGCCAGCCATATGCCAATGCAACCTGGTCCTCAAACTTGACCAGGTCTCTTGTGCACTGGCCGGTCAGCTCTGGGAAAGGGAGTAATTTATCCCCAAGACTAGCCCCACCATGCAGATCAGAAAACCAAGCAGCAGCAACTACAGACACAATTCAATCAAATAGTACTGTATTCAGTGCCAAGAAAACCTAATCAATAACTCTGTCCAGACAGATCAACAATAATGTTGTCCATCCATTCATCATCTCTAAGGGGTGTAAACTTCCTTCAGTTATCAAGATTCAAGCGCGGTAAGGTAATCAATTATAATTACAGAAAGAAATTGATTAAGCTGTTTAATATTAATATTTTTTCTCATCTTGCAAAGAATGTGCTGTTTTTCTTCACACCTGTCTATCCACCTCACTTACACCGCTGCCAATCTCTGATCTATAACCAGTATCTGACAGGTGAATGAGTCTCTCCTAACTTTTCCTCACTCTTTATGAGGAGGCCCTCTGCTCCATGCGCCTCGTTCTGTGACTGAGATCTGGAAGGCATCACAGGGACAATCATGGATATGAACCCCAGAAATATTATTTGCTCTGGTGGGGGAGTCTATAGCCAGAAGGAAAAAAACAGTTCAGACCAGTACTCTTATTTCCCAGTTTTTACTGGTGTTCCATTTTAAGGTATACAAGACCAGTTTGGATCAGTATTCTTATTTCCCAGTTTTACTTTACTTTTTCATTCTGGGTAACAAGAGGACATAACCTTCAAATTCGAGCTAGGCCATTCTGGATGATGTCAGGAAGCACTTCTTCATACAAAGGGTAGTGGAAGCCTAACACTGTAGATCCTCCAAAGAGCTCGGAGCTGGGGGTCAACTGAAAATTTCAAAATTGAAATTGAAATATTTTTGTTAAGCAAGGATATAGGAACAGGGAGCCCTGAGGGGTAAATAGTTAAGACGCATGTCAGCATGATCTAATTGAATGGCGGAACAGGCTGCCCAAGAAAAATAGGAACATAGGCCGTTCGGGCCATCGAGTCTGCTCCATCATTCAGTCAGATCATGGCTGATCATCTACCTCTATGCCATTTTTCCCCACTATCCCCATATCCCTTGATGTCATTAGGGGCTGAATGGCCTACTCCTGTTCTTATGATACTATCCTCCTATTCTGGTACACAACCCATTTGAGGCCATTTACTTCAGTCTGAACATGTTTAAAATTAATCTGTTATTTGGTCGAGTAGGAAACAACTGGTGCCTTTCATGGCCACAGGACATCCCAAAGCATTTTACAGCCAATTTTTGAAGTACAGTCACATTGCATTGTAGGGGAGCTTGACAACCAACACAGCAAGATCCCACAAACAGCAATGACCAATTAATGGGGGCCAAATTGGATAGCCCCCTGAAAATGGCTCGGGGATCATTGTGTATGATTGGCCTGTGACCGTTCCTTCTGATGTAGGCAGCATACAAACTTTGAACTATTTACATGGGAGATGCATGCAGCCCAGCGCTGTTGAATACTGTTGAATGGCTGCACACCTCAGCATGTTTGTGCGAGGTTAGCTCCACTTAAAGCCACACGAGCAAAGTACTGCGGATGCCAGAAATCTGGAATAAAACTAGAAAATACTGGAAATACTCTTCAGGTCTGGCAGCAGCTCATAAAGCCAGCCTGCACAACTCTTTAAGAAGAGTTACATTCTGGCTGGAATATGTGCTGGAAGTGGCTGGGGAAGACATCCTAAGTAGGGAAATGTAGTAATCTGATGTGTAATATACCTTTATGACAAATGTTGTAAGGTAAGATCACACGACCTTGGTACTCAATAGCAGAGTAGTACGGGCTACCTCCATAGTCAGTAATCTTGAGTTAGAGTCTGAAGAGTAAAGACAGAGTTTTGAGTTGCAGGCACACTAGCTGCTGAGTTCCTTTTGTAGATAAACAGAATGTGTTTCCTCTAAGAACGGTCTACTCATCTTCTCTGACTTGGAACCAACTCGGTCACTCAAAACAAGCCTGCAACCTGGCTCCTTTAGCCCCCAACAAACCAAGGCGCTGGATCCAACAGGAGAACAATTACAAATGGTGCAATGCAGCAAAGAGCATGCTCTAAGGATCCAAGATGCAGCTCTGGAAACTTTGGTGTGGACGATGCACAGGAGGGAAGAAGGCCTGCATCCATACAGGACCAGGAGAACCTCTAGACAACCTCTCAGAAGGCAGTCATTGGAAAGAGATAGCCGGCATGGTTATTGAAATCTAAGTAGTCCCATAGATCCGGATGCAGTGCAATCTTCTTTGTCCACCAGAGAGGGCAAATAGAGCCTTGGTTTAGCATTCCATCTGACTGTGCAGCTATCCCTTAGCACTGGGATCAGCCTCTATTATGTGCTAATTAAAGCCCTTGGACCAAGTTTCGAGCATACTATAATGTTTTGATTCAAGAGGTGAGACTGCTACCACAGAACCATGGCTGATCCCCTACTCAAATGAATAAACAGTTTCAAAGGAGTTTGCTCGATGGGAGAATGCTGATGTGCAAGACAGCTTCAATTCCAACAGAATAGGCCAACTAACAAATGTAAACAATACATCACTTTTTTTCACGTGCAGACAAATTGCCCTTCAAAAGGACAAAAAAAATTGATTAAATTCACGCATGGAGTGACGTTATTTTGATGTGTAAAAAAAAAACCCTGGTTTTAAGAAGAGACAGGAAGATCAATGAAGCAATATAGGAGCACTTGCCCCTTTAAAGGGCCAGTCAGATCCAATCTACATACTGCTTGTCAAGGCTCAGTAGCTTGCAAAACCTTAAGGGCAGGCTCCAGCTTACAGCAGCATAATTCTGGAGAAATCGAGTTTGTTCCATTTTCTTCATTTGCCAGCTGGGGTGTGAAGGTGGAGGATCAGCTTCAATAATGACAGAGCAACATAAATTGAGATAAAATCACAACTAGGTGTCATATAACCCTCCAACTGTGCCACTGCTTATTATGCATTTTTAAGATCCAATTTCAAGCATGCCTGACATACAAAAAAAAATTACACAGCACAATTATAAATAATATTTAGCAGCCAAAAGCGGTTTTGTTCCCACAAGTCATAACTGTTTCCAATAACTCACAGGCAGTAAAGGTTCAGTACTAATATTAAGCCATCTGGCCATTCTTTTATTAATCTGTGGAAACTTTCATATGATACCTGCTAATATAAACTAATGTTTATGTTAAGTCAGGCATTTATCCAATGTAACCTTGGCAAAGACAACCAATGGATACATAACCCTAAAAAAAAACTTAGAACCAGCGTTACTTGTATTTCAAGGAATGTTGGATTAATCTGGCATTCACTGTACCTTCATGACTGTGGATTGTGGCTTAGTCTTTTGTCTTTATAACTGGAGCCTTAAGATGCTGTTTAACAGAAGCCCATCAGAAAAGACCACTTCATTTGAATGCCCTATCCTTGAAATATAACGAGTTCTTCTGCACATTGAAAAATCAGAGAGTTTAATATTTTTTTTAACTTCCTTCCAAAACCATTTCCATGAAAACTGATTGGATCAACAGAGCTTCTGTGGAATTAGAAAAACAGCTGCTATAAAGAGATTAGACCTTCTAAACAATTAAATATTTAATAAATCAAATGATAAAACTCAAGGAAAAAAAAATGAATTGCTATCAAATGCAAATTGTGCCACGATTAAAGATTTCCTTTTTTGTGTGACAGTTATTCCTATGTGGCCTGTTAGAAAAATAGGTTAGAAAAGTTATGAAATTATGAAACATGTTTAACTCATTCGAGGGATGTGGGCATGGCAGACACTTACTTCCCATCCCTAGTTGGCTTCAATGAGCGGCACTTCAGATGCTAATTAAGCATATTGGTGTCACATATAGGTTAGATTAAGGTTTTCTATGGACAGTAGTGAACTAGTTAGGTTTTTACAACAATAATTTCACTTTTACAACATTTTTAAAAACAGTTTCTATTTACTCCAGGTTGTCTTGTCATTATCCTTCTTCTGAGTTTATGCGCATGCTCTTAAGGTGTGATTATGTCAGATATACTGTTAGGGTTCAATTTCTTTATGTTTGTAATTTATTTTGGTCCATGGCTGCAGTATGGCTTTCACTTAACCAGGGCCCTGTTTTCATTTGCTGACTCCTGCGTGGCTGATGCCATAATTGCTCTGCTCAGGAGAAAGTTCTACACATGTTTCCTTACACTCCATAAAGTGTCAAACAGAAGCAGTGGGATGCTGCGTATTCAAGTTGGGCTTCTCCTTGTAGTCAGATTGACCCTGGAATTACCACAGTCAGTAAATTTTCTGAGCCACAACCACAGGGGCACGCCTCACCCACCAATCAGTGCAGAGCAGAAAATCACAGGCGATGTCTTTCCGCTTTCCTCATGGGTCCAGGTGAGTGGTGATAATTCAGTGAAAATCTACCTTTCTAAGCTAATCATAGATTCCTCCAAATCTGCAGTATCAACATACATAGAAACATACATAGAAACTAGGAGCAGGAGTAGGCTATTCAGCCCTTCGAGCCTGCTCTGCCATTCATTATGATCATGGCTGATCATCCAACTCAATAGCCTGCTCCCGCTTTCTCCCCATATCCTTTGATCCTTTTCGCCCCAAGGGCTATATCTAACTCCTTCTTAAAAACATACAATGTTTTGGCCTCAACTACTTTCTGTGGTAGTGAATTCCATAGGCTCATCACTCTCTGGGTGAAGAAATTTCTCCTCATCTCAGTCCTAAATGGTCTACCCTGTATCCTCAGACTGTGACCCCTGGTTCTGGACTCCCCCACCATCCTTCCTGCATCTACCCTGTCTAGTCCTGTTAGAATTTTATAGGTTTCTATGAGATCCACCCTCATTCTTCTGAACTCCAGCAAATATAATCCAAATCGACTCAATCTCTCCTCACATGTCAGTCCCACCAACCCAGGAATCAGTCGGGTAAACCTTCGCTGCACTCCCTCTATTGCGAGAACATCCTTCCTCAGATAAGGAGACCAAAACTGCACACAATATTCCAGGTGTGGTCTCACCAAGGCCCTGTATAATTACAGCAAGACATCCCTGCTCCTGAACTCGAATCCTCTGGCTATGAAGGCCAACCTTCTTTATGCAAATGCCTTCTTTATCACCTGCTGCACCTGCATGCTTACCTTCAATATGAGGACACCCAGGTCTCATTGCACATTCCCCTCTCTCAATTTATAGCCATTCAGATAATAATCTGCCTTCCTGTTTTTGCTACAAAAATGGATAACCTCACATTTATCCACATTATACTGCATCTGCCATGCATTTGCCCACTCACTCAGCTTGTCCAAATCACACTGAAGCATCTCTGCATCCTCCTCACAGCTTACCCTCCCACCCAGCTTTGTGTCTAATGCAAATTTGGAGATATTACATTTAGTTCCCTCACCTAAATCATTAATATATATTGTGAATAGCTGGGGTCCCAGCACCGATCCCTGCGGTACCCCACTAGTCACTGCCTGCCATTCAGAAAAAGACCCATTTATTCCTACTCTTTGTTTCCTGCCTGCCAACCAGTCTTCTATCCATCTCAATACATTACCCCCAATCCCATGCGCTTTAATTTTACACACCAATCTCTTACGTGGGACTTTGTCGAAAGCTTTCTGAAAATCCAAATAAACCACATCCACTAGCTCCCCCTCATCGGATTTACTAGTTACATCCTCGAAAAATTCCAGTAGATTTGTCAAGCATGATTCCCCTTTCATAAATCCATGCTGACTCTGTCCGATTTTGCCACTGTTTTCCAAGTGCTCAGCTATTAAATCTTTTATAATGGACTCTAGAATTTTCCCCACTACCGACGTCAGGCTGACTGATCTATAATTCCCTGTTTTCTCTTTACCTCCCTTTTTAAATAGTGGGGTTACATTAGCTACCTTCCAATCTGTAGGAACTTTTCCAGAGTCTATAGGATCTCGGAAGATGACCACCAATGCGTCCACTATTTCTAGGGCCACTTCCTTAAGTACTCTGGGATGTAGATTATCAGGCCCTGGGGATTTATCAGCCTTCAATCCCATCAATTTCCCCAGCACCATTTCCCTACTAATACTGATTTCTTTCAGTTCCTCCCTCTCACTAAACCCTGTGTTCCCCAACATTTCTGGTATGTTATTTGTGTCCTCCTTTGTGAAGACAGAACCAAAGTATGTATTTGGTTGGTCAGCTATTTCTTTGTTCCCCATTATAAATTCCCTTGTTTCTGACTGTAAGGGACCTACATTTGTCTTCACCAATATTTTTCTCTTCACATACCTATAGCCTATTCCTATCTGAATTTTAAATACCTCAAAAATCTCCACAACCCTTCTTTTCAGCAGGTGCAGCTATTCAACATTAATAATAATAACTTGCATTTATATAGCACCCTTATGTGATAAAGTGACCCAAGGTGTTTCACAGGAAAAATTTGACACCAGGCCTTATAAGAGATAGGGTGAGTGAACAAAAGCTCGGTGAAAGAGGTATAAGTTTTAAGGAACACCTTAAAGAAGGAATGGGATGTAGGGAAGCAGAGAGGTTTAGGGATGGAATTTCAGAGCAGGTGTGACCCACAAATGATGGAGTGATGAAAATTGGGGATGCTCAGGAGGTCAGGAGTAGAGGAGTGCAGATACCTCAGAAGGCTCTAGGATTGGAGGAGGTTACAGAGATAAGGAGGGGCCAGGTCATGGATGGCTTTGAAAACAAGGCTGAGAATTTTAAAGTCGATGCATTACTCAACTTAGAGTCAATGTTAGTCAGTGAGCACAGGGGTGATGAGTGAACAGAACTTGTATTAACGTGCATTAGGATACAAGCAGTAGGGTTTTTCATGACCTTAAGTTTATGATGGATAGAATAGTCAAGTCTAGAGGTAGCAAAGATAAAACTGAGGGTTTCCACAACAATGAGCTGAGGTTGGTTGCAGAGGCAGGTGATGTTCCTGAGGTGGAGGTAGACATTGTTAAGAAATTAGCCTTGTAATATGGAGTTGTGACACAAGCATTACAAAACACATACATTGTGCCTTTTCTTTTGGAAGTTTGATAGTTTCAACACATGTAGAGGCAAAAAAAACTTAATTCTGAAAATTGGTGCACGTTTTGATTGGGAGTATTGAATCAGTCAACCATCAAATAAGGCATCCGCAGCAGCTGTCCCTCAATTTTAGAATGACGTCTACTCAAGGTCACAAGTTTCTGCCACATGACTGAACAGGCCAACTCCCGACCTGCAGCTCTTTGGACACCAATGGGGCGGGTGTCCCACGAGGTAGCTGGATCCGGAGTCCAGGATTTGCTTCCTTTCCTTTCCTTCTCTGCTGCTGCTCTGCCTCATCATTAAAACCTTCTTAAAACTTAAATCAAAACAATTAAGTACACAATATCTGATAAGAAGGAAGAGCACTTTGGATAAAATTGCTCCAAAGATTATATTCTTTGATTCAAATTGATCATTTTGTAAGGAAATTTGACTTAATGGGACCATAGCACTTGCGAGATGAAAACAGATAAAGACTCGTTTAGTTGATTTTCCTGTTAAAGATTCTGAGTAGAGTAAACAAGATAAAGACCGCATTTTAAGTTCAAGATTGCAACATCATGAATGATTAAACAATTTTCAAAGCCACCTGATCCCTATGACTGTGTCCTAACATTGCAGTATACAGTCCCAGCCTGCTACATTTATTTCAAAACATACAGGCCCAGATTATCCTCTTCAACCCTCAGGCACAAGAGCCTGGCGGGGTGGAAGCACTCTTCGCAAAACCAAAAGTAAGTTGTTTGCGATATTCTGTCCAATAATTTTAATGGGCGGGAAATCTTGTGCAGCCTGAGCTCAAATTTGCAAAACGTGTTTCTGCACCCCCTGGAGCTGTTGGGGTTGGGGGCGGGGTGAGTGCATGGGGAGAATCTATCCTTTACAGTCTTCCATAAAGCTTCACTTCTGCTAACACTGCATTTTCTTTTGCGGACTGAACTCATGCTATGCCGATATTGCAACATTTCCCTTTGAAGCCTGTATTTCATAGCTTCTGGCAAGTCAAGCATACCAATTAATTTGACTCCCGTTATTTAGTTCCATTCCTTAGGAAATATTTTGATCAGAAACAGAAAGCCAGGCTGTTGATTTGTTTGCTGCTCATGTAATCACATCGACAGAATAAATACCATGCATTTTCCAGCCCACATTTAGTTGCCTCTTGCTCCTTCCCCTAGACCTTCTCATTGATGCTCTTGAACCAGATGGTAGATGGTGAGTAGCCCAGGTTGATTCTCTTCGTCTCCCCAAAACCCGGCTAGGTACGGACATTCACATGGGGAAATTCCATTACTTGTATGGTACCAACACATTTTGCCCAATGCTGGGCTGTTGGATCCTGTATTTAACCTGGCTTGGAAGAGACGAAATGAGTTTCCCTGCAAAAATAGTTTGCAGGAGGACATTTCTAACCATTTTGAAACTCAGAAACGAGTAATCTAACTGCAAGGCCTAGTATCATTCTAAAAAGCAACATTATTAAAATTCTACTCTCGGAATGGCCCCAGTTGATGTTACTTAAAACTGAAATTGTAGCCTAAACGAAAATATTTCTCCTTCAACTCAGTTGATACAATCGTCCAGAACAAACTCAAATTCCTTCCTCAGTGCAGTGTCTGTTTCCACTTTATAATCTGGTGATTTTGGGGGAATTTCATTTCCGAGCCTAAGCATTTCTTCCAGCAAATACCAGGAATTCTGTTTTTTTTTTCAAAAAGTGTCTTTAACAAGAAGTTCATAGGCTTATAATTAAATGAAGGAAGTTCCCCAGCGAGTTGTAAAATATTTATAAAAACATACTCAGTGGGTGGTCTGATCACATGCCAGTAATAAAACAGCCAGGGCCCATTAATTGCATGTTTGCATCGCCCAGGACTGACAACTATTCCTTCTCCAGTAAATGTTTTGTGACGCAGCCATTTTGCATGAGAGCCTGTACACATCATCATGTAGGGAGTTTAACGTCAACAATATTACAAATAGCCCAGTCATGCTAATGCTTTCGTGCTGAAGTGAGGAGGGTGTGTACTGAGGGAAACGTAACTCACTAAGCTCAGCGATCTGACTGTGAAGTGCACTAAAGCCAAGTGAAATGAGGCTGCATCAAAAATAAAACAGACATGTGCTCAAAGTCTCCACTTCTCCAGTTGAGAGCTGGTTTGCCAAGTGCCTGCAACATTACTTGCCTCCTTCATGACATTGCCTGTCACACGAACAGAAAAATAAAAGTTTACTTCAGTTTAAACTACTGTGGGCGGAAATTTCTTTTAGGTTAATGCATTACTTTCTGGGTAATTAATCATTCTGCTAACTGTTAAAAGTCCAGAAACTGGCCTACACATGTATCAATCTATAATTTTCAATAGTTTCCCAACGGCAGCCATCACTGAGGCTGATGGCTGTCCTGAAGCAGGGAACTGCTCATGCCAAAGCTTTACTGCTCCAAAGAGAGGTAGGTCAGGTCAAGTGAGCCTGAGGCCTAACATCTGGGGCAAATCTGTCCCCGAGTCCATTGATGCGGACGTGAATCTCATGTTGGAAGCTGTGAGGGAGAGAAGGAAGGTTCTTTTCCTGGAGGGTTGCAGGAGGAGGCCACCAGCTGAGACCAAAGAGGCCTGGCTACAGATTGCCACCATCCTCAGAGCAGAAGTGTAATAAAAAGAACTTGGATACAGTGCCGAAAAAGGTAAAAAAAATCTCATAATCTCTGACAAAGTGAGCACAATTCCCGACACTCCAGAACTTGCACCCTTCAGCAGACATCACTGAGGAGTCTCTGGAGTATGCTGCTCTTCAACATGGGAAAGGTATGTGCCCAGGCCACTTATTGACTCCTCAGAATGGCTCACAGCCAGAAAGCAGTTGAGGACTAAGACATGCAGCTTCTAATGGAAAGGGGCAGGTGACACTGGACATGGAGGACAGCAGTAACTTATTTCACTCTCTTTGGTTCTTGCAGGGGAAGTGCAGGAAAATTGCAAAGTAAAGGGCCTTGATGGTTGGAGAGGTTCCCCTCTCTGTCGAATAGCCACCAACCCCATGGAGCAGATGGCAATGTAGGTTGCCAGGATAATGCCCAAGGAATCTCTCAAGGAGGTGCCTGGAGAAATGGGAGCTCCTGGTGAACCTCATGATTACAGAGGGTAAAGTGGTCATTAAATGGGTGCACCACAGTGCACCCCACCCAATAACATATCATGCAATGAGTAATATTGGGTAGCATCAACACTGCAGTAGCTTCTACTCTCCTAGGCTAGCTCTCCTCATCGCTCCTTTCGTCTCCCATCACACCCATCACACCATCACCCTGTTCCTCCACAGGCCCAGACGAGCACAAGGCTCACACTTTTGGAGTGCGTGGTCCATCAACACATTTTGTTATGATGCGTCAGATGATGTGTGGCAGATCAAATCCACAAGGGAAACTTGATCATGCTATCACAACAGTTTTGCAATTAGTATTTATTTTGAGATGCGTGCCCTGAATTCAGAAATAATCAGTTCACCAAGACTTAAGAGATTTTTTTAAAAACTAAATTAAACATTTATTAACAAAAAAAAGATTTCAAACATATACTTAGGTCTACAAATTACTACTATAATAATTCCTAGAACCCTTAATTAATCTGACTCCCAGTTACACCTCTGTTAAGGCAATGGTAAAAAAAACAATAGATTTTAAACAGATCCAGCAAGTTAAACATGATACCCTGGACGGTGGAATTTAAAGTTGCTTTTCCCAGCTGGGTGGTCGACCACCACATACACCTCAGCCACAAGCCAAGACAATTGGACAGCTTGCTTCCACCTCCTCCTGTGACACACTGGGAGCAGAATGCATGAGTGGCTGAGTGCAGAGGCCACCACAATGTGAGAAGGTCATTGTAGTGTCTTTCTACTGTGTCTGTGAACTGATTTTCTATCTGTACACCATATA
This sequence comes from Cetorhinus maximus, assembly GCF_964194155.1. Classification (NCBI taxonomy): domain Eukaryota; kingdom Metazoa; phylum Chordata; class Chondrichthyes; order Lamniformes; family Cetorhinidae; genus Cetorhinus; species Cetorhinus maximus. The sequence goes on along the minus strand of NC_135889.1, from coordinate 105,094,583 downwards.
AATGATAACACATTAAGGCACACATCAATAAGTTAGCACAGGTACCTCAGACCCCTCACATACAAGACCCCTCAACCTGGGTGAGAGGGGCTCTGTTGAAACTTTTCTGAATCAGGAAATCCATGACAGTTAAGGCATTCTATGAGCCCTTTGCACCCAAGCTATGCCCAGTCACCTCTCCATGCAACATCATCAGCGTCATCTCCCTCCATCCCCATCTCCTCTTGCTTTCTCTTCACCTGCTCCTGTTTCCTGATGATCTAACTCATCTCAGGGCCTTAAAACTCTCAAGTTCCACACCTCTCTTGGAAGGCCTTGTTAGGGAGAGTGAAGCAAACCATCACAATGACTGAGAACCTTGCAAGGTGCCACCTGACTGGTTCAGGCCCAGAATCACACCTTAAGGAGCCTGATAGCCTGCTCAATGGTTGTCCTATTGAGCAAGTGGCATTGGTTGTATCGCAGCTGTGCCTCTGCCTGAGGCAACTATAGAGGGGTCAGAAGCCATCTCTTCGAGAGGTTTCACTTGTCCCATTGGATCCATCCACAAACCTTGGGGATTGGAGTGAAGACCTGAGGCAGCCTGGACTGGTAGAGAATGAAGGAGTCATGGCAGCTGTCAGGAAAGCGACCACACAGATGGAGGAAACTCTTGTTGTGGTTGCAAACCAGTTGGATGCTAAGGGAGTGTTGATGGATCTGACCGGCTGTTTGCTGAGCCTCAATTGACACATGGGTGCAATCGATGATGCCCTGTACCTGGGGGAAATCCAGCGATTGAGGCGAAACTCAATGATCCCTGTTCCTATGACATCGGACTAAATTTTACTGGGGGTGTGGGTGTATTGCTGACCCCCTCCACCCACCCATGTAGAAAAGTTGGTCGCAAACTACCAACTTTAAGAAAAGCTGCCCCACAGTGATAATACGCTGGGGGCAGCCTTAACGAGTTAATTGTGGGACTTCTGCCCCTCAATGAGAGTAAGTCCTGCCCTCGAGAGCTGATAATCAATCAGATTGGCCAGCAGCTGAGTAGTCCCAGCAGTCCCAAGGAGAAGATACATAGAGATCGGACGTAGAGGTGTGGGCCGGTTATGAATATATTATTGCATTGGGGGCAGAAACAGTTCCTTAACAGACCATCAATTTCCCAGTTAAGGCCTTCAATAGGCCTAAGGGGGCATTAGCTGGCTGATGCCTTACCCGCCCACTGCATTATTGGGGACAGCTCAGGGGTGGTGGGAAGGCAATGGGCGAACCACTTATATTACGTGCATTTCCCCATGCCTGCAAATATGCCAGCTGGGGAGGTGTGGGGTGGGGGAGGGTGTCAAATGCCTCACCACCTGTCTGTCATGGACTGAATAAACTGTGCAGCTCTGGCAAAGAGGGCATCGTCGACCATGAGGATGCCACTAAGGTCCACAGCTGATCTTTGGAAGGAGCCAGAAGCGAAGAAGTTCAAGGACACGGTGATTTTAATGGTCACTGGCAGGGCTAGAGGTCCAAGATCTTCGTCAACAAGGGTGTGGATGCCTGTGACCACCTGCTTGTACAGGCACAGTCTCCTGCAGCATTGGGTCCTGGTCAACTCCATGTAACTCCGTCTTCAGCGGACAATCTTGTCTTGAGGGTATCTTCTCCATTGCCTTCATGGCACTCTATCCTTTCCTGTGCCCTCCAGATGCCTACAATTCCACTCTTCAGAAGGGGCAGATGGTGTTGCCCCTCACTGCCACTGGGTCCAAAATCTGAAAGTTGTGCCCCCACTGCCAGCTTTCCTTCTGGAGAGATGGCCTCCCAATTATGATGAGCAGCCTTGACTCTTACTCTCCTGACCCTGCAATCCCTGGGGGTGTCGGCCCTGTTCAGTGCTGGAGCGCTAAGTGCCCACTCTCCCCACCACCTAGGCAGTGCCAAGGGCACCTCCTTACCAAATCCTGAGTGTCCCCCTTTGCCCTCCTGATGTCTTATGGCACGAGGTAATTCCCTAGGGCAACCAAGACGGGCTCCCCACTCAGTACCCACTTCCTTTTAGCTGATCTGCAACAATCAGCCCGTGAAACCCATGCCCTCCATTCAAAATTCCACCCTTCAACTCGAACAAGTTCTTAACAAGCTTTTAAACTGCTTTAACTGGCCTCATTAGGGAGGAGAGCAGAATCCCCGACTAACAGATTAACATTGTCAATACCTGGAACTGTGTCCTGAAACTGCGATGCTGGCCAGCGCTGATATTTTTCGGGGCCCTCCCAGCCTCCATTCCCACCTCTAGGGTCCTGAAAACTAAGCCACGTATGACCACGTGTGTTATTGCTCCAGGTTCCCCTCAACCTCTCTGCAGCCTTTGACATGGTCAACCTCCTCCAACACCTGTCCTCTGTTGCCCAGCTCATTGGCCCAATCTTCCAACCCAATATCGGATTGGGCAATTTTTCAGGCATCCTCGGTGGTTGCCTAGAAGAGGTGATAGGCCCCATTGGGATGTACATATGTAGGCATCTTCGGATGAAATTAGCCCTCAAATTACCCCATATCCTCTTGAAATGTGTGCACTGCATCTCAAGGCATTTCCTTGCACACAGTCAGCCAATGTTTCCTGGGTCCTGTCCATGTGTCAGCGTCTGCCAACAGTCATCAGTGTTTCCTATTGCTTCAAAGCACTTCTTCCTCAGACTCTGCAAATGTCCCACAGTTCACATGTGGACACTTATGGAATGTCACACAAACATATCTGCAACAATGGTGTGCAGGCCATGCAGCATGTATGGGCTGGTTGCAAATTTTTGCTCCATGCAGAGTGTGCACACACTCTTGAATACAGGGTTCCTGTATTCCCTTGTGTTTGTTCAGTACTCAGCAGCAGACAGTAGGGGAATTGCAGGGTTTTGCACTAGTATTATTAATTCTCCTGTCCTTGTAATCCAGAAGGTGGCTATCGACCCCTGAGAGGAACAGCAGCATAATTTAATCAATCTAAAGATACTCTAAAGTTAATAAAGACAACTTTATTTTAGCATTTAACATATTTGTAAGTCTTCAAGAATAAATAGGTTACAACTATCAGGAAAGGATTAACAGGGTCGGTCTCTTTTCTCTTGAAAATATGTTGAGGGGGTGGCCTAGAGGTCTTTAAAATTATGAAAGGTTTTAATGGACACAAAGAGACAATGTTTCCACTTGCAGCAGAGAGCAAAACTAGAGGCCATCAATGTAAGACAGTTACCAAGAAATAAAATAGAGAATTCAGAGGAAACTTCTTTACCCAGAGAGTGGTGAGAATTTGGAAGTCACTACTACAGGCATTAGTTGAGGCGAATAGCATAGATGCATTTCGTCGTTTGGTAGTACAGAACTTGAGTGTTGCCAAAATGTCGACATGTCTCTTTTTTTCAGCAGATAGATGCATTTCAGGGAAAGCTTCAATAGCATATGAGGGAGAAGGAATTGAAAATTGTGATGAAGTGGAGTGCTATGTACTTTTAAGAGAATGTAGTTGGTTGACCATGTGACTGTATTGACCAATCGCCACACAGCACAAGTTTCTTGGGTAACTGGGAAGTCTAGAGCTGGAGGTGATTGAAGAAACATACATGGGGTTAGTGCTCGGTTCTTAATTCCAATAAATAACCAGTGTTTACATTTAGAGTCCATATGACTCTACTCCTTTAGTTCTGAAGAAGAGTCATACGGGCTCGAAACGTTCACTCTGTTTCTCTCTCCACAGATGCTGTCAGACCTGCTGAGTTTTTCCAGCATTTTCTGTTTTTGTTTCAGATTTCCAGCATCCGCAGTATTTTGCTTTTAACTACCAGTGTTTATTCAGTTAATCAGCCGCTCTGCCTCTATTGTTTCGAGCACCGGGTAATGTGTTAATATCAAGGGTGCAGCAAGCGTTCGCCAGACAAAGCGAACCTGATAACCCAAAAAACAAAAACAAAAATCATAAGTTATGCTGAGTTAGATGAGGATGGATAAGAGGAGGTTCGAGTGGCACACTTTTCCTGACATGAACTGATGGGGCTCAATGGCCTGTTTCTATGCTATATATTCTATGGCTGGAATTTTGCGGTCCAGTTGTGGCGGGAATGGGACCATAAAATGCGGTGAGCCATTGTAAACTCCATCAACTTTGGCGGGACTATAAAATCCCACTGTTGTAAAATTCTGCCCTATGTAAATTAATTGCAGCTACAAAGACTGAATCACAGCACACTGCAAAACACTGCAGATTGTACCAAAGGTGTCAAAAAGCAAAATCTCCTGGAGAAATTGCCCCACAGCTGCCCACTAGGAAATACAAATGTGTAATGGGTGTATTAGTGTCCCTGCAGTTTAAATTCCAAGCTCAGGCTCCTTTTCACTCAACATAATGATAACAACTTGCATATAATACCTTTGCCATAGGAAGATATCCCAAAGTACTTCACAAAGGAAGAAGGTAAAATGGATGCCATGCCAAATGAGAAACGAGAAGCAGGGTGACAAAAATCTTGATCAAAGATCTTACTTTAAAACCCCTCTAAAAAAAAGTAAGAGGGGGAGTTTAAGATGGAGGAATTTAGGGTGAGGCTTGCAAAGCATGGGGACTAAGCAGCTAGAGACACAGTCACTGTAATGAGGTAATGGGGAAGAGGGAATCTGCAAGGTGCTGGAGACAGTGGACCGGAGAGTTTGAGGTGGTTGTAGGACTGGAGCAAGTTGTAGACATTAGAAGGGGTGTATATCCTTGATGGAGTTTAAAAACAGGGAGGGGAATTTAAAATTTGTTTTCACATGGTCAAGGCCTTCAGTTTTGGATTTCGTAGAAAAAGGAAACAAATGGTGAGAGCTGATCTCAAAATGCTGGTAAACTCTTGAAACTAATATAATAAAACAGGATTTAACTAATGGAGCCATCTTAAACGAATGGCCCTCATCATAGGCCTAAACTTCCCTTCCATGGCTCAATTTCCACCGTTTTTTGTTTCGACTCCACAGGTTGTTATTGTTTTTGTAGTCAGGGGTCTGCTTGAAATATGGCTTTGCCTCGTCAGCTTTTTAGGGACATTGTCTGTCTTTTTGAAGCAGTTTGCGCATTGCTAGGTTAATAAATATTTAAATTTAGCTTCATGTAATTTTTCACTCATGTTTTTAAAGATACATGTTTCTTCTTACTTTTTCTCTCTTTATCTGATTACAGACCACACATATATGCTCCTCACTTTAACTATAACAAGACAATGGTCCTTTGAGGCTAACTAGTTTGAGACATAAATTTAAGCAGGTTGCGTTCGATAATGTCAACTTTAGTTACCCCCAGTGATAGGGTGCCTTGTCATGTGCCTTACACATGACAATATATTCGAGCTATATTGTCAAGGATTGACAAAATTCACCCAAGTGAGGTGAGTGAGTTCAAATGACAGCAGCCCCAGGAATCAAAGATTCATGATTTTCCAGATGTGAGACCGGGGCAGGTCAGCTTGAGTTCCCCGCCAGCATTCGTGATTGCTTACATTAAAATCTGGTAACAAAACTGGTGCAGCAAATAAAAAATTCAACACATTGTAAAAAATAATTACAAAAACTGGAAGCCCATTTGTGGTTGCTTTAGTAGTTTGTCTTGCTGTATCCGCAGTATAACAATTAGCTGCATTGAACGAAAAAAATCATTACACTGCACAGCAGGTAAAATCTAATGATTTACTCAAGTCTGGTCCATATATGCTACATGTGTATATTGAACATTAACTGCTTACAGTGTTAGCTGTAAATTTTGTTCATTGCACAGCAAAGGAGCTGATGTTTGAGCTGAACAGAGCAAGCTTATAACTGTGACGCAAGAGCCAGTATTCCAGCTGTCAGGTCAGCACAAAAGACAAACAACCAACATTTATTTCCCATCCAAGTTATATCTCTACAACTGACATGCAGTAATCTGATATGTATATTAATGTTTGTTTTTGTGCAGCATACCTTACAGACAACGCCTCAATACGTCTCTCCGTGTAAAAGAACTCCTCAGAGCATCCCATCAGATAACAAGAGAGACAATGAATAGAAAAGGGAAGACATTTGTTGGCAGGGGGGAAATGAGACTGAAGGTGCATCTAAGGAAATGGATTTCATAGCAAGAAAAGAAAATACTGTGGACACTGGAAATCTGAAATAAAGGCCATTTCTACATCGGATTTCACAGAGGTTTTTGAAGATAGAGAGGTAGGGAGGCAAGTTGTTTTAAAAGGGAATTAAAGAAAGAACAGGAACATAGTGACTGATTGTGAAACAAAGGGAATTGGGGACAAGCAAAAATGCAAATGACCAGATGACATGTGCAGGGTAGCATTGGTGGATACATTCATTAAGCCAGGTGAGATAAGGCTGTAGAGTGACATAGAAAGGAGTCAATTCACTAGGCAGGCAGGAAAAAACACAAACCATGAAGCTCTGGACGGAAGTGAGAGATAGGTAGATAACTGCAGAATTCCAACCTCAGGGTGATGAAAGTGTGTTGGGTGCTGAGATATGGGAGACAATTTTGGACGGTCATACTCCTCACATGCTGGGAGTGTGAACTGGGCCAGCACTTCCAGGCAAAAATATGACAAGCATGCAGCTGAATTCCCAATATGCATTCTCGGGAGTGCTGGACTGTACCCTCCATGGGGCAGAATCGTCCCAGATTTGCACTAAGTGCGGTACCGGGCGGGTAAAACGATGTTTTACCTGCCGGCCGCGATGGCGGGTTTTCACGTCGTATCGTCCCAAATCTGGCACATTATTTATGCGCTCCTGGGAAACATGCCATTTCCATTGTGGGCGGGGTCTCATTTGCCCACCCACCATCACCTCGCCGCTGCATCACACCGGGCACCATGTTTAAAACCCAGCCGCAAGCACACATTTCAGTGCTTCCAGACCACCACTGCTGCGGGGAAGATATGGCCCCAAAAATGAAGACTGCAGCCCCCAGGTTCAGCGTTACATCCCTCGAGCGCCTTTTGGATGCCATGGAGGCCCACCGGGATGTCCTCTACCCATGCTTTGGCCGCAGGATGGGCAGCAACAACACTAATCCGGCTTGGGAGGAGGTGGCAGTGCTGGTCAGCGCAAACGCCCTTCAAAAGACAGCCACCTAGTGCCACAAAAGGATGAATCATCACCTCCATTCCGCCAGGGTAAGTCACTCTCCTCATCACTCCAACTCACACATTCACAAACCCATCACACATCCACAGGGTCCTCACTCACTGCCAGTTCAAGGGACATCACCATTCACTCTCTCACACTCATTGCCCTCATCCTATCCATGGGACCACTCACCGCCCACACAGGCCAGGTATACTTATCATTTGGCCTGGCAGGTATCCTGCTTACACTTTCTCCATCTCTATTCATGCAGGACAGGTTGGCACACAGCAAGAGGGTGAGGTTGCAGACCGGTGGCAGAATGCCCGAAATCAAGGTCCTCATGGACTTTGAAAACAGAGCCATCCAGCTGGCCGGCGAGGACCTGGACCGGTCCTGTGCTGACGGTGAGGTCAGCGCTGTTTTACCAAGTGAGGGTCCAGTAGTGCAACATCCATCAGACAACCATGCTGTGAGTGATGTGTCCTCTTTCACAGGCCACTGCCATGCACTAGTTATCTCCCCTTGCTTTCGCAGGCACATCTGCCAAACAGCTGACAGAGTCCATGACCCAAGGCCTCCAATCAAGTCCCAAAGAAACCTCTAAAGGGGAATCTGGAGGCACCCTTCCTGAAGTCCCGTCACAGCGCTCACCCACACCCTCTACCAGCGCAGAGACACACACCACAGTGGAACCTAGCTTTAGAATAGCCCCAGGATCGCAATCTGGTGAGCACATTGCACCGTCCGATTTACAGCAGGCGGAGGCAGGGACTTCCCAGGTCCCCGGCACTCGGAGGACTGCTGGAGGCCAGAACTTTGCTGAGTCCAAGTCAGATGATGAGCCTCTGGACTCGGTCATGGCACAGTTGCTGAAGCTGCAAAGGCAAGCTCGGGAACGTCAGGAAAGAACTCCTCCTCAGATTGCAAGGCACAATGGAGGAGTCCATCTGCCTTCACTTTGATGTGATAGCGCCGGCATGCCAATGTACCGAGATCAACACTAGTAGGATGGCAGCTGCCATGGAGACCTTGGTCTAGGACTTGGCTCCTGCACTGCTGCGCGGGCTCAACTCCATCGCTGATACCATAGTTGGCCTCCAACGGTATGTACACGAGAGGGGTGTCAGGCAGCTCGATCTCACTCCAGTTACCCCTGCTCCTCACTGAGTCAGCCTGGGGCCCCCAGGCACCAGTAGGGAGGAGGATCCACAGGTGCACACTCCGGGCCCATCCATCCAGGTGACTCCAAGAGAGTCCAGCCCATCCGACTCCCCTCTTCCTGTGACCTCAGCAGCTCCAGCTCCACAGGCCAAGGAAGGTGCCACTGCCACACAGCAGGACTCGGAAAGCAGGCCGTGGCCCTCCAAGTCTCAGCCCTCCAGAGGACGCCTGCCAAAGTTCTCACAGACAGGGTGTCACAGTCAGCAGGCTGCCTCCACCTCCGCTGCGGATGTCCGGGCAGCACCAAGATGTAGTGGCAGTGTTAGAACAGTTAAGGAGAATTAGTTGCACAGCCTGGGCACGGGTGTTAATCACTTGTATGTACCGTTCACTATTGTCAATAAACTCCCAAGAATGCCTCCCTGCCTATGGCTCCTTCTCCTGATGAGCAGTATTCATGTCACTCAGACGTGATACCTTTCTGCACAAGATAAAGGCAGGTGTCTCAGTCCAGGGCTTCTTCCCTGTGCTCTGTGCAGCCTTCAGACCACAGTGATGGTCCAGCCTCACACTCCCTGGAAACATTACTGATGCCTGCACCTCGGCGGTGCTGGTCATTGCTGCCGGAATGTAGTGGGCAGGCGCCACAGAGTTCCATCATTCTCTCGATGTACTCTCAGCACCTTTAAGGATGGGCTGGCCGCTATCGCTTCAGCATTTGTGTCCACTGATGCTGTGCTCTTGAAGGGCTCAGGTGCTGAAGGCAGACAAAGGATCAGATGCTTCTAAAGCTTCATAGCTGCATCTCTGTATGTCACTGATCACAGAGCACAAGCGATCTGCCCTCAGCCAGAAAGGAGTCAGACATTCTCAGAGGCTATATGAAGATTTATGGAGTGTCCTCACTGCATGTCGTCATCATCCTCCTGCAATCGAGTGACCATTAAGGCCTCCATTTCGTCTCCATGACAGGAGCTTTCACACAGAGGGTATGTGCACTGCCATAAGCCAGACTGGAGTCAAATGTTCATAGATGCAATGTGAGGATCTATGGGGTCACCTCACTGCATGTTGTCAACATCCCCCACAAATCTAGCAGCTGTGAGGGCCTCCCAAGCATGCCTGCTTCATCTAGCCAGGACCTCATCCCCATCATTATTGCCTCTGAGGACCTCCTCAGCCTCATCCCCATCAATGACCTCCTCATCAGAGGAGGATGTGCAGCCCCTCCATCTCTTCCTCAGCCATCTCGTCTCCCCATTGGAGAGTCAGGTTGTAAAGGGTGCAGCAGACGACGACTATGTGTGACACCCTCTGCGGACTGTATTGCAGGGCCCCACCAGACCGGTCCAGGCACTGGAACTTCATCTTCAGCATCTCGATTGTCTGCTCCACCTAGTTGCAAGCTGCAGCATAAGCCTCATTATAGTGTCGCTCTGCTGCAGTTTGAGGCCGCTGCATGATTGTCATCAGCCACAGCCTCTGCGAGTAGCCCTTGTCCCCGAGGAGCCATCCCTGCAGCTTCTGTGGACCCTGGAAGACTCCAGGGATCTGTGACTGACTGAGGATGTAGGTGTTGTGCACAGTCCCTGGAAACCATGCGTATACCTACAGGATGCGTTTCTGGTGGTCGCACATCAGCTGTACATTCAGCGAATGGAAACCCTTGAGGTTGATGTAGGCCACCGTGTGTTGCAATGGAGATCTGTGCGCCACATGAGTTCAGTCAATGGCACCCTGCACCTGTGGGAAACCTCGATATCTGGGCGAATCCAATCGCTCTTGCATCCTGGCTGTCCTGGTCCCAGGCGAAATGCACAAAGTTGTGTGCCCTTGCAAAGATGGCATCCGTGACCACATGGCTGCATTTGTGGGTGGAGGCTTGTGTGATCCCATAGAGGTCACCTATGGAGCCCTGAAAGGAGCTAATGGCGTAGAAATTGAGCACCGTGGTCACTTTCATGGCCACTAGCAATGGGTGCCCTCCATGTCCCCGTTGCGCCAAATCCTGCAGTAGCTGACAGATGTGACTGACCAGTTCCCTGGGCATGTGCAGTCTTCGGCGAAACTGGTTCTTGGTCATCTGCAGGAATGAAAGGCGGCGTCTATAGACCCTGGGTGTCGCTAGATGCCAGCGTGCGACGGCTCACTGTGGCCCATGGGCAGCATGTGCAGGAGCTCCAGCTCTTCTTCCAGAGGTTGCCTCTGCACAGCTGGGGGCCTCAGTCACTCTCTCCTCCGTCGTCTTTGCACTCTGTAGGCCAACAGGCGCACAGCTAGTTCACCAGGCTCCATGATCCTGATGTACTCCTCCTGCAGGATGAAAGAGACATGTGGTTAGCATGGGTGTACTAAGAACCTGTCCTGGTTAAGTGTGACAGCCCCTTAATGCTTCTTGGAGAGTGCTGACCACTTGGATGGCCAGAGATTAGTGTGTTTCATGGCTGCCCTGTTGGCTTGAACCATGGGGGAGACTGATCCAAACCGGGATGCTGACACTGCAAGGGGCTGTGAGCACCTCCGGCAGAGACTGCTCCTTGGTGAGCTTAAGCGAGGAGATTGTACAAAGTGTGCAGTCGTTCAACTGTTTTGCAGTCCACTAAAATGCTCATGAATTTGTAGTCTGTGCCGTGTGGGGTGGGGGAGGGGAGGGGGGGGGAGCGGGGGGAACATGTGGGGCAGGGTTTGGGGGGAGGGGCGGAAGCTCTGGAGCACCTGGTGGCACTTTGATGCCTCTGCGTTGCTTGAGTGGGCAGATAAGCTAGGAGCCTGAACCCAATTATATCAATGTGGCTGCGCCTGAACTGTCTCAGTTGCAGAGGAATGGTCACCTTATACAGATTTCCCTAATGCCACTTCCTTCACCCACCCTATCACCCCCCGCCACCCCAAATGCTTGTGCACTATATTCAATGGCAGGGCTGCCCTTGCAGCCCCCCACCATCAGTCACGTCAGCGGCAGGGTTGCTCTTAACAACCCCCCCACCACCACCAGTCACCTCAACAGCAGGGCTGTCTGAAGTGGATGGACAATCCGGGGGAGCGGGGAGATAATTCCGGCGGTCTGGCCTGATAGTGATATGCTGATGTGTTACTATGAGGTTCCCGACATCCGAAGGTTGCAAATGCAGCTCTGCCATTGGCGGGCTAATCGGACGACTACAAACTGGTTTCCCACCGTCATAAAACCGATCGCGGATGACGCCAGCGGGCAGGGAAAATTCCACCCATGGGGACAGTAGCCTTGTTGAGCATACAGAGACATCTGTGAATTGGTCATGAGATAAGGAGCTTAAACCGAAGTTCTTTGTCCTTCCCGGGAATGCTAGCCATTTGAGAGTGAGAAAACAGGACCTGGCAGGGAGACGCTTTTTGGCTGTTATGTGTCACTGATAACAGTACAGGTTTCACTACAGTACAGGCGTGTACTGACGAAAACCATTCTGTACACCAGGACTTTGCTGACTTGTGAAGATCTTTGTTGTTAAACAATCCAGTGTTCCAGGGAGGACAAAGAAAAACACTTTAAAGACACAATGACGCTCTCCTCGAAACACAGCAGCTTTGACATTAATGACTGGGAGGAGCTTGCTACCAATTGTTCAAATTAGCAACAACCATCAAGCTGCATCATGATTTCAGCCCAAACGTCTTCATGATGAGGCAGAGCGGCAGTGGCAAAGGAAAGAAACGAAAGCAAACCCACGGCAGAAACGCGCAACGCTGAGTAGATGTCATCCTCGAACCAAAGAACAGCCAACGATGAAACGGAGGTTGACCAAGATATCAAGACTGTGCTCAGCTGGATTTAGCTTGACAGGTCATCCAGAGGGGTTGATGGACTTGGGGCAGGAGCCAATTAGATTGGCTTCACTTATGGGAACCTGAAAGAAATTTTGAGTCACCCAGGACTTCATATTGAACAAGCATTGAAAACGCTCATAACAGGCTTGGAGTTGATGATGGAGATAAACATGTAGACTGATTAGAGTCCACTTTACATTTGAAAGCTTTCCCAGTAGTTGCAAATTATGCACTGGATAGCATATAAACATCGCAGTATGTGTCCTAACACGCACCCAAGACCTATTCGCCCATCACTGCTGTGCTCACCGACCCAGACTGGCTTCCAGTTAAGTAACATCTCAATTTTTAAATTCTCCTCCTTGTTTTCAAATCCTCTCTGGCCTTGCCCTTCCCTATCTCTATAATTTCCTCCAGCCTTACAACTCTTTGAGGTAAAAGCAAAATACCTGGATGGTGGAAATCCAAAATAAAAACAGAAAATGTTGGAAAAACTCAGAAGGTCTGGCAGCCCCTGTGGAGAGAGAAACAGAGAGTTAGTGGAGAGAGAAACAGAGAGTTAGTGGAGAGAGAAACAGAGAGTTAGTGGAGAGAGAAACAGAGAGTTAGTGGAGAGAGAAACAGAGAGTTAGTGGAGAGAGAAACAGAGAGTTAGTGGAGAGAGAAACAGAGAGTTAGTGGAGAGAGAAACAGAGAGTTAGTGGAGAGAGAAACAGAGAGTTAGTGGAGAGAGAAACAGAGAGTTAGTGGAGAGAGAAACAGAGAGTTAGTGGAGAGAGAAACAGAGAGTTAGTGGAGAGAGAAACAGAGAGTTAGTGGAGAGAGAAACAGAGAGTTAGTGGAGAGAGAAACAGAGAGTTAGTGGAGAGAGAAACAGAGAGTTAGTGGAGAGAGAAACAGAGAGTTAGTGGAGAGAGAAACAGAGTTAGTGGAGAGAGAAACAGGGTTAGTGGAGAGAGAAACAGAGAGTTAGTGGAGAGAGAAACAGAGAGTTAGTGGAGAGAGAAACAGAGAGTTAGTGGAGAGAGAAACAGAGAGTTAGTGGAGAGAGAAACAGAGAGTTAGTGGAGAGAGAAACAGAGAGTTAGTGGAGAGAGAAACAGAGAGTTAGTGGAGAGAGAAACAGAGAGTTAGTGGAGAGAGAAACAGAGAGTTAGTGGAGAGAGAAACAGAGAGTTAGTGGAGAGAGAAACAGAGAGTTAGTGGAGAGAGAAACAGAGAGTTAGTGGAGAGAGAAACAGAGAGTTAGTGGAGAGAGAAACAGAGAGTTAGTGGAGAGAGAAACAGAGAGTTAGTGGAGAGAGAAACAGAGAGTTAGTGGAGAGAGAAACAGAGAGTTAGTGGAGAGAGAAACAGAGAGTTAGTGGAGAGAGAAACAGAGAGTTAGTGGAGAGAGAAACAGAGAGTTAGTGGAGAGAGAAACAGAGAGTTAGTGGAGAGAGAAACAGAGAGTTAGTGGAGAGAGAAACAGAGAGTTAGTGGAGAGAGAAACAGAGAGTTAGTGGAGAGAGAAACAGAGAGTTAGTGGAGAGAGAAACAGAGAGTTAGTGGAGAGAGAAACAGAGAGTTAGTGGAGAGAGAAACAGAGAGTTAGTGGAGAGAGAAACAGAGAGTTAGTGGAGAGAGAAACAGAGAGTTAGTGGAGAGAGAAACAGAGAGTTAGTGGAGAGAGAAACAGAGAGTTAGTGGAGAGAGAAACAGAGAGTTAGTGGAGAGAGAAACAGAGAGTTAGTGGAGAGAGAAACAGAGAGTTAGTGGAGAGAGAAACAGAGAGTTAGTGGAGAGAGAAACAGAGAGTTAGTGGAGAGAGAAACAGAGAGTTAGTGGAGAGAGAAACAGAGAGTTAGTGGAGAGAGAAACAGAGAGTTAGTGGAGAGAGAAACAGAGAGTTAGTGGAGAGAGAAACAGAGAGTTAGTGGAGAGAGAAACAGAGAGTTAGTGGAGAGAGAAACAGAGAGTTAGTGGAGAGAGAAACAGAGTTAGTGGAGAGAGAAACAGGGTTAGTGGAGAGAGAAACAGAGAGTTAGTGGAGAGAGAAACAGAGAGTTAGTGGAGAGAGAAACAGAGAGTTAGTGGAGAGAGAAACAGAGAGTTAGTGGAGAGAGAAACAGAGAGTTAGTGGAGAGAGAAACAGAGAGTTAGTGGAGAGAGAAACAGAGAGTTAGTGGAGAGAGAAACAGAGAGTTAGTGGAGAGAGAAACAGAGAGTTAGTGGAGAGAGAAACAGAGTTAGTGGAGAGAGAAACAGGGTTAGTGGAGAGAGAAACAGAGAGTTAGTGGAGAGAGAAACAGAGAGTTAGTGGAGAGAGAAACAGAGAGTTAGTGGAGAGAGAAACAGAGAGTTAGTGGAGAGAGAAACAGAGAGTTAGTGGAGAGAGAAACAGAGAGTTAGTGGAGAGAGAAACAGAGAGTTAGTGGAGAGAGAAACAGAGAGTTAGTGGAGAGAGAAACAGAGAGTTAGTGGAGAGAGAAACAGAGAGTTAGTGGAGAGAGAAACAGAGAGTTAGTGGAGAGAGAAACAGAGAGTTAGTGGAGAGAGAAACAGAGAGTTAGTGGAGAGAGAAACAGAGAGTTAGTGGAGAGAGAAACAGAGAGTTAGTGGAGAGAGAAACAGAGTTAGTGGAGAGAGAAACAGAGAGTTAGTGGAGAGAGAAACAGGGTTAGTGGAGAGAGAAACAGAGAGTTAGTGGAGAGAGAAACAGAGAGTTAGTGGAGAGAGAAACAGAGTTAGTGGAGAGAGAAACAGAGAGTTAGTGGAGAGAGAAACAGAGAGTTAGTGGAGAGAGAAACAGAGAGTTAGTGGAGAGAGAAACAGAGAGTTAGTGGAGAGAGAAACAGAGTTAGTGGAGAGAGAAACAGAGTTAGTGGAGAGAGGAACAGAGTTAGTGGAGAGAGAAACAGAGTTAGTGGAGAGAGGAACAGAGAGTTAGTGGAGAGAGAAACAGAGTTAGTGGAGAGAGGAACAGAGAGTTAGTGGAGAGAGAAACAGAGAGTTAGTGGAGAGAGAAACAGAGAGTTAGTGGAGAGAGAAACAGAGAGTTAGTGGAGAGAGAAACAGAGAGTTAGTGGAGAGAGAAACAGAGAGTTAGTGGAGAGAGAAACAGAGAGTTAGTGGAGAGAGAAACAGAGAGTTAGTGGAGAGAGAAACAGAGAGTTAGTGGAGAGAGAAACAGAGTTAGTGGAGAGAGGAACAGAGTTAGTGGAGAGAGAAACAGAGTTAGTGGAGAGAGAAACAGAGAGTTAGTGGAGAGAGAAACAGAGTTAGTGGAGAGAGGAACAGAGTTAGTGGAGAGAGAAACAGAGTTAGTGGAGAGAGAAACAGAGAGTTAGTGGAGAGAGAAACAGAGTTAGTGGAGAGAGAAACAGAGAGTTAGTGGAGAGAGCAACAGAGAGTTAGTGGAGAGAGAAACAGAGAGTTAGTGGAGAGAGAAACAGAGAGTTAGTGGAGAGAGAAACAGAGAGTTAGTGGAGAGAGAAACAGAGTTAGTGGAGAGAGGAACAGAGTTAGTGGAGAGAGAAACAGAGTTAGTGGAGAGAGAAACAGAGAGTTAGTGGAGAGAGAAACAGAGTTAGTGGAGAGAGGAACAGAGTTAGTGGAGAGAGAAACAGAGTTAGTGGAGAGAGAAACAGAGAGTTAGTGGAGAGAGAAACAGAGAGTTAGTGGAGAGAGAAACAGAGTTAGTGGAGAGAGGAACAGAGTTAGTGGAGAGAGAAACAGAGTTAGTGGAGAGAGAAACAGAGAGTTAGTGGAGAGAGAAACAGAGAGTTAGTGGAGAGAGAAACAGAGAGTTAGTGGAGAGAGAAACAGAGAGTTAGTGGAGAGAGAAACAGAGAGTTAGTGGAGAGAGAAACAGAGAGTTAGTGGAGAGAGAAACAGAGAGTTAGTGGAGAGAGAAACAGAGAGTTAGTGGAGAGAGAAACAGAGAGTTAGTGGAGAGAGAAACAGAGAGTTAGTGGAGAGAGAAACAGAGAGTTAGTGGAGAGAGAAACAGAGAGTTAGTGGAGAGAGAAACAGAGTTAGTGGAGAGAGAAACAGGGTTAGTGGAGAGAGAAACAGAGAGTTAGTGGAGAGAGAAACAGAGAGTTAGTGGAGAGAGAAACAGAGAGTTAGTGGAGAGAGAAACAGAGGTTAGTGGAGAGAGAAACAGAGAGTTAGTGGAGAGAGAAACAGAGTTAGTGGAGAGAGAAACAGAGTTAGTGGAGAGAGAAACAGAGTTAGTGGAGAGAGAAACAGAGTTAGTGGAGAGAGAAACAGAGAGTTAGTGGAGAGAGAAACAGAGTTAGTGGAGAGAGAAACAGAGAGTTAGTGGAGAGAGCAACAGAGTTAGTGGAGAGAGAAACAGAGAGTTAGTGGAGAGAGAAACAGAGTTAGTGGAGAGAGAAACAGAGTTAGTGGAGAGAGCAACAGAGTTAGTGGAGAGAGAAACAGAGAGTTAGTGGAGAGAGAAACAGAGAGTTAGTGGAGAGAGAAACAGAGTTAGTGGAGAGAGAAACAGAGTTAGTGGAGAGAGAAACAGAGTTAGTGGAGAGAGAAACAGAGAGTTAGTGGAGAGAGAAACAGAGTTAGTGGAGAGAGAAACAGAGTTAGTGGAGAGAGAAACAGAGTTAGTGGAGAGAGAAACAGAGTTAGTGGAGAGAGAAACAGAGTTAGTGGAGAGAGAAACAGAGTTAGTGGAGAGAGAAACAGAGTTAGTGGAGAGAGAAACAGAGTTAGTGGAGAGAGAAACAGAGTTAGTGGAGAGAGCAACAGAGTTAGTGGAGAGAGAAACAGAGTTAGTGGAGAGAGAAACAGAGTTAGTGGAGAGAGAAACAGAGTTAGTGGAGAGAGCAACAGAGTTAGTGGAGAGAGAAACAGAGAGTTAGTGGAGAGAGAAACAGAGTTAGTGGAGAGAGAAACAGAGTTAGTGGAGAGAGCAACAGAGTTAGTGGAGAGAGAAACAGAGAGTTAGTGGAGAGAGAAACAGAGTTAGTGGAGAGAGAAACAGAGTTAGTGGAGAGAGAAACAGAGAGTTAGTGGAGAGAGAAACAGAGAGTTAGTGGAGAGAGAAACAGAGAGTTAGTGGAGAGAGAAACAGAGTTAGTGGAGAGAGAAACAGAGAGTTAGTGGAGAGAGAAACAGAGTTAGTGGAGAGAGAAACAGAGAGTTAGTGGAGAGAGAAACAGAGTTAGTGGAGAGAGAAACAGAGAGTTAGTGGAGAGAGAAACAGAGTT
This sequence comes from Cetorhinus maximus, assembly GCF_964194155.1. Lineage (NCBI taxonomy): Eukaryota > Metazoa > Chordata > Chondrichthyes > Lamniformes > Cetorhinidae > Cetorhinus > Cetorhinus maximus. Next base: position 105,077,295 of record NC_135889.1, on the reverse strand, counting down.
AGTGGAGAGAGAAACAGAGAGTTAGTGGAGAGAGAAACAGAGAGTTAGTGGAGAGAGAAACAGAGAGTTAGTGGAGAGAGAAACAGAGAGTTAGTGGAGAGAGAAACAGAGTTAGTGGAGAGAGAAACAGAGAGTTAGTGGAGAGAGAAACAGAGTTAGTGGAGAGAGAAACAGAGAGTTAGTGGAGAGAGAAACAGAGAGTTAGTGGAGAGAGAAACAGAGTTAGTGGAGAGAGAAACAGAGAGTTAGTGGAGAGAGAAACAGAGAGTTAGTGGAGAGAGAAACAGAGAGTTAGTGGAGAGAGAAACAGAGAGTTAGTGGAGAGAGAAACAGAGAGTTAGTGGAGAGAGAAACAGAGAGTTAGTGGAGAGAGAAACAGAGAGTTAGTGGAGAGAGAAACAGAGAGTTAGTGGAGAGAGAAACAGAGAGTTAGTGGAGAGAGAAACAGAGAGTTAGTGGAGAGAGAAACAGAGAGTTAGTGGAGAGAGAAACAGAGAGTTAGTGGAGAGAGAAACAGAGAGTTAGTGGAGAGAGAAACAGAGTTAGTGGAGAGAGAAACAGAGAGTTAGTGGAGAGAGAAACAGAGTTAGTGGAGAGAGAAACAGAGAGTTAGTGGAGAGAGAAACAGAGAGTTAGTGGAGAGAGAAACAGAGAGTTAGTGGAGAGAGAAACAGAGAGTTAGTGGAGAGAGAAACAGAGAGTTAGTGGAGAGAGAAACAGAGAGTTAGTGGAGAGAGAAACAGAGAGTTAGTGGAGAGAGAAACAGAGAGTTAGTGGAGAGAGAAACAGAGAGTTAGTGGAGAGAGAAACAGAGAGTTAGTGGAGAGAGAAACAGAGAGTTAGTGGAGAGAGAAACAGAGTTAGTGGAGAGAGAAACAGAGAGTTAGTGGAGAGAGAAACAGAGAGTTAGTGGAGAGAGAAACAGAGAGTTAGTGGAGAGAGAAACAGAGAGTTAGTGGAGAGAGAAACAGAGAGTTAGTGGAGAGAGAAACAGAGAGTTAGTGGAGAGAGAAACAGAGTTAGTGGAGAGAGAAACAGAGAGTTAGTGGAGAGAGAAACAGAGAGTTAGTGGAGAGAGAAACAGAGAGTTAGTGGAGAGAGAAACAGAGAGTTAGTGGAGAGAGAAACAGAGAGTTAGTGGAGAGAGAAACAGAGAGTTAGTGGAGAGAGAAACAGAGAGTTAGTGGAGAGAGAAACAGAGAGTTAGTGGAGAGAGAAACAGAGAGTTAGTGGAGAGAGAAACAGAGAGTTAGTGGAGAGAGAAACAGAGAGTTAGTGGAGAGAGAAACAGAGAGTTAGTGGAGAGAGAAACAGAGAGTTAGTGGAGAGAGCAACAGAGTTAGTGGAGAGAGAAACAGAGAGTTAGTGGAGAGAGAAACAGAGAGTTAGTGGAGAGAGAAACAGAGAGTTAGTGGAGAGAGAAACAGAGAGTTAGTGGAGAGAGAAACAGAGTTAGTGGAGAGAGAAACAGAGTTAGTGGAGAGAGGAAACAGAGAGTTAGTGGAGAGAGAAACAGAGTTAGTGGAGAGAGAAACAGAGAGTTAGTGGAGAGAGAAACAGAGTTAGTGGAGAGAGAAACAGAGTTAGTGGAGAGAGAAACAGAGAGTTAGTGGAGAGAGAAACAGAGAGTTAGTGGAGAGAGCAACAGAGAGTTAGTGGAGAGAGAAACAGAGTTAGTGGAGAGAGAAACAGAGTTAGTGGAGAGAGAAACAGAGATTAGTGGAGAGAGAAACAGAGTTAGTGGAGAGAGAAACAGAGTTAGTGGAGAGAGAAACAGAGTTAGTGGAGAGAGAAACAGAGTTAGTGGAGAGAGAAACAGAGTTAGTGGAGAGAGAAACAGAGTTAGTGGAGAGAGCAACAGAGTTAGTGGAGAGAGAAACAGAGTTAGTGGAGAGAGAAACAGAGTTAGTGGAGAGAGAAACAGAGTTAGTGGAGAGAGAAACAGAGTTAGTGGAGAGAGAAACAGAGTTAGTGGAGAGAGCAACAGAGTTAGTGGAGAGAGCAACAGAGTTAGTGGAGAGAGAAACAGAGTTAGTGGAGAGAGAAACAGAGTTAGTGGAGAGAGCAACAGAGTTAGTGGAGAGAGAAACAGAGTTAGTGGAGAGAGAAACAGAGGCTGATAC